>NC_044402.1:26349677-26959052 GCF_006542625.1 Nomascus leucogenys | reverse complement strand
CGTTTTTTTTTTTGATGTGGCAAAAACAAAACAAGTCAGCAGCTAAACAGATGAAAAGCAAAGCTGTGGGCTAAGGTATGAATTTGATGAAACTCTCTCTCCTCTGGATCTTTAGTGGGAAGAGTTTTGCCACTTGACACATATTCACCCAGCAAACCTACACTGGCAATGCTAAGGCAGTGAGCACAGAACACAGGCCTGAAGTGTCCTGGAAGTTAGCTGAAGGGCAATGTCAGCGCACTAGCTTTGAAATTACATGCAGCACAGTCACTATCCCTCTGGAAAACTGTGCATTCTGTGAATGCTGACTCTGGAAGCGCACACGCTGAGCATCAGGGCTGAAAAACAGCTGAGAGAGAATGTTCTCCCAGGAGAACAAACCTTAGCGAGCTTCCTCCATGTGTTCTGTACGTCTGCATCACCTCACTTCATCTTCAAACAATCCACGAAGTAATGCGGTCTTCTTTATATGGTAGGAAAACTGAGGATCAGAAAAATTAATTGATTTTATTCAAGGATACCCTGTTAGTTGCAGCCACTGCTGGTAACATTTTTTAGTGCTTTGGTGCCAAAAAAGAAAAAAAGAAATTTTTGTTTTCCAAATAAAAGAGGACTTCTGTAGAAATTAAACAAGGCATTATTAGAACT
This sequence comes from Nomascus leucogenys, assembly GCF_006542625.1. Lineage (NCBI taxonomy): Eukaryota > Metazoa > Chordata > Mammalia > Primates > Hylobatidae > Nomascus > Nomascus leucogenys. The sequence goes on along the minus strand of NC_044402.1, from coordinate 26,958,404 downwards.
TTAGGAATTTTGCTTCTTTCTCTGTCCTCTGATTATTCCTGTGACTTTATGTATGACCCCTTAATGCAATGGTTGTGTTCTACCAGTTGACTTGGAAATGTACACAATTGACCTTCAAACCCATTACTGTTGCAACCGAGACTATCCCCTTGAGGAGTTCCATCAGGGAGGGAGAAGCATCGTCTAGAAGTCAGAGGTCTTTGCCTGCTGTTAGTATTCTCCACAGAGCTCCTCCTCTCCCTCAGTTGAGGGTCACAGGATGTTAGAGAAATCAAAAGTCATTGGACATCAGGGAAAGATTGAGGAGCCTGTTACCTGTCACCTTTTCATTTAGACAGCTTTGCTTCTAAAATTATATTCTGAATTTTCCATTTATTCTTGCTGCTATAGACTGAATGTTTTTCCCCCTCCCACACCCACTGTTCATATGTTGAAGCCCTAATCCCCAGTGTGATGGTATTTGAGGTAGGTAGGGAGGTAATTAGGTTTAGATGAGGACATGGGGATAGAGCCCCCTTATGGGATAAGAAAATGATTATAAGAAGAGTGCTCGATATGGTCAGGCTTTGTGTCCCACCCGAATCTCATCTTGAATTGAGATTCCCATAATCCCCATAATCCCCATGTGTCAAGGGAGAGACCAGGTGGAGGTAAGTGAATCATGGGGGTGGCTCCTTCATACTGCTCTTGTGATAGTGAGTGAATTCTAATGAGATCTGATGGTTTTATAAGGGGCTCTTCCCCTCTTTGCTTGGCACTTCTCCTTCCTGGCGCCTTGTGAAGAGGGTGCCTTGCTTCCTCTTTGCCTTCCACCATGATTGTAAGTTTCCTGAGGTTTCCCAAGCAATGCTGAAATGTGAGTCCATTGAACCTCTTTCCTTTGTAAATTACCCAGTCTCGGGTAGTTCATTATAGTAGTAGAAAAACGGACTAATACAATGCCCTTAGAACAAGAGGAAGAGACAAGAGTCTTCCCTTTTTCTCGGCCATGTGAGGACACAGGAAGAAGATGGCCATCTACAAATCAGAAAGAGGGCCCTCACCAGGCATCGAATCTGCCAGCTCTTTGATCTCGGACTTCCTAGCCTCCAGAACTGTGCAAAATAAATGTTGGCTGCTTAAGTCACCCAGTATATGGTATTTTGTTACAGCAGCCCAAACTGGCTAAGATACTGTCTTGCAGGTGAAACAGGGCTAGGAGTTATTTTACAGGCATAAAGTTACTTGTTTTTAGTCTCTTGAGAATCGATTAGTGGGTTGGTATACTAATGGTAGCATCTAAAAAAAAGAAGAAAAACACCAAATGCATTTGAAGCGATTCCAACTTTGGGACACTTTTTATTATTTCAGACAAACGCAGATAGAATGTTTACCGAGGTGTCGCCCTGGCCCTTTATGTAATATTTGGATAGCACAATCCTTAGCTGCATGCAGATAATGTGTTAGGCAGCTAGAAAAATAACCTGCTTGAACTGCTTCTGATTTATTCCCCCTCCTCCCTCATGTCTTTGTTCACAGTAAACACATCACTGCAGAGTAGCTAGCAAATGAATGCCTTTTTAGCAGAGGTACATGCCCAGTTGGTGGATGCAACCACATAGAACAGCAGATATAGCCAAAGGGGGAATCACTGACAAAACAGGCAGACCCTCACCCAGAGTGGATGGTGTTTATTGGCATCTGAGAGTCAGAATATAGAGGAAGATGAAAGCACTGTCATGTTTATGGTGCTGGAAATGATATTGAAACTCAAGTAAAATAATGATGCTGCTGCTGCTGATGATGATTTGTTGAGTGTTTACTATAGGCTCTGATCTGGCATGCTTTCCATGTATAATTTCATTTATACTTTACTACAACCTCAGGGGAGAGCTACAGTTATTATATTATTATACCTATTTTATAGGTGAGGAAACCGAGACATAGTTTAAATAACTTGCCCAGTGTCACATAGGTTAAGAACCAGGATCAAGATAAGAGCTTTCCTCAACTACCCAGGAAGGACCCAACAAGTTAAGAAGAGTCTCCAGAATTTGAGAGGAGGAATTATGATTCTGGAAGTTCCAATCTTTCTCTACAGCTTCAGAAGGATCAACCAATATTTTAAAGGAATGTTTAATCCTTGTGGTATGAGCTGTTGGGGTAAGAAAGAATATGGGCCGGGGTGAAGATTGAATATGAACCAAGTTCAGTTTCACTATAGGACTAGGAAGACAGAGAAACAACAAGATCTAGAGCACTGAAGGGCATTTCGATGAAGCTCTGTTGGCTCTTGCATGGTCCACATGAATGCAAAGCATTCTTTTCCTTTTTTCTAGAGGAGAGGCACAAAAAATAAGATAGCATTTTTCTTTTTTCAATAAAATCCCTTTAGTTTGGACTGCACTAATTCTATATTTTCCTAATTTAGTCATGTTAAGCTAAAATTTACCTTTATACCATGTAAGTTGAGAGGAGGATTTATAAAACAAAAAGAGAAAGTGGTCAGCCTATTCTATCAGATCAAGTCAGTAAATTACTACCAATCTTCACTACTTCAGGACAAGTATTTTATTCCAATAACAAATACTCTAATTACAAATGAATGTCCATTTTTAAATCACTTGCAAGAGTCCCACACACATTTAACAGAGTGGTTTTCTTTTCTTTACCTTATGTTCTTGGAGATAATAAATCAACATTTCCCTCAGAAAGCATTTGTTAATTTTTTATTCAATCATACCAATCTTTTGCCCAATTAGGAGGCATTAGTGCAATTTTTTCCCATTAAATTGTACATAAGCACTGTCGTCCTTGTTTGAATAATTAACTTTCACCTAGATGCCCTATGTGTTTTCGTTGATGTATTGGCTCACTTGCATCTATTGTTTGCTGTAGCTTTGAAACTACTGACACTTTCAAGCAAGATGGACTAATGTCTCTGAAATGCAGCTGGACATTTGGATTTGTGAACAGTGAGCTTGACACTTATTTACATAAAGGGTAGTAAGCATATGCCCTCTATGTAAATCTTTGACACTTATTACCTTATTAATAGGTAGTAAGCATATACCCTCTATGTAGTCATTTACATGTAAATCATTTACATAGAGGGTATATGCTTACTACCTATTAGTAAGGTAATAAGTGTCAAAGATTTACATAGAGGGTATATGCTTACTACCTATTAGTGCTAAGACATTGGTTCTATGAGACGAGACTTTTCTGATTGGCAACTAAGGAAGTTATGTTCATAATTTAAAGCGAAGGGGTGGGATGGGATAGAGCTGGATCAATGCCCCATGGTATTACAGAATGAGTGATAACTTGGAGAATACTGTCCCCCTGATCCCCACCCAGCTGCCAGTTTGACTAGCCTTTCAAACAGCATTCACTTGTCCTCAATTCTCACCCAAGACAAAACACGCATGACTTGGAACGATAAAGCAAGCATATTTCCAAAATGGCCATGGCAGAACAGTGAAAAGGTACTTTGGTATATCTCATGCCACATTTCACAGATCTTTTGTTCTGTGATGGTTTATGGAAGTGAAGTACTTTATTATGTAAAATTTATTGTTTTTTGTTTGTTTTTGTTTTTGTTTTTGTTTTGTGATACTGCAGATCCATTTCACTATAGCCAAAGGACATGCGTTTGGGGTCTGGGGATCCATCAGAGGACTCTTCTCTCTTCTTCTGGTCCCACAAAGCAATCTTGAGCTTTAGAAAGGAATCCTAGGAAAAGTGAATGGTCTTCCACTGACATCCACTCTTTCTTACACCTTACAATGAATACTGCCTCTTAAAGTGTCTCCTTAAAGTGGCACAAAGAGAGCACCTCTGTGAGTGCAGGGTGATTGGGCATGCAGTAGGAGAAGCGCTCAGGGTTAGCAAGTGATTTTCCTGACACAAAACCATTTGTTGGCAAGATTTGTGGGAGAAACATTCTGGATTTTGTATTTCTTGACTTTTTCGTGCTTTTATTTGGTAAAGTTTGCAAAGCAGAAGGTTTACCTTAAAAATTGTTGTGGTTTTGTATTAAGCTCTTTTGAAGTAACTGATATGACTTATTTTGCTTTAAGACTCAAAGTGCAATTTTTAATAAGCTGGTACCATTTATTAATTACTTACTAATGATCCCAGCACAGTGCTTTCTGTATATTATGTCTCTTCGTCTCTACAAAAAAACCGAGGACTTATAAATTATTATTTTTCTCTAATTTGCAGATGACTAAACTGAAGCTTAAAGAGATTAAGTAATTTGCTGAAAATCACATGACTTCTAAGGAAGGTTGAGATTCTTTCTGACTCCAAAGCCTGAGCAATATTTCATCACTGCCTTCCTTTATACATTCTGTATGTTAATTCAATGTTTTCCTCCCTCTCAGTCTACAGAGCTCAGATTTCATGAGAGTTTAGAGTTCTATTCTCCAGAATTTTTCAGTAACCCTTCTCTCTTTTCAGTAGAAAGGGAGAGTTGTTTTAAAAATGGATAACTACTTAAGAAAGGCCTTCGACAATCTCTAATGTGTGAAAAATTCTTTTTGGCCACTGGCATCTGATGACTCAAATTGTCAGTTGACTTGTTTGTTAACATGTTCTAGCTTCCATCACTCCCTTCCACAGACAGCATGAAGAATTGGCCATAGTAGATAAACATGCTACAGTAGTTGCCATTCATTTATAGCAAATAGCCATTCTATAGCAGATGCCATTCATTTATTTTATTTTATTTTATTTTATTTTTATTTTTTGAGACAGAGCCTCACTCGGTTGCCCAGGTTGGAGTGCAGTGGTGTGATCTTGGCTTATTGCAACCTCCGCCTCCCAGGTTCAAGCTATTCTCCTGCGTAAGCCTCCCAAGTAGCTGGTATTTATAGGCACACACCACCACGCCTGGCTAATTTTTGTATTTTTAGTAGAGACGGGGTTTCACCATGTTGGTCAGGCTGGTCTCAAATTCCTGACCTCAGGTGATCTGCCTGCCTCAGCCCCCCAAACTGTTGGGATTACAGGCATGCATGAGCCATAGCGCCCGGGCTGATGCCATTCATTTAGAGTAGTCATTCTTTTATAGTAGATAGCCATTCTGTAGTAGATACCATTTTCTATACTAGCACTACCCCTCACCATCCGACCAGAAGAAGAATAAGTAAGTGATTAGAAATAAGGCTCCTGGTTATAGGGTTGGTTACCCAATGAACATGATGACTTGATTATTGTGCCCTTTCAGCCCAATGTAGTATTTTCTATGGACTATGATTGAGAGCAGACACCTACAGATTTGTTTGCTTTACATATATAGCTGAATAGTCAAAATGCTATATCCACCTCAAATGGAGTCAGGATAAGCATTATGAAAAGTCAGAATTGGCAGTTGCTAGGTGATGTAATTTGAGGGACTCCATGGAGAATACCCTCCAAAAAACTCTTTCTGATGCCTGAAATTTCACAGTTATGTCTTGATTACATTGGATTGAGCAACAGCCCCTCCTTTAAAAAATGCAAATTCTTCTCACACATGGAGGTAGCTATTATGCCCCTAACACACTGGGTGCTTATTAAGCACTTGAAGCAGAAGAAAGGATGTGGATGGATGAGGAGATGGAAAAAGTTGTGCAGTGAACAATTTCGCTGACAGTTGGCATGGCAAGAGGGGGGCGGTATGCCCACTGCACAGGGGCAGGGCCAGGTGCTGGATCCTGCACAGTGGGAACATGCTCCCCTCTGCCATCTTTTGTTGGGAAGAGGCTCACACAGCCTTTCTAGAAGAGAATTGCAGGACCAAGCAAGGTGAACTGGGAAAGAGAAGGATCTGGAAGTCTAGGATGGCAAGATAGATTGGAGAGCAATACACAGACAACCTGGGGAAGAGACCTGGCCTGGGTCTCAGGTGATGGGGTGGGAGCCCTGGCTCTGCATCTGGCTAGCTTTGTAACCCAGTCCCGCATTTACTGACCCCTTGACTTCCTGTTCCTTTTTTTTTTTGTGTGTGTATTTGTTTGTTTGTTTGTTTGTTTTGAGAAGCAGTCTCGCGGTGTCACCCAGGCCGGAGTGCAGTGGTGTGATCTTGGCTCACTGCAACCTCCGCCTCCCAGGTTCAAGTGATTCTCCTGCCTCAGCCTCCTGAGTAGCTGGGACTACAGGCGTGTGCCACCGTGCCTGGCTAATTTTTGTATTTTTAGTAGAGACGGGGTTTCACCTTATTGGTCAGACTGGTCTTGAACTCCTGACCTCATGATCCACCCGCCTTGGCCTCCCAAAGTGTTGGGATTACAGGCGTGAGCCACCACACCTGGCCCCTATTCCTTATCTTTAAAATGAGGGCATTTGACTAGGGACATCTCCAAGCTTCCTTCTAGTTATGAAGAATACATTTTTTAAAAAAATTATACTGGAATCTTATGAGAAACACGAGGGATTATTCTTTTTGCTTTTAAGATTTATCTGTGATAGAGTATAAGATAAGCCATGGGACTTGCTTCTCTCCAAACTCAACATACCCAAAAGATATTAATCTTGGTAAGATCCCACAACCAACACCATGATTGGCAAGAGCATCCAGAGCTGTGATTTTGGCTTTTGTTTTGATTTCTTTTGTTGTTTTTTTGTTTAGCTTGTGACTAATAGAAGACCAGAAATACTAATCTCTTATGTCAAAGGAAGGTTACTGCAACCTCCTTGTACTCTCCAGGGAGGCATGGTCCTCTTGGACTTAGCCTGGGTTGTCTGCATCTGGGAAGGACTTGGACAGGAAAGACCTACGCATAGGAGCTGAAAGGGAACCTTCTTATCTTCAGACTGGCAGGACACAGGTTATATCCTCCATCAGAGGTGTAGAACAAATGATGCTCAACAATCAGTCACTGGGGAGTTCTGAAGCCTCAGAACTTCCCCAGGCTTGCATCCCTGGAAAGCTGAAGTAGGCTTTGGGACTTCAGAGCAGGCATCAATTGATGGATCTCAGTCCATGTGCGCATGAGGCTCAAGGTTACCTGGCAAGGCAGTACAGGGCAGTAGTAAAGAGTGAGTAAAGGATTTGGGGTCAGCAAAACCTGGTTTTGATCCTCGATGCTACCTCTTACAATGAACAGGTTACCAAGCCTCAACTCCCATGTCTGTAGAAGAGACTGTCACAACACTTGTGTCTGAGTTGTGATGGCTCCATACAATAGTCTAGGCAAGGAGGTAAGCCTGGTGCTCAGCATTGACCAGCCATCTAGAATTGGTCATTGCCATTATTATTAAACAGTGCAGCCCTATGGCCAGTGAAAAACAACTTTTAAGGCAACAAGGCACTTGCAGCATCCAATGTGGGGAACCACTTAGAACCCAGGAAAGGAAATTGTACTCCAGCAACACCTGACCTTTCTCAGATTCACTTCCCTTTTCATAGTTTGTTACGTGGTGAGCTTTAACTACAGTGCACAGCTCTCATCTCTTCAAGGGTGGGAGGATTGCACTGCAAATACATCTAAAAAGGCACCTGTGTCAGTATAGTTTGTGTCATATTCAACAGGGAGAGCAAAATGAAATGCAGCTTTCACGGATCTGTAGAAAGCAATCATCATGGGTGTTTCCTAAACTCCATCCAGAGAGTTGAAGGCATCAATTGTTATTATTTTTTCCCTTCAAAATAAATATAAAGAATTTAAAAATACATATATTTTTTGACTTCAGGAATGTATGTTTGTTTACAAGTAATTTTATTGCAAAATATCGAGAATGTTCTGCCCTCTATGTGACTGGATGTACATATATCTCCCCAAAGTGGTCTATGTCAATGTCAGATAAAAGTTATTCATGTATTTCAGATGAGATGGAAGAGGAATGCAATTTGCCAAGTAGTGATGACATAAAGGAATGTGCTTATAGGGTCTTTAGAGGGCTATCCCTGCCTGGAGGGTTTTTGAGGGTAGGTATGAGGCCAGGTGGTTGGCTCCTCTGTTATTGAAAAAAGGAGATTGTCTTTCAGAGAGCACTGAGGCCTAGAGCACTCTTATCACTTGGAATGCCTGTCAGGGCTCACAGAGAGTGGAGAAGCATTTTATATATCACAAGCCATTGCATGCCGTAGCTTCTCCTTCTTTTCTTGTCCTCTTTATTTTCCCCTACCAGCATGGCTCTCAGATTTATTAACAGCCATTTCATGCCTTCTACAGCCATCAGGAAGAGAAATAAAGAGGTCTGGGAGAATCCAATCTTCTTTAGCTTGTCTTTCTCACTCTCTTAGCTTTTTTGTTTGTTTGTTTCTCTTTCCCTCCCTTCCTTCCTCCCTCTCTTCTCTCTCTCTCTCTTTCTCCCTCTGTCTCTCTCTCTCATTTTTGTTAGACTGCTCTGCATCAGGCTAGAGTTTCTTTTTCAATTTCCCTCTTCTTTCACTGTTTTTAATTGTTTCAGTGCCTTTGTTTTTCCCTAGACTTGAGCACAGTGGGAAAGGTCAGCTGTCAGAAGAGGGGCTGTACACAGCTGATAAGGCCTTCAAGGAGACTGGATTGGAGTCATTTAGGCAGCATTTTCTCCCGGAAGTCATAGAGGCTACACTGTTGCAGGGGAAAGAAAAAAAGAGCTCAATGAGTAGAAAAGGCAACTTACACGAAGTGAGCAGCTTGGCTATGTGAGCACTAAGCAGTGCATTACTTACCCAGAGCCCTTTTCCAGTGGCAGGTGCTGCCCAGTGCCAGCTCCAGTGACTCTGGGACATTGATGGAAATGTGAATCTGGATGAGGCACACATGCAGGAGGCTTGGAGGAAGGACTCAACTGGGAATTAGGAATCTAACATCCTGGAAATCAAGGTTGTCCCCTGTTAATATATCTGCTTCATGGTTATTTTACAACTAATGAACTTATATAAAAATCAGAAAGCCTAGGTTCTGGTCTTGGGTATATTGCTATTTACTTTGGGAAAGCATGAAACTATACTAGCCTTGTAAAAAGAAGTAGAAAATGTGTGGTTTTTAAAGCCCTTTTCATAGATAATATCTAGAATTCATCTTCCTGATATCATTTGCAAAGTAGAAGTGAGGAGCCTACCGCTTCTTGGACATGGCTATGAAAACCAGTTAATTCCTTTTTATGTAAGTACCTTGAGGTAAACCCAAAGTCATCCAAATAGCCTATCCAAAAATTCATGATGGAGTGCTGCAGAGCTTTTAAAGAAATGGTGGACATCTTCTGGAATGGGAAAAAGAATAATGGATATGGATAATACCATAGCATTGCATAGTTCTTTTTTTTTTTTTTTTTAAGAGACCAAATCTTACGCTGTCACTCAGGCTGGAGTGCAGTAGTGTGATCACGACTCACTGCAGCCTCGAACTCCTGGGCTCAAGCAACACTCCTGCCTCAGCCTCCCAAGTAGCTGGGACTATAGACGCATTCCACCATGCCCAGATAATCTTTTTATTTTTTGTAGAGATAGGGTCTTTTTGTTGCCCAGACTGGTCTGGAACTCCTGGCTTCAAGTGATCCTTCTGAGTCACCAGGATTTCAGGCATAAGCCAATATGGCTCAGCAAATTCTTCATGTTTTCAAAACAATTTTTTTATACTTCACAATAACCTGATTTAAGGATATTTCCTACCATAATGTACCTGAAAAATATTACATGCTAAAATCTGACAGAACTCCTGTTTTCACTGTCAACCTGGCACATGACAAGGGTTTTCAATAAAGGTTTGCTGAATGAATGAATAAAATGATTGAGTGAGTGGGTAACTTAAAGCCTTCAAGTAACACATAGTTAACTATGTTTATTTGGCTCTCCCTGGCCAACCCCAGTAATGGTTGGGTACAATGAGGAATTGGGGTAGATAATGTTGGCCATAAAGGATATGTAATCTGGTTATATTGGTAGTTCTGCTGTCTTGCCATAGAAAAGGGAGCCAAAGGGTTTTAACTAGAGCTCTGTCACCTTGGGAGAACCCTTGGGAAAGAACCACTGTCCAGGCTAGCAACCACAGAAGCCCTAGAAGATCACACAGTGAGTTGCTTAGCTCCTGCTCTCACTGCAGTGCCTTTTACCCAAAACAAATTCTTGTTTTAGTAGGAGAAACAAGAAGGTTGGAGTTATACCCAATTCTAGCTTCATTCTAAATTCCCTTGTCAATTATTATTCTAATTGGATGACCCTGGACCCCTAAATCTCACTTCCCCTCCTTGAAAACTGTCAATAATAATACCTAAATAGGTTGTTGTGAAGATTCTATGAAACATTCATACAAAGCCAGAGCTAAAGCCCTGATACACAATAAGTTTCAAAAATGGTAGCTGGCATCATCACTACCATCACCCCCATTTCAGGGGCACTGGGAGTTTCCTGTATGAAACAGTGATAATGATGCTTACTGTCTAAGGTTATAGAATTGAGGAGACTATTTGTAAAGGTCGTCTTGTGATGACAGGCACGTAGTGGAGAAAAAAATAAGTATTGGCTCCTTTCCCTCTCCTTTCTTCTATGATGTCTTCTTACTTTTCTACTTTAGCAGAGGTAGTGGTACATCATTACTCTTTCATAAAGTGACACAATGTCATTGAGGAAAGCTCAAAAGGCCCCAGCAGATGGATGCTCATAGCTGGTTGAAACCGAGTTAGGAGGGTAGCATGGAGGGGAAGGAGGAATGAGCGGCACTCGGGAATGCAAGGCAGATCTTTTCTGCCAAACCTGGATGCACCGGAGGCTGCCATCCTAAAGCTTTTGTGAAGTTTCTGTCTGTTCCTGGAGTTATCGATGTAATCCTTGAGAGAACACTTCTGTTTGCACAAATCATTCCATACAACGTAATTAGCTACTTATAATACAGAGGACACTTGTGATCCCAAATTAAAACAATTGCAAAAGCAAAAGCAGTTTATTCATGGTGGTGTACAATGATAACTGATAATGAGCTGGATGACTGTGAGGTGCTATGGAATCTCAAAGACTCTTCTGAATTCTCAAAGGGAGTTCACCTTATTCATAGGATGACTTTAGGTTAGCAGAAAATAATGACTTTAAAAAGTATTATACTGTAACAATGAATACATTACTTATATTGTTCATGTAATTACTAGTTCTTCAAAAACCAAAATGCCAAATTTAAAATGATTAGAAATTAATAGCTAACAAAAACATCGCACTAACTCAATGCCCTTTATTTGCCAATGATTCTAGCTAATGGAGAGTTTTTACTTGATGTGCTTTATTTTTTACCTTCTGACATCTGATCCATGTAGAGTGACCAGCCATCCTGGTTTTCTAGGAAGCAGCTATTTTAGCACTGAAACTCCTAGTGAACTTCACATTTCTAGGCAAATTGGGATGGCTGGTTACTCTACTTGAAGCACCTGGTGGACCTCTTTTCAGGACAGCACCATGTTTAGACTAACATCTGACTGACAACTCAAAAAGAAAAGAATCTCTGGTTCCAGATTATTTGTAACTTTTGGATCTTGTTGACAAAGAAAATTTTTATGAAAAAAGAAAATAGAGTTGGCTACTTTTCTATTTATTTAAATAATAACATTAACAAATTTTGTCTATCCTTGCCATCATTTTATAAGACAGGAAATTACAAAACCAAAAAAGTAGAAAGGAGTAGAATGTAAGTTTTACAAGGGTTCCAGAGTGATGTGTTTATCACTACGTTCCCAGTGCCTAGCAGTGTGTGGTGTGGCATAGATCCTACATAAATATTTGTTGAATAAATGAACAGTGTATAAATTTAGCTTTTATTACAAATGTACTACACTCTTCTTATTTTTCTTTCTTTCTTTTTTTTTTTTTTTGTTGTTTTTGAGACGGAGTCTCATTCTGTCGCCCAGGCTGGAACGCAGTGGTGCGATCTTGGCTCACTGCAAGCTCCGCCTCCTGGGTTCACGCCATTCTCCTGCCTCATCTTCCAGCGTAGCTGGGACTACAGGCGCCTGCCACCACGCCCGACTACTTTTTCTGTATTTTTAGTAGAGCTGGGGTTTCACTGTGTTAGCCAGGATGGTCTCGATCTCCTGACCTCATGATCCGCCCACCTCGGCCTCCCAAAGTGCTGGGATTACAGGCGTGAGCCGCTGCACCCGGCCATTTTTCTAAATGTATTATAGATTGATGAAAACTTTCCCTTAGACCATTGCTTGGGGATCAATAATTGAAATCTAAGTCTGTGGACTGTAGAGTTTTTTGATAGTAAGTTTTTATTGTAAATTATTTTAATGGCATTCTGTTGTTTATCCTAGTCTCATGTTCATTATAGTTGGTGTGGTCAACCTCTCATGAGATAATTACTCGGATAAGACCAAGTTTCTGTGCCTTTAAATCAGAGAATCAGGTTCATTTAACGTCCTCTTAGAACTCAACTTCTATACGTAGCAAGATACATCTTTGCAGATACCTACATGGAGATTTCACTACATCTGGCAGGGATGAGCCACCGGTCCTCATTTTCTTAATTCCTGGACAATGTTTTTGTTTATTCTAACCAAGTATTCGTGCTTTTCTTTGTTCTGATTCATTCATCTACAAAGTGTGGTCAGAAACCTTGACCAACTGCTGATATTGAGAGGTGACAGTATGCTGGCAGTCCTCAAAGCCCTCGCTCGCTCTCGGCACCTCCTCTGCCTGGGCTCCCACTTGGGCGGCACTTGAGGAGCCCTTCAGCCCACCGCTGCACTGTGGGAGCCCCTTTCTGGGCTGGCCAAGGCGGGAGCCGGCTCCCTCAGCTTGCAGGGAGGTGTGGAGGGAGAGGCGCCAGCGGGAACCGGGGCTGCGCCCGGTGCTTGCAGGCCAGCTGGAGTTCCAGGTGGGCGTGGGCTTGGCAGGCCCTGCACTCAGAGCAGCCGGCCGGCCCTGCCAGCCCCAGGCAATGAGGGTCTTAGCTCCCGGGCCAGCAGCTGTGGAGGGTGTACTGGGTCCCCCAGCAGTGCCAGCTCACTGGTGCTGCACTCAATTTCTCGCCAGGCCTTAGCTGCCTTCCCGCGGGGCAGGCCTCAGGACTGCAGACCACCTTGCCTGAGCCTTACCCCGCCTCTGTGGGCTCTTGTGCAGCCTGAGCCTCCCCGACGAGCGCCGCCCCCTGCTCCATGGCGCCCAGTCCCATCGACCACCCAAGGGCTGAGGAGTGCGAGCGCATGGTGCGGGACTGGCAGGCAGCTCCACCTGCAGCCCCAGTGCAGGATCCACTGGGTGAAGCCAGCTGGGCTTCTGAGTCTGGTGGAGATGTGGAGAACTTTTATGTCTAGCTCAGGGATTGTAAATACACCAATCAGCACCCTGTGTCTAGCTCAAGGTCTGTGAATGCACCAATCGACACTCTGTATCTAGCTGCTCTGGTGGGGCCTTGGAGAACCTTTATGTCTAGCTCAAGGATTGTAAATACACCAATTGGCACTCTCTATCTAGCTCAAGGTTTGCAAACACACCAATCAGCACCCTGTGTCTAGCTAGAGGTTTGTGAATGCACCAATCACACTCTGTATCTAGCTGCTCTGGTGGGGCCTTGGGGAACCTTTGTGTGGATACTCTATCTAACTGATCTGATGGGGACGTGGAGAACCTTTATGTCTAGCTCAGGGATTGTAAACGCACCAATCAGCGCCCTGTCAAAACAGACCACTGGGCTCTACCAATCAGCAGGATGTGGGTGGGGCCAGATAAGAGAATAAAATCAGGCTGCCCGAGCCAGCAGTGGCAACCCGCTGGGGTCCCCTTCCACACTGTGGAAGCTTTTTTCTTTCGCTCTTTGCAATAAATGTTGCTACTGCTCACTCTTTGGGTCCACACTGCTTTTATGAGCTGTAACACTCACCGCGAAGGTCTGCAGCTTCACTCCTGAAGCCAGTGAGACCACAAACCCACTGGGAGGAACGAACAACTCCAGACGCGCTGCCTTAAGAACCGAAACACTCACCGTGAAGGTCTGCAGCTTCACTCCGGAGCCAGCGAGACCGCGAACCCACCAGAAGGAAGAAAGTCCCAACACATCCGAACATCAGAGGGAACAAACTCCAGATGCGCCACCTTAAGAGCTGTAACACTGCGAGGGTCCGCGGCTTCATTCTTGAAGTCAGTGAGACCAAGAACCCACTAATTGCGGACACAATATGTACAAATATCACAACTTCTCTAAGTCTGGGATCTCCTACCATAGTTGAGATATCCAAATCGTTCACAGTTTTGTTGTAACTCATGGATTAAAAAAATCATTGATAAATCATACCCGGTATTTCTGAAGAGGTTTAGAATTTTGGTTTCATGGATAGCATAGGAAATGCAAATATCCATCACAAATGTCTTTACAAGCTACAAAATTAAACCAATTTGAATCTTCATTTCAGAAAGTCTTAATACTCTCAGTTTTGTTGTTCTTTTTAATCACAAATCAACTAACCATTTCCCTTTCTGCAGCTACCTTGGCACAATCCCTGAGCATATTTCTGAGCTTAGCCCTCTGGTGTCATAGCTCTGATTCTAGCTGTTTGGCCATGGTTGGGGTTGTTGGGGTGTTGCAGCATCTGTAAATGGTTAAAGGAGCACTAGAGTCAATGTATCAGGCTCACGCCTGTAATCCCAGCACTTTGGAGGCTGAGGGGGGAGGATCAGGGAGGTTCAGGAGGATCAGGTCAGGAGATCAAGACCATCCTGGCTAATTCGGTGAAACCCCGTCTCTACTAAAAAAAGGTACAAAAAATTAGCTGGGCATAGTGGTGGGTGCCTGTAGTCCCACCTACTCTCAGGAGGCTGAGGCAGGAGAATGGCGTGAACCCAGGAGGCAGAGCTTGCAGTGAGCTGAGATCACACCACTGCACTCCAGCCTGGGCGACAGAGCGAGACTCCATCTCAGAAAAAAAAAAAAAGTGGATTTCCTTATTTATGCTCTCATAATTAAGATTATTTTAGCATTTACATCATGTAGTGAATATACACAATTCCCATGATTTTTTCCTATTGTTTTATGATCCGTATTTATATCCCAAAGTATATGGTTAATACCTCTAAGTATTTGCTGAAAATCTAGCCTCGTTGAGCAGATAGAGGTCCCTTTAGCAGCTGTTGAAGGGTGCTTATACTTTACAAAATCAGATAATGTATGTGAAAGTGGTTTGGAATATGTGACATGCTATGCAACGTGTATTTTTTTTTTAAAGAAATGAATAGCTCATCTCCCACAGGCATATTATTGACAGGGATCTTTGCAAAAGATACACAAACCTAAATAGGAAGCAGCATGATCTAATGGAAAGCATATAGTCTTTGGAGGTTAACACTGGCTTGTATTTTGGATCTTCTTCCAACTAGAAATATTAGAAGGATTCAGTCTCTTCTGAGCCTTAGTTTTATCATCCGAAAAATGGGCTAGTAAACTTTATTTCACAGGGCTTTTGTGAGGGATAAATAAGAAATATACAAGCATCCTAATAAAAAGTTCTCATTTCAGATGAAATATGAGCATGTAGATATGCTATCTCTATTAATAATTCATTTGTTCTGTGTTGTTTTGAACTCTTGTAACTTTAAATCACTAAAACAGGTTAATTCTTGTCAAATGCTATGTATATCGTGTTTGTTTCATCGGAGCATAATACAGGTTCAATAAATGTTAATTTCCTGTTCTTTGTATGCTATAGCAAAAATAAAAAATCTTCTGATGCTTAAAAAGACTGATAATAGTTGGCCAGGAGCAGTGGTTCATGCATGTAATCCCAACACTTTGGGAGGCTGAGACGGGCAGATCATGAGGTCAGGAGATTGAGACTGTCCTGGCTAACACGGTGAAACCCTGTCTTTACTAAAAATAAAAAAAAAAAAATTAGCCGGGCATGGTGGCAGGTGCCTGTAGTCCCAGCTACTTGGGAGGCTGAGGCAGGAGAATGGCATGAACCTGGGAGGCAGAGCTTGCAGTGAGCCAAGATCGTGCCACTGCACTCCAGCCTGGGCTACAGAGCGAGACTCTGTCAAAAAAAAAAAAAAAAAAAAAAAGACTGGTAATAGTCTGAGATGAAGAAATGACAAAAATGAAATAAATACTTTCTTCTAGTTTTACACACAATATTAGTACTCTAATGGAATATGCAATCACTAAAGATTTTCTTCTTTATTTAGGTTTCTTGAATCAGGTCACTGATTTTTAAGTCTGTGTCCATTTTAGAGAACTCTCCCTCCCCACTCCCCTTCAACATATCCCATCCTCTTTCACCTCTCCATTCAGATTCTTTCATTTAATTATTTCAGACCCTGGGAATTAGCAGTCCCTTCTTGAAAGCCTTGGAATGGGGCAGTTTTAATTTTTATTAGTATCAGCTTCCTCCTCCTCACTGCCATATTTACTTCTTTGGGAGGAAAAGGAAGAGCATATGTAGCTATAAAAGAAGACATAGCCCAGGTTTCCAGGATTTGCACCTCCACATTGGTAAATTTTCCCAGTCTGTGTCTCCGAACAGGATTTTAATCACCTGGGCTCTTGTCCTTGGCACTGAAAGCTTTAAGAGTACTGCAGAAATGGTAAATTAACCACATTTAACAAAATAGAAAGTTTTCATTGTGTCATAAAAAGCCTTATTGATCTTGTTCAGGCATTGACTCCAGGTCCTTTTAACAAGCCACTCTGTCTAGACTTGCAGGCTGGAGCCCACAGTGCTAACAAAGGAGGAGCTGGGCTGCCCTCCCTCCCCCTGCAGGGGAAGGCTAAGAGGATGGGCACAGATTAGGCTTCTCAATGGGGATTTTCTCAAAGAACTAGCATGATTTTATTCTGCTGTGGAAAGGAAAAGCATTAGGAGGCTTGTGGCAGATGTACCTGTCACTTATTGCAGACTCCAGCCTTGTTTGACTGTCTGTATCTGCTGTGGAACTATCCCATCGTAACAGATTAACATGTCTTCCATATCCCTCAGATTCCAGCAACATTTCCTCCTCTTGCCCTTAGGAAGGTAGGCTGACCTCTGATGCCAAGGCACTGAGCAGTGGGTCTCCAGAAAGAGCGTGGAAAGCAACAACGGGGCAGGAGGAGGAATTGGCAACTTTAGAATCACTGTGACCAACTCAACTTCATTTCAATTCAATTCTGCAGGTCTCTTTGCTTAACAAATTCTGGGTAAACAGGAGATTTTGAAAAGGCAAGAAAAATTGCTGCTTACAGCGTATGGTTAAAAAGTTGACATCCATAAATCAAATAACCAAAGAATCATTCAAGATTTATTGGGTGGTTAGATGTTTTATTGGCAGCAGAGATTTAACTTTTCAAAAAATGATGCAGTATTTCAAACATAAAACATGTAGAACCTATAGTAGAGGATATTGCAAACATTGCTTTACCCATCACTCAGATTGAACAAATCTTAATGTTTTGCCATTTTTGCTTTATATCTTTTTGTAAAGACTTAGTCATGTTCGAATACCTCCCTGGTTCCATTTATTCTCTTCCTCCTCCTACGTAACCACTACCTGAAGTTGATGGGGAGATTTTCTGTATACATATTTCTTATTCTTGTTACATATGAATAGAGCTGTAGTATCAAATAATTAGTGATCACTATATAGCTATGTATGTGTATGTGTATATATATATATATATATATAAATTAGTGGAGGTCAATTTTATCAGCCCCTCATCATTTATATTCATTGTTCTCTATATATTCTGGGCTGAAGGAAGGACATGTTAAGTAAAATTCTTTAATACCTTATACTTCCCTGTTCATCACCCAATCAAAAGTTGGTACCACCTCTAGATCCCACTTTCCTATTTTAGGATCAGAAACCATTTGGCTCCTAAAATATTTGTAGGAAGTTTCACATAATATCTGATTGTCTTGTTTGCTCTAGATACTTAAAGGTGGGGAGTTTTACTGAAAATATAATTTAATTGTAGATTTATTAAAGCAGGAAGTAGATTACATTGTCTTCTAAGATTTCTTCTGATACTATGGTGATAATTGTTACAGAGAATTCTTTACTCGTTTTCATCTTGGACTAAAGAGATATTTGATAGAAATAAACATTTTAAAGTTCATATGGTAAAAAATTCATACTTATTGCTTTGAAATATCTAAATATCTGTATGAGTTTTCCCAAATTCTGTAAACCTTCATGACTTCTATATTATTTTCTAAACATGTATGTGTGAATATAGTGAGTATCTAATTTTGGTAGTAATTAGGGTTGATATGTGTGCTACTGTATATAAAAAACATTTCAGATGCTCTACTTCAGGCTCTAGATTCATTGTGGATATTTTTCATTATTATTAATTTTGTTTGTATCAAAATTATACAAAAATATACAGTGTTACTAGGGACACAGACCTCTCCTCTCCAGGTCTGTGTCCCTCCTAACATTTTTGTCCTTATGAAGTCCACAGAATGTAGTGTGACAGCATGGCATTTGCTATTCCAGTATAATCGCCTTAGTTATTGAGTACTTTTGATGATTCTTTTTGGTCTTAGCCAAGGGTGAAAGGATATGTAAGTTTGTAAGTATGTATATATTCTACAATTTTTTTTTGTTCAAAAACTTCAAAATTCAATATGAAACTTATTTGTAGGAAGTCAATTCTGGTTAAGTTCTCCACCATCCTAATTACTCATATACTCTGTGTAACTTCAAGAAATGTATTTTTAGGAAACACTGTGGGCTAGAGCTGGCTTTGACATTATTGATATATTTTCTTGTCATTGAACTCATGTGGCTCCAGATGTGCCTATTATCCCTCCAGTCATAGTGAAAGCAACCCAAGGACCAGTTTGATATCCTGAATTTCTCCTGATACCATTATTTCGGCGCCTATTTCAATATTTGTTGAGCGCTTAGGTGACAACCGTAACATTTCCCTCTGATTTCTGAACTGATTGTGTAATAGACATAAGAGTCAAATCATAATTGTGTCAAGGATCCAAATATCAGTTCTATTGCTGGTAGAGTTAGAGGATGTGGCTTTTACTGCAGTAAAATTGGGCTTCTTTATAATTTTTCCCTTGAATTAAACTCACCTACTCAGCAACAGGTAGAAGAGCCGGAAAACTGCAGGCCTTCTTCCATAAGGGCAGAGTTTACTGCGGTAAGGATTACTGCATGGGACGCCCTAAAGGAGAACTCACAAGCCTTGTAGAAAGAAATAGAGTAAAAGGCAGGTCACCTGGGAATAGTGACTATCTAATTACGAAATGTAGAACTAGGGTATCGACCCTTACTACAGCACCAAGCAGATGAATCACTGCAGGAGAATGAATAAAGGAGACATGGTCAAAGTGTTACTCCAAAATTACTCTCTTCTGGGGAATGGGGAGGAAATGGTCTCGTGGAGTCATGGGGGCAGGAAAATGGATTCCCCTCTGTAAGATGGAGTGCACTATTTGTGTTCAATGATTGTTTGATTGACTGACCCATAATTAAAATGAGAAACGAAGACTGAAAGGAGCATAATTACAGTGTTGCTTATATGGATCTGGTGGTTGATGAAAAGTAAAATGTACAGTACGTTACGTAAATTATTATAAGTGGGAAGACAGGCATGCGCAGTACAATTGGCTCAGGTTGTGTATTTCTTTTTTTATTTCTTTTTTTTTTTTTTTAGCAATATCCATCCTATCTTAGAAATGTCTCCTGGATCCCTATATTACACAAATTATCATAAGTGGGAAGACAGGCAGTACAATTTTGTGCAGTACAATTGGCAAACAATTGGCTCATGTTTTGTGTTTTTTTTTATTTTTTATTTTTTAGCAATATCCATCCTATCTTAGAAATGTCTCCTGGCTCCCTCTTCACCTCTCTAGCCATTTGTCCACCCACTGGACCCCTGGTACAATACAGCTATAATTGTGCCACTCATTAGCTGAATTTCTTCTCTGTTAATTCCCCATCCCCAGTCCTCAAGAATGTTGTAGAGAAGGCCCCTGTCTGCATCTTGAACCTATACACATGTCCATTGCCCTAGCCACCTAGCACTTTTCACCTTCTCCTAAATACTCTGTGCTCTTCTAATGACCACACCAATGGATATGCTGTTTCTTCTAATTAGCATTTCATTCCTCCCTTTGTAGGTAAACTCCTATTCGTAACTCAAGACACATTTTAAGTATGACCTCCTGTATGGAACCTTCTCTTATGCCCAGGGTCAGTTATTCCCTCTTCTGTGTGCCTATATCACCTACCAAACACTTACTACACTGGTAATTATTTGCTTGTGCATGCCTTCTCAACAACAACGATAGCTAACACTTCTATGGCTGGGAACTGGGCCAAGAACTTTATTGTATTCCTGCCTCACAGCAACTCTATGAAATATGTACTATGATTATTCTCATTTTGTAGATTAGGGAAAGAAGGGTTAGAGAAGTTAAGTAATAAGCTAGAGTTCCATAGATTTAGATAAGTTTCAGAGCTGGGTGTCAAACCCGTGTCTGTCTGATTCAAAGCTTTTATCATTACAGTTCATAACGTAAGTCCACTGTTCAACCAGGCCGAGGGCCCTGTTAACATGAATCCGTTGTCAGGGCCTGGCACATAGCAGGCATTCAGAATTTTTTAGCTTTACAATTTCTTTTTTTCTGTAAAATGTCAGCTAATGATTTATACTTACAAGGTTGCGATGTAACTTAAGTGCATTCAGCACTGAACACATTACCTGGTGCATAGTAGGCACCTGTGAATCTTTTCTTTTTAAGTGAATAAACAAAAATATAACTTTTATTGTAATGCAGTTAACAGCAATTCAGTCTTTAGGATACCACTAGCTTTCTAGTGATTTCAGTGAAGCGTGGTTTTCCAGGCCATTTTTCTGTGGACGGAGGCAGCTTCCCTCACCAGGATGCTGGCTGTTTATTTTCCAAGTGACAAGTTGATTTACTATTTTCCTTCTCATCACTTTCAAGAAGCATCTGCAGGCTAGTGAGTGACCCAGGCAGTGCGGAAAAGTCCATTTATTTCTCTGCTGCATCTTTCCTACAGAGAGTCTGAGGATAAGGGTTGGAAATGGCCTCAGGAGGTAAGATTTCCTGTGTATTTTCTTTTGTAGTGCAGGATTGCTCAGGGTGACACAATTTCCTGTCTGCTGGTACACTCTGCTTTTAAAATACCTGTGTGATGGGATGTGGCAGGTAAAGGATTTTGTTGTTTGTCCTTGGGGGATGGCTCTGCAGCTTGATCTCTCTTAATGCTTTCTTTGGCCCTAAAATACACTGTAAGGGAAATGAGACAGGGAGAGCCAAGAGTGCAGTTCACTTGTGCAATCTTTTGCCTTTTAACACAATCATTCTGTTCCTCCCTAAATTCTAGCAGGAAATGTCATTCAGTGTACAATAGAATTCACTCCACTAAAAGGATTTCTACTTTCCCCTCATTTTTGCAAATATGATCATCTCACAGCTCAGCAGATAACTTGGATGTCTGCTCACAGCTTCCTAAGAGGCTCTTAGAGGTAGGTGTTCCTGTTCAGTGTACTGGATTCTTAGCAGGTTGGATAGTAAGGAAACAGACTTGTAGAGGAACAAACTCATATTTGCCTTGTTTTTTGGCCAGCAAAATACTCAAATTGCTGTTTTAGCTCAAGATACCTTTCAGCACTGAGGGTATATGCAGCCCCTCCATCCCCCAGGAATGAGTAGAATTGTGCAGTCGTGGACTTATTCCCTAGACGTTTATTTCTGCAGTTGTGTACCCTTTTCCCTTGGACCCATTACTTCTTTTGTAATTACTGAGGCTTCTTTGCCTGGAAAGCACTGGCTAGAATTGGGTGATCTGTGAGTTCACGACTTGAGAACCTCCAACCTCTGATTGCAGTTGCACTGGTGGAGAAGGCACAATATAGCCCCTGCTGAGTTTGTCTTCACAGAGAGTAAATGAGTTCACAGGCTGGCCACAAGACCACAGGCCATCTCTTTGCCTAGCAGGCAAGGCAATAGTAGCCCATTTGTTTTTGTGCCTTGTTAGTTTCCAGGTGGGCCAGGCCAGGATGGGCAGCCAGGTTATCTTTGCATGAATACAGACTAAAGTACTGCACTGCGCTGCTGTATGAGACCAATTTGAAGGACAAAGGCTTCATGCTACAATGAGAACAATTTCGCTGTGTCTCTGAAGCTCATCATCAGGAAGCTGGCTCCCCCTCCTTTTCTGGAGCTTAGCAGGTGTTCTTCACAGGACCACTGGCTACAGCCATTTCAGAGGGGTCAGCATTTTAACGGGCTCTTCTAAGTATCTAAAAATTCCATTTCCGAGGCTCTCTGTTGGAGGTAAAGAGTGTTATCTTCTCAGATTGGCTTTTTTCAGCTTGGGGCTGAGAATTTGGAAAGAAAGTCAACGTACTCCCCTACTTGCCTGCTTGGTTTCCTGCTGCCTACCAGGGCTCTTACCTCCCATTGGTAGTAGTTTTACCTTTCAACAGGTTGAACTTCATGCAGCTGCAGAATATCAGGTATAGGGTGCTAGGCATCTGCTTTGGGAATCTGAGTTCCTGGCAAAGTAGTGGTATGCTGTAGTAGCAAAAGCAATGGAATGAAAATCATAGCGTTACAGTTTTGGAAATGGCACTCCGTAGTACCTTGTACGACCCCTGTAAACTCTATGTGTCTCTATTTCCTCACATTGGTGTAATTATAGCAAAATGACCTCACAGAGCATTGAGAGAATACAAATAATGATTAAGAAGGCATTTGGAAATCCATGACACGTTTAGATGCATGTAAATACCTGCTTGCAAATGGCCCTAGAATCCTTCTTTATCAATGCCTGACATGTTTTCATTTTCAGTCCTTTCTTGACTAATTCTTTGTCTTTTTCTGTCAAATTTTGCCTTTGGTCTTTGGCTTTCCAATGATTGCACTTGGACCTTAAGTTATCCACACTTTGGTTTCCTCCTGTGTCCTCTGGCTTGCTGGTGCCTCTGCCTCTCTTAGATTGTTCTGCTAGGAACTTCTGCTTACATTCTTGCCCAGTGAAGTGCAAACCTCACTATATCCAGGAACTATATCAACATCTAGGCTGAACCAGTTCCAGGCAACCCCTGAAAAAGTAGTTCAAATGTATTTCTAAAAGATTATGCAATCTCTTAAAAATACAGGTTGAATCCTTCTATCCCTCTCAGTAAAATTATGCAGTGGTTCCCCATAACTTATAGAAGTTCAAATTCTTTGCCCTTAAAGCCCAGTTTGGGTTTTTAAGACACCAAGCCATTAGGAATGTCAGGCCTAATTAAACAGTTATATGCATTTTCCCCACACTTCTTAGATTGCATAGTAATAAAATATAACACTGAGTATTTTAGTCTGCTTTGGAATTTCTCAGAGAAATAGAGTGATTATTATATAAATTATAAGTTGGGTGTCTTTTAGGGGGAAAGGAGTGAAGAATAGAATTAAGTAAATGCTTATTAATACTAAGTATATATCAGTATTGAATTAACCAGCCATTTGAAAGATCAGTACTTTATATATCTTATACAAACTGATTTAAAATCTTCAGTTATACATATCTAGAGTGCATCTAGTGTTTAATCAATTGGACGCTTACGAATAATGGGTAAATGATTTGTTGTCATACAGAGTTGAGCTTTGCTTTTCATGCAGTGAGAATAACACTTTTCATTTTTACACTTATGCAATTGATTGTAAACTTTGGGATGATATAATTTAAATGGATCTAAACAGTCCATTAGCTATGTCAGTGCCTCCTCTCTTGCCAAGCTGTAGTTTTATGCTAAGCTGTTGTGTATTGTGTTACATAATGCCCTGCATTCATTTTCTCCACCTGTTTAGCTTGAATGAATACAAGGTGACTGCATTGTCTCTTCAACCTCCTTCACAGTATAAACACCAAGTATAAAAAACAGATTTTTGGGTGCTATTTTGTTTTTTCTAATGGAGGATTCAAAGGATTGAATAAAGGTAGAAATGCATGTTTGTCACTATTTGGTTTTGCCCATTTTAGTTACCCTTACTGTCAACTTAATATGGTTTTCAAGGTGATAAGAGAGTGGTTGAGTCTCAGCTACTGGAAGGAAATTAAGATAGATTGGAGGTCTTAGAAGAAAAATCATGTCAGTTGTGCAAATGTACAAAACAGTGATTTCTTCAAGGTCCTCATTTTTTTCTCCTTCTCCTTTCTAGTCCTTGATTTGCTCTTTTAAAGACTGGGTTATCGGTAGGCGGAGCTTGCAATGAGCAGAGATCGTGCCACTGCACTCCAGCCTGGGTGACAGAGCGAGACTCCATCTCAAAAAAAAAAAAAAAAAAAAAAGGACTGGGTTATGCATTGCTAGTGTCTCTTACCCCATAACATGTAGGGGAAAATTATTCCATCACTTGAAAATCATATAAATTTGCTTATGTAGGATACGATTCAGAGAGAAGCTTTCAGTTGTCTATTGTTTGTTGACCAATGGAGGAGATATCCCAACAGGGTAATGCTGATCTTGGTAGCCTCCTCTGACTCAGGGAAGAGGTAAACTGAGAAAATTCTTCGTTGGATGAAAAGATTGGGAAGGTTGTGAATGGTTACAGCAATTTCTGTTAAATATTTGCAAAGGAAAGCACTTGGCCACATAAAATCTTCGTTGGTATATTTGCATGGAGATTAGCATAAATATGCATGTGATTTGCATAGGCCTTTTCCTCCTCATGTTGGTTTTAGTTCTTATTTATTTATGGTGATATTCTCTTCTCTACACTGATGCCATTTTTCCCCCATGGCCTCCCACATAAAAGAAGTGTTTTTGCTTTAAATGCAGATCTAGGGGCTGAAAGGGAAACATTTGGTGAATGAGTGATTCACGTAAGGTGAGAGGAATTGGTTTCTGGCTCAATTTATTCAAAGTTTGGAATGGTTTGTCAGTCAATGCACAGTTCCATGGAATCATTTGTGGCCTTTGACAAGACAAGTAGGTGCATCTGGAATATCCAGAGTGATGGGCAAAGGGAAGATAATGAATACTTAGACTAAGAAAAGCCCAGATGTGCCCCAAGCCCAGAGTACCACAAACTAACTGTGATGTCTCGGGCAACTCACTTATTTCTAGTCATCAATTTCTTCCTTAATAAAATAAGGGCATTAAATCAGGCCATCTCTAAAATCCCTTATAGCTCTAAAATTTATTATTTTGACAGACTTCTTGCCCTAATTATATAAAAAATATTAAGCACCATGTAGCACCTTAAATAATATCTGGTGCCTTGCTGTTCTGTGTCAAACTTTTCCCCTTTGAAGGGTACTGGATGATTAATTTAAGCTCTCTTTATAGGCACTACTTTCCTTGCTCATTTATCTCAGTTCAGTGGGCACACAAGGTATAACTTAAATGTTTATAGAAGACACCCATTAATATACCACTTGTGGTGCCAAGGACATGCACAGTAGTTGGCTCTGCGGACATCCATGTCTGTAGAAAAAGAGCTTAGTTGTGATAATGCCATTTGATTTGTCACCTTCTACTCTAGATCAGGGTCACCTCCAGGTCTCCTGAACAGGGGCTTGTCCAATTGCATTTTAACAAAGACGTTTCTTCAGAAATGAGGGGAGAGATCATGACAATAGACAGAACACTTGGGGATTGGATAGATCTACTCCAAACATGCAGACAGTGTCGAATTTCTGCTTTATTATTTTTTTGGGGGCTATTTCTGCTAAAATTCAGCATAAGTTATGGGCTAACTACTTATACCTGTGCAAGCTACCCTGTGAGCATTTATAGGTGAACAGGTCTCTTTTGCTTATACCAGTGTGTGTGCAAGCAGACATATGCAGGTAGATACATATAACTGGGCTGCTCTGAAACACACAAGAGAAACTTGATCTCTTCTTTAACTCCCTGGAGTAGGAAGCTGAGGTTGATGTTTTAATGATGTCATAATGCTAAGATTAATTTAACAATATGTAGTGGGTAGTAGTCTTTTCACATTATAAAATATCTCCTTTTTACAGCTCTTACTTTATGATGAGAAAATATTTATTTTGCCTAAGAAATTTACCTGGGGCTGTAATGGTTAATACAGATCTGAGTTGAAGTGGACTTGGCTTTGGTTAATAAGCCTGGAGTGTAGTTCCAGCAGGGAAAATAGAATTCTCTCAACCTTATTTTGTAGCCTCCAATCTTTAGAGGTAAACTGTATATCTCAACTATTGTTGCCATTTTCTTTTAGTAATGAGGTGCTTTTGATAGCTTTTGACCAACTCTGGTATGAAGTAGACCATTCTAAGTAAGGCTATCTGGCAAGAAGACAAATGGAAGGTCATAACACTGTGTGTCAAAATTATAGATCGAATCAACAAATAATTAAATAAAATATATTTCACCCTCTTACCTTGACAAATATACCTTTATAACTACTTGGAAAGCCAGGCTCAAATTTAGAATTTTTGGATTCCTTGGAGTTCCGCATTGGGAAATAGCAGTGCAAGGGGAACCAGCCAATCCCTAGTCCTCAGCCCATGGTCTACTCCCTTCTCTTCCCACCTCTGGCTTTGTCCTATATCATGAAGGGTCTGGTATGAATGCATGTGGTTGCCCCAGCCTAATGGACAAGCCCTATCCACGTCTCTGCAAATAGTCTCCCACGGCTACTCCTCAGACCTTGCAATATGTATGGTTTGCCTTTAGAAAGATAGATCCAGGGCTGGGCGCAGTGGCTCACGCCTGTAATCCCAACACTTTGGGAGGCCAAGGCAGGCAGATCACAAAGTCAAGAGATCGAGACCATCCTGGCCAACATGGTGAAACCCTGTCTCTACTAAAAATACAAATATTAGTCAGGCGTGATGTCACACACCTGTAGTCCCAGCTACTTGGGAGGCTGAGGCAGGAGAATCGCTTGAACCCAGGAGGCGGAGGTTGCAGTGAGCCGAGATCACACCACTGCACTCCAGCCTGGTGACACAGCAAGACTCAAAAAAAAAAAAAAAAAAAAAAAAGGAAATAAAAAGAAAAAGAAAAAGAAGAAAAAAGAAAAATGGATCCAGAGGCCTGCACAAGCCCTGAAAAACAGGCTTAAGGCTTTTTGGGTGGGCAATTACAGGGTCCCAGTTTATGAAATATTTTCTTGAAAGAGAATATGGGCTCCAGTAGAATGCGATCTTGGCCCCATGGAACTCTAGTTCTGTGGGGAAGGATGGTTCTGTGGGGAAGAAGAGAATGCGATCTTGGCCCTGTGGAACCCTAGTTCTGTGGCCATAGGGATAGTCCAACCAGGGTCATCTAAAACAGGATACCCTAGAGCAGGGAGTCTTGAGTTTAACAGTGGTATTGCTGTCTTATCCAAACATATCAAATTAATTCTCTTCCCCTCTCCTTACCTGCTGTATCACCTGCTCAGGTCCAACCTCCTACTTAACAACCCAGCCATGTTCCACGGGGCTTAGGACTGTACTATAGAAACCAAAGTTAGCTGAGTTATTGACAGATGAAAATCAGAGCCAGATCTTTCAGGGTAATTTATTTTTAGTTATTGGTCAATAAAAGCTACCTGGAGTTAAAGAGTCCTCTGTCAGAACAGTTAATTATCCATTCTAAACCAGCTCTTCTACAAGCATTTAAAAGCAATTCCTGAAGCAAAAGCAACTCGAGCCTCACTTGATCATTTTGCATGAAATCTCCCTTTAGGTTTTTCTTGAGAAAATTCGAAGGAAAGGCAGCAATCTCTTTTGCACCATCTTGTTTTGTCTTCTACCCTCGTGTGGACACGTCTTTTCTCTGCAGTCACTCCTGCTGCTAGTTTCCCTGGTGTTTCGATATACAACTTACAGAAGAGTTGAAGGGAGTGCTGTGTTGGTATCAGCACAAGAACAGGGCAGTGCCCCTGCGGTGTGTTCTCTTTGGTATTTGCATAGATCTGACTCTTGCCAGACAAGTGTTGAGTGCTTTCCTCTTTTCTTTTCCTATAGCTCGAGAGGAGAATGTGGCCACTTTCCGAGGCTCAGAGTACCTGTGCTACGACCTGTCTCAGAACCCGATCCAGAGCAGCAGTGATGAAATCACCCTCTCCTTTAAGACCTGGCAGCGTAACGGCCTCATCCTGCACACGGGCAAGTCGGCTGACTATGTCAACCTGGCTCTGAAGGATGGTGCGGTCTCCTTGGTCATTAACCTGGGGTCCGGGGCCTTTGAGGCCATTGTGGAGCCAGTGAATGGAAAATTCAACGACAACGCCTGGCATGATGTCAAAGTGACACGCAACCTCCGGCAGGTAATGGCTGAGGGGAGAGAATGCCTGGAAGGCTCGTCTTAGGTGGCTGGGTAGTAAGTTTGTGAAGCAAGTGACGGGCATGAGGTGGAGAGGGGTAGACATTCAGGGATGGAGATGTTAACGTGTAACTTTCTCCCAGTCTTTGCAATTTCACATGGAAAATTATTAAAATTTGTTTCTCCACATACTTCAATTCTCCCTCTGTGCTTGTTATTTAAGAAAAAAAAACCTCAGTTGTATAGATAATAAAAGTTATAAATACTTTTATTCCTTTTATTCTGCTTTCCTTTTATCATTTTCTTAATTATATTTGAATCTTATCGTATTATTGTTAAATTCAATTAAGGACGGCATTTTGTTGCTGCAGCTTTGTAGATTTTCCTCATTCTTTGAATATATGTTTTTCTTTTTAATTAAGTTAGCCATTGCCACGATGCCATAATTTTAGTTCCTTCCAGAAAAAGTCTTCCTTTTCCTCTTTTAATTTACTACCCTTTCCCAACTATTTTTTTCTTTTATATTAACCTCTAGCTTTGGAATTAATTAGCCGGGATCTTTCTGAATTCCTCTGTTTCTCTGTTCTTGATGCGGTGGTCCTACTCTATTGCCCCTGTCTCTCCCTCCGAGACTCTTCAGTTGACTGGGAGGCCTGGAAAGTGGAAGGACCCAAATAAAAAAGTCAACTTTGGAGCAGCCTTTCCTGGTTCTGTCCGTGCTTGGGAACTCCCATCGCTTGCCGATTCTAAGCAGGCACCTCCGTCAGGTGACAACATTCTCAGAAAGCTTTAGCCAAGTGAAGTTGTTTTCAATTTCATGACTAGTAATAATGATAACAATAACAATACCTCATCAGCTCACATCAGTAAAAGAAAACCATTTCCTATAAAAATCAAAGTCTGTGCTGAGACCGCCTTTTCCAGGCTGCCATTTTCACTTGGTTTTCCTATTTGCAAATCTGTCATTAAACCCAGTTGGATGGCATCCAGGCTTTATTAACCAGAAAACACTATACTTTCTGAAGTGCTTATCAAAAAGTGCTTACCAAATTTTCTTCTGCCATATGATTGATTTAATACCTTCTAATGTCAATGTGAAAGCGTAAGAAATGATAGGTGTTTGCCTTTGTTTTCTGTTTGATAAAAGTGTAACTCCTTACTAATACTAAACAAATGGTATAGGCTGGCACACATTTGAAACACATTTCCACACTTACGTATGTCAAGGAAGCCATCCTGTTGGGAGATTACATGTATCTCAGGTAAAAATGCCAAATGACACCAGACTTAGTGTCCCCAATCATCTTGACATTCATGAATCTGATATTTTTGAATCATTGTTCTATGTTTTTCCTCCAAGGCCAAAGAACCCTATTGCTAATATCTTCTTTCATCATTCCCCATCCATACTTACCCAGGAGAGAACCTCTGAACCTCTCAACTGTCAAGAGAACCCAAATCAAATATCCATTTGCTAACACATAAGGGCTTGTTACATGTGAGCTGCAGAGACTAGACCTAAAAGTGAAATACAACCTTTTGCTAGTTTTGATTGGCAGGTACAAAATAACACGCTTTAGGCATTAATCAGTGGAGGAGAGACTTTTCATGTACTTCAGAGCACAATCAGGTCATGATTCTCACCGATTTGTTTCTCTATCTCCCCCACCACCCTTCCTTGCCATTCTGGAATGATTCCAATTCTCCTGTGAAAGGCTCACTTTGGTTTCTACTAAAAACACTTTTCTAAAATAGTATCAGGCCCACTTAAGTCCTTTAGATGGAGAGAGGATAAACCAAACTGTAATTCAAATATTGTTTGTGCTGTTTTAATCAGAGCAGCTAGAGGAAAACCACCCTGGATGTTTTTCCCGCCCCTGCCCTTCGTGTTCTAAGGCCCAACTCTGCTCTGTGCCCTTGGGCAAGCCATTTGACCCTTCTCCACCACAGTCTCCATTTGCAAAATGGTGATTACAATCTTCTGCAGCCATGTGTGGTGGCTAAATATGCAAAGCACCTTATGTTCCAGAAGGATTATGAGCTCATCCGTGGTCTGGGTATAGACGTGCTGTGACGTGCACATGATCTACAGGCTGAGCATTCTGTTTCAAAGGTGACTGCATCTGTCTGGTGCCAAAGATGCAGCTAAGTGCAATTCTCTGTTCTAGACAGGGATACAGAGGCCCTACAGTATTGGGGGTATTTCTTGGCAGAGGGAGTATTAATCTTCTGTGAGAAAGCGAACCTAAAATTGAACCTCATTGAAATTCTGACTAAATTTTGCATCCAAATGCAATTTATTGAAAGAGGAAAATCTCTGAAAAGCAAAGTTGATTTTGCAAATGCAATTATTTTAATGTGAATAATATAAGATTATTATTTTGCCCATTAAAATAATATTTATAACATCTATTTGAGTTCCCTAGGATGCATTTGAATGGTGGGACCTTCCTGTCTTTTCAATTAAATTATAAATAGCTCCATAAATATTTGACAACAAACTTATAGCAGCCTTATTCATATTTTTGGTAAGATTGAATGGCTTTTATGACAAAAATTCATCTGAGTAAAGTTTACCTGGGGTTTCCCGGAGTACTTATTACCAAATGGAGCAGAACTCTCATTTCTTCCTTCGTGATCATCTATTCATGGTTTTGCCTTTAAGCCAGGTCAGGACCAAGGCCAGGTATTTCATTATGGCTTTCAATTAAAGGAAGGAATGTGGACTACCTGTATCTGTTGCAAACTATAACTGGGATTAGGGACCAAGGTAGTGAGGAATTTGTGTGTTTGTATGTGGTAGTGGGGTGGTAATTTGTCCTTGACCTTGCCTGAGTCCAAGGTCATGGCCATAACTTTCATTGCTTTACCTCTATGTGTTAACTTTTGTTAAACCACAAACACAAAACTGAGGTTACCAGTCTTCCAGTCTTCCAGAGGGCTTTTCTAATCATGTTTAACCTGCCAGTCTTCCCTGCTAGCCATACAATAAATTACATAAAAGCTTGAAAAGCATTGTTCAAGAGGAATTGGGGGAGAGAGATTCCAAGGCATTCTGGCCAAGTAAACAAATTAATGACCTTATTGAGTAATAAAGAAGATTCTAACTTTTTTTTGATACATTCTACTAATTCTAAACTGAAAGAAAAATGTTTCTCTCTGGTTGCACACATCCACAAAAATCAAATAGGCCGTAGATGTTTAATTATCTATGGAAACCTAGAGTACACTACATAAGGCAGACTTTCTATGCTACGTTTGATCTGTAAACGTTTTAAGTTTTTTCCTTTCTGGGAGGATGTCATGATCATTTATCCACATTGTAGTCATAGTCAGATGTGAAAAAAATAAACCCCAAAATATTTGTATTTCAGTTCTTTGTATCTGTTTATCTACATGTGGAATGGTACCTGTTGGGGGTCTTTCCTTTTGGAAGAGGTGGAATGGGTTTGTGTTAGAGGGTGGGAAGGGAGTGGGTGGTGTTCGTTCAGAAGAGCCCTTGGGAAGTAAGTATGGTACTAATTCTAATGGGTGAAGTCTGGTCTGAGAGAGATTTGGAAGAAGCAGGGAGCTGCAATGGCATGTAGACTGCAGCTCCTTTTCTGGCTGTGCCCCAGGTGGCATGGTTTTCCATAGAGTCCTGGTCTCATTGTCTTCCCCCCACTCTCTTTTTCTGTGTCGGGTGCCTTTTTTTTGAGAAACTAACACAAGATCATTCATGCAATGTGTCATTTTACTAACCGACTAATGTACTAACACCCTAACGACTCATCTTTGTTTTTAGTTTTTTTAATTAACAATCGTTCTGTTCACAATTTTTAATTTCCTTTCTTCCCCCTTCTCCGCAAAGCACTCAGGCATCGGACACGCTATGGTAAACAAACTACATTGTCTGGTAGATATCATTCTTATTGTCTCTTTTTTTGGGTTTGCCGTGTGTTCCCCCCTTTTCCTCTCCAACCCCCCCTTTTATCCTCTTTAGATTCATTTCTTCTTTTAAGATTTTGTTGAATTAAATGCAAGCCTTTCTTTTTCTTAAAAAAAAATGGAAGGGGATGCACTTGTCCTAAAAATGATATTTGGTTGAATTTTGTGGGGAAAGTTTCCTTTTCTCTAGTTTTCAATTTTTTTCCCCCCAAAAATGTTTTTTTTTTTTAAATCTCCATTTGGCTAAATTTATTTTCTTTTATTTTCTTATTTTACAACTTCCAAGTTACATACTAGAGACAACAGAGATTTATAGTGAGAACTTCCTTCTTTCTGTGCCTTCCTCTCCCTCTCACTCTTCCTCTTTTCTTTTTTTCTCCTTTCCCACTCCTTAGTCCCTTTTCTCTTTCCCTTTTATGTGGCCACGGCTGCCACAGGTGATCTGGGGAGGAAAGTACTCAACCTCCTAGACTCTTTCTTACCCTTCTTTTACCTTACTCCCCTACCGTGGCCAAAAGGATATCCACCAGTTATGTTCTCCATACAAACTCTGCATGGCATGTTCCTGTCTCGTGAATTTTCCTACCTGCATCAGAATTTGTTTCCTCATTTTCCTCCTCATTACTAACAACCTACCAACCATCAACCCAATTTCACTTTCTTCTCTTTTATTTTTCCCCACTCTTCATTCTCCTTTCATCTTTCATATATTTTGGGGTTGGGTTTGGACTTTTTCCTTTCTTTTCTTTTCTTTTATTTAGTAAGGGAGGTGGCAGGCAGAGAAAAGACTACCTTTTAGTTTCGAATGTTTTTTTTTCCACTTCCATCTTGTTCTTCGGTTTGTTCAATGCATGTAAGTGTGAAGCGGATTTTGATTCTTTCCCTAATTTCTCCCCACCCTTTCCCAGTTTTGTTTTTCTTCTGCCTTCTCTCTTGCTTCCAGATAATTTCTGCATGGGTGTATCGGTGTATGGTGTGTGCATGCTTTGAGGCCCCATCGTTTCTCTCTGCCCTCTGCTCCTTTCACGGATGTTGGGTAAAAGGGTGCTATTTCTTTTCTGTGGGCATTATTATTTTTGTTGTTTTGGTTATCATTCCTCATCATTCCTTTTATTGTTTTGTTAGAGTTGCCTTTTTGGTTTGGGTCATTTCTTCTCTTGGAGGTGGTGATGGGAGCCAAGGGAGGGTAGGGATTGGTGTCCTGGGGCAGTCCATGGCATGTATCATCCATGACCATATCAGAATCAAGACCCTTCTCCTTCCCTCCCTGAATGCATGTTTGTCAGCGTGGTGTGAGCCAAAAAAAAATATTAATAACAATAAAGATAAAAGAAAAGAAAAAAGAAAAGAAAAGAAAAAAGGAAAAATAAAACCATCAACAACCAAAGACCAACCCCTAACAAACTTCATCATCAAATGTCTTCTTTGCTGTTTTTCACTACCACCATGAATAACAATCATGTAAGAAATAAACAATCATTTTAGCAATGAACTGAGAGAAGTGATGTCGTCTGAGGATGGTTCCATTTTCTAGCCTGACTGTGTAAAAATTGCAATGGGTGGAACAAGGTGCCCAGCTTGGAAATTCTAACAGAGTCTTCTATGAGTCTGCAGGGAAATACTGAAGGCTTGAGACCCAGGGAGGCAGACCAGAAAATGGAACTTGGCTGCACATACCAAAATCAAATCAAATTAGAAAGTATACCTCATGAAAATCTTAATGAAAGTGATGCCACAAGTAGGGGAAGCCACTGGGTTATGATAGGATTGTAAGGTCATTGTTGGGATTTTTTTTGTCCCTATGTCCCTCCACCAGGTGACAATCTCTGTGGATGGCATTCTTACCACGACGGGCTACACTCAAGAGGACTATACCATGCTGGGCTCAGATGACTTCTTCTATGTGGGAGGAAGCCCAAGTACCGCTGACTTGCCTGGCTCCCCTGTCAGCAACAACTTCATGGGCTGCCTTAAAGAGGTAAAGTTCACCCAATTCTATTTAATGCACCATGTGATTGTTTCATTTATAAACAAATGACATGTCTAAATCAATGACTGGATCTGTCCTCAAATCTATGAGATGATAGATTGCAGCAGAAACAACCTTGAACTTGGAAGTAGGTGTCCTACGTTTTCATTCCCGCTTAAGCTGGTTGCATGACTTGGGGTTTGTCACTTTAGTATTGTATTGGTCCGTTTT
This sequence comes from Nomascus leucogenys, assembly GCF_006542625.1. Taxonomy (NCBI): domain Eukaryota; kingdom Metazoa; phylum Chordata; class Mammalia; order Primates; family Hylobatidae; genus Nomascus; species Nomascus leucogenys. The sequence goes on along the minus strand of NC_044402.1, from coordinate 26,924,162 downwards.
CATGCTGCTGATAAAGACATACCCAAGACTGGGTAATTTATAAAGAAAAGAGTTTTAATTGATTCACAGTTCCACACATCTGGGGAGGTCTCACAATCATGGCAGAAGGCAAGGAGGAGCAAGTCACATCTTACATGGTGGCAGGGAAGAAAAACTTGTGCAGAGGAACTCCTCTTTAATAAAACCATCAGATCTTATGAGACTTATTCACTATCATGAGAACAGCATGGGAAAGACCTGACCCCATGATTCAATTACCTCCCACTGGCTTCCTCCCACTGGCTCCCTCCCACAACATGTGGGAATTGTGGGAGCTACAATTCAAGATGAAATTTGGGTGGGGACACAGCCAAACCATATCAAGTACCCTGTGGTTCTGTTTCCTCATCTAACAAATGGAAGCTCTTATCCCATAAATGGCTGTGTTTATAAATTAAATGCAATCACACAGGTGAAAGGCCATTGAAATCACAAGGAACTAGATGAGTGTAAAGTTTGATTTTGTGATTTTGACCTGGCAAATAGGAAAGCTCTAGCTAAAAGTGGCTCAATCTGTTGTTGTGTGCCCTGTCTAAAATATAACACATGTATTATTTTACCTTCACTAAGCCTGGTGTTCCCAAGGGTCTCATTATTTGAGATGAAAGAAAATTCTTATAATGTAACATTAAGGCTCAGAAGACTGGTTTTTTCCTTTTCTTCTTCTTCTTCCCTGAGAGCTAGCAGCTGTGAAAAAACAGTGGGACTTTGCCATTACTTGTTTATTACCATTGCAGCTGATGTATTGAGACCTCTGTCTGAGAGCAAAGGAGCTTCAGCCAAGTGTAAGTTCAACCTCTAAGGTCAATTGTTGAGGCAAAAAGAATCAGACTTAATTTGGTAGAGCTCTTTCAGAACACTGTGGCATCAAAGCAGTGCACTGCACATTTTGTTTAAGCTAAGCTTGATTGCCTAAGATATCTATACCATCTCCCGGGGGACATTACTTGAGAAGCGAACAGTGTTCCTTCTTGTAGATAACAATCCCTTGTGACATCTTATGAGTCTCCTCTCAGGGCATATGTTTTATTCTTATTATGGTTATTTGAAATTTATTGGGCATCATTTGTGTATGAGATGGCACTGTCCATGCATTCATTCATGCCACTGCCCTGTGAGCCTTGTCCAGGCAGGAATTGTGTCTGTTAGGCATGGCACACAGTAGATGTATAATAAGGATCTGTTTGTCTATTTATCTGATGATCATTGGGTACCTTTTTTTGTGCTGTAACTAAATTTGGTGGCTCTTTTTAAGCCATGATCTCCATGCTCTGAGGCTTTGTCTTGTAGGAAGGGAGATGAGATCAGTGAGTGAATAAGTATAGCATAGGAGAGCATGTGTTCAGTGGCACATACTAAATGCTCTAATTGAGTAGAGGAAACATAAATTTTAGGTGGAAGTCAATTTTAGAGAAGGAGTGACATTTGAGGCAGGCGTTGTTGTAATAAATCATGTGCAAATTGAGAGGAAGGAGTAGAAAAGAGAGACATAATAAAGGAGGGGAAATCCAATTATAGCTTTGTATTGTTCTCAGCCTGTAGGACGAAATAAGAGGAGCACCCAAAGAGTGCTATTATCTCTCTGCAGGATGTTACCTAGGCTTCTGCTGGCTTCAGAGATTTCATCGTCATTTCTGATGGAATTATGGTAGGCATAGAGCCCTTCCTCCCTGGGATTTACTCCTATTTGGATAGAATAAAGGTGTAGACTATGCACTGTCTAATTAACCCTGAAAGACTCTTAAACACTGTTAAACCACACTACATTGGAATTGCACTCTCATCAGAAAAAGATTGCAACATTCTTGTTACCAAGGACATGGCTCAGGAATGAATGAGGCATTGGTTGCTGTGGAGTGCTCATTCAGTTTTGTAGTGCAACAGTCCTGAGCATGGAGTTTCTCCAGGATAGGATTTAGGTCTGGCCTTTAGGATTAATTTTCTCCTACACACAATTGTATTGAGCTACCTCTCCATTATATACTTAGAGACAATGGAGCAATTTCCCAACCACGAATCTTCTATTAATCAGGAAGGATGCCCTGAAAATTTTGAAACAAGTCTCATAAAAACACAAAGATGTCTCTGATGACTTTATCCATGTGGAAAGTAAAGAAAATAAAATACACACACACATATACACAGACACACACACACACACACACACACACACACACACACATTTTTGCTGCCCAGATAGAGAGCAGAAAGCTTCAAAAGTCTGTCAGAATTATTCTGAATAGCTTAAAAGGTAAAAGCAGTTCTGAAAAACAGTGTCGATAATAGAAATAACTATAATCAGTGATGTCAATATATCCTTATCTTAGCTAGCAGCACAAATGTGCATTTAAATTCAGACCAAGTTATAAAAAGGAAAGTTCAAAACACTAATGGAAATGATAGGCAAAGCTAGAACTTGATAAACTCCTGCCCTGTCTGTTTTCCCTGTACAGCGTGATAGTCTTTCTAAGGGACTCGGAAGTCTTCTTATTTGTCTGAGTACTTTGAATGATCGCTTTGAGTCTAACGTAGTGCTGGCGTATTATGTCTTTGCATTTAATAATTACACTTCACTTTTCTGTGGGCAGGTTTATGGAGATACTTCTCTTGTTCTTGGTATTTGTTTTTGATAAATCAGTAAACAGCAAAGGCTATGTTAGGATTCAGCTACCTGATAAACCCCATTCACCCACTTAAACCATAGAACAGTCTCTAATTATTTCACAATCTCTTCTTCCCCTTCCTTTTCCTCTTGCTGCCTTTAAAAAAAAATCTCTCGCCATTTGTGGCTTTCAGTTGTCCTAAATGAAACAAGGTGATTTTATGTGTAATTTTCTTCAAATTAGGGACATGGTGAAGGGCCTATGCAATTTCTGCTCCAGATCATCAATATTTGTTTGTGTGTGGCACAAAATAGGTTTTGTCTTTGGGACTGTAGTTACTTCACACCTAAAGGCTAAGTTCTGGCTCCATGATTGTGCCAAAGGGACTGGATATTACTTGTGTGCGCACTTCCTAACTTCATAACAGTGTAAAAGCCACAACAAAGCATCCACATTGTCGTCAAACTATGATAGTTCTCTACACACCTTCGTTATCAATATAAGATTTGCGTCCACTTAAATATTACGAAGTCAGCATCTTGTTTCTTTTCATGTTTTCACATTTTAGTGTGTCTGTCTCATGTTTGTTATTGTTGTGTCCCCAGCTCCTAGAAGGGTTCTTGGCACTTAGTGGCTCTCAGTCAATATTTGCTGAGTGAAATCACATGATTGTACATTAATAAATATCTTTCCTAAATGAATGTTTTTAGGTACTATTGACCACTTGACCTTCCTGGGATGACTAAAGAACATCTTGACATGGCAGTGGTTGAATCTTTCAAGAATCTTCTCTCCCTCCCCCTGAGCTATCAGATATGAGAGAAAGATTATATTAAAAGCCTCAGCAAGGCTAAGAGGAATGATTGGAAGTTCCTCTATGAAAAATGGGTTAGAAAAGGCTGTGAGGGAGACATCATAGTATAATGAAAAGAATACTGGGCTTCAGATCAGAAAATCTGCTTAAGAATGCTAGCTTTATCACTGGCTACATAATAAGACCACTGATCTTACTCCAGTCTCAGTTTTCTAACCCATAACAAGGAGATAATAAAACTTCTGTTACATTCTTAAGAAAAAAAATGAAATGATATACATAAAAGTGAAATCATACTGCATTACAAAATACAATGTTTTTGCTTATAATAATTATTAAGGATTATATATTGCATTGTATAAAATAGTTTACAAATAGAAATATAAGTGTAAGTGAATATCCATTAACACATGGCATCTCTATATTTCTCATATTAGCAAATCATTGTCAGGAAAAAAAAACCCATATTCTGAGGTTTGCCCTACATAAATTCTCTCATAATGCAAAAATAGGGATAACTCATGCCGCCTGCCCTCAATGATTACTTTGTTTTTTGCCCTTGATCATTTATTTGACACTATGTTTTCCTTTATTAAAATGTGAATTCCATGAGAACAGAGGTCTTATTTGCTTACAAATATTTCCCCAGCACCTAGAATGGACCCTGACGTTAAAAAAAATGCACTCAATAAGTATGTCTGGAATAAATAAATAAATGAATGTGCTAACCTCATGGAGCTCTGAAATCTGGTGGAGTTTAGATGTGCAATGTGTAAGTCCTGACTGCTATTAAAAAGTATCATAGGCTGAGTGGCTTATAAACAACAGAAATTTATTTCTCACTGTTCTGGAGGCTGGAAGTCCAAGAACAATGTGCCAGCCTGGTCAGGTTCTGGTGAGGGCCCTCTTCTGGGTTGCAAACTGCTGTTTTCTTATTGTGTTCTCACATGGAAAAAAGAGGATAAGAGTTCTCTAGGGTCCCTTTTATAAGGTCACCAATCCCACTCATGAGGGACCTTCATGACCTGACTACCTCCCAGAGGCCCCACCCCCTAAAACTGTCACATTGTGGGTTAGAATTTCCATAAATGAACTTTGGAGAACACAAACATTCAGTGCATAGCAAACAATATATCCCCCAAACCTATAATATGCCAAGGACTGTGCTAAAATATAAATATGAGTCAAACATGGTTCCTGCTTTAGAGGAACTCACATTAGTGGGGAGAGGCAGACACACACATAATTGCAATAAATAGCAGTTAATGCACAACATGAGGCATTCTTAGTTACAATGTGGCTGCTGAGGAGAAGGACCTAATACATCCTGGGGTTCAGGGAGCATCCCAAGGTGAGGTGCTTGAAGCCAAGTAGAAGGGAGCATGGAAGCATGGGGAAAGAGGTGCTCCAGGATGAGGGGCAGGGTGAGCAAAGGCATGGAGGTAGAGCACGTTCTGGTGTCGGTGAAGAACTTACAAACAGCTTGCTAATTTCAAGGCCCAAATTATAAGACTGGGAGCTTTGGACTGGTAGCTGCGGTTAGGTAGGGACCATTTCATAGAGGCCTTTATTTCATGCTATACTCTTGGACTTTGTTCTCTAGGTAACGGGGGAGCCATTGAAGGACCTTAAGCAGCAGAACATGGTCAGATTGGCATCTTACCCATCAGGCCTTCATTCTTTGTTGAGTAATGTTAATTCATCTACCACTTTCCCCTGATGTATGTTTTTGTCCTAGGAGGTTGAAGATCAGGGATAGAAACGGTGGTCCCTCGGCCGGGTGCGGTGGCTTACGCCTGTAATCCCAGCACTTTGGGAGGCCGAGGCGGATGGATCACGAGGTCAGGAGGTTGATACCATCCTGGCTGACACGGTGAAACCCCATCTCTACTAAAAATACAAAAACAAAATTAGCCGGGCGTGGTGACGGGCGCCTGTAGTCCCAGCTACTCGAGAGGCTGAGGCAGGAGAATGGCGTGAACCCGGGAGGCGCACCTTGCAGTGAGCTGAGATCATGCCATTGCACTCCAGCCTGGGCGACAGAGCGAGACTCCGTCTCAAAAGCAAACAAACAAACAAACAGAAACAAAAAAAAGAAAAGGTGGTCCCTGAGCTTCCGGCATTGGATTGGCGCCTGCCTCTCTGAATTTTAAAATTTCTGCAGAAAACTGCTTCCTTCTGACTCCCATTTCAGTTTCCAAAGACCCTCCCTGAGAGGACATGTATTTTTCTTTTCCTCTGTCCTTGGCATTACCGAGCTGTTTAATGACAAATGAAATACAGGAAGGTCAAGCCAAGACTGAGTTACATGAGCAGGGTCCCCATCAGGCTACTCAAGCCCATCACAGTTTCCTCCCACGTGTTGGACCTTCTGTGTAGTTTGATTTGGTTATTTCCACACCGTCCTCCTTTCTCCTCAATCTGACACTCCTCCATTTCCCCACGTGGAGAAGCGAAAGTGCCACTGAGACCTCTGGGACAGACTGGACTCTCTCTCTTTTCTCATGGCATCTCTAATGGGAAGGAAGGAAAAGCAGGAGAATTGGGAGAATAGAATACATATTTAAAGGAAAAAGGATTGGATAGAACATCATTGTGCACATTACATTCCACATCCCTTTGTGATTATTAGGCATTTAAAACCGAATGGAGTTTTGCAGCCAGAGATAGTCTCTGAACAGATGATTAATGGCTTAATCTGTAATAACTTTACATTTTATAGAACACTGATAGGCGTCCACATCTGGTGAGCCAAGCTATTTAAGGCTGTGTTAATTCTGTTAATTGCTATACGTTTATTTGAATTGCTGGCACCTGCGGGCTTTGGGATAATGTGTTTGTTGTTGCTTTTTTTCTTCTTTAAAAAAAATACTCATTTTATTTTACCCTGTCTTGCTTGCTATCTCTTGTTGCTGTCTCTCATGCTATCACTTAATTTCTTCTCTGGATTTTCTTTTGGGTTGTCCTTTTCTTCCTTACTCATTGTCCTCCCTCCTCCCCATCTCTGTTCCCTTTTTCTCTAATTTGTTTGTTTCCCAAGCTGTTGTTTTGGTATCCTTCCTGATTTCTCAGGTGGTGATAAATGTCTCTGTCCATAAGCAGGTGAATTTAGGTCATAGCATTGGGCCTAAATATTCCTTTTTTCTATCATGAAGACTACTGTGCAGCATAGGGCTAGTAAAGCCCAAGTGAGGCTTTTAGAGTCAACATGAGACATGAGAAGAGGGTGGGCTTCAGAAGCACAAGCCCAGGGTTTAAGTCTTGCCTAGACTCATTCCTTGCCAGTTGCATGGCTTTTAGCAAGCCACTCGACTGCTCTGAGCCTCGGTTTCTTCATCTATAAAGAGAGAGACTGATACTGATTTCAAGTATTTTTATGTAGGGGGCAAATGGGATTAGCCAAATGGAGGTGTTTTATAAAATACAAAACACTATGCAAATGTTAATGAAGTTGTTATTTATGTTATCAATTGAAACAAAATCAATTAGTTCAGGCCATACTTACTGCTCTTCACCATTTCTGCAATTAAAAACCTGCAGAAGTTAGGAGAGTCCAATGTAGTTTAATTAAAAAGGCCTGCTACCGGGTTCAGTTCTAATGTTAATTAGAAAATTATAAAACTTCTCTGGATATCCTTGTCTTGATCTGTAAAATGAGGATAGTAATCCCTGCTAATCCAAATGCACACTACTGTAGAGACCTTCTTGTAAATGTAGCAGAGAAACACACATTATTGTTCATTAGATTTTGGGTAGCAAGGTAAGTTTTACTCCATTAAGGAAGATGTACAGAAAATCACTCTGTGGGTTTGGAGATAAGAGCGTCTTGACAGAATGGGAGAACCAATGCAAAAAGGTGACCAGAAGAAATAAGAGTTGAGCAAGGTGGAAAGAAGTGAAGATGCAAATCAGAGGAAATGGAGGAACGAGGCAGAAGAAGAAAAGAAAAAGCAATTACTGCATCTCAGGAGCTACCTATTGGCTTGTCATGGGCTGAGTGATGTCCTCTGCAAATTCATATGTTAAAGTTCTAACTTTAGTTTGTGACTATTTTTGAAGATAGGGCCTTTTAAGAAGTAATTGAGATCAAATGAGGTCATACGGACAGGCCCTCAACCAATATGATTGGTGTCCTTATAAGAAGAAGTGATAAGGACATGGATATATAGAGGAAAGGCCATGTGAAGACAGAGGGAGAAGATAGCCATCTACAAGCTAAGGACAGAGGCTTCAGAAGAAACCGACCTTGCTGACACCTTGAACTTGGACTTCCAGCCTCCTGGAGTGTGAGAAAATAAGTTTCAGTAGTTTAAGTCACCCAGTCTGTGGTATTTTGTTATGGCAGCTCTAGTAAATTATAGAGCTTTTTTATGGGTTGACCATAAAAAAATTGGCCATTTTTGGCTGGGCATGGTAGTTCATGCCCATAACTTTAGCACTTTAGGAGGCTGAGGTGGGAGGATTGCTTGAGTCCAGGAGTTGGAGACCAGCCTGGTAAACTTAAGGAGACTGTGTGTCTACAAAAAACATAAAAAAATTTAGCTGGGCATGATGGCACATGCCTGTGGTCCCAGGTATTTTGGAGGGAGGTGGGAGGATCACTTGGACCCGGGAGGTTGAGGCTGCAGTGAGCCAAGATGATGCCACTGCACTCCAGTCTGGGCGACAGAGCGAGACTGTCTCAGAAAACAAAACTGCCATTTTTTTGTGTGTGAGGACAAAAAAAAAAAAAAAAAGTCAAATATTGGCAATGTCGGGTGATTCAATTTCAGAACAAAATTTTTGTAAAGAGGATAAATTGAATCTTCTGGAAAAGAGATGACTTTCTGGATTACAAGGAATTGCAGTGGGCAGGAAAGAGAGAAAGAGAAATTGGCAATGTCAGTCGATTAGAGATTCCCATTCCCCTGGCTGTGGTTGTTTTCTTTATAGGTGGACTCCTAATGCAGTTTGGACCCATAATATACAGAGGCACAGAGGAAGAAGGAGCGAAACCCTCAGCTACTGGGGACAGGGATACATTTGAGGCTTATTTCAGTAGGAACCAGGTGTGAGCATTTAGCCAAGGGTGGCTGTAAAAAAGTGGTATTGGCCTAAGGAAGAGTGAGGAGCACTGAGGTCTCAAAGATCTTTGGTGTTTCAGTGCTATGACAGACAGAGAGTAGTTCTTCAGTTAGTGCCACAATAAAATTACTAAAGAAGGATTTGCTGCTTACAGTTGATGGGTTGTTGATGAAGAAGTATATATATATATATATATATATATATATATATATATATATTTGGCAACTGGGTATTCATTCTGCCTTCATCTGATACATGTTTCTTGATTTTTATTCCCTTCATTCTCAATCCATCCCAGTGGCACCTGCTACACTCCCAGCTCCGTTAGTGAGCATGTGATCCCTCAATCAATTAGGGACTCTATTCACCTGGTCATGGTTGCTTTCTTCATAGGTGAGCTCCTAAACCAATTTGGATCCATAACATACAGGCTCAGGAGTTTTGTCTATATGTTGTAGGGAAAAAGCTCTCTCCTGCTTTGAGCTAGAACTTGGAGTGCTGTTAAACTAAGCTTCTGGCCACTATCTTGCCACCACAGCGAACAAAAACAAAGCCAGGATGGAGAAAATCAGAGCCAAAAGATAGGAAGAAACTAGGCCTTAGTGACACTTTTGAAGGCCCTGGATTAAACAGTTTTCAAATTAGACTACCCCTTAATTTCCACTCATGATTGAGTTAAGTACCTCTGTTGCCTAAACCTGTTGTGGCTCTATTTTCTATCGTTTGCAGCAGGAAGCCCTAGGTGATGTAGCAGAATTCCTCATGTTCCTATTTTACTCCTGTTTTTTGCTGACAAAAAGATAAGTCCTTGGACAGGAAAAGACAGACAAAAGTAGGAAATGTAATACTGGAGGATCTTAGAAATCAGATAATTTGCTCTGTATTAATTCAAATTTCCTGCCTCAGATGAATGCTATCCCAGGATACAGAGAGAATTTGTAAATACAATTTTTGAAACCTAGTTGGTGGTTTTTGAGGAACGCTAGTGAATAAAGAAGGTTCCTAAAGACTAGACAATTGAAAAATGTAGATAACGCACACAATGAACTTATGAGTTGAACTGAAATCTGGGTAACATTTTGGAGTGCAATATTAACAGAATGTATGAGCCCACAGCAGAGAAGCGAGTGATCAATATAACTGTCATCACTAATTAAGAGCACTAAGAAAAAGCTATATCGTATCAACCAAATTCACATACTCATTCAGTAGTATCACCGATGATTCAGAAAAGTACTATGGACCTCATCTAGCTAAACAGCAGCAAAGTTTTTGAAGACACATTTTGTGATATTCTCATTAATAAGATGAGCAATAGGGTTTAGATGCAAGAGCTATCAAGCTATTAAAATACCAATGGGCCCTGATTAAGTGGATTTTTTTGGCCTATATGAAAGTTTTTGTAAGATGGCACAAAGCTCTGTCTTATATTAAGGACTTGAAGAGACATAAGAGAACATGGCTTGTTAACTTTGTGGATGGCAGGGAAGGAAAATGATAGAAATTGTGCATCTATGTTATCTGAGGTTGAATTAATAGAGGTCTGACCTGTGCAACAAAGGAGGTAACAGTTCTGCAGTGTAATATATTGGTTAAGAAAGCAGGCTCTGGAGTTAGAGTTTCTGGCTGCAAAGCCTAACTCTACTTCCAGTAGCTGTATGATGCTGGGTAACATACCTAACCTTCTGTTACTTATTAAATGGGAACAATAATTATACCTACTTGATAGGGCTGTTGTATTGAGATCATGCATGTATAATAGCTGACATGTAGAAAATGTTCAGCAAATTTTATTTATAATTATTATCATCATTGTGGTCACTATGTGCTAGTATAATTACTGGAAAGGGAAAATAAGCTTTTTTTTTTTTTTTCTGAGACAGTGTCTTGCTCTGTCGCTTAGGCTGGAGTGCAGTGCGATCTCGACTCACTGCAACCTCCACCTCCCAGGTTCAAGCAATTCTCATGCCTCAGTCTCCGAAGTAGCTGGGATTACAGGCATGTGCCACCATACCTAGCTAATGTTTGTATTTTTAGTAGAGAAGGGGTTTCACCATATTGGCCAGGCTCATCTCAAACTCCTTCAAGCGATCCACCCACCTCGGCCTCCCAAAGTGCTGGGATTACAGGCATGAGCCACTGTGCCAGGCCCAGAATAAGCTTTTAACATGATAACTAATTGACAGATTAGAATATCTTTAGAGCTGAGCTGAAAAAAAAAAAAAAAAAAAAACTAAGGCTTTCAGGATCCTAACAACATAAGAAGGCTTAACTGATAGAACCAGGGTCATTTAACCTGAGAAAGTGAAGATGCCTGTGCCCAAGGTTTGAGAGTTGTCTTCATACATGAAGGACTGTCCTAAGAAAGTGGAATAAAATGTGGCCCATATATCCATCAGAAGTGAAACTAAGTCTAGTGAGTGGAAGCTGGGTACTTAACATAAGGAAGAACTTTCAGTGAGAGCTGTCCAAAACTGCCTTCGAAGTAATGAGTTCTCCAACACTCAAGGCATTCAAGTAGAGACTGGGCAATCATTTTGCTGAGCTTATCGAGGGGATTCTGGAATCACATAAGTGGTTTTGATTTTAGAGATAGATCTATAGATAGATTGATTTTATATGATAGATCTATAGTTCTACGATGAATGACCTATCTGCAAAGAAAGAATAAGGCTAACTGATTAGCTCAGGTTCATCATGTGGAAGACTTTCCTCATTAATCTCCAGATCAGTTGGCTTTACATGTCCCACAAACATTTATTGGGTTGCCCTTGTGGTAGGAGTTGAGGTTCCCAGCCACTACCATCACCTATTACTCACTTACAATAATTTATCTTTACTCAGCCCTTTACTTGATCATCTCGAAAACCATTACAACCACAGCAATTATAATCATAGCAGCAACAATAAAGACTAGCAATTATTGAACACTTAATGTGAACACATGTGAAGTGTGTGTCCACATGGTGCTATGTAATTCAAACTTATTTGCTACTTATTCCCTAATTTAGTTCTCACAAAAAAACTTACGAGTTGGATTCTATGATCATTACTAACTTGAATTTAAAGAGAGCGAGTGTCTTTCCCACTTACATCATTCTAAGTGTTGGAGTTGAGATGTAAATACTGTCAACATCCTGATTTTGCTGCCCTTTCTACCAACTCAGTCATAAGAGTTAGTGACGAAGAAAAGGAAGCTCCTCTGGAAAAGGTTGGTGATTCTGTGTTTAAACTTACTGTAAGGAATTGTCTCTCACTACCACTTAGAGTCTCTACTTCATAGGAAAGGTCATTTAATCAGGCAAAAATGTTCTGTTGGGAGACTAGATACAATTACCGATGTCTTTCACCTTGCCATTGATTGTTCTGAGAGGAAGGCAGTTTTTGCTTGATTTCCCACTTTGAGCAAATTGATATTGCTCGACCTGCTAATGGAGGAATGATTTTCATTATGGAACCAGAGAGGGAAGATGCTACTGTTAGTATAAATGCCAAGCAGTGCAATAGTTTCGTCTTGAGATGGGCAGCACATCGTTTCTTTTTGTTCCAGCCTAATATTTTCCATAAAGTTGGAGCTATTTGCCTTTTATGCCTTCAAAACACCCAAATGAGGAGGAGCTACTATTTAGACTTATTATGAATTTTCAGTCTGATTTTGGGAATCACTTATTTAGTTTTGCATTTTTTTTTTTTGCTCATCAAGATAAATTCAGTGGAACTCATTGCTTTCTAAAAATGTCACTTATTTACAGCAAATGTAATCTACCACAACATTCCTACTGAGACAAAATCTCTTGTGTCTTTGAAAGCCTCAAAGGAGATTAAAAAAACACTAGTCCTTGTACACATATACCTACAGGGATAAAGCAATCATTGAACTAATTAATCAGCTTATGTTTTCAAAAATTGTTTTGCAAATGCAGAAACGACTATTCCATTAGTGTTACGGTGCTTTTGTAACCTTGTGTTCTGTTCCTCATGTGGAGAGTGTGCCACAAATAGTTCCTGCATAGATTTCAAGAGAGATACAAGGACACATTTTTCACTTCATGAATCAGTGAAGATGCAGCTTAAGGCAGCAACATTGCACACCGATTATCAACCAACAAAATTCTCCTCCTTCCTTCTCCCTCAGCTTTTCCCTCACCACCCAATATCAGCAGATGTTCTATCTCATACTTTGTAGGGAAAACAGACATTGTTCAGGTAATGCTTGCTAAGCTTCTCTCTCTCCACCTTAAGACTTACCTTCAAAGATTCTCATTGCTACCTTCTTCCCCCCATCTTACAGAATGAACTTTCCCCTCCTCTTTTGCGTCTTTTGAGATTTAGCCCCTTTAAAGATTCCCTCTCTTAATCTTCGATTGCCCCTTTTCCTCTGCTCCATCCCTTCAGCTAGAGACATACTCAAAATCACTTCTTTGATAATGTCTCCTGCTCAATTTACACCTTAGCTCATTCCTCACTTTCAATGAAAAACTTCTTGGGAGGATGGTACATACTTCTGATGTCCCCTACCTCATGGTTACTCTTTAACCCTCTACATTTGCATGTCAGACTCTAAACTCTAGTATCCTTAGCACTTTAGTGGAATTGTTTTCTTGTTTTACCTTGCTTAAGTTAGAAGTACTTTATTATATGCTCCTATAGCTCTCAGTTCGAAACTTCAATGCATTGCAATTGTTATTATAGTCCTCATCACATTGCACTTTAATATGCACTGTGTTCATATGTTTCCTCAATAGTCTGAGCTTCTAAAACACAAGAACAAGGATTTATGTAGATTGCACATTCCCTTTGAAGTTAAACATAGGTCCTGATGCATGAATAGATGGGAAATACTCTTCAATAAATTAATAAGTATTTGTGAACATCAGTGATAGAATTATTGTTCCAAAGTTCCAATTTCTGCTTATATTCATTTTGTCAACAGCATGCCACTCATTTACTTATTCATGAATGCAGTAAATATTCATGGAATGCCTACTCTGTTATAAAATCTGTTCAAAGAATGGGAGTGTGTGGTGAATGACAGCATGTATAAAGTCTATGAGCCTGTGGAATTCACATTAAGGTTGAAGGAGACTAAGAATAAGTGCAAAACAGGTAATTAAGATACTTTCAGATAATGATAAGTGGCATGAAGGAAATGAAAGAGAATAATGGGTGTATTAGTCTGTTCTCACACTGCTAATAAAGATATACCTGAGACTGGGTAATTTATAAAGGAAACAGGTTTCACTGACTCACAATTCAGCATGGCTGGGGAGGCCTCAGGAAACTTACAATCATGGTGGAAGGGGAAGCAAACATGTCCTTCTTCACATGGCAGCAGCAAGGAGAAGTGTCAAGCAAAAAGGGGAAGAGCCCCTTATAAAACCATCAGATCTTGTGAGAACTTACTCAGTATCACGAGAACAGCATAAGAGTAACTGCCTTCATGATTCAATTACCTCCCACCGGGTTCCTCTCATGACATGTGGGGATTATGGGAACTACAATTCAAGATGAGATTTGGGTTGGGACACAGCCAAACTGAATCAGTGAGATAGTGAGTGGGTCTCCAGTAGCCTGAGTGGTCAGGGCAGGACTCTTTGAGGATGCAATAATTGAGACCTGAGATGAAAGAAGGACTCAGTCACACACACAAAACCTTGGAGAGAGGCCATTTCCAATCAGAGGAAGCTACTAGGACAAAAAGGACCTAAAGCAAGGAAAGCTTGGCACATTCAAGCAAAGTCCAGGAGGCGATGGTGGCCATGGCTCAGTGAGAGAGGTGGTGAGAGGAAAGAAATATCTAGGGCTGGATATGTTGCTTTTCTGAAAAGATCCAGGGTAGGCAATGTGAATTTATCAAGCTTATCTCTACCTCAGAGTCTTCATCTTCCTTTTATACCATATCTACATTGATTTTCTCTTTCCGTTTAACCTCAAAAGTGAGGTGTCCCTCTATCTTTGTAAGCTCACGTGTTACCTGTGCTCAGCATCTCCTTCTCTCACTTTCAACTCCTGAAGTACTCAGTTATTCTTATTCTTTCTTGCAGTATATATCTATATATTTTTTCTTTTAAAAATTGTGGTAAAAAAACACATATCCCGAAATCTACTCCCTTAACACAATTTTAAGTGCATGCTACAGTATTTTTGACTATATTCACATGGTTATGCACAGATCTCTAGAACTTTTTTCTTGCACTTTTGATATTTGCCTATTTGTTTCTTTTTCTCAGAGTTAAAGTTAAAAACAAGTGTTAGTCTATCCTTTCATAAAACCCATCTCTTGACCTGTACTTTATTAAGCTCAGGAAGATAAAAAATGTCTCTTTCCAGGAGATGGTATGGAAAAAGGCAAAACAAAATGGTTATAAGGTTTGAAAAAGGAAAGATAAGAAAAGCAGCATTGGATGACCCATAACTTCTAGAAGCCAGGATGGGTGCAGTGTGCTAGATGTGAGAAGGATGGGGCATGGTTATGTAGAATTCAATAGGTTTAGAACAGCTCATACTGTCATTACCTATTCACCCGAGTTAGAAACCTCAAAGTGAGATGTGATCTTTCTTTCTCATTCCCCTTCTTCCTTTTTGCCCTCATTTAATCAAACACAAAATTCCCTTGGCAATTCCCTGTATATTTCTCACTCATCTCTGTCCTGTGCTTCCTGGTCCCTTCACTGCTGCCTCTCCCTCTGCCCCATAGTACTTTGCCTATCATGGTGTCACGATGAGTCTTTCCACCTCTGTTCTCTCTGCTTTCTCTCCATGCTGCATTCTGCCCCATTTTGCTCTTTGTGCCATTTTTTGGAAACATCCAGTGCCCACCAGAGCATGTCTTCTTCAGCCTCCCACTCAAGGCCTTCTGCAGTTTGTCTTCAACTTGGCTGCCACCTCCTCATAGTTCCTCCCTAAATTTAACCAGAGTAGTCTTTTCCTATTACTCTAAATGTATGTTTCAAGTTCTTTCTTCTATAACTTGTTTATTTGGTTCTTCTAGCCAAGAATTTCTCCCTTTCTCTTTTCTGTCTGATGCTTACCCTTTCTTCTAGAACCTAGCTCATGGTCACCTGTTTGACTGATCACTGGGTTAACGGTGGTCTTTTCTCACTTCTGAATTCCAAGCACACTTATATAATATAAGGTGTGTCAGCTCAGATTTAGGAGGCAGACTTCCAGGTTCAAATTTTTGTTTTTCTACTTACTACCTATGTGCCTTGGACAAGTTAGTTAGCGTCTCTGAAACTCAGTTTATTTATCTGTAAAACTGGTATCTTAATAGCACTCACCTCAGAGACTTCTTATGAGGATCAAATCAGATGATGCAATAAAGCCTTTAGCTGAATCTGTTTCATAGTGAGTACTCAAGAAATACTAGCTATTTTGTCATTCAGTTGGTCCTTACAATACCCCATAGCCATTTGTTAGCTTTTCTGGCTTGCATACAATCCCTTTGAAAACAGAGTTTTTGTAGTTACAGCAATGCTGTATATAATATCAAATTATTAAAGACAGTGGAAAAGAATTTATATCCCCCAAAAGAATTTCTTTACTGACTGTAAGAAAGTTGCTGTTTCTCCTTATTACATTTGGACCACAATTGAAATGATCCCATCTGCCAAAGGAGAATAATTTCTTCTTTATAGACACAGGAAAAAAAATCTCACCCGTGGATAAATATGTGTGCATATGTGAAATATGAATGCAGTGATTTCACATTTTTAAAATTCCTGGCAATCAAATTAGATTATGATAGATTATCTTTTTTTTTTTTTTTTTTCCTGAGATGAAGTTTTGCTCTTGTTGCCCAGACTGGAGAGCAATGGCACGATCTCAGTTCACTGCAACCTCTGCCTCCCGGGTTCAAGTGATTCTCCTGCCTCTGCCTCCCGAGTAGCTGGGATTACAGGCGCCTGCCACCACGCCCAGCTAATTTTTTTGTATATTTGGTAGAGACAGGGTTTCACCCTGTTGACCAGGCAGGTCTTGAACTTCTGACCTCAGGTGATCCACCCACCTCGGCCTCCCACAGTGTTGGGATTACAGGCGTGAGCCACAGCGCCCGACCAAATTATCTTTCTTAGCATAACTTTTCTTCATAGATATTAATGTAACAGTTCTTATGGATGATGTTTAAAATGCTTAAGGAAGCAAAACTTAGCTGTAAAATTGGGTATTGCTTGATGATCACCAGTGTCCCATTCAGGTCTAAAATGCCTATGAAGTTTAAATTGCTTTGCAGTGTCTTATGATCTTTCAATTACCTTTAAATGATTGATTTAATGAGCTTCTATTATTATATTTTAAGTATGGTGTTTGGAATGCAAAGTGAACTGCACAGTTTCTTTCCTGGAAAATCTTATAGATCAGGGGTTGACAACATTTTCTATAAAGGGCCAGGTTAGTGGCTTCTCAAGTGGAGACAAGTTTGACCCCAATAAATATTTGACAATGTCTGGAAACTCTTTTAGTTGTTAAAACTAGGGTGGAGGAGTGGTTGGAGGGGAGTAGAGGGATATTGAAGGGAAGATGCTGCTGGTGTGGGCAGAGGCCAGGATTGTTGGTACACTGTAGGCCTACAATGCACAGGACAGCCCTTCTGTGACAAGGAATTATCCAGTCCTGGGTCTCAATAGTGCCGAAACTGAGATTCTCTGGACCAGACAGTAAGTAGTTTTGGTTTAATGAGCCATATGGTCTCTATCACGACTATCAAACTGTCATTGAGCATGTGAGCAGTCGTAGATACTATGTAAACAAATAAGTGTGTCTGTGTTCTAATAAAACTCTATTTAGAAGAGCAGGAAGTGAATTGGATTGGCCCCTGAGGGTTAGTTTGCTGACTCTTGCAATGGTTAAGTGGCAGGCAAAACTTGATAATTATAATGCAACATATTAAACTCTATCTATCTATCTACCTACCTACCTACCTACCTACCTACCTACATACATACCTAGATCTGTCTACCTAGATAGATAGATCAGTCAAAGTTTTCACAGGTTTACAATGAAGCCCCAGATAAGAGCACTTAGCCTGATCTGAGATATTAGAGAGGTCTCCTGAAAGAGAAAGTATATGAACAAAAGTTAAAAAAAATTTTTTAAGAGTGAGGAGTTAGACAAAAACAGTAATTCCATAGAGAGGAAATAGCATCAGTAAAGTCACAAAAATGCAAAATAGCATGATAAGCGTAGAGAACTAATAATAAGAATAAAGGAAGTAGAAGTGGCGGTAATGGTAGTAGTAGTAATAGTATTGTTCCCAGAAAGGGATCCTGATCCAGACCCCAATAGAGAGTTCCTGGACCAAGAAAAAATTCAGGGTGAGTCCATAAAGTGAAAGCAAGTTTATTAAGAAAAGAAATGAATAAAAGAATGGCTGCTCCATAGGCAGAGCAGCCCCGACAGCTGCTGGTTGGCTATTTTATGGTTGTTTCTTGATTATATGCTAAACAAGAAGTACATATTTATTAAATACCTACTAAAGACCAGGCTGTGTGCTACCACGCTACACAGGTAGTTTGGCTTGATTATTATAGATCTGAGGCCTGTCTGTCTGGATGTTTTTAGTTTCACACCCATAGTGACACATGGGTCTCTTCTTGCTTCATTGCTTTTTAAGGGAAGAAAGGGAGGGCGAATCCTGGAACTGAGGATTCCTCTCCTTTTTAGACCATATAGGGTGTTTTTTAACATGCTAATAACTATAATTAGTGTATAATGAGCAGTGAGGATGACCAGAGGTCACTTTTGTCAACATCTTGGTTTTGGTGGGTTTTGGCCGGCGGGTTTTTTTTAAAATTTTATTTATTTATTTATTTTTTATTATACTGTAAGTTCTGGGTTACATGTGCAGAACGTACAGTTTTGTTACATGGGTATACACATGTCCTGGTGGTTTGCTGCACCCATCAACCCGTCACCTACATTAGGTATTTCTCCTAACGTTATCCCTCCCCTAGCCCCCCACCCCCCGACAGGCCCCAGTTGTGATGTTCCTCTCCCTGTGTCCATGTGTTCTCGTTGTTCAACTCCCTCTTATGAGTGAGAACATGTGGCGTTTGGTTTTCTGATCTTGTGATAGTTTGGTGAGAATCATGGTTTCCAGCTTCAGCCACGTCCCTGCAAAGGACATGAACTCATCCTTTTTTATGGATGCATAGTATTCCATGGTGTATATGTGCCATATTTTCTTAATCCAGTCTATCACTAATGGACGTTTGGGTTGGTTCCAAGTCTTTGCTATTGTGAATAGTGCCGCAATAAACATACGTGTGCATGTGTCTTTATCGTAGAATGATTTATAATCCTTTGGGTATATTGGCCGGCTTCTTTACCACATTCTGTTTCATCAGCAAGGTCTTTGTGACCTGTATCTTGTGCCAACCTCCTATCTCATCCTGTGACTTAGAATGCCTAACCTGGGAATGCAGCCCAGTAGGTCTCAGCCTTGTTTTACCCAGCCCCTGTTCAAGATGGAATTTCTCTAGTTCAAATGCCTCTGACAGTAATAGCAGCTAACATTTATTGAGTGTTTACCATGTGTCAGGAACTCTAAGTATTTTAGGTGTGCTAACACATTTCTTAAACATAGAGCTCAGTGTTGCTGGAGGAATGTAAAATAAGGTTTAAGATGTGTGCATGCACCAGGGCTAGGGCCTTATTTTTAGATTGGTATAACTGGATATGAGAAGACCAACAAGGAGGTAATGAGCAAGATTTATTAACTGATTGGATGTTCCAGGTAAGGGCAGGAAGAAGCCAGAAGTTTCTGGCTTGGCAACATTAATTGAATGTAGGTATGCTGGAGGAGAGGCAGGCCTAATGGGGAAAGTGCTGTTTTTGATGTGTTGAGTGGGAAGTACCTATGTTAACTGCAGAACAAGGTCAAGTCAAATAGCTGGAGCTGTAACTGTAATTAGAATATAAGCAATAGAGTTAAATTAATTGAAACTGATGAGATCAGGTAAGAAACTACATCAAAAGGAAGAACAATGTGTTTTAAAGAAGACTTCTGAGAGTAACTAATATTTAAAAGAAGCCTTAAAAGGGAAAATTAGTGAGGTAGGAGAAGAACTAGAGAAAATGTTGTCATCAAAGCTAAGAAAGTAGGAAGTTTCCAGGTATATGGCATAGTCAGCAGAGATCAGTGCCAAAGAGAGGACCAATACATTGAGAACTGAAAGTGCCCTCATAGCTGAGAATTTAGACATCGTAGGTAATCATTTTGTTTTGCTTTTGAATGACAGAGATAATCATTTTCAAATTCAGAGAGAAAAAATGGCAGTGGAAGTGGAAAAGCTAAAGATATAAGAAAACTAAATGTTGAAACAATATCCCAGTGAATAATTTCAAACTTTTAAAAGTGTATTTATTAAATAAAGTACATATAAGAAATGTTGCTATTGGGTACTACGCTCAGTATCTGGGTGATGGGATCAATTGTACCCCAAACATCAGCATCACACAATATATCAACCTGCACATGGACCCTCTGAAACTAAAAGTTAAAAGTATAAAAATAAGTAAATAAAGTCAAAAACATGAAAAAAAGAAATATTTCATAGGCTTATTTTCAGTTGCTCTAAATTTCTTAAAATATGTTTCATTATGCATTTTTCCTATAATTTGTGTTTTGCATTTATATTCTCCTTTTCTCTAATTGGTTAGCCCTATCATTAGATTTAACTGATACTGAGAGTTTTATTGGCGCACCATCCATTTATCATAATACATTGAAAAGTCACAGTTGAAAACTATAAAACCTCAAAGATGTATTTATGTGTTTAGCAAATGGAACACAAACCTCATAGATTTGTAACTTTGAGACACCAAAGAATATTGGGAGACACTATCAATTCAGTTGAGTTCAATTCAGTTTAAGGCATTTGTTGAATGCTACGCATTTTTAACAGTGATATGGCAGGATTTTTTTCCTTTCAAAGCAGCTTGCCATCTTACGTGTCTGTATGTTTATTGCATAAAGAATTTACAGCAGATAAAGATGTAGTTGGTGCAAAAAAATACACAGAACTTGAAAGATCTAATCATAAAGAAATATAACAAAATGCTATATCATATGGCAGAGTCAGTGATACAAGGCAATTTGTACTAAAGAGTTTGGGAGGGAGAGACCAACATGAACTAGAATATTGTGAGCATCTGCATCTAACGTTTCTGCCTAAATGCTGTTCTTCTGTAGACAGAACTCAACCAAATTACTCTTAACAGAAGAACAAATGCAAGTGATGAAGAACCAAGGGACAAGCAAAGGCATCAATATGTTGTTTGCTATTTGAGGACCAACTGTATTTATTTAGCTTTGTATCCCCAGGGCCAGGCACTATGGCTACCGTGTATTAAGTACATGCAGTCAGTGCTGAATTGATTACTTCTGGTCATTAGATTAGCACAGCTGAGGTAGATTGTACCATGTGCTATGTGGATGCTTCCCAATTAATGATGCTAATGACAAAGAGAATCAGGTCCAAGAGACAGTGAGTTGGGAGTATGCCACCTATAGAGGACTAGGAGAGAAAATATTTTTGAAAGAGAAGACTAAATGCTAGATGCACTATTAATGGGAATTAGTCACACCCACAGGACTCTTCCCTCTAGCATAACATACCGATACATAAAAACATGCTTGCTGTGTGACCGAATGAGCCAATCCTGGCTTAACATAGACAAACAAAAAAGAAGTTTCCAATGCCTTCATCAGTTCAGTATTTCATGAAAGAAATGCAAGGTGAAGAGAAAGCTTAAATGAAAAAAATAAAGTGAAATCTGTAAACCTGGTTCTCATTTCTAAGGGTTTATTATACTGGAGATCTCATGAAAATAGTGTTGAGAATGGCTACTCTGTGATTTTTGCTAGCTTTTAGTCCCTATAGGCAGAAAAGCATTTCTAAAAGAGATTTGAAAATTGTGGACTCTGATAACACTGCTAGTTGTCATGTTTTTCTCTAATGAACAGCTTATCAGTAAATGTGCTCAGTGGTTAATTACCACATTAGAGTTTATTGGCATCAAATGTAGTAGAATGCCCATTATCCTTATGCAAATTTGGATTTACTGCAGGTTAAAATCTGTGACCTGAAATCTAAGTCACCTGTCATAAATTAATAGGCCCCGGTACTAGGCCTGCTGGGATTGGCAGTGACAAAAGACCCCACGAGTTGGGGGAATGAATCAAACCTGCATGGGTGAGATTCATTCTGTGGAATGTCTCACAAAGCCTGGTGCAGCCAATTGTTCTGCAGAGGCTGTGTGGTGTTTTTGTGTTGTTTTGATTTCGTTTCATTTTACAGGGCAGCCAGGCAGTCCAAGCAATGGTTCAAGCCACTGTTGATGCCAGCGGTGTCATCCATGAAGTGGCACTGGCACTTAGAGGTTATAGGAGTCAGGTGGAGCTGTGTATGGTTCCAAAACACATGTCAAGTTTGGGGTGTGGGTATGAAAATAAAGACAGATTCCAAGATGTCTCAGTCAGTTCAGGCTGCCCTAACAGAATACCATAGACTGGGTGGCTTAAAAAACAAACATTTATTTCTCATGGTTCTGGAGGCTGGAAAGCCCAAGATCAAGGCCTGCTTCTTGGTCTGCAGATGGCCTTCTTTTTGTATCCTCACATGGTAGAAAGCAGAGATCATCTCTCTTGTGTCTCTTCTCCCAAGGGCACTAATCCCACTCATGAGGGCTCCTACTCGTGATCTAATTAGAACCGAAGGTCCCACCTCCAAATACCATCATGTTGGAGATCAGGGCTTCAGTATATGAATTTGGGGAAAATGTGAACATTCAGTCCGTGGCACCTTCCATAGGAAGTCTTATCATGGCCCAATCTAAGCAAACTAAAGTTCACAGTTATCTCAGGTTTTTTGAGGGGAGTGGAATGTAAGGCAGCATATCCAAGACCATCATCCAAAAACCTATGCCTATAGTGGGCCCATGTGACAGAGCAGATATGGCTGCCACCCGGTGGCCACATGGCAGCCCATACCTCATGAGTGCTCTCTGGGTTTGCAGACTGAACTGCCTATCAGAAACTGGGACAGAAGCAGCTATTATGCCTCCTGTCCCTGTCAGGACTGGGTCAGGAATGAGGGCATTAGGGCTTTTGTGTGTCTCTCAGATTAAACTCTGTTCACTTAAGTTAAAAACAAGGCAGAAGCTGGCCTGAGATAATCAAAGCCTCTTTCAAATATATTTGCTTATAAAGGCAAGGTGTTTTTGGTGTCTACAAACTTCTAACACATTTGTGGGCACTGATTATTCTGCAAATAATGGGGGACCTTTCTGAAGCCCTGGATCCCTGGCCAATGCATCCTACTCCAAGCACATTGAAATTTTTAATAAAATTTTTAATAAAATTGAGAGATCCTCAGCATCTCAAGAACAGGAAAATCATTACTTCTTCAAATGAATCATTGGTGCTCGTAAGGGAAAAGTCTTTCATGCCTAGGGCATGCATCCAGGTAATTTTGGTGGGGAATAACATTTCTTACCACATTGTGAGTGTTTATGTGGCTGGGGCAAAAGAAGTTGTGGTTTCGGTGCTGATCCATTAGCAGTGAGTGTGGTGGGTGAAAGTTCCTTAATTGGTCCCCAGGGTAAAAACGTCCCAGTATTTATAGACTATTAGAGGAAAGGGGGTTGGAGAGGCAGGTGACTTTTCAGCCCTACACTTATGACTTTTATGTCTTCCAGGTCACATTAAAATGTTTTGGTTGAATTAGAATAAAAGTAGTCCTTTTTGTCCACTCTAAATTCAGTGTCTTGGTTGGAAGTATCCACAGAAAACATTCCTCAGTCTTCATAATTTCCCATTTACAATAGAGAAGCAAGGCTTTCTGTATTTAAGAATAGTACAAGCTATTTTAGATGTCAGATGTAGTATAAGAATGATCGAGTCAACAAAGGAGCATGAAGACAGTGATGAGTTCTCCACACAGCAGGTGCTCAGTGTAGGGTGACAAAGAACTAGAATGGCAGCTAAGTAGGTGGCACCAGACTCTGAAGAAGCACTTAGTCATTGTATAGAATGTGCCAGACCAAGTGCAGTTTTAAAGCTCTCTCTGGTCTCCTTGTCCTGTGAACAGACATAAGGCCTAAATAAGAGGCAGAATTGGGAGGCTTTTTCTTTGCACCTCACCTTCCTTACCACCTGGCCTTCTAGGCATTGGAGACAGGAGAGAATCTCCCACATGCAAATCAGCCCCCAGGTCATCTTATAGCAACCAAAGCCTGGGCGAGAATTAATAAAGGAACGAGTGGAATCTAAAAGTCTCTAAACATAAAGAAAGACCTGTAAGATATCTCTCCTGAGAACCCATTATGTAGAAAGGAGTCAAAGGAAGAAGAGAAGCCAAGTGCATGGATCTAGGAGAGTAACTGGTCCAGTGCATTTCCATTTACCATATCTTTATCCCTCTAAATTTTTTCAGCAGTTCTGGAGTAGCCTCATTAGATCCTTGATGAGTTAATTTTGCCCTAGATCAATTTCAAAGCTTAAGGATACAGTGAGAAGAGAGGGTTTGAAATACCTTAGGGAAATTACAGGATCAAATAAATTTTATTATTATGCCAGCTCAGACAGATTGGTAGTGTTGGGAAAGATTCTAGTGTCACAGGAAACAACTATCCTGAAGTTTCTATGGCGTCTTCTGGGCCATATTTAAAAATTCGACTATTCAGGCATACCTCATTTTATTGCTCTTTACCTTCTTGCACTTTGGAGATACTGAATTTTCTTTTTTCAAATGGAAGTTTTGCCGCCACCTTGCATCAAGCATTTTCCAACAGCGTGTGCTGACTTCATGTCTCTGTGTTGCATTTTGTTAATTCTTGGAACTTATTATTATATCTGTCAATGGTAATCTATGATTAGTTATCTTCGATGTTACTATTGTAATTGTTTTGGGGTGCCATGACCCATGCCCACGTAAAATGTTCATAGATAAATGTTGCGTGGCTTCTGACTGTTCCACCAACCAGCTGTGCCTCCAGCCTTCTCCCTCTCTTCAGGTTTCCCTATTCTCTTTGATACAATAGTATTGACATTAGGCCAATTAATAGCCCTACTATAGCCTCCAAGTGCTCAAGTAGAAAAAAAGAGTTGCACATTTCTCGCTTTAAATCAAAAGCTAAAAATTAATAAGTTTAGTGAGAAAGGCGTATCTAAAGTTAAGATAGGCTGAAAGCTAGGCCTTTTAGGCCAAACAGTAAGCCAAGCTGTAAAGGCAAAAGAAAAGTTCTTGAAGGAAATTAAAAGTGGGCACATGAATGATAAGAAAGTAAAACAGATATTGCTGATGTGCAGAAAGTTTTACTGGTCTAGGTGGAAGATCAAACCAGCCACACACTTCCTTAATCCAGAGCCTAATCCAGAGCAATGCCCTAATGCTTGAGTTTTATGAAGGCTGAGAGAGGTGAGGAAGCTGCAGAAGAAAGTTTTGAAATTAGTAGAGGTTAGCTCAAAAAAGCCATCTCCGTAACATAATAGTGCAAATTGAAGCAGCAAGTGCTGATATAGAACCTGCAGCAAGTTATCCAGAGGATCTAGGTAAGATCACTGATGAAGATGGCTACACTAACCAACACATTTTCAATGTAGGTAAAAAGCCTTCTATTGGATAGGAAACCATCTAGGACCTTCATAGCTAGAGAGGAAAAGTCAGTGCCTGGCTTTAGAGGACAGGCTAAACTCTCTTTTCTGAATCTAATATAGCTGGTGACTTTAAGTTGAAACCAATGCCCATTTGCCATTCTGAAAATCCTAGGGCCCTTAAGAATTATGCTGAATCTACTCTGCCTGTACTCTGTAAGTTGAACAACAAAGTCTGGATGAGAGCCCATCTGTTTACAGTATGGTTTACTGAATATTTCAGGCCAAATTTTGAGACCTACTACTCAGAAAACAAAGAATTTTATGTAAAAATATTACTGTTCATCAACAATGCACTTAGTTACCAAAGAGCTTTGATAAAAATGTTCACTAAGATTAATGTTTTTATGCCTGCTAACACAACATCATTCTGCAGCTCAAGGAGTAATTTAGAGTTTTAAGTCTTATTATTTAAGAAATACAGTTTGTAAGGCTATAGCTTCCATAGATAGTGATTTCTCTGATGGATCATAAAGCCTTTTAGAAAGGATTCACCATTCTAGATGCCATTATGAACATTTGCGATTAATGAGGAAAGGTCAAAATATCAACATTAACAGGAATTTGGAAGAAGTTGATTCCAGCTCTCATGGATGACTTTGAAGTTTGGAAGAAGTTGATCACAACCCTCATGGATGACTTTGAGGAGTTCAAGACTTCGGTGGAGGAAGTAACTGCAGACGTGGTGAAAATAGGAAAAAAAACAAAAAACAAAACCCTGGAAGGAGAGCCTTAGGATGTGACTAACTTGAAGCAATCTCATGATAAAACTTGAATGGATGAGGAGTTGCTTCTTATGGATGCGCAATAAAAGAGCAGTTTCTTGAGATGGAATCCACTCTTGGTAAAGATGCTGTGGACAATGTTGAAATGACAACAAAGGACTTAGAATATTACGTAACTTAATTGGTAAAGGAATGATAAGGTTTGAGAAGATTGACTCCAATTTTGTAAGAAGTTCAACTGAAGTTAAAATGCTGTCAAACAGCATCACATGCTACAGAGAAATCTTTTGTGAAAGGAAGAGTCAATCAATGTAGCAAATTTCATTGTTGTTTTATTTTAGGAAATGGCCACAGCCACCCCAACATTCAGTAACCACTAGCCTGATTAGCGGTTATCAAAACTGAGGCAGACTCTACACCAGCAAAAGGATTACAACTCACTGAAGGTTGTCAATTTAGATGACTGTTAGCATTTTTTTTTAGCAATAAAGTGATTTTAATTAAGGTTTGTACATTGTGTTTTTAGACATAATGCTATTACACAATTAATTGGCTACAGTATAGTGTAAACATAATTTTTGTATGCACTGGGAAATGAAAAAACATTTGTGTAACTCACTTTATTGTGATAGTCGCTTTATTGCAGTGGTCTGTCACTGAACCCACAATATTAATATTTTTGAGATATATCTGTATGTGTTTATGTCCTTAAGCAATATATATTATACTGAGTGTTTAAAATTTATATAAATGGTATCATACTGTGCATATCTGTACAACTTACTTTTTAAACATAATGTTTTATCTATGTTGATAAGACATCTATGTTGATTTCATTCATTCATATTAACTGTTACTTCGTGCTCCTTACTTTTTTTTTTTTTTTTTTAGAGGCAGGGTTTCACTATGTTGCCCAGGCTAGTCTTGAACTCCTGGGCTCAAGCAATTGACTCAGCCTCCCTAAGTGATTGGAGCTAAAATTATCTCCCACCACACCCAGCTACTCCAGTATATTTTTATCCACATTTGTGCCAGAGTTTATCTAGTACATATACCTAGAAGTGCAATTTCCTGCTAGGTTATAAGCTGGATGTTTATAACTTTACTAGGTATTGCCAAATTGCTTTCCAAAGTGATGTACAAATTCACACTCCCACCAGCAGAATATAAATATTCCAGTTTCCTTGCATCCTTGACAATTTTTAGTATTGCCAGTAAATCAAATAATATAGTATAAACCAACTCAATATAGTGTAAGCCAGATTTACCCTGTGAAACATATGCCTAAAATTCCCATTTTAAGGTCCTTGTTTCTATTGAGAATCCAGAGGCCTCAAAGGTGCATATATTGCACATTACCTCCCTCATTTCATATTCTACTAAGCCCCAGTGAGTGGCCTTCCCTGCAGGTGTCAGCTTGGAGCTGGTCTCTTCTTTATTAGCAGCAACTTGCTGTCTTTTAAATTTAGAACTATTGTAGTTCTTCTAGTCTTGCAGAATTTCATTACTCTGGCCTCAATTGCTCACATGTACCATCTTTCAAAAATGTCAGGATAGATGAGAAGATCACAGGGCCATACTCTCCTTCAGACGATAAAGCAAAACACAACCAAACCCTCAAAGCACGTATGATTACTGCAGCAACAGGAAATAAAGGCACAAAAACTGTTATAAATGATTGTTTTCATAGAAAAAACGTATTACCAAAATACATTCATTTTTTACCCACTGTAGGCTTCCCTCTTTGGAGGCATTGATTGGCAGATACGAAATCCTTATCTTCTCTTTAGAGTTTGAAATGTATAATTAACAATGGAGTCTGTCAGAGCAACAATTCTTATCACAGAATGTCCTGTGTTTTAGTCTTTGTGGTCCATATGGTTGATCTACCTTATCATTGCTATTAGTGTGGACCCTTT
This sequence comes from Nomascus leucogenys, assembly GCF_006542625.1. NCBI lineage: Eukaryota > Metazoa > Chordata > Mammalia > Primates > Hylobatidae > Nomascus > Nomascus leucogenys. The sequence continues at coordinate 26,896,341 of NC_044402.1, read as the reverse complement.
TTTGTGTTAGTCCTTTTCTTACATTTTCTACAATAGTTAAACAAAATATTTATTTTTGTTGTTATATTATTTTAAAAACCTTATATTATTCAGCTTAGCCTGAAAGCCCAACTGTGCAACAGAAAATGGCTCTGCTCTTAATTAATTAATTTCAATTTGATGAATTAACTTTAATAACATGCTAATGTATAGAAAGCTACTAAATTTTTCAGAATAAATGTATTGAAATTTCTCTTCCAAGAGTGATGCCAGCTTTGCTTCCTTTATTTGTGAGTGGGAAGTGAGGTTTAATGCTACAATGGCCTTCTAGAAACCCTGAAGCAGTAGTTTGACAAAGTTGGAAATGTTGAGATCATTGAATTGTTGAGCTTGAATAAACTTCTGAGCATTCATTGATTAATTTATCAAATAACCATGTATTAAACACTTCCATATGTCAGGCACTCTGCTAAGTGCTGGAGATAAAATGATGATCAGGTAGAAGATATCCTTCCCTGGTTCAAATCCATTGTCTAGTTTTCATCAGCTTTTGAGTCAATATAATGTTTAAGGACATGAGATTCTATAGCCAAATAGAAGGATTTCTATTTCTCTTTGGTTTTTACGTTTAACTTGAAGAGTAACATTAAGAATGACTAATCTATAATCTAAGATTATATAAATATATGTATAATTACATATTTTATATTGTGTATGTATGCATATACATTGTGTGTATACACATATTTTATATGTATATATAGTATATGAAATATGTACATAATATATAGTGTACATAATATGTACATACTATATGTATATACAGTATATATGTACATTTTATGTATATACAGTATATATGTACATTTTATGTATATAATATATACACATTACATATGTATATATTATATACATACATGTATATAATATATACACATTACATATGTATATAATATATACATACATGTATATACACAGTATATATAATATTTATATATGTATATATACAGTTGTCTCTCATACTCATGGGGAACATGGGAGATTTATTCCAGGAACTCCCTTGGATGCTAAAATCTGCAGATGCTCAAGTTTCCTGATTCAAAGTGGTGTAGTATTTGTATATAACCTACGCACATCTTCCTGTATACTTCAAATCATCTCACATTACTTATAATACCTAATACCACGTAAGTGCTATGTAAATAGCTGTTGTGCTGTATTGTTTAGGAAATCATGACAAGAAAAACAAGTCTGTACATATTCGGTACAGGTGCAATTTTTTTCTGAATATTTTTGATATGTGTTTGAATCCGTGGAACCCACATAGAGGGTCCACTGTTTATATTCTTTGATTAAGTTCTAAATATTTTAACTGCATTAAGAATTTATATTATAAATGTGTCCTGTATTCAATGACTGAAAATAGGAAGATGGAGAGACAGATACAGAAATACACAGGAAGAAATCATAGCATGGCATGGACATTTTAAAAATTCAAGTGCATAGAAAGAGTGGTTGAAGTAAAGGCTAAAAATTATTATAAGTATATAATTTTTATGAGAAAATGTCATCTCATTTTCAAATAGTGTTAAGAAGCTAGAAAGACATTTTTCCTGTGGTAATATTCTCATTGTATCTGTCTCCATTTTAATTCAGTTCAGTTTAGCCAACGTGTATTAAATATCTATTGTGTGTTAAGCACTGTGCTAGCCATAGGGATCCAAAATTGATATTGAATGGTTTCTTCCTCAGACCAGTTAGAGATATTGGCGAGTCGGCTGAAAATAATTATAGTGATTTGAGGAAGTACAAAACATGTTATATTATAAAGATATTTAAAATACTATGGGAGATTTCTAATTATGATGGATAAGCTTGTACTGGAGTGACCCTGTCATTAAGAACAACTAGGAAAATCTGGATAGAGCATAATATGATCAATCTGAAGGCATCATAAATCCACCAAAGCAGAGAGGCCTTGACACCAAGATCCCAAGAAAAGAGAAGGGAAGCACAAAGAGGTGGGATTAAAACTCCTGATACATTCTCCCTGCAGGACATTTCCAAGAAGCTAAGCAGAGTGGTGTCAAAGAGGCTGAAAACTTGAGCCATACTTTCAGTTGTCTTATGGAGCTGGGAGACAAAAATTGAGTCTAGATCTATCCAATGAGAAAGGCCCTGATAAATACCCCAGGTTTTCATTTGTGATCCTTGAAGGATATCACCTAGGAATAAGAAGAGCTAACACAAATAAACCAATTCTCACAAAGACAGAAACATAGTTTTGAATCAGTTCATTCTGGAACGGATTAAGAAGATCTACCACTATTTTAACTGCTTGCCAGAAGCAAAAAATATTTCCTTCCTGGAAGAGATAAAATTATTTAGAGCCTCAAATTATTATTTTTGTTTTTATACACAGGGTCTAGCAGTTAATTAACTATTGCCAGGTATACCAGGAGATAAAACAAGTACCAAAAAACTAGGAGAAAAAATTAATGCTAGAAGCAAACCTGTAGAGGAACCATATGTTAGAGTCATCAAAAATAGATTTTAAAATAACTGTACTAAATATCCAGGACAGGATAGAGAATTGTGGCTGAGAACTGGGGTCTGGATAAAAGTATCAGATGGAAAGTCCATAATAGATTGAAGAACATAATATCCAAAATTGAGAACTCAGTAGATATGTTTAAGAACATAAGACATACCTGAAGAGAGGATTATTATCTAGAAGACAGATTATAGAAAATACAAGATTAGAGAGACAAAGATGAAAACATCAGAAAAGAGAAAAAAATACATATGCAACATAGGAAAAGGTCTAATATACAGTGAATTAAGGTCAGTGGACTAGAGAGAAAGAATAAGGAATAAATAATAGTTGAAATCAGTTCACTGAGAATTTTCCAAAATGGAAAAAAGACATCAAGCCTCTGATTAAGAATTATCAGGAAGAACAAGCAAGATAAATACAAAAGAACACATTAGGACATCTTAGAACACCTTAATTCAACTTGCACAAACAAAACAGAGAGAAACTCTAAAAAGCAACCAGAGAAAAAGATGCATTAACATCAGGGAAGCAACAATAAGAACTGAAGTTGACCTCCTAAGATAAATGATGCGCACCAGAAGACAAGAAAACATATTCAAAATGCTAAAAGAAAATAATTGCACCCTTTGTTAGAATTCTACAATCAGTGAAAATAGTCTTTAAAAAATAAAAGGGAGATATGCTTTCAGACAAACCAAAAAATGAGAAAATTTATTGTTGACTCTAAAAGAAATACTAAAAGAAGTTCTTTAAGCAGAAGTAATATGATCCCAGGTAGAACCGTGGAAGTGCAAGAAGGGATGAACAGCAATAAAACATGTAAATCTAAAGAATTATTGAGAGTATAAAATTATAATATCTGATGGGGTTTAAAATATATGTAAAATATTTTAAAATAAAAAAGTATCAGAAAATCGGGAAGAGGGTAAATGGAGTTAGAGTTCTTAGGAAAGCGGCAAAAAATAGGGATGATGAGAAAAACTGTCAGAAGAAGAAATGGGAAATCTATCAAAGAAATTGAATTTGAAAATGAAACTTTCTTTCAAGGAGAACTCCTGGGTATATGGATTCACAAATGAATTCTTCCAAACACTTAAACTCTAAGATATTGGCATTAAACTAGATAAATAGATCAGTGGGACAGAGAGTCCAGAAACTGGCCCACACATGTATAGACACAAATTATATCAAAGGTACTACTGCATGGCAGAAGGGAAAGTATAATCCTTCTATATATAGTTGTCGGTCAACTGGATATCTTTGTGAAAAAAATGGATATTAACTTCTGCCTCATACCATATACATAAACCAAATCTAGGTGTATTGTGGATTTAAATGTAGAAGGCAAAATGGGAACGCATCTAGAAGTAAACAGATGCAAATCTTCATGAACACAAATTTATAAGCAGGGCATGAAAAGTACTAACTCTAAAGGGAAGAACTAGCATGGTACTAGTATAAAAGTACACACATAGACGAATGGAATGGAATAGAGGACCCAGAAATAAAACCAAAAATGTACAGCCAACTGATCTTTGACAAAGCACACAAAAACATAAATTGGGGAATGGACACCCTATTTAACAAATGGTACTAGTAAAACTGGCAAGCCACATGTAGAAGAATGAACTGGATCCCCATCTCTCACCTTATACAAAAATCAACTCCAGATGGATCAAAGACTTAAATATAAGACCTGAAACTATAAAAATTCTAGAAGACAAAGTTGGAAAAAACTCTTCTAGACATCAGCCTAGGCAAAGAACTCATGACAAGGACCCCAAAAGCAAATCTAACTAAAACAAAAATAAATAAATGGGACCTAATTAAACCAAAAAAGCTTCTGCACAGCAAAAGAAATAATCAGCAAAGTAAACAGACAACCCACAGAACGGGAGAAAATATTTGCAAACTACACATCCAACAAAGGACTAATATCCAAGCTCAAATCAGCAAGAAAAAAACAATCCCATTAAAAAGTGGGCAAAGGGCCAGGCACCGTGGCTCACGCCTGTAATCCCAGCACTCTGGGAGGCTGAGGTGGGCGGATCACCTCAGTTCAGGAGTTTGAGACTAGACTGGCCAACTTGGTAAAATCCTGCCTCTACTAAAAATACAAAAATTAGCTAGGTGTGGTGGCATGCACCTGTAATCCCTACACTACAGGTCACTACAGCTGTAAGGTCGCTACAGCTACTCGGGAGGCTGAGGCAGGGGAATCGCTTGAACCTGAGAGGTGGAGTTTGCAGTGAGTTGAGATCACGCCATTGCACTCCAGCCTGGGCGACAGAGCAAGACTCCGTCTCAAAATAAATAAATAAATAAATATAAAAAATTAAAAAACCATAAGCAAGGGACATGAATAGACACTTCTTAAAAGAAGATATATAAATGGTCAACAAACATATGAAAAAATGCTCAACATCACTAATCATCAGAGAAATGCAAATTAAAACTACAGAGAGATACTACCTTACTCCCACAAGAAAGGCCATTATTAAAAAGTCAAAAAACAGTAGTCGTTGGCATAAATGAGGGGAAAAGGAAACTGATGGTGGGGATGTAAAGTAGTACAATTTCTATATAAAACAGTATGGTCGTTCCTTAAAGTGCTAAAAGTAGATCTACCATTCAATCTAGCAATCCCACTACTGAGTATACAAAGGAAAAAAAAGTCATTATATGAAAAAGACACTTGCATAGGTATGTTTATAGCAGCACAATTAGCAATTGCAAAGATGTGGAACCAATCTAAGTGCCCAGTGACTAATGAGTGGATACAGAAAATGTGGTATATATACACCATGGAATACTGCTCAGCCATTCAAAGGAATGAAATAATGTCTTTTGCAGTGGCTTGGATAGAGCTGGAGGCCATTATTCTAAGTGAAGTAATATAGGAGTAGAAAACCAAAAAATGTATGTTCTCATTTATAAGTGAGAGCCAAGCTATGAGTACACAAAGCCATACAGAGTGATATAATGGACTTTAGGGACTTAGAGGGAGGAGAGTGTGAGGGAAGCTAGGGATAAAAAACTACACATTAGGTACAGTGTACACTAATGTATGGGTGCACTATAATCTCAAAATTCACCACTATATAACTCATCCATGTACCAAAAAGCCACTTGTACCCAAAACCTATTTAAATAAATTAATTAACTTAAAATATCAATATAAATATAAGAAAAATAAAGAGAAGAAATGAAAATTACATTATAATTAAGCACATTAAAGAATACCACCAACAGAGTAAGAAGGAAGTTCCAGAGTGGCAGAAGATATTTGCAATATATATAAACTACAACAACCCGTGACCCAAAAAATATAAAGAACACTTATAAAACAACTAGAGAAAAAAAATCAGTGTTTTTTCTTTAAGTTACCAAGAGACTTATCAGGTTAAACAGGTACTTCACAAGTGAGTATATCCCCAAGTGAGTATATCCAAATGGCCAATGAACATAGGAAAAGATGTTCAACTATGGTAGTCACGAAGTAAATGTAGATTAAAACACCATGTAATATAACTACATACTCATTAGCATGGTTACATCAAAATCAAGTGTTGGAGAAGATGAGAAGCTACTGAAATGCTGATACACTAGGAATGGTACAAGAATTTGGTGAAAATTGGTACAAGCATTATGGAAAATTTTCTTACATCTACTAAAGGTGATCATAAGCATCCCCTATGGTTCTACTCCTAAAAATATGCCATAAATCTGATGTGCTGATACACAGGCACATCCCTTTAGTATGCAAATATGTTTGTAAACAAATTTAAACTAATCCCAGAATATCGAAATGGCCATGAGCAATAGGATAAATAAATAATGTCATATTCACAAAATGGAATGTTATGTAACAATAAAAATGAATGAACTATGTACAACCACATAGATAAATGTCACAAACAATATTCAATAAAATAAGCCGGACACAGAAGAGTGCCTATTATAGACTATATAGTTTAAAACAGGCTAAATTAATCTACAGTGTTAGAAGTCAGTTATCTCTGAAGAAGAATGAGGTGACTGAGGGCAAGAGATGGGGGATTCTGGGGTGCTGGTGTTATTATATTTCTTGGTATGAGTGGTGAGTACATACGGATGATCACTCTGAAAATTACTTGAGCTATTGGCTTCTGATATTTGTACGTTTCCAAATGTGTGTTTTAACTTAATACAAAGTTTTCTTAAAAATCATGTCAGCCAAGAAGAAGGAGCAATGTGTTTAACTTGGAGAAGGTTTGAAGAGGCTGGAATTTGAAAATTGAACATCATTTTGCCAGACACTGGAGATAAGTAAAGAATATTCCATTAAAAGGAATAGCCTAAGCCATATATACAGAAGTAGAAACACTTATGCTATTTTCAATAAACAAGTATTCGAGTGTGTCTAGAACATGGGGCATATATGGAGAGAAGGGCAGGAGATTAGGCTGAAGATCTAAGTTGGACCCTGTTTGTAAAGATTCATAGACTGCAAAACATAATGAGATTCCATCTCACACCAGTCAGAATGGCTATTATTAAAAAGTCAAAAATACCAGATGCTGGTGAGGTAGTAGAGAAAAAGGAATGCTTATACACTGTTGGTGGGAGTGGAAATTAGTTCAGCCATTGTGGAAGACAGTGTGGCAATTCCTCAAAGACCTAAAAACAGAAATACCATTAGATCCAGCAATCCTATTACTGGGTATATACCCAAAGGAATATAAATCATTATGTTATAAAGACACATGCGCATGTATGTTCATTGCAACATTATTTACAATAGCAAAGACATGGAATCAACCTAAATGCCCACCAATGATAGACTGGATAAAGAATATGTGGTATATATACACTATGGAATACTATGCAGCCATAAAAAAGAATGAGATCATGTCTTTTGCAGAGACATGGATGGAAATGGAGGCCATTATCCTTACCAAACCAACAAAGGAACAGAAAACCAAATACTGCATATTCTCATTTATAAATGGGAGCTAAATGATGAGAACACATGGACACACAGAAGGAAACAACACACACTGGGGCCTGTAGGAAGACAGAGGGTGGGAAGAGGGAGAGGATCATCAAAAATAACTAATGAGTACTAGGCTTAATACTTGGTGATGAAATAATCTGCACAACAAATCCCCATGCCACAAGTTTCCCTATGTAACAAACCTGCACTTGTACCCCTGAACTTAAATAAAGAAAAGAAGCACCTTTTCTATTTATTACTGAAAAAATACATATTATAAACCTTAAAAAATAAGAGATGATATGTTCTTGAGCAGAAACTGTGATTCAGAATTTTGGATTGGCTGCATTTGAAATACTAACATAAAGACTGGTTTTGCCAGAGGGATCTGAGTTCGGAATTTGACTCCTTTTTTTTCTGTTACTCCCTTCCCCAGCTTGTACATGAATGCAGTCTTCTAGCTCATTTAAATTAGTTCTTTGACTTACAGCAACCGAAAGTAGAGTGGTTTGATTTTATCAACTGGAACAAACAACTCAACAGTTTTTGTAGTTTTTGCCTGCTGCTGTCCCTCTCCTTTTCAGATGTCATTAAGTGACTTTCCTGGGCTTAAGAGTCTACCCTGAGGACCTCATTACCCTGGTTTCTGCCCGAGATGTCTGTTCTACCTCCTGAACTAGCATGCCTACAATCTGAGGAAATGCACCCTAAATTGATACCCTGATATTTTCAATGGGCTATGGATTGGCAGGAAGAGACCATAAACACACACTTTATTTAATTTCTGAGTTAATTACTCAGGGATAAAAGTATTATCAGAAACATGGTGGCTACACAGGAAAGGAACAGATGTAGTATTCACTAAAACAGCTTCATTTGGGACCCTAAGTCCTTCATAGCAGCAAGCAGCTGATAGAGACACTGTCCATGTGGGGGTTGAGTCCTTCCAAATCTTTCTGGAAAGCTCAATTCTTTCTATGACACAGTCCTATGTGCTTGGGGCTTATGTCACATTCTAAAATAATTGACACTGATAATCGAGGCATGCCCATTTAAAGGATTGTTTTTGAACACTGGAATCTGTCGGTTCTTAATGCAAATGTAGCAGAGCAAGGCCACATCTTCATCTGGAGCAGGAGTTAGAATCCACCTGCAGATGTTCTGGACAAATGGCTTTGCTTCCAGATTTGCAAAATGTTCTTGAAAACCCTTATCCCTATAGGCATGGATACCATAAGAGAAAAAGTAGAAATAAGTAGGAATCGGGATTGGGATTTGCTTGAATCTTTACAGCAAGACCCTCTCCATATTTTCAGTTTTCAAAATCAGTGAAATACTTCAGGTCAGTGGTTTGTAAATTGCTCTGTGGAGACCTCAGGTTCTTTGATAATGCCAGAGGAGGAAACATACGTATTTGTCATTCATTAGGACTTCAATCATTCCTGGATAATGAATTTTCAGAGTGGAATGGACTTGGTTTATTTTATAAACTGTTTGAGCCCAAAGGAAAATGACTACACCTCCCAAAGCAGATGACTAATTTTCAGAAATTGTTTTTTGGAAAAGAGGGTCTCCTGTTTAATTTCCCATTTGCACCCCATGTATGTTCTCTTATTAGTGAAGGAGATGAGAAGCCACTCCGGGGAAAAGACATGTAGAGGATCAAGAAAGCTCTTTTCCTCATTGCGTGATTGATACTCGGTTTTGTTTTTTTTTGTTGTTGTTGTTTTTGTTTTATGGGAGTCTTGCTCTGTCGTCAGGCTGGAGTCCAGTGGCATGATCTTGGCCCACTGCAACCTCTGCCTCCAGGGTTCAAGCAATTCTCCTGCCTCAGCCTCCCCAGTAGCAGGGATTACAGGCGAGCGCCACCATGCCCAGCTAATTTTTGTATTTTTAGTAGAGACGCGGTTTCACCATGTTGGACAGGATGATCTCGATCCCTTGACCTTGTGATCCACCTGCCTCGGCCTCCCAAAGTGCTGGGATTACAGGCATAAGCCACCGCGCCCGGCTGATTGATACTCTTTTGTTGGTTCATTCCAGTGCCGAAAATTGGGCTGGATTTGCCAAAACAAATCTGAAACTGGCTTTCTATGCCTGTGGATTCTGTTCCTATTGTCTGTCCATTCACTGTTCTGTTTAGTTCATGGATTAAGCCTGTTAGCATCATGAAGTATCAGCAGTGGGATGTTTGGTGCAGGGAAGATGTGAGCACCTGCATATCTTCCCTGCACCAAACATCTGATACTTTTTTTTTTTTTTTTGGAGGAAATAAAAGCCCCAAGGAACCACGTATGACACTTTGACAGTCATTGGGTTTTTTGAGCCTGGGCCTTGTTAAGGCAGCTGCCTGTACTGTTGTGGAATCACTTCAGCTACTGTCTAGTCCTCAGTGCTACAGCTTCAGAGCATCAATTTTAGCTAATAATAATGGTCAACATTAACTGAGCATTTACTATATGCTAAGCAGTGTCCTAAGTGCTTACTTGTAGGAACTAATTCAGTCCTTGCAGTAACTCTAGGAGACAGATACTACACTGTCATTGTGGATGGGATGGGGGTTGGGTGGGGAACTGGGGTGGGGCTTGTCGGGGGAAAGAATCTAAAGCACAAAGTTAGCTTTCCTAAGGCCATGCTGCTGATTTGGTTTTGGAACTGAGATTAAAATCCACATTCTCATGGGTTCCAAGCCCATGGTTATAGTCATTATGTTCCACTTCCTCACTAGCTGTTCATCAAGTATTATCAGAAAGCAAGGAATTATTTTTCAGACTAGCAGAAATTTACTAGTGACTTAGTAATATGTCAGATTTTCATGGTAGAAAATCATTCCAGAGCTTTGCTATTTAGTACAGTAGCCACAATCCACATCTGGCTGCCGAGCACTTGAAATGTGCCTGGTCTGAATTGAGGTGAGTTTTAAGTTTAAAATCACACTGTATATTGAAGACTTAATACCAAAAAAAGTGAAAGATCTTAGAAAAAGTTTCTTATGTTGATTATATGTTGAAATGATAAAATTTTGGATATATTAGATTAAGTAAAATGTATTATTAAAACTAACATCACTGGCTTCTTTTTACTTTTAAAAAATGTAGCCACTAGAAAATTTATAATTACATATGCCACTTATTTTATATTGCTATTGGACACTATTCTAGAGAATTGAAAATGTACAAATTATCCACAGTAGCCATTTCCTCATACCTGTGACACTCAGTCATTCGTTGGAATTAGCTTGTGGTCAGTTGAGGCAGTTTGTCTAATGTTTGAGTTACGAGATCAGAGCAAGAGGTGCTGGTCCATTTTAGATGTACTTTATTTAGCTTGTAGAAAAACACACTGAACCATCCTATTCAGCTACAGAATGCCCCAGCTTCACAAAGCAGAACATGGAAGGGTAGACTAGTGAAAATAAGTAAATACAGATAAATAGGTTTTGACATGCAGTTGAGATTCAGATAAGTGGAGCAAGACTCTGCAGATTGCACTGTATTAGTGACAGTGAGTGTATTCTAAGAGAGGAGAGGATCTTTATGTGTGGCAAAAGTAGCTGGGGACCAAGTTGTTGAGAATTTTGTATGTCAGGAAAAGGAATGCCTTTAGAGTGACAAACTTTTGTTACTTTCCAAAGAGTCCTTCTTTTAGAATTCTGTATTGATCAATAGAATATTTTGTCGTGATTTACTTCATAATTTATGATATGTTAAAATTTCCAAATTTTCTGTTTATTTTATATTAGTTACATCTTAGATTGATAATTCCCTGGTGGAATTTTGAAAGACATCTTAATCACACCCACCAGCAGTATTTATGTAAACAGTTTTTAAGGATGGTTTACTTCTTAGTTAACTCTAAAGGAAGGATAATGCCATCTATTGAATAAAGATTCTCACTTTTCTACTTGGAGATCATATTGTCTTCTTAAATCTTTGTCCCTTAGGCTTTGATAATGGACTACATCTCATCTGGGGGCCTCTCTTCTCTGACTGTATTAACCATACTTATCTTGGAGTTGAAAGACCTTGGAAGGAAGCCAGGATCTAACAGTCAGGGTCTATGGGTCTTTGGCAAGTATTACAGACAGGCCCTGGATGTGTGGAGTAACAGAGGCCTCTAACGAGGGGGCACAATAGGGTTGGCTTATGTGGACATTACATTCTGAAATTGGCACATGAGGTTAAAAAATGCTTATAATCAAATTTGGCCTGGATAAGGCTTTTAAACTACTCCTAAATTAGACGGTTGAAAGCTCCAAAGCCAGGAGTTAGCATTGTTGATTTTGCTTTGTATTTCTTCTGAGACACCCCTTTCCAGGAGACATGGAAGTCAGGTCTACTTGGAATGAGGAAAAGGGTTATGTGGTAAATAGAAAATTCTCAGGCCAGGCACAATGGCTCACACCTGTAATCCCAGCATTTTGGGAGGCTGAGGCAGGAGGATCACTCAAGGCCAGGAGTTCAAGACCAGCTGGGCAACATAGTGAGTCCCCATTTCTACAAAATTAGCTGGGCATGGTGGAGCACACCTGTAGTCCCAGCTACTTGGCAGGCTGAGGCAAGAGGGTCCATTGAGCCCACAAGTTCGAGGCTTCAGTGACCCATGATTGTATTACTCTACTTCAGCTTGGGAGACAGAGCAAGACCTTGTCTCAAAAACGACAACAAAATATCCTACTCCCTCTCATGTTTTTCCCCAAGAGTATTGAAAGCTGAATTTGTGTAAGTTATACATAAATATCATGCAACTTCATTGTACTGCTTATTTTCCTAATAAGTTAATTGACTTGTATTATGCTTTACATATTTTGGGCTTGTTATTTGTTTGTGCCTAATGTATGAAAGGCAGCTAGAACCTATCTTTTTAAATTGAAGAGCTTTAAATCTGGTTAGGGAAATAGACAAGTAAACCAAGGGTTATAATGCAAATTAAGAAGTACTTTAACAAGGCCTTTCCTCAGTGCTTTAGGAACACAGAGGAGGAGCCATTAAAGTGATCTGGGCATGAGTAAAGGCTGTATGTGACACCTTAGCCTAAGCTACCATCATTTCTCATTACATTGGTGCAACAACTTTCTAAATGCTTTCTCTGTTTCTGTTTTTGCCCTTGGATCTCCCTCTCTCCCAAGTCTATAGCTCCCTAGCAGCTGCAGTATTCCTCTTAAAAAATGTAAGAGGCACATATGCGCCTATCTACTCAAAACCCTCCAGTGGCTTTCCATTTTGCTCAGAATCAGAGCTCAAGTTCTAAAAGGCCTATAAGACCTTGTACAATCTGGCCCTTGCTGCCTTTCTATCCTCATCTCCAATGTGCACCTCCTCATTCACCCTGATGCAGCCACACCAACCTCCTTGATGTTCTTTGAACATGCTGTTCACATGACTGCTCAAGACTTTTGTCCTTACTGTAGTCTGTCTGCCTGGAATTCTCATTACTCAAATGTCTGCATGGCTTGTTCTCCCATGTTTCCAAAGCCCTGAAGAAATGTCACTTTTTTTTTTTTTTTTTTTTTGAGATGGAGTTTCACTCTTGTTGCCCAGGCTGGAGTGCAATGGCACGATCTCAGCCCACGATCTCAACCTCCACCTCCTGGGTTCAAGCGATTCTCCTGCCTCAGCCTCCTGAGTAGCTGGGATTACAGACATGCACCACCATGTCAGCTATTTTTTTTTTTTTGTATTTAGTAAAGACTGGGTTTCACAGTGTTAGGCTGATCTCAAACTCCTGACCTCAGGTGATCTACCCACCTCGGCCTCCCAAAGTGCTGGGATTACAGGCATGCGCCACCGTGCCCAGCTATGTCACAGTTTTATAGGCCTTTCCTGACTACCCTGTACAAATAAAAACAAGAATAAGCCTCCACCCTGTCCTAGCACTCCTTCTTCCATTTAGCTTGTCCATCACTATCTAACATGCCGTAAATTCACTTCTTTATTTGCCCCATCCCCTTAGATTTTAAAGTTCATGAAAGTAAAACTTCATCTGTTTCATCTACTTTGGAACAGTTCCTGGCACTTAGCATTTTAATTCAATAAATGTTTGTTGAATGAATAACTTACTTTTCTCTCTGGCATGGCTTCCACATTTATTTGCCTAATGAGTGGATAGATAAATGAATGATGACTATATTCTCTTGGCACTAGCAGAATCTGTTATTTCCCAATGTACCATTTCTCTGAAATAACTTTACAGTTCTTTATGGGAACAAAAGACTTTATCAGGACTTGTTAGGAGCTCTTGGATTCTGCCAAGACAGCATCTCACTCACAGATGGAAATTGCCATTAATTGTCTGCTTCGATGGTGGAGCACAACATTGGAAAAGAAGACGCCTCCTGGAAAGCAGGGTTTGCCGTTGGTGAGAGAGAATAAGAGTGAATTGGGCTGGCCACAAATGGCCTCTCTCATATTGAGAAACCCAATTGGTAATACTCAGCTAGCATACAGATTAGTAATGTGTGAGTGTCTGCGTGTGTGTGCATGCTTCTGTGTTTATATATTACCAGTGTATGTGTGTACCTAAGTATATATGAGTAAAAATATATATGACGTAAAAAATCAAAATCTAACTCAAAATCCAAAGACTTGAACACCCCAAGGGAAAATTGAAGTCTCAGCAGAACCCTTGATGCTTGGGAAAGTAGAAATATAGGGAAGGTTTGCGTAATTCCCTGTGTTCACTTCTAGCTCACTGAATGTGACTTTCTGCTGAGCCTAAGCGTACAGCAATGAATAACAACAATAGTAACAACATGAGGGGTCCCTGCTTTCATAGAGCTTGCATTCTAGTAAGTGGGGCAAAAAGCAAGCAAAGAAATCTAAGTTATATATGGTGGTATAAATGCTATGAGGAGAGGAAATAAAGCACAACAAGGGAGTAGGAGATGATGGAGTACATTTTAGAAATGGGAATTGATAGAATCTGGGATTTGCTTGACAAAAAGTTGAAGGAGAAGCAGATGCAAAGACCTGAGATTCAGGTGCTTGTTGAATTCAAGGGACATGAAAAAGAACAAATTAGGGAAGGTCAAGTTATATAAAGCCTTTAAGCCATGGTAAGAAGTTTGGATTTTATTCTGGTTACAATGAAAAAACCATCAAGCTCTATTTAGCAAGGGAGTGACTGGTCTGAATTAGGAAAACCCCCCTGGCTGTTGTATGGAGGGTGGAGTATGGTGTGTGCTAGTAGAGACAGAAGATACATAGATGGCTGTTACTGCAACCCAGGGAAGAAACATAGCAATGTGGATTAGAGTAGCAGTGATGGGAATTGTAAGTAGATGAGTGTGGGATATATTTTGGAGGTAGAGTCAACAGGATTTATTGATGAATTGTACATTGAGTATGCGAGGTGAGTAACCGAGGATAACTTTATTAGTCAAGATAAGCTAGGCTGTGTTGTGGCAACAAACTGTTCCAAAATCTCAGAGGCTTAATACAAAAGAGGTTTATTTCTCAGTAATTTGTATATCCCTGTGTTTTGGCTGGTGGCTTTGCTTTGTTTATTATTGTTCTTACTCTAGGACATGGGATGGCAGGGTAGCCACTAACTGGAACATTGCTGGTTGACAATGAAAAGGGATAAATACAATTTAAAGGGTTTCACACTGGGGGTGATTAAGCATTTGGCCTCGACATGACACAAAACACTTCTGCTCAAACTAATTGGCCAGAAGTAATCATATGGCTCCATCCTGCACAAGGGGCCGATAAATACAATCCTGTCCTCTAGACAAAGGACTGGAGCCTACTCAGACAGCAAGACCAATGACTCTATAGTATCTTCCTGGTTTGAATAACTGTTAATGGCATTATCCAAGTGCAGACATTTGAAAGGAATGAGCTTGGGGGATGTGAAATACATATTTCTTTTTTAGCCTTTTTTAGTTTAAAATCCTATGGAGTGGAGATATCAAGAAGACACTTGGAGATATGATTCTTAAGATTGGAGAAAATCTAGGGGTAGAGAAATAAATTTGAGCATCCACAACATGAATATGACACTTAAAGTATCAGGACTTATAGGTACCTGTTGAGAACCCTAAAGTTCTATCTTTGGATTCCTATAAAGAAGGAATTCCTATAGAGAAGGAGTCCAAAGACAGAACATGAGGGCTCTCAACAGGTAGAGGTCTTACAGAGAGAAAACCAACAAAGGAAATAAAAAGAGAGAGGTTGTCATGGTAGATAGAAACACAAGAGAGTATTGAATCTTAAAAGGCCTCAAGAAGTAAGTATTGCAAGAAAAAGGGAATGCTGAGAGGTCAAGGAAAATGCGATTTAATTATTGGATCTGGCAAGCTATTGACCATTTTACTGGTGTGGTATAAACAAGAGGCTAATTTAAAGGGGGCTGAGAAGAGAATTGTAAGTGTGGAATTGATGAAAATGGTCATAGACAACTTTTGGAAGAGTTTTGCTGTAATCATAGCAGTAAAGTGGGGTCAGTAGTGAAAAGGGACATGGTGTCAAGAAGATAGGTGGTCAGGAAAGGGAGCAGGTTCGTGGGCAAGATGATGGTTTTGTCTTTTGAAATATACTGACCTGATAAAAAGGTATTCAAATGAAAAGCATTCAGATATTAGTTGGAGATATAAGTCAGACATAGAGAAAAACCAGTGCCAGCATAAACATGGAGGAGCCCTCTTCATAGAGAAAAGAGAACAGGGAACACAGATGGGCTCTGATAGGAAAAATATAGAGAAAAAAGATTGAGGAGATGAAGGCTGAGCCCTAGGGAGCACTCACATTAATAATTTCAGGAGAAAAAAGCAGATTATATCCTAGAAATCAAGGAAAGAAAGTTTCAATACCTTTGCAAGAGGTTTTTCTTCAATTTCTATATTCCTGGAAATATGTAGTCTATATTCTGTACTCTCTGGCCAAATTTGAAGGGGATAGTACTGTAGCTGATTAAATATATAATCTAACAACTGTGGAATAAAGGTAGGATTAAAGGTTTTTTAAATCTCAAATCAGTGGGGTTGATGCTCTTTGCTTTTCCGTTCATTTTGTTATTGTTTTCTCTTGTTATTTTGAAATTTCTCTAAAAACTACTTAAAAGTACAGTTAGTGCCATACTCATCATTGTATTTTTCTTCTTTTTTACCTCCTCCTCCTCCTTCATCACCATCTTCACTAATGATTATCATTAGCAAAATAATCATCACCATCAGACTTCATTAAATTAACTATTTTGGTATTTTAATAATTCAGAGCTATTTTTCATAATTTGGTTAGAACTACTGAGGGGCATTCATTTTAGTATAATAGAACATTTTTATAGCACTTCTGGTTATTTGAGTACTTATTATATGCTTACTTTAAACATGGGCATAATTTCTGCCCTAAGTCCTTTTCAGTTAAATTTCCTAGGAAAGATACAAGAGTTCCAGGATGGAAAAGAAGTGCTCAGACAGAATACAAGAGATTAAGGCCACAAATATATGGTATCACTAGAATAATTTGGGAGAAGTTTATTTCTATTTAGGTTAGTTGGCTATAAGAAACATATGTAGATAAATAGTATAGGAATATAGGTACAGGGTAAAATGGTGACTCAATATCTTAATATCAAATGAAAAATGGGCTGCTTCCTCCTTCTAGCCTGGAATAATGTGGTATTATTGACACCCCTTCTCTGGAGTATAATTTGGCTTAGTTCTGGTGGTCTGTTGAGTGGCTTGGTCTCTCTCTCTCTCTCTCTCTCTCTCTCTCTCTCTCAACCTCTCTCCCCTCTCCCCCTTCCTCCTCTTTCTCTCTGCCCTTCCTTCTGGCTGTCCATCCTTGTCTCCCTCCTCCCCTCCTCCCCACTATCTCTCACTCCTCCAACTCAGTTCCTTCTATCAGTGACTTGACATCTACCTAGTTACCCTAGAGACCTCAAAGCAATTATTCTTTCCTTACACATTCCTTCAAAACCCAGTTGTTCCTTAGGCATATTGATTTGAATCATGTCTATCTTTGCCATTGCTACCTTCTTAGTTCTAATATTCATCATTATTTTCTGGGTTACCTCCATGGCATCCTAACTTGTGCCTGCATCTTTTGTTTTATTCCACTCAAATGATCCCTTCTATTCACATGCCTCTCCTCCAACCTTCTCCCATCTTAGTTATTGTGCTTAAGAAAATTATGGATCATAGACCAAGTATAGGATAGCAGTGTGAGGAAGTAGATTGAAGGAGGGAGACTTTGGAGTTGGAGTTAGAACTAGTTTGGAAGTTAGATTGTACCTGTCAATGACAGACTTAATCCAGATTCCATCTCTCTAGGACAGAATAGACCATTTCTATCTACATGGAGTATCCCTTACATGATATCCATGTTTCTCTCTTAACATCATTGTACACATATGTTTACATGTGTAACACTTCTACTAAATTGTAAGCTCCTTAAGGTCAGGGACCATGTCCTAACATTCAGTAAGCTCTCCATGGTTGTTTGCTGGGTAAATAAATAAAATATGGTCTTAAATAGAACCAGTGTCAGAAGGAATAGGGTGGAGAAAATGAATATAAAAAATATTGGATATGGAATTAAATGGACTTAGTAAAATATTAATTCTGGGACAATGAAGAGAGAAGGATCAGATATATCTACACAAATTTGAGCTTAGGTGACCATTAACAGAAATAAGGAAGTTGGGAGGAGGAACCGATGAGTTTGCTTTTAGGCAGGTTGATTTTAAAGTTCTGTAGAGAATTTTAATTTTAGGTGGATGAATTGTTCTAGCAGACAATTCAGATTTGAAGCCTGAAGCTTTGGAGGGAGTTTTGGTCTAGAAGTAAAGATGTGTTAGTGAGTGAAATTACCAAGACACCGCAGTGAAAACAGGAAAGAGCCTTCATCAGATGCGTGGGGGAAGCCTCTTTTTAAGAAATCTGGAAAAGGAGCTGATGACAGAAAATGAGTCTGAAAATGAGAGGCAGAAATGAGTCATCAAAGAGTTGCTTGGAAAGTGTACAGTCAGGAAACCCAGGAAAAGAGGATGTTGAGGAAGAAGTTATAGAAATGCCAGCTATTGCACAGATACTGCATACTATGAGAATGGAGGCCTATTTAAATTTAAGTAGTAGAACATAAGTAATATTATTTTAGAATTATTTGCTCTTGGGTTAAATGTGTTTTCTCTTAGAAAGCAACTAAGTTAAAACACGGTATTTAGAGTGCTGCGGAGACAAGGTTGTAAAAATTCTCTCCTATATCATCGGTGATTGAATAAAATTCCTTTATTGGTTTTTCTTGGAACTGTACCCTCTAGCCAAACAGCCCAGTGGAATCCAGTGATAGAAGCCAAAAAAATAAAAGCTAAGTATCTCAATTTATCCTGTTGTCACTTTCAGCTTTCTCTGGTCATTATTAGATACCAAGATAAGCAATAGATTTAGGTTTTTTGATGGAATTCTAGTGGATGCCTTGACTCTCTTTGTCCTGGATCTAGGGACACTCTAGTCAGATTCTCAAATTTATTTCCTTTTTCTTTTTTGCACATTCATGGCTTGAATAAGGGTAAGAAAGCCGTGGATAGATGCTAACAATCTTTCAGGTATAACAGGCCATGCTGTTAGTATTTTCTTCAAGGCGGCCCATGATTAGGCCAGAGGAGGAGGATGCCACTATTCACTTCTAACCTCCATCCTTGAATTATGGTAAATACAGAAGATGCTTGCTGGTCAGAAGAGAGTTGACTCATTATGTCAGGTAGTAAACCAAAGATTTTCTCCCTTTATGATGAAAGAAAACTCAGATAAAAGCATGACCAATAAACAAGCCATAAGAATGGGGAAAACAGTGATGACGTGGGGTTAGTGCTATAAAAGTTCCCAGAAAGGTCTTTGAAAACTCTGGACCTATAAATTTAATTATGTACTATTATTTACTAATATTATATACTAATATTTACTTTGGAGGTAGAAACGCTTTACTATCCACTTGTCTTTAGTGTGAACACTTTCTTAGGAAGCATTAATAAAACACCTAATACTACTTAGTTCCATGCCAGTCCAAAATTAAGCTCTAAAGATCGAGGAATCAGAGGTAAAGGTCAGCAGGTTTTTCTGTGGTCTTGACTTCTTCTCAAGATATCTATTTGATTTCCAGTAATAGGAAGTGGCTCCCAATTACATCTATTCCCAGGGTCCCTCCCTATTCTTTTGTCATCTTGATTTCAGTTTGGCCTGATTAGATGGTACTAAGTTTTCTATACGGTGATTTATATTACAAGAAAAATTGGTAAATGGTGTGATACTGCTTCAAATCTGCAGCAATGTAGGTAGGTGTCTTTGGTGAGGTTTTGTTTGTAATTACAGGATTCCCTAGATGGGGACTCTTTCATGAAAAATCGTAAGAGCAAGTGGTTGAATAAAGGTTATTTCTAGGCTGTTTTCTCCAGACTAATTAGAGTAGTACAAGGGCCAACCATACAGCCTCATAGTTTCAAGGGTGCAATGGGAGTCAGATGGACTTGAGTTTAAATCTTGCCTCTGCCACGTAAAACTTTGTGAGCTTGGACAAGTCATTTACTTCTCTCAGCCTCAGTTTTCTCATCTGTAAAATGAGATGATTATGGCATCTTATAGAATTGTTGTGATAATTTTGGATAGTCTAAATATAAAGCATTTGGCAGGCCGGGTGCAGTAGCTCATGCCTGTAATCCCAGCACTTTGGGAGGCCTAGGCGGGTGGATCACTTGAGGTCATGAGTTTGAGATGAGCCTGGCCAACATAGTGAAATCCCGTCTCTACTAATAATACAAATATTAGCTGGGTGTGTGGTGGCACACATCTGTAGTCCTAGCTACTCAGGAGGCTGAGGCAGGAGAATTCCTTGAACTCAGGAGGTGGGGGTTGCAGTGAGCCGAGATCATGCCACTGCATTCCAGCCCAGGCGACAGAGAGAGACTCCATTTCAAGAAAAACAAAACAAAACAAACAAACAAAAATAAGGAAATAAAGCATTTGGCACAGTTCTTGGCACTTAGTATCTAGCCTTCATTATTAGTCTTAGATGGAAAACTGGATGCCTCAATAGACCCAGCCAGGACAGCATTCCCACAGTCTCCATCAAGTCAGCAAGCTTTATCAGCTTTATCTCTGATATTTCTTTCTAGACAGTTCCTCTCCTTTTTCATCATTACCACTACTGCTGTAGACCTGGGCACTACCTTCTCTTATTTGGATTTTTTGTAATACTTATACACAGTTGCCATGTAGTTCTCATAAAACTTGTTTTGTTTTTTTCCCCCACTGCTCAAATACCTGCTCTAGATCCCTGGTCCTCAGCTTTGTACTTAAGACTATGATTTGGTATGAGCCAGTTTTATCAATTTAAGCATCTATTTTTTATTTTCTTCATGCATTTCTCCCCAAACACACATATCATCCCCAAGCCAATAATAATTCCTTTGAAAGTACTTTTTGTACTTTTGGTCTTATGTATGTCATGTTGCAATAGCTTTTCAAGTTGATTTTCTTTGTGTGTGTGTGTGTGTGTGTGTGTGTGTGTGTGTGTGTGTGTGTGTTCTCTTGCTTTCTTTTAGTTCATTCCCTATGTGGCCACCAGATTAATCTTTTATATAATACCAACCTGACCTCATCACTCTTCTGAACCAGAGCAATTCCCTAGTGCCTTTAGGATCAAGTTAAAACTTCTACATCAGCTGGATGCAGGAGGTCTTCTGGGGCATTTTTCAGCCTCAACTCAACTGTCACTCCCACTATACTCGTGCAATTCAGCCATATTGATTACTCTTGAGACTACACATATGCCAAGATTTCTCACCCTCGTTTCTTGCCATCCGTGCAATTTCTTTTACCTTCCTCTTTCAAAACCTGGCTAATGCCACTCATTTATCAGGTCTCACCTTAGTACTCCATCCTTTGAAAGGCATTTTCTGATTTCCTCTTCCCTCTACCCACAGCTTGAATTAAGAGCTCATCCCTGATTTCATGGTAATTTGGAAGTATCTTTTTAGAAACCTTTATCATGCAAATTGCTCATTTTGATTTTCTGACTGTCTCCTCTTCTAAAAGAAGGCTTACTTGCAGTATTTTTTAATCTTTGTATTTCCATAGAGCATGACACTCAATAAATACATGAGTGTGTGAAAAACTGAATAAATGTGTGTATGTCTGTTTCTTTTAATAGAGTAAGTTATTTTAGGGAAGGGCCAATGACTCTTTTTTGCTTGTAGGCTCCACATTTCCTAGCATGGTCCTTTGTATATAATAGTTGATCAATAAGTAGTGTCTGAATAATGATATACATGTCTATCTTCGCCAGATCATTCTAAATTCTTCATCAAAAAGATTGTGTCATAAGAATTAGATAGCCTCCAGCACAATGAATTACAAATACTTCATACTCTAATGCACATGTTTAATTTTTGCTTTGAGTTGAACTCAAGTTACAGTGCCTTATGAGGGAGTCAGGCAGCTTCTCTGTACTACATAAGCATGTACTTGATGAAGCCTGGGGTCAAAAACCTGAAAACTAACTTTAGTTGGAAATTTAAATGCCAGAGACTGGATGCATCGTAGGAGTGGATTACTAGTATTGATACTCCTAGAGAATTTTCTATTCTTATTTAGTTCTTTCTCCATAAACCTGACCAGTCCATGTATAGCAAGCCTCAAAGGATGCAAGCCTTGTTCTGGTGTTTTTTATTGCAAGTCAAAGTCTATCAGGAGCTGAGGAATGAGCAGCAGAGGGAGGGTGCATTAATTTCCTGTGGTTGCTGTAACAAATTATCACAAATTTGGTAGCTTAAAAACAGTAATTTATTTTCTCATAATTCCGGAGGTCATAAATCAGTTTCACTGGGCTAAAATAAAGGTGTTAACAGGGCTGCATGTCCTCTTAAAGGTCAAGGAGAGAATCTGTTGCTTGACTCTTCCCATTTCTGATAGCTGCCCGTATTCCTTGGCTTGTGGCCCTTAATCTCTACCTCCATATCCACATCATCTCTCTGTCTGTATGTGTGATCTTCCTTTGCCTTCGTCTTATAAGGATTCAAGTGCTTGCATTTAGGGCCCACCTGGAGAATACAGGATAGTCTCATCTCAAGATCCCTAACTTAATCACATCTGCAAAGACTCCTTTCCAAATAAAATAATATTTACAGGTTCTGCGGATTAGGATATATCTTTGGGGAACATTATTCAGTCTACTACAGAGATATCTTTCTCTTTTTGTAGATTCAAAGTGCTTCATCTTCTAAGAACATTGTTTGCTTACAGACATACTTCAGGAGTAAATGACTTCCAAACTGATGGTCCATTGAAAAAAAGCCTGGGGCTGCTGTCAGGAAAGGTCTAATTTAGGTCAGCCTAATGCCACTGAACAGATGTATATGGCAACATTCCTAACTCCCATTAGGAAAATAAACCATTAATTAATACTTATTGAGGGGCTGATAAGTAACCGGAAGAGCTGGTCTGAGTTCTGGGCAAGGAATCAGTGACAGTCAGTTTCCACCATCTGGCTGTTGTGGGTAGATTGTGGTCCATCTCTGTAGGATAAGGTATGCACAGTTTGCTTGGCACTCACTCTTCTGTGTCCAGCAGTAGCTCTTGCCATCTGTCTTATCAAGGGAATCAAAATGGATCTAAGTTGTCACTGGGAGATTACTGAGTATCAGTGGACACTATGAGCTCAAGTGGGCCACCCCATGCAAGGTTAGAGCAGGGACTTCACCAATGTTTTAATTATGGAACTTCGGTACCTAAAATTGGGATGCAGACGTTTCTTGACTCCTTCATGTCTTTTCCACCTCTTTCATATAATCTAAGGGGGATATGGACCTTGGAAGAGTCTTCCTCAAGGCTTTGACAGGTGCTCCTAAACATGCTTCATCCATGCCTACTTGAATGTAATCTGCTATCTTAAGCCACAGGCAGGAGAGATCAATTTTTCTAGTAACTTCTTTTATAATCCAGCTAGCTGAAGAAGTGTGATCAAAGAATCTTAAAAGTGTGATCTTGAAGAATCTTAGTTTCTCTTCTGTTGCAGAGAGAGGATAGTAATAGTTGCTGAGCCTATAGGCTCTGAAGCCAGACTTATCTCTATTTCCATGCTGGCTCCACTACCTAATAGCTGTGTGAGCTTAGGTAGATAATAAAATCTCAGATTCCCAGTTTTCTCAATTGTAAAATAAGGATAATAGTAACCAACATATACAAGGTGCCAGGAGATATTCTAAGCATGTTACATGTATTTAATCTTCTTATTCTTACAACAACCCTATGAGGTAAATGTACTATTGTTATCCTACTTCAAAGATGGGGAAACTGAGGTACAGAGAGATTAAGTAACCTGTCTAGATCACACAGTAACAAGTCGCAGAACAAGAATTTCAACTCAGAGTATATGCTTCAACTCAGAATATACTTCAACTCAGCATATTTGCTGTTAACTATATTTTATGCGGCTTCTCGTGCCTCAGGTTGTGAGGATCAAATAGGGTGGCCATCTATTCCAGGTCACCTTGGAAAGTTCTGGGTAATATCTCCTGTCCAGGTGAATTATTAATAGTGCCCCCTTCTTTTATTCTCAAAGGTAGTGTCACATCTTGGTTTGAATATATTTCACATTTGGATTAAATAGTTTTTACATGTGAAACACTAAGAACGATGACCAACCCATAGGAAGCTCTCTGTTAATATTAGCTATCACTGTTTCTACTACTGTCATCACCACCACTGTCACCATCACCCACATTCATCCCAAGTCTGGGACCCTTAGGGTTAGGGGGTTAACCCAAGTTCTGCAAATGCATATCATGGGAGCCACTGTTCCCAGTTCCCACACCCGTAGCAGACATTGCTTATTGATCACAGTACAACAGTCTTCCTTACTTAGTGTCATAGACAACCATTCATGATAGGTCACGTTTGAGATGTGAAATTAAAATTATTTATCACGCCTAGTTTTATTTAATCTCAGAATACAAAATCCCAGTGTATGGAGAATCTGAATTTAGCCAGAGCTTGTGGTTTTATATGAAAACTTATTTGATCTCCTAGAAGTGATAATGAAATTGGGACCTCTTTAGACACCCTATGTCCCTTTTCTCCAACATTTCTTTCTACCTATTTCTCTATTATTTCTACCTCTTCTTTTATATAAATATAAAAGAAATTTAATTTATCTATTCTCTGCCTATAATTTTATATGTTATAATAAAAGACTACTGAAATACTATCAAAGTGGACACAATATAAATAAGGCAAAGGAGTGAGTCATAGGAATTACAGTTGGCACCCAAGATCTAAGGCTTAGAAAATCTATCTTTAAATGTGATTTGTGTAACTGGTAGTGAAATTCATTTCAGGTTGATTTTGCATGGCATAAGGGACATCTAGTGGTTATCTAGGTCTCTGCAGATTTACTAAGGGTAATGCAAACTCACAGGTATAAGTATTAGGGCCTATATAGCATCACCTTGAAAGGGAGTCCCAAGAAAGGAGGGGACCTTTTGTTGCATGACTACTTTTAAGCTAACAAAGTGTAAAGAAACCTTTTTTGGAAAAAAATTAATTCGAGTCCCAGCATTTCTATCTATATTATTGTCAGTTTGAACCCAACTCTTATTTGCTGCCTCCTGTACCAGGTTGGAAATCATTCTGTTATCAGCTACCTGCCATCCTGGCATATTCTTCCTATCACTTTCCCCACCTCTTTTGCTGATTGCAGAGGGGCTCTTTGGACCACTTTGAAAAGCCATCTGATTAAAGCCTTCATTAGGCTAGAAGCAGAAGTGCTTCACAGGCCAGGCAAGAAATACTTTGTAATTGCTTCTGATGGGCAGATCTCCTTTGGAGGCTGCTGAGCCATCAGGAAGCCGTACAGCACTGGTCCACGTGTATTTTGTATAAATTAGTGGACTTGACATTATAAGAGGTTGCCCCTATATGCAGTTATCTTCTTAGCCCCAGAGTTCTCCTGGAACTTACCCATTGGCCTGCGCCTCTTTATAGAACCCATCTTACGCATGGTTCTGAACTAACTGCTTCTGTCACCTGGATTGCTTACAATACCTGCTTGCCTCATGTGCTACTATTGTTTCCAACCAACTATATTAGACTTCTTAAAGGTTCTGTTTCATTGAATCTTTTTACAGTATTTTCTGACTCTTTTGTCTTTGAGCCTCTCATATTAGCTTTTTCTACAAAAGCTGTTTGGCATGCCTATTGTCATCTATTTTCTTTCAGAGTAGCTGCTAACAGCCAGAAGCTGCTAGTTATGGCCAAAGGCCTCATTGTTGGAGTTTCATTCTTGCTCTTTGACTCTAGGTGGAGAGGATGAAGGCTCTGAGGTACTGTCTCAAAACATTCATGTGTTTTCTATGACAAGTCAAAGCTACATTGTCGTATTAGAGGTGTCCAGTAACCCCTTAGCGTGCCTCAGAGTGGGAGGTAGTGTTGGCACCGAACTTTGTCAGCCAGTCTCTTAGAGGACCTTACTGGAGTTTGTGATTGAGCTTTTACTTCTTCTGTTAGTGTTCTGCTGAGACATATCCACTAATGATAGCTGCCACTCTGGGGTGCAGAACTTTCCATATAGATTGCCTTAAAAATAAAAGCACATTTTCTACGCATGCATGCTGGGGAAAACTCTACTGAATACTCAGTGATTCCAAGAAGTGCCTTTTAACCATTTGTAATACTTTAGCTTTCTACCTTTTCATCTCATTACTTATTTTCAGGCAGAATAGATATAGAGGCTTCTTTCTGCATTATAGTTTTCATGGACTTAAAGGCATCAGGAAGTAGCCCTTGTGATTTTCCTTGCTATTCTTCTTTCCATTTTCCCACCTCCTCCTGTAAGCATGTACTTTGTGTCAGGCATTGAGAGACAGAGAGAGAAAAGGCATAGGTTTCTCCCCTTGAGAGGCTCCTGGTCTACCGGAGGAAACAGACAATTCTAGCACAATATGATAGATACAATGATAGCAGTTAGAACATGAAGCCATGGGGGCGGAGAGGAAGAAATCAGCTGTGGGTGGGAGTGGAGTGGGTAGAAATATTGAAGAAGGTTTCTAAAAAGAGGTGATGCCTAAACTGTGCCTCAAGTGGTGACTGGTAGTTATCCAGGTAGAGAATCCAGGCAAGGCTTATCCCTGGAATGATAAATTGGAGGACCTGCTGAACTTTTGTTAAGGCTGGTAACAATGAAGTGAGGACTAGATCAGGAAGAGGTTTTTATATAATGCTTCAAAGTTTGCATTTAATTCTGAAGCTGATAAAGAACCGTCGAACAATTTTAAGCAGAGAATGACATGTTATTCCCAGACATGTTAATAGTGAGACAATTAGAGTCATTTTTAGTCCTCGGAATAAAAATAACAGTAGTTTCCTAGTGGTTCAGCAAGATATGTTTTAAATTTTGTCATCTTTTTAATCAAACTGCTTAAGGCTTCCTTTCTACTCTAATAGTTACCTTTTTCCCCTAATTGCATAATGTATATATTTTTAGACCTTTTCATAATCGGGTACCACCTATTCACCTCATCTTAGTTCCTCTGCTTTGTGACATGTAACTTTTACTCTACTGGAGTTGGTGCCCTCATCAAATATTCTAAGGCAGAAGGAAATGTAGGCATTCTCTGGGTAGGTCTGTTTGGTGCCTAAGAAAATGCAGGAAATGAGAGTGTGTATTTATTGAGCTTCTACTATGTGCCACACACTTTGCTAAATACTGGGAATGCACTGGTTATCACATCAGAAACACACAATCCATGTGTTTATGATGCTTAGTTCAGAGGATCAAAACGGTGCCATCCCTGGCAACCAGAGGGCACAGAACTACAGTTTCAATCAAGTTTATGGTCATAGGTCCTTGTATATTAATTGACATGACAAATATATCTCACTCCAATTTTGATATGAAAAAATATTCCCCCCTTAAGTATCCTTCAACTTTCTCTGTGCATGTTGTTGGCAGCAATTTTGTCTCATGGTCTATCCTCCATGGTCTAGAGCTAAAGATACAGTGGTTATTTAGTACATTTACATGGGCTTTTGTTTCTAATATTCTAATACAGCTAATCAATTCATATTAACTTGGCTTTTGTATTAGAGGTTAAGAAAGGTGGAGAATAGGTTCATCTCAGTTTCTGGCTCTCAGTGACTGGTAGTTAACCTCCTGGAGCACTACCTTGAGAGGATTCTGAGGCTTTGTCTGGGTTGAGTGGAAGTAGAATATAAATACGTCTATTGATGATGAATGCCATCTGCTGGGAAAGGAGGGTAGAGGCACATATTTGCCAACATGGCTCTAAGAAATGGGAGAGCTGCTATCCAGTTGTGTCTGAAAAGATTAATTGGCAACTAGAAACTTTTAAAACTACCCATTGACTAGTTCTATCTCGGAGAATTACGCCCCTTACTTGCCAGTTCATGTCTTATGTCTCTGCCTGGGTCTGTCTATGTCAAGTTCTTATTTGTTAACTTAGTAGAAGCTTGGTAGACTCTGTGAAGATGATAAAGCTTGAAAGAGCAAGCCTGTGATAGACTGAGCCTTTATAGTATCCTTAATGCTCTAGAAACTTGATTGACTGGAAACTTTTTCTTTTTCTTTCTTTTTTTTGAGATGGAGTCTCACTCTGTCACCCAGACTGGAATGCAGATTGTGCCACCCAGGTTCAAGCGATTCTCCTGCTTCAGCCTCCTGAGTAGCTGGGATTACAGGCACCCACTACCATGCCTGGCTAATTTTTGTACTTTTAGTAGAGACAGGGTTTCACCATCTTGGCCAGGCTGGTCTTGAACTCCTGACCTCGTTATCCACCTGCCTCGGCCTCCCAAAGTGTTGGGATTACAGGCATGAGCCACTGCACCCAGCCTGGAAACTTTTTCTATAAGATACACAAATACATTGCAGTCTGTTCCTGATCAGCCATTTAAGTGGAATAAAAGTCCTAAGAAAGTTCTTCTTGAGAAGAATAAAATTGAGACCTCCACTCTGAACAGGTGTGGAGCATTCAATAAGGCAAAGGGTCAGAAATCTTGCTTAACTTCTTACTGTTCACATCTGTAACTGGGCATAAACCTATAGGATCATTTTCCTTTCACAAAGAATCCTTCAAGTAAATACTTGTTAAAGCCTATGCTTAACTTGAGCACCAGTAGTAATGACTCGCATTATCAGCAAGGCTCTTGGGCTGGCACTCATGGCTCTGTGATTCATGAGGGCAGAATAACTGACTGGCTTACAGCTGTCTTTCTTTTTCTGGCTGGCCTGCCTGCATGCCTAGATGACTGAATGGCTTTTTTTCAGAATGAGGTATGGTCTAAGGATTTTGCTACTTCAACATCAGTTTCCTGGATCTTTTCTTCTACTCCAGCTTGCCATATGTCCCTGTTATCTTTTCCTGGCCACTCTCCTACAAATAGGGCCATAGATCAGAGACGGTAGCCCCATCTGGTGAAATCTAGCTTTCAGATATGCTTTGTTTGACCCACAGAGTGTTGGATCACATAGAATTTTAAAAATTTAATTAACTGTCAACATTGTACTATTGATTTCAACTTTATCTGGAGTCTTTTTAACTTTTATTTTGAGCTCTAGAACTTGGACATTTTCTGGCTCCTGCCTTGCAAGTCTGAACCTCAGTTCCAGTTTTCTATTTTTGGTGCTTAGTTTTTTGTCTCTGGCAGATCCTGACCACTGTTAACAAAATATAACGCATGAAAGTGGTGGCATCCAAGCGATGCAGCAGTTGGGACTATGAGCCCCAGGTTGGATGGCAGCTATATCTCAGCAGGTGGAGTTAGTTTACTGACCCCTGTTAGCAAGACCAGAGATGCAGATGTGGCTCTGGTCATGCCAGATATTAGGTTTTTCAGACTTTGGGATCTAAGAGGACCATCTGCTGCCACATTTGTGCTTGGACTTCACTGTTAGAGTTTGATCAATGGCATCCTGTGATGAAAAATAGTGTTCATGAATATGAATCTAAATCTGAGCAAGTGTTTGGTGTGTGTGCATCTCATAAATGTCACATTAGGCAATTAAGTATATACAATTTATAAATAAGTATATATAATGTATAAATACATATATGATGTTCATAAATAAATAATATATAACATAAATAAATATATAAAGTTATGATTTTATAGTTTATTAAATCCAGAGTTTTTCTTTTGTTGTAGTCCTGCCTCTTAGGCTTGACAATTGGCTTAGAAGTTATCCTCAAGAGAGAATCTTTCTTTTTCTTTTTCTTTTTTTTCTTTTTGAGATGGAGTCTCACTCTGTCACCCAGGCTGGAGTGTAGTGGTACGATCTCATCTCACTGCAACCTCCACCCCCGGAGTTCAAGCGATTCTCCCACTGCGGGCTCCCGAGTAGCTGGGATTACAGGCATACTGCACCACACCTGCTAATTTCTGTATTTTTAGTAGAGATGGGGTTTCACCATGTTGGCCAGGCTGGTCTTGAATTCCTGGCCTCAAGTGATCCACCTGACTCGGCCTCCCAAAGTGCTGGGATTACAGGTGAGAGCCCCTTTGCTCAGCCTGAATCTTTCCTTCTTAATGACTCCATGCTATACTGCATGTTGATTTATTCTGGCTTTTCTCAGTAAATAACAAAATTAATAGTGATCGCCATCACTTATTGAGTGCTTATCAAGGGTCAGAAACTATGTGAAGTACTTTTATATGTGGGACCATCGTCTCCTTTATTTCTTACAATCCTGTGAAGTAAGATATTATTTACATTCTATAGTAGGAGAACATAGGCTGAGACAAGTTAAATATCGTGCCCAGTGTAACACAGTTGGTAAGGTATCCAAACCCTGGTTAGGGTGCCTCCAAAGGTCATGATCATGACCATGGCACTATACTGCTACTTCAATCTAACATCTAATTTAATAAAGATATGGACATTTGTTAAGCACCTATATAGTTAGGAGCAATTTCAGATTTTAAAAGGTGTAATTCATATTTCTTGCTCATAAGGTGTTTGAAATCTAGTGAAAAGACAAGACTTGTGCTGTACAAAGATAACAAAGTTGAGAGTTTTAAGTGATGAGTGAGTGGAGTGGACAGTTTAGAGGAGGGAGAAATCACAGCAGGCCCAAGTCATCAGCTGCCTGAGGGAGAGAAAGGAAGTGGGGCAGAGACAGTGTGATGTGTGATTCCGTGGAGACCCCAGAAGCAAGATTCTTTCACAACACTTCTTAGTCATTCTTTTACCCTGAGTAGGAACGTTACACAATAATAAGATTAGCCCAAAAGTTTTATCTAGAAGCTGTATCATCCTGGAAACTGAAGAGAAAAAGTTCATTTCATTATTATCTATTGTCAAAGGATTAAATTTGGAAGGGAGATAAGTATATCTTTATTTTTTGCTTGTTGTGAGTAAACTATTTTGCAGTTAGGTATACAGTTGAAAAGCTTTACTGAGATTTGTAGTCAACTCTGCTCCACTCATCGTACCCCAATACTGGCTTCTCCACCATTCCATTTCTCCAACTTCAGGAAATGTCCACAGTGTCCTTACTTTCAAACATTCTCCACTGATGTGGAGTGGATCATTGGTTCTCAGGCCTCAGGTCACAAACCTGTGAGTGACATGGTCTTATCTGCTGACCTGGTGTTTTTTATTGAAGTTGTCCTCTATGCAGATAGTTTAAAAACAAGAGAAAAGAAAGACCAGGTGGTAAACCTCCTATTCCTTGGCAGGAGAAATAGTGCCAATAAGCCATCTGGGCACTCCGGGGCACATGCCCACATCCCCTCATTCTTTCTGGTTCCCTTGCTGGAGAGCATAGGGATGGGGCATTTATAACAGAACATGTGGAAACACATTCTCAGAAAGCTGAGAACAGAGGTTGGCCTGGGATAAGATGCCAGAGGGAGAGAAGAAAATACTTCTCTGAGTGGGGACTATCTCTGATTTTTAGTTTATTCTCATGCACCTGCCTTCTAACTCAAATACATTGGAAGAATTTGAAGTAATAAGTGCATCATGTAGGGTTAGAATACCCTCTCTTTTTCCAATCAAGTGGGTTGGGCAATAGGGCAGACAGCCTCCTCATTGGTAGGTAATAAAAGGATTTTGATTTATCAGATGGTGGGATCACCAAGTACCAGAGTAGCCGGGGAAATTCTCGAATGGATTTGAAAATCCTAGAGAAGGGGCACCATTTAGAGAGGCTGAAGAGAAGAGAAAGACACTGCAGCCTAGGAAACCCAGTGAACAAAAATGCAGAAGCAATAACACCTGGGTTCACCAGAAGCCTTTGAGGTGACCCCTAAGTGGGGAGGTATAGACATCCATCAGAAATGGATTGTACAGGAGGTGAAGGGCTTTGCACGTCAAGATGGACTTGGGTATGGTTTTTGTGCATGATTAAGGGGTTTCAGCT
Organism: Nomascus leucogenys; assembly: GCF_006542625.1. Taxonomy (NCBI): domain Eukaryota; kingdom Metazoa; phylum Chordata; class Mammalia; order Primates; family Hylobatidae; genus Nomascus; species Nomascus leucogenys. The sequence goes on along the minus strand of NC_044402.1, from coordinate 26,864,455 downwards.
TTGTGCGTAGGCATGGACTACAGGAGGGCCTAGAAATTGCTCTTTCTGGAGCATATCCTTACCCCAATGCAGTCAGAGAGATAAGGGCTCAAGTCCTGTTTATGCATTTAATAGCCTACATGATCCTGGGCAAGTAAGTATCCCTGCTGAACTCCATGTCTATAAAATGGGGCTAATGCTACCTATTTCATTTGCTTATTGTGTATGATATAAAACAGTGTTTGCAAAGTACCCGGCACATGGTAGACTCTTAATTTTTCTTATATTGTTCCGGTTCTCAGCTTGCCTTACTCCTGGTATTGTTCCTGTGTGTCTCTGTATTAAAGATAATGGAGGAATATAAGTATATTTTTTTCCTGAGAGACTTTGTCTTAACTCTGAGATTCTGTCCTCAGCTGTTTTACTGTCTGGTCTCCTAAGCATGAGTTACGTGTCCAAACAGCAGTCTTTACAAGCCCATGGGTGGGATAGTAAGACCAGCTTGTCACTGTTGGTGACTCTGTTTCTGCACCTCCCAGTCTGTGTGACATCTTCCCCCATGGGGAGCCGTTTCTACTTTGTCTTTAATTGCTCCTCACTGAGGCAACTTGTCAGCCAAGGCTGCTTTCTGTCACTTGATGCCACATCTCTTCCTAGTTCAGCCAGCCACTTGGGGACATTCATTTAGTTGACAGTCTGATTTTACAAAGAACATTGTACCAGACACTAATTTGCCTTGTAAGGGGGTCCAGCAGGGTTTCCTGCCTCCATGCTGACCCGGGGTGCCAGTACACTTCTGCATGGCTGTGGCTGTGGTTCTGCACAGAGCAGATGGGGAAGGTGAAGATATTAACGATGGAGAGTCCCAGTTGAGCATCACTGGGCTACAAGTCCCTTGCCCTCCTGTCCTTTTCCTCTTGGTAGAAAAACCTTCACAGAACCTCAATTCAGGACCATACCCATTTCCAACAGGACCCCAACACCATGGGAAGTGAAAATATAGGATTATTTCTTCCTACGTTTGTGTGTCAGTTTAGAATTGTCTGTGTCCTACTATGTCTAACATCCCACTTGATCTTGACAACAGCCCTGTGGGGTGGGAAAGAGGGACAGTTTGTAGAACAGGTATCAAGGCTCTTACCTTTGGCATAAATAAAATGGGACTCAGAAGGGTTATTCAGCTGTCAGTGAGAGTGGTGTTGGCTTTTTATTCACGACAGTGAAAACTCCATATAAATAGACAGGTAATTTCAGGGCCATGGAGTAGATACAGCACTCACCTTCAAAGAGCCTTTGAGAGAAGTCTGGTTATCTCTGTCTGGCCAGTTTCTGGCCCTTGATTCTCTTACCTATCTCTTCAGAAATCTTCATTCCGGCTATTTAACCTTCTCTCCCAGTCTCAGTTAGGTACCCTTCTCACAGAAGAGTTCCTCTTCACTGCTCTTGCATCTTGTTAAAAGGCTTTTTTTTCCCTCCTTTTTATTCTGTCCCCAGCCTCCTGTAGAAATGCCTGATCTCTCTTTCTATTTATTGTTCCATGGAGCCAAGCCTCCTTCTGTCCCTTTGGGTTGACCTATTGTTATACATTAATAATTAACCTTTACTAGGAACTCTAATCATAGGCATTTAACCCAAATGCAGAAAAAGCCAAAGTTTGTTTATGACAAAGAGATCTTACATGCTGAGGTATAATAGTGAGGGTTAGAAAGGAGAAGCTGACACTCATTAAACTTTTATGATTTCTTTTCTGGTTTACTCACTTGAGTGACTGCCTGAGGATCCTGCAGTATTTCCCTTTGCACATGGTCAGCCCAGTTTAGCTAAAATGAAAAATTCAGCTTTTGAATTGTGAAGTTGAGCATGCATGACTTTCCATGTAATGTTAAAGATAAGCCTCACAGGTGCTGCTAGTGGGGCCTGGTTCTGAGCATGTGGACCCTGGGGCCCAAATGCCTAGGTTCAAGTCCTGCTCTGCCACTTATCAGCTGTGTGCCTGTGGGCTGGTTCCCTAACTACTCTCTGTGTCTGTTTCTGCATCTGTAAAATAAGGGAATGATTACAGATATCTCAAATGGGTGTTGTCTGTATCTTTTGGGATGGAGAGGTGTTAAATCTTTACCATGGTGTCTGCTAGTAGGTGCTTAATAAGTGTTAGTATCATTATTTTCAATGTTATTGACTATGGCTAGGTCCATGGTCAAGGTTACATAATAGTGAGTCATTTTCAATGCTTCGTCATAGTTATATATCACTCTTGTAATACCCATTAGAATGCAAATAGCTTTGCTTGATTCTCTCCTGGTGTTGGGAGATGGGAACTAATTCTACATTTGGATATGGGGGATTATATGATATGTGCTGGAGTGACCCATCCAATTAACTTTGTCTCACAGATATGGACAGATGAGGCTTATTTTAGAAATTAGCCATTGTTGTTTTGGAGATGATAATGCAACCTTTTCAGGGCTGTGGAAATAATGAAAAGAGATTAACAATAAACCTCCAAATAGCTGTGACTTTTGTGCCCTTATGATACTGCATTCCTAAGCGCTTCGCATGTTTTAAATCATTTTATTATTACAAAATAGTTTGTTTATTCCTATATTCCCATTTCAGGAGAGGAAACAGACTCAGAAAATTTACTTTGCCAAAGTCACATAGCTTATAAGTAGTAAATGTGGAATTCAAACCTTAATCTGGGTCCTGACTTAGAATTTCAATAAGGTAATATAAAGAAAATAGGAAAATAGTTGGGATGCTCAATACTCAGATCCTTGTCTATTTCCCTTCCATTGTTTTCTGCTTATTAAGTTTTTATGGATACGACATTGCTCAGAGATCAGAGTGCCAAAAACCATCTCAGGGTACTATATCAAATTTCAGTTCAAATAAGAGTAAAACTTTTTTGAAATTCTAATTTCAGGGAGAAAGATTAATTTCTGCTCTTAGATGGATTATACCTGGTTTAGAAAGTCATAACAGATTTTTTTCCCATAGGTTATTGGGGTTCAGGTGGTGTTTGGTTACATGAATAAGTTCTTAAGTGGTTATTTGTGAGATTTTGGTGCACTCATCACCCAAGCAGTATACACTGCACCCTATTTGTAGTCTTTTATTCCTCACCGTCATCGCACCTTTTCCCTCAAGTCCCCAAAGTCCATGTATCATTCTTATGCCTTTGCGTCTTCATAGCTTAGCTTCCACATATCAGTGAGAACATACAATGTTTGGTTTTCCATTCCTGAGTTACTTCACTTAGAATAATAGTTTCCAGTCTTATCCAGGTCACTGCAAATGCCATTAATTCATTCCTTTTTATGGCTGAGTAGTATTCATATATACATATATATATATATATATATATATATATATATATATATCTCACAGTTTCTTTATCCATTTGTTGATTGATAAGCGTTTGGGTTGGTTCCACAATTTTGCAATTGCAAATTGTGCTGCTATAAACATGAGTGTGCAAGTATGTTTTTCGTATAATGACTTCTTTTCCTCTGGGTAGATACCCAGTAGTGGGATTGCTGGATCAAATGGTAGTTCTACTTTTAGTTCTTTAAGGAATCTCCACACTGTTTTCCATGGTGGCTGTTAGACAGTCATAACAGATTTTTTTAACTGCCATCCTCACCTTCTCCACCTACCTACCCACTCTGCAGGACAGTGGCCATGGCTTTGCAGAAGTGTACGCTAACCTTGGGTAGGGCACGGAGGCAGAAAGCTCTTCTGGACCCCCTTGCAAGGTGAATTAGTATCTGGTTCAGTATTCTTTGTAAAATCAGACTCTCAACTAAATCAGTGTCCCTGACTGACTGACTGAAATAGGGCTTCAGGGTGTCTCATTCTACCACTATACAGAGGGCACATGCAATATGCAAAAAATACAACCAAAAACAGACCTCTGTCCCCACCAGCTTTTAACACTTATTCTTTTCTTTCAAGTAATACATCCACATGGTTGAAAAAAAGTCTAACACTACAAGAGGGCACAGTGAAAAGTAAGTCACCCTCCCACTCCAGAATATTAATCCCGCAAATATACTCCCCAATGACAATTTTATAGTTCCAAAGAGACTTTATGCTTACTGGAGCATATATACATATAATGCCCCCACACCCCCACACTTTTACACAATGATAGCATAATGCACCCTCTATCCTGTTCCTTGACAATTTCACTCAACAATGTGACCTGGAGAGCTTCCACATCAAAACCAAAAGCAATACCTTGTTTGCAAGGCCTGCCTAATATTCCATTATAATGCTGTGCCATCTGCTATTGATGGTCATTTAGGTTGTTTCTGGTGTTTTACTAAGGGTGCTTCAGTAAATCACTTTGTATGAAGTATGTGAATCCATGCAACTCAATCTGTCTTGATTTTTATTTGCAAGCTTATGTTGTATAAATTTCTGACAACACAAGAAATTGGCCAGGAGACAAAAGAAATTCTGTAGAAATACAGAGGCTTTTTTGGAGCTTGTGTGCACATCAGATGTTTCTTCAGATACTTTTTTGATTCCCGTGTCTCATTGTTTCTCATGTTGTTTTGGACTATGTCCTGAAGCCTCTTCTTGGGTCATTTTTCCAGGTGCCCAGTGAGTGATGGATGGATACTGTTTGCAAGATTGATTCACATGGCACTTTTGTTTGGCTTTTGATAGGTTGTTTATAAGAATAATGACATCCGTCTGGAGCTGTCTCGCCTGGCCCGGATTGGGGACACCAAGATGAAAATCTATGGTGAAGTTGTGTTTAAGTGTGAGAATGTGGCCACACTGGACCCCATCAACTTCGAGACCCCAGAGGCTTACATCAGCTTGCCCAAGTGGAACACTAAACGTATGGGCTCCATCTCCTTTGACTTCCGCACCACAGAGCCCAATGGCCTGATCCTCTTCACTCATGGAAAGCCCCAAGAGAGGAAGGATGCTCGGAGCCAAAAGAACACAAAAGTAGACTTCTTTGCCGTGGAACTCCTCGATGGCAACCTGTACTTGCTGCTTGACATGGGCTCTGGAACCATCAAAGTGAAAGCCACTCAGAAGAAAGCCAATGATGGGGAATGGTACCATGTGGACATTCAGCGAGATGGCAGATCAGGTAGGAAGAGGCAGGATGTGTGACTGAGACTAGACGAAAGCTGTAGCTTCTCAGTTTGTTTTCTGGCTTCATGTTTCTTAATTTTCACCCTTGCATGCTTGTTGATTCTTTTGCTACTCTCTTTAATGGCTGTTGTAAAATTATGTTTCTGAAAAGATACCTGTCTCATAGATGGCTCACGTTTTCCACTTATCTCTCTTGTCACTCACTGCACAATTGTCTCAGTGATAGCTCTACGATCCTGGAGCTAAGGATGGTTTCACAAGTAGCATTTCCACTGCTACCAGAGCAACTCTCATGTCACTGGTGTGATCCGCCCCTGTTCCCCCTTTCTTTGCTTTTCTTTTTCCTCATCACCATGGAAACCGATTGTGACATCACAAATGCTGCATTATGTGATTATTTTGTAGGATAAACTTCACTGTGCAAGAGTTTATGCAACAATACACCCTTCAATAATTGGCAAGAGTCATGTTGCACGGAGAAATTATGACAAGAAAGGAAAACGCAAATTGATTTTTCTTGAAGATACATTCAATTTAAAGCCTTCCTTTGGTGTAAAAGCCTATATTTCACTCTTTGTTCAGACCTCACTAACTCTCTCTTCCTCTTCATAACCTTTTACATTTTGTTTAAATGGCTTTGTTTCTGCAGCTGCAAATCAAACAAGCTAGCCCCAGGCAGTACATAGCTACTATGGAATAGTAACAAAGTGGGGGTGGGGCAAAATAGTCAGGGGTTTTTGAATGCCTGGACAGTCTGCCTAGCTTTCTATGGACCATGTGGCAATGAAGGTCACATTCTGTGCTATCAGAAAGGGCATTTTCCCAAGAGCAGTAATTAGAGCATTTGCATTTCAGACTCATTTCCTGATTCTCCATTTAGGTAGGATGTACTCAAGAAGGGTCTTGGCTTCATGTGCCATATTTATAGAGATTCACTCTCCTGATGAACATTAAAAAGTCTTTATTTGGATATTTTCTTTCTAGGTACATTTGGCCAGTAAGAGAGAGCAATAAGTTCCCCCAAAGGCTGAAACTGGGAGTCACTGAGCTTTGGAGGGTTGGCTTTTCTGCATAATTCTAAAGCTAGGCTGATGGCAGAGATGGCGACATTGCCCTTAGGAAGAGCTGGATGGGTTCTTTGCAGAGGGCAGACGGGTGGCAGATTGCAGCCCTGGCTATTTTATTGCCCAGTAGGAATCTTTATTGGTTGTCTGACATCTGATCAGAACCAAGAGCCTTCAAATTAAATGTGCTCGTTAAGCAAGAATGAATAGTGTGTACCTTTTTACATAGAAAAACACCCCCAAAATTAATTTCTTTGGAGGCTAAATCCCGCCACACCCCCCATCCTTCTTCTTCTTCTTTTCTTTCTCCTTCTCTGTTTTTCAGTAAAATGACAGCAAGAGCAGAGTCAGAAAGCTGTTCCAGAATTATAAAGAAAACACTGCTGTTGATTTTTAAGAGCATGTGTTTGGGATCTCTGAGGTTAGGTCATGGAGGATGGGTTTTGTGTCTGACTAACCTAGACCTTGGCACAGCATAAAAGTTACCCACCCATGTCACAGGCAGGCTAAAACACACAAAATTGCCATTTGTTCATTTCTGTCTGTTCCCAGTGCAAATTTTTTTTTCAAGTAGGGGAAAAATTTTTGTTGTTTGAACCACCAGTGGACCCAACTTCAACAAATATGTTTGAATTTCAGAAGTCTTAAATTTCATACCTGGGAGCTAAAGCATTGGCTAATTCTTTTTTTTTTTTTGTGACAGATTTTCTCTCTTACTGCCCAGGCTAGAATGCAATAGTGTGGTCTCGGCTCAATGCATACTCTACCTTCCAGGTTCAAGTGATTCTCCTGCCTTACCTCCCAAGTAGCTGGGATTACAGGCACCCTCCACCATGCCCGGCTAACTTTTGTCTATTTAGTAGAGACAGGGTTTCACCATGTTGGCCAGGCCGATCTCAAACTCCTGGCCTCAGATGATCAACCCATCTCGGCCTCCCAAAGTGCTGGGATTACAGGCGTGAGCCACTGTGCCCAGCCTGGCCAGTTTTTTGAACTACTGATGAATTTGATCAAAGCCTATTAAAAACTTACTGAGTAAACAAAGAATTGTCCCATGAAAGCAGTATAATCCAAAATTTTAATACAATCTGTTAAACTTTCATTTTTTCTTGAGAATGTTTTCTGGTACCTTGTTTTAGATTATAAATCTATACTAAAGGATAGTTATAAAAACAAGTGTATCTAAATGTGGTGCCTCCTTCCCTGATAATCTTGAAGAATAATATGACTAACAGTGATCTAGAAAAACTTTTATGATAACTCCTCACTTGGGCAAGTGAGTCTTAGAACTTGTTAAGTGCATTCAAAACTGTTATGGTCACACATTCAGAGGACAGATTTTCCTCAGGTTGTATTTAAGGCTCTAAAATTTAAATTGATTCTAGTATTGTCCTTACTTGGCAATAGATGTCCCCCCGTTTTAGTTGGTGATCAGATTAGCCCTGTGGACATGTGAGGGGTAAAGAAAGAAAACTATGCAACAGAAAAAATAGTAAGAGATACAGACCTCAACTTCCTCCTTTGTAAGAGAAAATAATAACTTCTACCTCCCAAGACTGTTTTGAGGATCAAGTCCAAAAATGCACACAAAATAGTTAAAATGGTAGCCAGGACATTATTGTTGTTATATAAGTGTTTGAAAGATTAAAAAACAAAAGGCAAAGCATATTTCTCTAGGAGAAAACTTCTAGGAGGGAGTAGGGAAGCAAATTATTAAATTCCCCTTAATATCCTTTCTATGCTTCTACTCTTGTGTTGACTTTGCACTTTATTTTTTTAACTTTAATTAATTAATTAAATTTTTTGAGAGCTAGTCTCGCTCTGCCACCCAGCTTGGAGTGCAGTGGCACGATCTCAGCTCTCTGCAATCCCTGCCTCCCAGGTCCAAGGAATTCTCCTGCCTCAACCTCTCGAGTAGTTGGGATTACAGGTGCCTGCCACCACACCTGGCTAATTTTTGTATTTTTAGTAGAGATGGGGTTTCACCATATTGACCAGGTTGGTCTTGAACTCCTGACCTCAAGTGATCTGCCTGCCTCAGCCTCCCAAAGTGCTGGGATTACAGGTGTGAGCCACCACGCCCAGCTGACTTTGCACTTTAAAGTGTATGTTTCATTCTTGATCTCATCTGATCTTCACAGCCCTTCAGGTTATATACCGTTCATAACTGAAGAAACTGAGAATCAGACAGAAGTGAAGGCTGACTGATGGATGGCACGACCCATTTATCTTGATACCAATAAAGCACATCAAGAATAATAAATATCTATTTTAAAATTTCTGACAGGATGTTTAGATATCACCTAGTCCATTTCCTTAATTTTCCAGTTCGGGAAATTGAGCCATAAAGTGGTTCAGGGACTGGCCTAGGGTCGTAAAGACATTTAGGACTAGAATCCCTGTTCTCAAGGTCCCAGGTTAGCTTGTGGGGTTTCATCTTCTACAATCTCATTAGATGCTGTCCAAACTCCAGCCCCTTCCTGGGTCTGCTTATCTCTCTGACTTGATCTCCTGCTCACCCCCTCTTGCCTTCTCTATTCTAGCCACACTCCTTCCTACCTCAAGGCCTTTGCAGGTGCCATCCCCTCTGCCTGGCATGCTTTCTCTCCTGGACTTTGCGTGGCTGGATCCTTCTCAACATTCGGGTTTCAGCTTAACTTTTACCAGCCTAGAGAGACCTTCAGTGAGTCTACATTTTAAAGTAGAATGCATGAATAGCTAGCACACCACCCGTTTTACTCTCTTCATAGCACGTGCCTTAGCTAATTTATTTCATTTATTGGGTTATTTATTGTATTAGTCCGTTCTCATGCTGCTAATAAAGACATACCCAAGACTGGATAATTTATAAACGAAAGATGTTTAATTGACTCACTGTTCAGCATGGCTGGGGAGGCCTCAGGACACTTACAATCATGGTGGAAGTAGAAGCAAACACATCCTTCTTCACGTGGCAGCAGGAGACAGAGAAGTGCAGTGCCAGCCAGAGAAATGCCAGATACTTACAAAACCATCAGATCTTGTGAGAACTCACTCACTATCATGAGAACAGCATGGAGGCAACTGTCCCCATGATTCAATTTGCTTCCCACCGGGTCTGTCCCACAACATGCAGGGATTATGGGAATTGCAATTTAAGATGAGATTTGGGTGGGAACACAGCCAAACCATATCATTTATTTTCTGTCCCTCTGTTCTGGAACATCTGCTCAATGAGAGGAGAGACATGCCTATCAAGTTCATCTCAGTGCCTAGAACTGTACCAGAGACAGAATAGGTCTTCCATACACACTTATTGAATGATTAAATAAGGAATAATGTTTCAGTTAAAATGTATCACAGGGAATGCTCAAAATATTCACTGGCAGGGCTGGTAGTGAATGCCCAATCTAGGGAGTACCAGTGCATGGAGAGGGAGACAGAAGAGGAAGTTCCATCTTTTGGGGGTTGGTGAGCCCTTGAAGAAAATTCAGGCAAACATACGGGGGCCTCATTCTGTCTCAGTCACTCTTAAAAGCACTTTGCATATATTCGCTCATTTAATCACACCAACCTATGAGGTGGGGACAGTTATTTTCCCATTTTACAAATGAGGAAACTGAGGCACAGGAAGGTGAAGTCACTTCTTCACGGTTACACAGCTCATACATATTACAGCTGGAATTTAAATACAGGCGGGAACTGTGCTGCTCTCAACCTGTGTGGTCTCAGCCAAGAGGGTTAAGTAGAGAAAAGATACACTAGATGTTAGGTCACTGAGATTTTCCTGGGTCTTCCTAAGGGCCAGGTTGACTTAGCTGGCAGAGATTGGAACCAAGCAGCCTACATTGTCTTTTCCATTGTATTGTAACATCTAATTCTCTTGCTTACATTGTTCTCTCCTGGCCAGCCAATGGCTAGGCTCAGTACTCACCTGTTAGGCTTCTTTCATTTGGTTAAGCAACTGGCAGACTCACCTGAGATCTGTCTTCCCACCCCAGGTACTATATCAGTGAACAGCAGGCGCACGCCATTCACCGCCAGTGGGGAGAGCGAGATCCTGGACCTGGAAGGAGACATGTACCTGGGAGGGCTGCCGGAGAACCGTGCTGGCCTTATTCTCCCCACCGAGCTGTGGACTGCCATGCTCAACTATGGCTACGTGGGCTGCATCCGCGACCTATTCATTGATGGGCGCAGCAAGAACATTCGACAGCTAGCAGAGATGCAGAACGCTGCGGGTGTCAAGTCCTCCTGTTCACGGATGAGCGCCAAGCAGTGTGACAGCTACCCCTGCAAAAACAATGCTGTGTGCAAGGACGGCTGGAACCGCTTCATCTGCGACTGCACAGGCACCGGATACTGGGGAAGAACATGCGAAAGGGGTGAGTCAGCCTAGAGGATGGCAAGTGAGGGCCTGAGTGGGGCTGATGTGTTACAGTTGGATCCCTGGACAGCCCAAGCCTTTGCACCTACCTACACTTTCCTTCTTCCAAGAGTTTTTGGGTTTACTGATTTCCAGATTGCACCCTTTCTAGTTCTGAATGCTTGGGTTTCTTTGGCTAAGACTGAGTTGCAGAAAGGGAAGCTTTATAATAAATATTACTGTGATTATGATACTTTTTGATTAAATATTTTCTATTTAGAGAGGGTAAATAATTCTCTTTTGGGACTCCAGGGGGCCTAGCCAACTGGCTGTTTTATTCATTTATTTGACTTATGCTTCTTTAGTGCTTTCTACAAGCTAACTCCTGGATTAGGCTTTAGAAATACAATGTTGAACAAGACAGATTCATCGCTGTTTTTATGGAGCTTGCTGCCTAGTGGAATATTTAGCCATTAAATAACTGATTACAAACATGGTGAGTTTTATAAGAGGCAGAATGATGTATTAAGAACATAAACTCTGGGGCCAGACTGGGTGAGAAATCTGGCCTTCATGCAGTGATGGGAATTTCATCATGGTAGTCAATATCTTTGAAACTAGACTTCCTCATTTGTAAAATAGAAATCGGGTACCTACCTCACAGGATACTGATGATGATTAAATGAGTTAATAGGTTCCTGAGCATTTTATGTTAGTGATTATTATAGTCATAATTATTCTCATCAACATCATTAAAGAGAAGGTAAAGAGAAGCTTGGGAGGCCCTTGGAAGGAGACCCAACATACTACACAGGTTCACTGTATAGTGAGCAACCCTGACAGTTGAGGACGTGAACAAAGTCCAGAATGGACTGGATGCTTTGTTCCCTTCTGAAAAATGTCCAGAATGGAATTGGGGAACTGTTGGGGTGGGGAGGAGGGGCATGAAAGGGGCCAAAGAGATGAGGGCTGACCCTGTAGACTGGGCCAGAATGCTGGGAGGATTCCCTTTTCATTCACCACTTCAGTATCTGACATTTGCACCCGATTTACAGTTTAAGTAAAGGGCATAGATAAAGGCAAGAAGAGGGACAACATCAACACAAGGAGATTCCAGTCAAGCTATTTGTAGTTTGCAGCTTGGTCTATTTTTTTATATGCCAAGCACACAGAATCAAGCTGACTATCCACAGGCTGTCAGCTTCTATATTCTAGGAAAGGATAATTTGCATCAGGACCAAGTTTTTGTGAAGGGTATAGCTCTAGGGCTTTGAGAATGCTGCACCTGTATAGTTCTTGCCCTCAAGAAGTTTATCATTTATTTAGCTGAGGAGCTGAGACATCTATATAATAAGCTGTAATAAGATGATGTAAGACAGTAGCATGTTAGTGGACAGAAAAGAAGGACATGGAGATTCAGAGACAGAAGAACATTTTGAGGAGAGACCTGCAGGGTTTCATCTCTACAGACCAGTGGCCAGTGGCCAGAAATTGTCCAAGTATCAGAAGATAGGTGATGTGGACGGATCCTGGGCCAGGTCTGGAACAAGGGCTGAATGACCGGTTTTCAAGATATGTTTTTTGTGAGGCCAACTGCGGGGCCAACTGTGTTACTAGCTAAGGTATATTTCAAGAGAACTACAAACGCTTCTTACAGTCAGATCAGAAATAGAATACAGGACATGAGGACAAAGGAGGAGAAGAGAGCTTTCTTGGAGCATATGGAATTAAAATTAAAATTCACTGAATTTTCAAGTCAGCAACCACCGGAACAGGAGCTATGATGAGGAAATACCCATGTGGGACAGAAATAGGCCACAAGGGGCTGGTCAGCCTGTCAGGTGCCTGGGCTCTTTCCAAATATCTTTGTAGGGTAACCTATCCTGGTGCTAGTTGGGGAAGATAGAAAGGTCATTTTTGTCTCTGAGATGCGTGAGACAGTTTTGGTGTTTGCCAAAGTGTTGCGGATCTTCTGTTATCTATGAAGACAATATAAAGGTCATCTCAGACATCTAACTTCTTCTTGGGTCTCTTCTTAACTCAAGGGCCTTGTGATTGTCAGAGGCAGGACACAGTGACTGTAGCCAGCTGTACAAGGTGTTTCTGAGCTCACCCATTTCAAGGGTGAATCAATGGGATTTGGTCCAAAACTTGCCAAGAACAGTGGAAGTCACTGCACCTTTTACATTGTCCCTTCTGACTAGTCATTAAAAGGCAGCTGATTGGGGATATATGAGGGACAATTATTCTTGGTGCAGTGCAGCCAAGAGTCATCCATTCTGACGAAATGAGAAGAAGCTTAGCAAATTTAAGATGTTTGATCTATACATCACTCAAATCCCAGACGGCTCAACTGATTGTTTTGTTCCCCTACTAATTGTTTTTTGCCTCTGGATTGTTCCTGACACCATGTTCAGAATCAATCAGTGGAGTGTAAAAATTATAGGACTCTTCTCTGCTAGCAAAGAAAAGTTGAGATTCCCAATGACATTATTTTTCTTTATTGAAACTGATTCCTTAGTGGAGACACTTTTGAGTATCTTTTGTTCATTTTTCCTGCAGGAAATTGACATATATTGAAGCCCTAGTGTGTTCCAGGCACTATGTTTGAGGTTGGAAATGCAACAAACAAACAATCCCAAACAGAAACACCAACTTGACACAGCCTTTACTTGTGAACAAGGGGTGTATATTCCTCCCAGAGAAGCAAAGGGAAATGTGAGAAATGTTTAACATGTGGTTGATGTTATGGCAGATATCTATAGGGAAACAGTAGGACAAACAGGCAAGAATGGCCACTTCTATATGGAAGGAGTGATGGCCCAGAGAAGGGGATCCAAGGTTTCTTGGATTTTAGGTTTCCTATTTCTAACTTTAGGCATCCATTCTAGGCACTTCTGAAGAGTGAAGAAAATGTGTTGGGTATTCTCTCTATACAGGAATAGGATCCTTTTTGGATTAAGGAGCCCTGCCCCATTCACCACAACAGCATCAACACAGTCACTCAGTTTGCCATTCTCTCTCTAATTTTTATTATGTAGAAGCATTCTAGAATCAATTCTAAGTCTAGAATGGATCATTTGTACCAAATGTGTTAAGCCTAAGAGAATTCTTAAGGCTGTGTGTCCCAGTAGCTCAAATTGTGTTCTCTCCTGGAACTTCCTTGGGGGTGAGTCCCTTGGTATCACCGGGCCCACACATGAATGGGAGTGTTAGAAAGAAGCACTTGTGTATATACACTAAAGAAAGCATAGATGGAATGCTAAAAACTGGAGTTTTCATAGCCCAGGTCAGACACTAGACACTACATCAAAATAGACCAATGACCCAAGCAAAGTCAGCAACAGATAAGTCTAAGAGACAATTCCTGGATCAAAGTCATCAGCCAAGTATAGGAGAGTCAGAGAATAAGGCCTGGGAAGTAGAAAGTGTTTGTGTATATGATACTAAGATTAATTTGCATGTATATGTTTCTCTTATAGTAAAATTGGATAACTCCTGCTTCTATCCTCATAAGAGTGCTTCTTCTGCCTGCAAAGATGAGCTACTCTAAATCATGATGTCTAAAAATCGGCTTGATTGATATTGTATTTAGATTTTTTTCAGCATAATCTGTTGCTATTCTAAGATGTAGCTGTCTCTACCCATCCCAACTGTTTAGCTCTAGTTATTTTGGTTGGCTATTCATAGTGATGTGAGAGACGTCTCCATGACCTAAAAAGCAAAGACCTGTTTTAACTACTTAATTCTAATCAGATAGGTTGAAATTCTTTAGTATCCTAGAAGACCACCTACCATCCAGTGAAGTCCTGTTGGACAGAGGAAACAGTCTAGCTCGTCTTTAGCCTGCTCTGGAGTTAGTCCTACTTAAGGAGCTATGATCACTTGACCTGGGACAACATCTTATCTTTGCTGGTATAGCCAAACTGTCTAGTTCAATTGGTGAGCATCAAGTTCCAGTAAGGCAAAGCCATGGGTTTGATTTATTTGTAGATCATGGAGCTTAAATTTTAGACCATTGCTGAATCTATGCTCTTCCCTGAATGGCTTTTTCTAAACATATCCTGGCATTCATTTGGCAAGAAAGTAAATAAATCTCAGCACAAGTTCATCCCAATGTCAAGAAAAATAACCTACTGTACAACATTTATCTGACATATGCACCAGCTGAACACAAAGAATACAAGTATTTTTACTTCTCTCTGGTGACTCTTGTTCCAGTGGGAAAGGCATGCAGGCAGCAGCTGCTGCTCCTCTCCATTCAGGGCCTCCCTTTTTAGGCAACCTCCTATGTGATCCTGGGTAGCAGCAGCAGCAGCAGCAGCAAATGATTCTGCCTGGAAAGGGTGAGACACCAATCTTCAGTGAGGCTGGATTGTGTCATTGAAATGCTACGTATATGCCACATGGAAATTATGTCATAAGAAAATAGTAGGGTTGGCAGAGGCCAGGTGTGGTGGCTCATGCCTGTAATCTCAGCACTTTGGGAGGCCGAGGTGGGTGGGTCACCTGAGGTCAGGAGTTCAAGACCAGCCTGTCCAACATGGCAAAACCCCATCTCTACTAAAAATATAAAAATTAGCCGGGCTTGGTTGTGCATGCCTGTAATCCCAGCTACTCAGGAGGCTGAGGCACGAGAATCACTTGAACCTGGGAGGTGGAGGTTGCAGTGAGCCAAGATCACGCAATTGCACTCCAGCCTGGGTGACAGAGTGACTCTGTCTCAAGAAAAAGAAAAAGAAAAGAAAATAGTGAAAATAGTAGGGTTGGCAGATACCATTAGTGTTACCTGTACCTCATTCCTGTTTTGATAAATGAGGAACTGGAAGCCCTGAGAAGTTAAGTCAACACCAGTTTAACTCGGAATAGCTGTAGAATGGTTAGAATTTATGATTCCTGATTCCTAATGCATCAGGCTTTCCATTACATTGAGCAGCCTTTCCTTCATATATACTGTTATATACATATACTAGATGGTTATTAAATGTTGGAGGGCTCCAGGGTTTCTGTTTTAGGTCTCTTCTTGGCCTGCACAGTTCCCTTGGTGCTCTTATTCTTTGTCATGATATTAAAGGTCATCTATATGTTAGTGACTTCCAAATTGAGGTCTCTTGCCTAGAACTCTCCCTGATATCCCAGATTCTTATATCCCTAGTTGTCTACTTGACATCTCCATTTGGATGTCTGATAGATTAACTTAAGCTACTTAATTAATAGCTACTTAATACATAGCTACTTAATTCTAATCAGATAGGTTGAAATTCTTTAATATACTGGAAGACCACCTGCCATCCTGTGAAGTCCTGTTGGACTTAATCGTATCATTGAACAGCTTAATCATATCATTGAAAAGCAGAAATCTTGAGGTCTTCCTTCCTGCCCCAGACTTCTTTTACTTTCAGTTTTTCCCCATCTTGATAAATGGCATCCCCACTGTCCTTGGGCATTTTCTTTTGTTTTTGTCCTATGATATTCAATCTATCTCAGCGAGTCTCATCCATTTCTCTTATAAACCCATCCTGCACCTGTCCACTCTCTCTTCCATCACTATCATTTTAGATCAAACCATACTTATCACTTCTTTGGACAACTATATAGCATGTAGTGTATGATTATGAAAAATCCAAATTCATTTTGTGTCTTCTTTAGAATATTAAAGTTAAATTAATAAAATTTCTATATTCTCAACACAGTCTACCTTAAATAGCTTTAGTTTCAGTGGCTTTTGGTCCAGAAAACTGTAGGAAATGAAGCTATGATGCTTTTTTGGAATTAACTTCAATATTAACATAGAGATTCCATAAACAGGTATTTAGCTCTTTTCTGTGTCAGGCTTTGTGAGCTAATGAGGATACACATTTATATTAATAGAAGGCACACTTTCTGTCCTCCATGAGCTCACAGCACAGCAAAGGGGCTAGAGACATAATCTGCGAACTCTAATGCAATCTACCAGTGTCAATGATTCAGGAAATAATCACAGGAAAGAAAAAGATAACAATTAGAAAGCAAGGTATGATGCACATTTTATACTATTTTATAATTAGTTCTGGATTCACTGAGGTCTTGCTCAGACTATCTCACTGGTGTGGGAATAACAGAAACCTGGGCTTCCAAGGTCAAATATAATAATGGTGGTTGCTTTTACTGGTCTCAGTGCTATTGAGGAGAGGAATCTGCGTTACGGCTGTGCCCTCATCCCTCATAGGTTTCCAGATCCTTTATTTAAATGTCTGACCTGGAGATGGATCCTCTGACCTTTCTTTTCTGCAACAATAAAATGAGGCAGTTGGGTTTCACGCTCTCTCAGGCCCTTTTCAACTCTAAAACTCTGATTCTCAAATGTCATCAGCTTGGCAATGTTTTCCCTTATCCCGAGGAGAGAGAGAAAGGTGAATGAAGGGCAGGAATATGAGTCCTTGCTCCTTGCAATCCACAGAACTGTCTGGATTTGGACTCGGTTTAGTTATATCAGCACTGCAATGGAATTTTCATCTCCCTGATTCATTCATCTAAGAAAATGAATACTTTGGTGTACTGAGTACACTTCAGGCCCATCAGACCTGAGTTTTAATTGATGGATTAACAAATAGAACCTTAGACTTCTAAAGAGCATTAAAAGGCTGTTTCCTCTTTGGTCCATTGTTTACTCTTTTTGATACATAATGACATGCATCTGAGAAAGTGGCTTCCCAAGAAATGTGCAATTCATTTACATAAATCAAACTGTCTCCTTTTTTTTTTTTTTCTTTTTTTTTGCTTTTCTATTGTTGCTTAAGTCATACAAATGTATCCCTGGTGACAGCCACAAGCAGAGCACAGATTCAGCCTCTTCTTTTTTTTTTTTTAACTTCCGGTTCTGCAAGTTTCCCTTTCCACAAGCACAGGATTTGATGATTCCAGGAAGCTTTTCCATAGTACATGAACCCTAGCTGAGAGTTATTCCACCAGGTGAGAGTCTGAGCTACCTCTAATCACAGCTGGTCCTGTTACTCTAAAAAAGAGTATGAGAGTTGTAGATTCCAGTTATTCTACAGTCTTGAAGGTTTAGAGGTCTAAGAAGGACAGGCTGGGGACTTTGGAGATCTTTTAAGAATCGACACCTACGCCTGCATTCAACCTGAGAATGTGAGGGTCAGCACTTTGGTGCAGTGCGTGACAGCTGCTTATGAACCAACGGCACACCTGCTGCTGGCTGCAGTGCTGTCAAATGCAGGGACTCGGTGGCCATTTACATTGCCACTCTGTATCTTTATTACTGCGTGTGCTCAAAGCAGCTTAACTGCCAGCAGACATCTGCCCATAATAATGCAATAAATTGAAATGCTGCTAAATTATGAGAAACAAGTGCTTTGAAACACAACACAAGGGGATTGTTGCAGGCTTTTCTAGCATCTCTGACTTCATGTTTCTTTTCACAGAGAGATGAATCCTTCTTCACTATAGTTTGGATTAAGAGGAAAGGAAAGTTAAAAGACCTACTATTTATTGAAAAAAAATGATGTGCCTTCTCCATGTTTGGTTCTTAATATATACTGAGTCATTTAGCCCTCACATCCACTCTGCAGACTGCGTATTATTTTCCTCACTTTCTATGTGAAGAAATTAAAGGCCACCCAATTCATTCTGAATACCTACTGAGTGCTACGTGCCAGGGACTGTGTTAAGCACTTGGGACACAAAGGCATTGATTGTGGTTCTCATAAATGTGCCATTATATTCTGGTATCCGAGGAACTGGGACATCAGTGTGGAGAGAAATATCAAGGAAGGCATCACAGACTGCTGCCACTAGAGCTGAGGCTTGGTGGAGAATCAAAGAGCTTCCAGGCAGACCAGGCAGGGGAAAAAAAAATTCCAGGCAGAAGGAAGAGATGTATAAAGGTGACTTCAATACACAGTAAGTTTTCCATGTGGGTGGCATGTAGGGCTTAAAGAGTGAGGAGGAGGGATTTGAAGGGAAGTTTTCGAAGATGCAGCTGTAGGGGTGACAAGGCCAGCCATGAAACACTTTGCTCTCCCAACAAGTTTAGGCATCATCTTATAGGAGGCATACCACGTTTAACAATGGGATAACCAGGTCAGATCACTGTGGCAGAAGATAAATTGAACACAGAAAACAGGAGACCAACAGGTCAGCATATAATAGTCCAGTTTGCATTGGCATTAATTCAGGAATGAGAGATAAGAGCCCTCCCTGAAGAAGTGAGAGTGGAGGTCGAGTTTCCGAACATATCTGATAAATAAAAAAGGGGCAATGTTAATAGGACTTAGTTAGTAATCAATTATACACAGCTAAAGAATAGCTGAAATTGAATTAGCGCAAGGGTTTGGCCATGGAAGCCTTTTGCTTCTTCCTTTCTTCTGAGCCATCTTGAATCAGTGGGAGATTCTTAGGAGTGGGGAGGACTGTGGTTACCATTAAGCAGATGTAGCTGAGAGTCAAACCTACACCTGCTTTGGTCCCACTCGGAACATATGTATTTACCTTCTCTCTGTGCCTCCATTTCAACATTTACCACGACAATATTGGCAGTGGGTGTTTAACTGGCTTATTGTGAGGCTCCATTGTAGAATCAAAGTGTATAATGTGCTCATGTAGATAATAAAGTTAATATTCCCCTTTCAGAATCTGGAATTTAGCAATGCAAGAATCGAAAAAATGATCTGGCTGGTGTTTTTACTCCATTTTTTTTTTCTTGTGTAGTGGAAATGACCCAAGTCTTATTTCTGTGTTTAAGACATATGATACAGGTTAGAGTTTAAAGTTGAGAAGGTTGGGCCATAAGAGAACATACCGAAGCATGCTTTTCTTCATACTTTAAATGGTGTATTTGGAATTGAAATGTGACTCTTTTGTAATCCCTGGTTTTAAAGAATTGCGTTAAAATGATCTGTTATGACTGTAGTGATCTCAACCAAGATTTGGCATATATTTGGTAGAAACGATGAGTTGTAGTTTGTGTCTCTTTGTCTTGTAAAACTGGCCATATTTGAAATTAAGCTGAAAGATTTTTTTCCTTGGAGATAGAAAAATCATATTTTGAACTTCTCCCTATTCTGGTCTCTCATTTGGGATTTATAGTGATGACACCCAATACTGAGTATTATGTATGTGTCTGTGCATAGAGCACGTGTGTATAGTTTTCCTCTAGCTTCTGAGAAGTTTTCTATTTTATCATGGGTTCTGTTTTAATCCCACCAGGGATTGTTAAGAGGAAAAAGCAGCAAACATGTAGTAATCATGAATAGAAGTCCCAAACTTAAAACCTAAAACTTGACTGACCCAACGAAAACCAGGCAGAGTATAAAGAGTTGTATAATTACTTATCTTGCCAGTAGAATAGATGCTCAGATACTATCTAGCAAAACCACCCACCCCCAATTTTAGATGAAGAAACTGAGGCCTCCAGGTAGGAAATGAGTGGCCAATAGAATAGAATAGAATGTTCTTAGTCCCTCATTTTGGTTCCTGTTTATTGGATTTTTCAAAGAAATATACATGCATCTGTGCATCCGTGCATATTTGTGAAGATATACTTTTATGTCTCATGATCTTCTAGGCAGTAGACGTGCTGTTATAGCAAAGCCATTTGGTAAATCTCCAGTAATTTGTTCTAACTGATAAATTCTATTTGAATGTTGGCAACTGATTTAGAGGGAGGAAATGTGGAGGGAAGAGATGTATATATTTCTCTTCTCTTTCTGTTTCATCACTCATCCCATCTTACCCCAACAAATAACCCAGCCCAACAGAGAGGTTATTGGAGTGACAAGTACATCTGGAACTTGAGGCTGGACCCTTCAATATGAGTGGCTCTTGAAAGACCCCCTTCTGTGGGCTACTGGACAGCTATTTTTCTGCCAAGTAGATGCAGTCTTTCTTGGAGAAGATCATTTCATGCTTCTTAGCATGTTTAACCTTTATAGCAAGACACTGTCATCAAAATGACAAACCCCAACAGAGCCTTCTAAGAGGCCAGTAAATCAGAAGCCTCATGAAATATGTGGGGATTAGCATGCTCCCCCTCTTTGTTTCTGCAGGGTAAGAAAGCCCTGTGCATTTCAGATTTCAATCTTCTCTGCAGGCCCCTTGTCTGAAACCTCCTGCTATGGCTCACTGGTATTTAAATATTGTTTTCATTCAGTTGCCTGGGGCCACATACTGACACCAGCTAAGGCTGGCACATTGTTTATCTCCATCAGCAATGTTGTAAAGAAAAGATAACCGCTCTGATGTTTGTTTAGTTGAATTCTTCCCATCCTGGAAAGCATCCTCTCTGGGTCTGAAGATAGCAGCTGATTCCTAATGTCATCATTCCTGTCGTAGCTCACTGTTGCTCAGCAGGATCTCATTTCCAGCCAGTTAGTTGTCTCTGATCTCCTTGTCCCATGGCTCAGTCTGTAATGAAACTTTCACAAGCAACCTAGCATCTTCAGCCACTATAAGTTGGAGCCTCCTTCTGTGGAAATCCACAAAGTCAGGGCTATATTGAGAGTAGAGGTAGAAGGAGAAAAAAATGATGAATAACATTTCTGTTATCTGTATAGATGATAAAATATTTATTAGGGGTTGTGGGGGGTGACTCTTTTATCAGAGTTTACACACTCATATTTTCAAGTTGGAAAGGACCTCTGAGATTTTTGAGTGTAACTCAATATCTCATGAGTATAGACCCCTGGACAAAATTCCTAAATTGCTGTGTAGACTCTATAGGAATATGTACTCTTATCTACATATGATGTACTAAATGCTTAGCAGTGGTTAGCTTATTTAATCTTTGCAATAACTACATAAGATATGTGCTATTTTCATTCTTAATTTATATCTGAGGAATTGGGGTTAAGGATAGGTTAATTAACTTGCTCAAGGTCACCCAAGAATACGTTGAGGTGATCTCTGGGTCTTCCACTCCTGAGTCCTCTCTTCTGTGATCGATATACTTTACTATTCTCAGTAACAAGGATGCTCACCTTTTCATGAAGCAGCCATTCCATTTTTGGATATTACTAAGTAGGCTAAAAATCTTCCTTTCACTACAACTGAAGTCTCTTTTTTGAAACACTCTTTTTATTTTATTTTTTTCCTTTTTTTATTATACTTTAAGTTCTGGGATACATGTGCAGAACGTGCAGTTTTGTTACATAGGTATACACGTGCCATGGTCGTTTGCTGCACCCATCAACCCATCACTTACATTAGGTATTTCTCCTAATGCTGTCCCTCCCCTAGCCCCCCACCCCCTGACAGGACCCAGTGTGCGACGTTCCCCTCCCTGTGTCCATGCGTTCTCATTTTTCAACTCCCACTTATGAGTGAGAACATGTGGTATTTGGTTTTCTGTTCTTGTAGACACTCTTTTTTACTGTGATAAAATACACGTAACATAACATTTACCATTTTAGCTTTTTTTTTTTTTCTTTTTTGAGACAAGGCCTGGCTCTTTTGCCCAAGCTGAAGTGCAGTGATCAATCTCAGCTCACTGCAACCCCTGCTCCCTGGGCTCAAGCCATCCTCCCAGCCTCAGCCTCCTAAGTAGCTGGGACCATAGGCATGTACCATCACACCCGGCTAATTTTTGTATTTTTTGTAGACATGGATTTTCACCATGTTGCCCAGGCTGGTCTCGAACTTGTGAGCTCAAACAATCTGCCCACCTCGGCCTCCCAAAGTGCTGGGATTACAGGCGTAAGCCATTGCACCTGGCCTCATTTTAGCAATTTTTATGTGTATAATACGGTGGCATAAAGCACATTCACATTGCTGTGCAACCATAGCCATCATCCATCTTCAGAATCTTTCTTTTGGCCTTGGTTCAGGCTTTGGGAGCTATACAGGATTTATTTACTAAAAAAAAAAAAAAAAAAAAAAAAAAAAAAAACCTTCACTAGGTGCTTATCATGCCGTGGATCCTAGGGATGTCCAGAACAGATCAAGCTAAAACTCTTCTCTACAATAGACCTTCAGTTATTCAAAGACAACTATCATGTTTTTCACTGAAATGTTGTCAGTCATTCTCAGGATAAACATCACTAGTTTCATTAACCAGTTCTCACCTATTGTGGTTTTAAGTTCCTTGCTGAGTTAATCCAGCAGTCATTGAGAGAAGTGGGGGAGGTGGGAGAGGGTTCTGTGTTCAC
The DNA here is from genome assembly GCF_006542625.1 of Nomascus leucogenys. NCBI lineage: Eukaryota > Metazoa > Chordata > Mammalia > Primates > Hylobatidae > Nomascus > Nomascus leucogenys. Next base: position 26,841,809 of record NC_044402.1, on the reverse strand, counting down.
TGAGAGAAAGGATGGCTTCCAGTACTTCGCAGGGGTCTTTGTGAAGCAGGCCATGCTCTTCCAAGGAGAAAGCATGTATTGTTAATGCAGTAACTCACATGAATATCAGATGTAGTGACACATATGGACTATGGGTTTGTGTAGTTGGCAGGATTCACTGGTACATTTATGGTGGTGGTGGGGTGAGTGCTTTTGTTAGTTTCTTATCCTGTAAAAATGCTTTGGGCCAGGCACGGTGGCTCACGCCTGTAATCCCAGCACTTTGGGAGGCCAAGGCAGGTGGATCACCTGAAGTCGGGAGTTCAAAACCAGCGTGACCAACATGGGGAAACCCCATCTCTACTGAAAATTAGCCAGGCATGGTGGTGCTTGCCTGTAATCCCAGCTACTTGGGAGGCTGAGATAGGAGAATCACCTAAACCCAGGAGGCAGAGGTTGTGGTGAGCCAAGATCACGCCATTGTACTGCAGCCTGGGCAAGAAGAGTGAAAACTCCGTCTCAAAAAAAAAAAAAAAAAAAAAAAAAATGCTCTGGGCCCACTTCAGGTAACATCACATTTACCACCTTGTCTTATTCTTCAAAATAGTCCTAGATTGAGTGTGTTAAGTTACATATCTCGAAAGCAAAGCTAAATTTATTTTTGATCATAGGAACATCTTAGAGTACCACTAGACAAGGAAATCATGATTTTGACAAGTGTCAGCTGACACAGAATCATTGAATGCTACAGCTGGGCAGGCCCTTAAAACATCAACTATTCCAGTGCTTATAATTTGCGAAGAAATAAGTGAGATTCAAAGTGGTTATATAACTTGCCCAAAGTCACAGAGGTAGTAAGCAGCCATGCTGGGACTTATCACTCAGTATTTTGAATCCCTGATGAGACCTGTCTAACCTAAAGCAATTTCAGAGGTGCTCTTGCTTTGTACCTTTGGGCTGGTCCTTTGTAGCTGAGAGTAGGATGCTCCTGCTGTGTGGGTCAGAAGATTTCTTCACAAGCTCAGTGGGTCCTTGTGATTTTTTTTTAACATGTAATCATCCCTTTATTTATTGCAAATAAGCTTGGCAATTAATTTAGTTAGCAACTTATGGTCTGGAAAATCTCATTATCCAAACCTTACATTATCAACACATCTGTTTAAAAAGCGATGCTTAAAGAAGTGGTCTAAATATGCAGATTCCTGATCATCTTGAAGAAGGGAACTACTAAAAGGCAACCTGGGAGGGAGTAGACAATTGTAGTGAGGCCATGAAAGCCACTGACATTCACACATAAGGGAGTATAAAAAGGGAATTCACATTTATTGAGTACCTGCATGTGCCAGGTATAATTTGGCCCTTAAGTAAGATGAACCAGGTTTGGAGTCAGACAAAACTGGATTTGTGGGGTCGGGGGAGAGGTGCGCAGTGGCTCATGCCTGTAATCCCAGTGCTTTGGGAGATAGAGGTGGGCGGATCACGAGGTCATGAGTTTGAGACCAGCCTGGCCAACATAGTGAAACCCGTCTCTACTAAAAATACCAAAAAAATTAGCCGGGCGTGGTGGCAGATGCCTGTAATCCCAGCTACTCAGGAGGCTGAGGCAGGAGAATCGCATGAACCCAGGAGGCAGAGGTTGCGGTGAGCTGAGACTGCGCCACTGCACTCCAGCCTGGGCAACAGAGCGAGACTCCATCTCAAAAACAAACAAACCAACAACAACAACAAAACTGGATTTGAATCCCAATTCCATTGCTCACTATTATGTGATCTTGGATGTGTTTTGAACCCCTTTTTAGCCTCAGTTTTCTGATCCATCAAAAAGCCATTTTGGGGTTGTTATGAGGCTTAAATAACATAATTCTGTAAAAATCTTGGCAAAATGCCTATAATTTTGTAAGTGTTCAGTACATGGAGGAGTATTATTATTCTTCTCTCATTTAATTTTTAGAGCAGATCTTATAAAGTTTGTGGTATCATTCAGATTTTTAGATACTTAAACCAAGGATCAGAAAACTAAAATAAATTTCCACAGTCACAATGTTAGCAAATACTAAAGGTAGGAATTTTTCACTCAGTCTATCAGATTTTCTACTATTCTTTGCCATTCATTAAAACAGGAGACCTTAGAGGTGGGATTAGGTACTGTGGGAGGGAGAGAGAGCTGTAAGAAATGAGATGGCTTTTTTTGTTCCTCTTCGCCAGTTCTCTGTTTTAGGACTTTCCAAGGGGCAAACATGAGAAATACATTGGGATGGAAGCTGTCCATTTGGAGTAAATTCAGGATTGAGAAAAGCAGTCAGGATCTTCCACATCTTTTCATTCACACTGTTTGTTCCTAGGTGGTGGAGAAGAACTGTAAAGTTTCATGGGGCTGGTCCAGAAGAGCATGAAATGAGTACAGCTCAAAACTTTTGCCTCATCACAATTTATCCAGGGCTGCGAAATAACCTAACTCATACCTGCATATTTACCCACGTGTACAAACACACAAACATGCACAGGCACACACATGCACATGAATGCACAGACACAAATTCTTCGGGCATAAACCTGGACCTCTCTAATTTTTGCTTTGCTCATCTCTCCTTCTCTAGACAGGGAGCCATCGACTATGTATCCCCAGTGCCAAGGAAAAGGAGCTCAATCTGTGTTTGTGGAGGAACAAATAAAAGAATGAATGCAAAGCAAAATGAATGGGACTATTTCTAAAGTTAACTATACTTTAGTTAGAATTCTGGTTTATTATCTGACAAATTTGAAGAAACTTAGTACCTGCTAGACATCTAAACTGCCCACCCTCACCCCCAATAACAAGTTAGGATTTTCATAGTTGGAGATGTGCCTAGAGAGAAATAATGGGAAGCTCCCCTAGGCTGGGGCCTAGCCTCTTGGGCCTGTAGCAGCTATTCCTATAACTCAATATTAGCTATAGAGTGGCAAGATTCAGTGTTACTTAAAGTGGACAGGTGGGCAGGCATGGAATGAATGAATCTGGAATAGAGGGAGAAGCAGGCTTATGCATCCGAGGTAGGCATTTCTACCATTTAAAACAATGGGGTGACTTTGCAGCTCTCCTTGGTGAAAAGAGCACTTCGTGGATGATACCCTTTTGTTCCCACTCACTCCCTTTTTATTTGCCCCTCCCCTGTCCTGCTTACCTTTTCTTTTTCCCCATTTCCTCTTCTTTATCCCGTTTATTCTTCATTATTTTTTCCCTGATAAACCCCACACAGTCCTTTCTTCATTTCTATTTATCTTTTAAGCTTGATGCAGCAATAATGTCTATTGTTTAAAGGGCTTTTCCCTCCCAGATGGATGAGATTGACCCTTATTTGTTCAGAATGACTTGACTCAGGGCTGTTATAAAATGTGGGCTGCACAAAACTGCAAGGTGGCTGGTGCCTACCAGCCACCTAGATAAGTGGCATCTGGTTGAAGGGGAGGACAGGCCCCTAAGGCCTCTTTGAGCACATTGTCTAACCTGGAAGTCTTCTCCTTTTGAACTACAATAAATGAGAAAGGGTCTTAGCAAGACAAAACAATGACTATAAAACTAGATGGCTAAAATATGGCTGAGGAATGCATAAGAGTATACTGGTATATCAATCTCTAATTGGGGAAATGATTTGGCTGCAGCACAAAGGAGCCCCTCTCTGTCTAACACTGGGTTTGCCCCTTGAGCTTTCTGCAAATGGAGATTGATGGTGGTGGCGTGATGGTCAAGGAAATGTGTCCTCAGAAGAAGCTGAGCAGAATTATTTCTTTGTAAATTTTCTTTTTCCCCTTTCTTCCTCCCTCCCTTCAGATATCTCACTTTCTCACCTTTCTTTTACCTTCCTTCTTTTCTTGCCCGTGATCCTTTCAAAATGCTTTAGTTTTTTTCTTATGTGGAGAACATGGTTGACCCATTCCATTTCTTTTCACTACAGAGCAGCATTTCTGGGGGCTTTGATGGGATAATTGATATAATGAATCTTGACTTTGGTAGGACTGTTACTCTGTCTTCATAAAATGCTACTCAATAAACCAGTATCTAGATTATAGCTCTGTTAGGGTGTTTATCACTGTTGAAAAGAAGCCTCATAAAAATTGTCATCTGTGGGTTATTGCTAACATTATAGATTATGAATCTCCATTTTAAAAAATAAGCATAATTTTTATAATTCTAAAATTAATATTTATTTACTGTAGAAAATTTGGCACATGGAAGTTTATTAACTCAACTTTTTCTTTGGCCAGCATTAACTGAGTACCTGAATACGAAAACCTGTGGTGGTTCTACAAAACCCATTTCATGGTAGACAAAAATAAATATAATTGAGCATAATTGTACCAAGCAGAAATGGTTGTTATTAACATATTGGTATGCTTTATTCTATTATTTTGGGAATGTGTATGTATATATGTGTATGTGTGTGTGTGTGTCTCTGTGTGTGTGTGTGTGTATATATGTGTATATATTCTATTCTTGAAGATATACTATTGGTGAATATATGTATTCTATTCTATATATATATTATTTGGGAGATATATGTGTATATATATATAACATGTTAATGTAATTTTATAAGTAACTATTCTAATTTTTCCAGTTCCTGTTTTTTTAAAAATTATCTCATAGTTGCATAATTATACCATAATTTCAATTCGGTGTTATATGATCTTTGTCTCAAATCATAAAATCCCAAAAAAACGTGATTTTTAATGACTTCAAAGTAGCTATATTTGCCAGCTATTGCCTCAGTAATGCGGTGAACAAGCCACCCCACAACTTTGTGGCTTTTAAGAAGCAGTATTTAAATTCTATACTTATAGATTTGTGGATAGGTTGAGGTGGCTCTGTTCCAAGCTGTGGAAGGCTGGAAATAGCTGCAAGTTTCAAGTTAGACTCATTAACTCCCTCATTACCACATTTTTGGCTCCCTCATTACCACATTCTTTTTGGACCAGAGGCTACCCAGGGGATATTCTCCTATTAGCAAATGAAAGGAGTACAAGAAGGAGCATGCAAGCACTCAGTACCTCCTTAGAGCTAAGTCTGCATCTCATACATTGTCAGTACTGTGGACATTCTCTACGTCAAGGCAAGTCATGTGGCCAAGCCCAGCATAGGGTGGTTTAATACACTACACCCACTCTAGTGGAAGGGACTGCAAAGTCACAAGCAAAGGGTGTAGGTATATAATTCAAAAACGGGGGGGTGTTACTAATTATGAACAATGAAACAGTTTGCCATAGTAGACTACCTGATATTTTGTTATCACTAATGACCATAGGTTGATCAAAGAAGACTAGTTTTTTATCCTTTCTGTTAACCTCTAATGTGCCCCAATATTGATAAATACCGTGAGACCTTTTTCAAAACACATAGGCTTCAGAAGACATCAGAGCCTTCTCCACTGCCGATTTTCTGTTTCGTGGTTCTAATGTATCTTCCCACTGATACTTCAACTCATCATATCTCTAGGAGTTTGATTTCTTGCTTCACAGAAGTCTCTTAGACCAGGTAAGAAACTAGCTCTGATTTTAATGCAGAGAATGCTTATGACCATTGTTTTAGATGGGCTTAAAACAATGAAGCCTGAGACCTATAAGGGACAGTTCCAGACAATCATCAGCTTCAAAATCTAGACATGAGAGAAAGATTAGATGGTTTGAGGGTGGTTCTACAAAATATAATGGAGGGAGGCCAGAAAAGATTAGTGGGATAAGGTTCTCAGACACTTGGATTCTCTAGGAGCAGTAAGGAATGAATTTAGTTTTTTGCTTTTTGGAAAATTTAGAATCACTGAAATTTGCTCAAGTCTCAGATTCTTTTTCTACTTGAGGTTTTCTCAGGGCTTTGAAGAATATGCACTGCATGGGGTTTTGGTAGTCAGGCTTCATTATTTTTGGTTCCATTCTTTGTAACACTTGGAGTCCTGGTTCTCTGCTGATGGGCCTCTTAATTTTGTTTCTCTTGTATCTGAACCTCAGATTTTAGTTTGTATTTATTTTTTGAAATAATAATATAGTTACCGAATTAGACACCAAGCTCTTGGAAAGCTTGGACCATGCCTGCTGCACTATTTTCTGCCTCATGCTTGGAATATAGACTGTGCTTAACACATTGTTGTTGATGTTGATAGGTTCACGGCACAGGTATCCTGTATCCTTGGTCTTTGCATCCAAAACTTGACAAATCCTTTTTTCACCCATATATTCTCCCTCTCATGCAAACCTTCTTACTTTAGACTTATATTTTGTGTTTAACAGCCAAACATTTCCTCTAGGACACCTAGTCTATGTAGCCATTTCAAAGATAATTTTCTAAGGAAGAAATGTGACCATCCAAGCAAAGTGTACTCATGTCAAGGAATCCGTGAGTGCTAGAAAAGCCAATTCAGAATGGTCAGAGGTAACAAGGAGACTAATTAAATTGATTAGCTTTAATAACTTGTATTGTCTCCCAAACAGAAAATATTCCTGGCCAGAATTTTGTCAGGAGCTTTTTGCTCTAAGTCAACTATATTGCATGAGGACTCAGAGAATAAGTGTGCAGGAAAGAAAAAATTTATTTGGGAAGATTTTGTAGTGGAAGGGATATTATGTAAGGCTAATATTACAGAATGTTAGCAGAAAGCCATCTATTACCATTGTGGTTTACTACCATTCAGTGAGTATTTATTGAGACCCTATTATATGACATGCAGTATGATAAGAAGAAGGGGTACAAAGGCTAGTCTTCAAGGAGCTCAAGGTCACCCTAAGAATAACAGGTGGCTGCCTCCGGGAAGATGGATTGAACATGAAGTCTACTGAACAAAGATCCTGCTCTTACTGTTGCATGAATGACCTTGTTTAAGATGCAAGATTGACTATAGGTGGCAGAGGAGGGGGAAAGAGAATAGGCCTAAATCTCAGTCAGAACAGAACTTCAATTTCTCCACTCTTGAATGCAGTGAGCATAGTAAGACTTTTCTCTACAGAGGCAAAGAAACTTCGGCTACAGTTGGATCAGGGTTTTAGTGTGAAAAACATCTAAGTTTAAAAGAGCCAAACACATGTATCTGCATCTGAAACACACACACACACACACACACACACAAACACCCTTTTCATCTTACTAATTCCTATATTTCCCATTACTTGAGAGATAACATAATGAATTTCGGATGCAAGATGAAAAGAAAGTCATTTTATCCAAAGGGATATTATTTCAAAGACGTACATAGATGAGAACTCCTGCATATCACGCTATTCTTCACAATGTCATTTTAAATGATATTTACTCAAATACCAGTTAGTGATGACTAACTGCCAGATACCATGCTAGTCCTTGAGAGGTACAATGGTGGGCAAAAACTGACGCATCTTTGGCCTCATGGAGTTCATAGTCTAGTGACAGGAGAAAGACATTTACCAAATAATCAACAACTAAACATGCAATTTCAAACTTTTGAACTTGAGAAGTACGGAGAGACAGCCCTAGTTGAGGGGTGATCAGGGAAACAGCTCCAGAGGGAATGATGCTTGAGTTGACATTTGAAGAATAAGAAGGTGTTACCAGACAAAGATGGATGCAGTCTTCTAGGCAGAAGGTTGTTACAAAGCCCAATAGGTAAAAAGAAGTATGGCAAGTTAGAATTCAAGGAACAGAGGGTAAGTCAGGTTGGAGCACAGAAGTTGGAAGTGGGGATGAGAGGGAAGGGGAGACAGGGCTTGGTCATGCCATCACCTACTGGTAGAGTATGATACTGATTTAGAATTTATCCTAAAAGTAATGGCAGACCCTTGAACAGCTATAAGCAGGAGAATAACATGACCAGATTTGCTTTTTTAAAGATCGTCTTGGCTGTAGGACAGAGAGTGGATTGGAGAAGGATAAGAATAGATGTTAAAATACTAGTTCTCCGGGAAAGAGTTGACGGTGGACTAAATTTGGACTAGGGCATTGACTAGGGATGTGAAGGGAAGTCAGTGAATTTGAGATATTTATAGAAGATCCTATATTTGTAGCACTTGAGATGTCAAAGAAAAACAAATCAGGACTTAGTAAGAAGAGACTTTTATTCAAAACAATTCTTGTAAGAGAAAGAAAAGGACAATTGCAAAAGGGAGAATGCTATAACAAAGTTTGCAAACATCTCAAAATCAAACAGAAACAAAAATGTTTTTCTTTCATAGGATAAAGGAGGAGGCTAGCAGAGATAGGCAGAATCTTTGGGGTGGGAGGAAGCTGGACAAACAAGGGGAAATAACCCCTGGAGTCCGACAGGACAGAGGGTCTCACTGTCACCAGCTGATTCCCAGGAGAAACTGGTAAGCAGGTACATGTTCCCCCGCCCCCCACCCCCTTTTTTTTTTTTTTTTTTTTTTTTTTGAGACGGAGTCTCCCTCTGTCGCTGAGGCTGGAGTGCAGTGGTGCGATCTCGGCTCACTGCAAGCTCCGCCTCCCGGGTTCACGCCATTCTCCTGCCTCAGCCTCCCGAGTAGCTGGGACTATAGGCGCCTGCCATCACGCCAGGCTAATTTTTTGTATTTTTAGTAGAGATGGGGTTTCACCGTGTTGGCCAGGATGGTCTCAATCTCCTGACCTCGTGATCCACCTGCCTCGGCCTCCCAAAGTGCTGGGATTACAGGATGTTCCCCTTTTATGTGTGTGCTCAGACTTGGGGACAAGCAGTGTTCAGGAACCTGAAGAAATGACTGAAGTTTGGTCAAGGCAAAACAGAAGGATGAACAATTGTGAACACTAGGTTAGAGAATATAATTCACCATGACCTAAAAGATGACTTCAAAGGGGTCAAGCAAGAGAGGTAGAATCTTCTCAGTGGATCAGTCAATTCTCATCCTCCTCTCTCTAGGGGACAGTCGATATCTTTAATTCATATTAGGGGTTTATTTTAGGGGTTTCAAAGTTTTCTCACATCCTTGAGTTCATTTACCTTCACAAATTCAGAGAAGTCTGTTAGAATTGAAAGAGATAAGTTAGAAGTCAGTTTTCTAGTCTTGTTATTTTACATATGAGGAAAACATAGTCTAGAGAGGGAAATTTATCTAAGGCATCCCCATTAGATGGAAAACTGTGACCAGCACCCAGGACTTCCAACATCCAGTCTGGGAATGATTCCTCTTTTATATGGCCGTTTCCTATCTGAGAATTCTCATGACATTCTCATGACACTTCAATGTAGCATTGTAGATTCCTCCCATGGAGCAAACTAAGGTGCTTTCCACCCACCGTATCCCCTATACAGCTACACACATAGATATTTACTACACACATACACATAGATCCATGTATCTTATTCTGAAAGCTGCCAGATGTCAATTTGATATTTAATTTAATTGCTTCCTTGAGTTTTCGGTTCCCCATCATCCCGCTCCACCTTTTGCTTAGTGTGGCCATCCTGGAGTTCAAGATGTAGTTGAAAGGCAGAATGGTATGATGGATAGACTGTAGGTTTTGGGGGCAGGTGGAATTGGATTGAAAGCCTAATAGCTACATCATCGAAGTGAAATTATTTAAGTTTTCTGAGCCTTATATTTTTTTCACTCACAGGGATGGATAATCGTAATTGCCTCACTTGATTCTTGCAACTATTAAGTGGGGTTATAATAATATTAGCCACCATTTTATTGGGCATGTATTATGTGCCAGGCATTGCACAACATGCTTAAAGGACATTGCCCCATTTAATCCTGATGCCATAACCTGATGAGGTGGGTAATATTAACCCTACTTTAAAATGCTTAAGAGTTCCCAACTCTAATAGTAATAATGACTATTATTCCCACAATCATTTATTTACACTTTTATTCATTCACTGATTATTATGAAGGGCCTACTCTGTTTCAGGCATTCTTCTGGGCACTAGGGATACAGAGAATAAAAAACTGACAAAGCTTCTTGCCCCCATGCAGCTAACAATCTAGTGAGGAGAAATAAAAAATAAGCAGAATACAGTAAAATATATGTAGCTTATTAGATAAATGTTCAGGACAAAAGTAAAATAGAGAAAGGGGATGGAGAAGAGCCAGGATATTGCTATGTGTAGTGTAGGGAGAGATCATGGATGTGACCATCGATTGAAAATATATTTTATCATTTCAGAAAAGACTTCCTGGTAGATTACATGAACTGTTAAGCTAATTTGCTTTTTGGGAAAATTTAGCACTTGGTAGATCCTCTCATTCTTCCCTCTCCCCTTCCTCCTTCCCTTAATCTCTTAATGCCTCACACATTTGTGATATTGGCTGTGTTAGTTGCTGACAATGTAAAGAGGAATGTTTCTTTTATCTGCTTGTCTACCTACCCTTCTTCCTACTTAATCCCCTATTTGTTCCACAAAGGATTAAGACACATACAAACAAATAGGAATGGTCCAGCCTTCTAATTCCTCTGCTGGGGCTGTGCCCATCTGCTGGGGTGATTTGGGATTTGGAAGCTGAACTGTCCTATTGGTACTCAAAGGTACCAATAGGGGTCCAAACACAGTTCCCAAGTGCCCTATAGGAAATCCGGATAGAATTGGCACTAAGCCACCTTACCCTGCACCCCGAGATGAGCACTAAAAATCTGCTCAGCTCATTAAGGGGCCTCCCAGCAGGGTGGCTCCAGTCTGTGATCTTTGCAGAGCAAAGTGATGGGTGCCCTCATTACTAATGTAGTAGGCTCTTGACCTACTGATGTAGTAGGCTCTTGTGAGCTGCAGCTGCACACAGACAGCTCTGCTGCCCAACACCCTCTCACCCCAGTCCTCAGGTGGGGGAAGGATAGAGTTTACCAGGAAATGGCAAAAAAGGGGGGAAGGGGTAGAAATGGGAACATTTGCAAATTAACTTCAGAAATCCAGTCTTAGCTCTAAACGACAGCTGTGAGTTTAATCACTGAAACTCTCTTTCTATTCAAAAGCAGCATGTGTCTCCTGAGGAGGGGGAGCATTATCAAGCAGTTAAGTCATTGGAAGCTGCTTAGGGGCTGGTAGGCAGTCTGCAGGGAAGGGGAGGATGGCTTTGCTTTTGGCGGTGACCTGGGTATAGTAGGTACTGCTTACCTGCTATCATCTCATCCTATCTCCAGCAGTCCCTGAGGACTGCTCTGCTATGTCTATCACTGCGCGGGGTGGGAGGTAACATCTTGTACAAGGGAAGCCAATGGGGCCAAGAAAACCCATGCCTCAGCATTGGACTAAAGAAGTTAATGGATTTCTTGATTTTTAAGGGTTGGGGATTCAGGAGGGAATTTTCCTTTCCATCTGTTACCACCACCACAGCAGTAACAGCAAGTGCAACTACAACACACTCCACCAACTACAAGAGCTAATGCTTATGGAGCACTTCCTAACTCCCTAAACATTCACGCCTTCATTCATTTATGATTTATTAAGCATCGACTATGTGCCATACCTTGTGCTAAGCTCTGGGAATAGAGCAGGAGCTGAGGCAGGTATCACCCTTCCCCTTAAGGAGCCAGCAGTTTAGTGGAAAAGACTAAATGGACATCTGATGAACTCAAACCTGGTCCCCAAAGATGTCAGCTCACCTGTTCGAAGAATGAGCCTCAGCTTTGGTCCGTCACTCCCAGCCTAGGTGGGGGAATGTCAGCTGATATGAAAGCTTTACCCTTCCCTCCCATTTACCTCTCAGACTCCACCCTCAGGGCAGTGGTATCTGTCCATGGCTCCCATCTGTGTGTCGCTGCCTATCACTTCAGAGGAACCAGAAGCACCTTCCAGAAAGCTTTATGTCATCAGCCATGGGAACTTATTCCATTCTATTTGTTGCACTGGCCTATTTTAGGGAAAACTCTATGCATGAAGAGGGAAGGTGAAAAGACACAGGGCAAAAAGAAATATTCCCCACCACATTCTTTTTCCCCACTGTGATTTTCTTCTTTGTCTTTTGTTTTACCTATTTTATGATTTTGCTTTTCATTTTAACACTGTGGTGAAGGGTGGGGGGCGGGTGCCTTAAAACCAGAGCCACAAGCAAACAGGAATCAGACCAGGGGAATAAGAAGGCAGATGGAGGCCGGGCGCGGTGGCTCACGCTTGTAATCCCAGCACTTTGGGAGGCCGAGGCGGGCGGATCACGAGGTCAGGAGATCAAGACCACGGTGAAACCCCGTCTCTACTAAAAATACAAAAAATTAGCCGGGCATGGTGGCAGGTGCCTGTAGTCCCAGCTACTCAGAGAGGCTGAGGCAGGAGAATGGCGTGAACCCGGGAGGCGGAGCTTGCAGTGAGCCGAGATCGCGCCACTGCACTCCAGCCTGGGCGACAGAGCGAGACTCCGTCTCAAAAAAAAAAAAAAAAAAAAAAAAGAAGGCAGATGGAAGAATGATTTTTGAGTAAAGCCCAAGCCTAGTGGAATCTGCCTTGACCATGTGGTGCTCACGTGGGCCCACAGAAAAAAAACCAGAACATTGCAGTCATAAAGTGAAAGCTCTGTGGACTGTGAATGCAGATTAGAATTAAAAGATGTGCTTGCCACACTTCTGTCTCTGTCTCTGTCCCAGAGCCTGCCTGTGAACGCCAAGCCTCCACTCTCTTCCCCAGATCCTATTCTCCGTCATAAGTTCTCCAACACACATTCTCACCTCTTCCATTTGAGACTCGATTAACACAGTAGATGTTGCTCTTTTTCACCATTTTTCCTCTACCATGACCAGGAATAGTAGTTTATACAAATAAAGATACTTTCTTCTTACATATCAAGAAGTTCCAAGCGAGGAAGCCCAGAGCTGGTAACAGCCCAACAATGCCACTAGGGAATATAGTCCATATTTTACTCCACCACACATAGCATGTTGGTTGCGATCCTCAGGTTTGTTACCTTATGGTTACAATATGGTTCCTGCACATCCAGGCATCATAACCTCTTTACAGGCTGGAGGAAGAAGAAAGCACAAAGAACTTTGGTTGCCCTCCACAGAGACTTGGGTAGTCCTTCACAGAAAACTCTTTATATCTTATTTTTATTTTTTTTTTTTTGAGATGGAGTTTCATTGTTGATGCCCAGGCTGAAGTGTAATGGTGCGATCTTGGTTCACTGAAACCTCCGCCTCCTGGGTTCAAGCGATTCTCTTCCCTCACCCTCCTGAGCAGCTGGGATTACAGGTGCCTGCCACCATGCCTGGGTATTTTTTGTATTTTTTAGTAAAGACAGAGTTTCGCCATGTTGGCCAGGCTGCTCTCGAACCCCTGACCTCAGGTGATCCAAAGTGTTGGGATTGCAGGTGTGAGCCACCACATCTAGCTATCTCCTTGTATCTTATGTTCCCATCCCAAAACCAATCACTGGAGGAAGGGATACAATTACCAGGCCTGGTGTGGACCAATCATGCTTCATCTTCTGATCTTCTGTGGGTGTGGTAGGGGCCTACTTTCTCTCAGAACAAGGGCTTTCTAACCATACCTTAACAAACCAGGCTTCTGTGGTCGGAGCAGAAAGGGAAGCAATGTAGTTGATAAGTAATGAGCAATGGGTGTCACTTACCTTTGAGGTCCTCCTTTTACCTAGGTTGGGTGCCCTGGCATCTCTTAAGTTGGGGGTGGATGTGAGAGAGGTATCTCTTTATGCCAATATTAATATTTTTGATGTTCAAAAGAAGCCCACATACAGTTTCTGACATTCTGTTCCACTTTTAAACTCTCAGAGCCCTAGTCTCTGAATTAGAATTCTAGTTTTAGAAGTTTTTCTGGGCTTGTCTAGAAAACCGTTTGGTTTTGTGGCCTTATTTGAAGGCGTCATTGCTCACTGGTTAAACTGACTCCATTTGCCTGAATGATGATCACCTGATGTCTTGAGGCTTACAGTCCCAGAGAAACCTTTATTCTTTTCTTGTAACACTTAGTAATAAAGCACTTGTTCCCTTGTTTCCTTTTTTTTTTCTGCTACAGTATTTCTCAACCTACCATCTTTCCATCTTTTGTCAGCTAATAGTAAAATTCTTCTAAAAGACACCCAACTTCACCACTGTCCTCATTTTGAACATATAGTAGAGCTCTTTAATTTGCAAAATTTTTTTCTTTTTTTTTTTTTTTTTTACATATTAGCCATTAACCCTGCACCATTGCCCTCCACATCTTTGTCCTCTACATGAAACTCCCGTAAACAATGTCTGATAACACCTAGTGTTCTCCTCCTGGATAATGGGTTCCAAAGAATAACCCAACTTCTCTTTGCATGTTGGCTTGCAGGAAACTTAGAGTTGAAATACACAGCTCAATCTTGTAAAATCTTATGCCCTAATTATCAGTGATAATTTTCTTCTCTGAGACGGTATCTTATATCTGAATTTATATTTTTTCTGGTTATGACTTTTTTTTTCTTTTGGTTAGCTCTGATATTTTAATTTAATATGTTTTCAATAAACATATAAAATCCTTTGTCAAATAAAACTATGTATTTAAAAGAAAATAGTTCTGTGCAGTGGGCTTTGCTGTTCTTATTTTACATATTAGGATATTGGGGAAACTGAAAGTCAGAGGTGGCCAAGATGTTTTCCTATTAGGTACCCACTCTGGCTGATTGGCAAATTTCACCCTGGCATGTTAGGTAGAGAAACCTTGAGAATCTGCATCCCTCACTGGGATAGAGACTGTAGTTATCAATTAGCAGTGACTGTTGTAGGTTTCATGGAAAGAGGAGAAGTGTGATATCTTCCAAGGACACAATTTTCCCCCAGAAGATCCAGGAATCCTCATTTTATATCCATGCTGAAGGCTCCTAGAGTAGCAGTCCTCTTCCTCCCTTCCTCTCCCTCTTTTTCTACTGTAACAACACATGGGGAGATATGATGGAAGCAAAGAATGAAATGAACTCTTCAGCTCAATGGAAAGGCATCAACACTTCATTTGATTTGGAAGCCAAAGAAGCAAAATATGAAAACCTCACCAGCATTGCAAGGGAGTGATAGAAATATATAACTCACAAATCATTATAGCTTCTCAAATTCTCAGTTTTTTAATTTTTACTGTGTATTTTCTTTTTTTGTTTTGAATCACTTTATTAAGGTATGACTGACATACAAAAAGCAGAACCTATTTAATGCATACAACTTGATGAGTTTCAGAAAAGTACATATTCACGAAAAGTATATATTCATTAAAGCATCACCACATATCTATTACATCCCACCTTTTTATTGATTATTATTTTTGCAATAAGAACTCTTAACATAAGATATACTCTCTTAGCGTATTTCTAAGTATACAGTACAGTATTATTAACCAAAGGCCACTATCATGTACAGTAGATCTCTAGGACTTATTCATCTAGTATAACCAAAACTTGGTACCCTTGGACTCAGCTTTTTTTCTGAATGATAGGTTAGATGCTAATTTGCCTGCTGTGCCTATGGAAGTTATCAGTGACATAGGGGAAGATAATCTTCCCCTAGCCTTTCTCCCCTGTCTAGTGTTCAAATTGTAAAATTTTCTTGAACTGAACTAAATGCCATAAAGCCCTGGAATGTTGGTATCTTTGAACCCTTACTTTGAGCTCTATGGAGACCTAGATTGTCCCTGGAGGTAGCGCAGCCTCATTTCAACAAATCAAGTTGTCAAAAGGGCTAATTGTTTCCTCGCATTACTCTCCCTGAGAATTACTTTTCTTAGCTGGCTTCCCACGGAAACTGATGGTATTTGGCAACTGTCTACTTCCAAATCTTCCTCTAGAATATTGCGAGAATGTCTGAAAGCACAACATTTTTGGACAGGCCAAGATGCCATGGGAGAAAACACACACACACAAGCCTATGTGCTTTCTCCAAAACTTGGCTCTGAAGACAGTCAAATGGCAGTCACACCACAATCCATTGAATTGTTCTACCTCAGGTTTTGGTAGTTTCACTGTTGCTCCCAATAGCTTGCATTAAGCCCTAAATAATAATAATGAGGAAATCCTATTAAGAACTATTTCAGAAGCTAGAGAATGTAATGATTATAAATAAGAAAGGGAATAAGCCGTATCAATTGCTGCACGTATATTGTATAAATAGCTTGTTTTGCTTAAGCATTAGTTAAGCAACATTAAATGTAAAGAGTGTTTCTATTAGCCAAAGGTATGTAGTGTGTGATATAGAATGATTCTTGGAACTTTGACCAGATTTTCTGTCTGAGATGGGAGAAAATCTGGCCAGAGTGTGTCTTGTAGGTTCATCACAAATTCCTAATGTTCATCAAGAGTGGAATTATGACGGTATAATGAAAGCCTATTTTAACTATGTAATACTATTCTTATTCCATTATGTAGGTAATGAAAGTTTATATGCAAATAAAAGTTTAAGCTTCTCTTTATAATAATTTATCACAGGAACTGCCTGCAAGTAGATTCTAACGATAAGAATGTTCTTCTTTTAGCTATAAATCCTTAGTTATATACTTCTTGCAAATAAACAGCTTAGTTAAATAAACTCAAGACACCATCATTAAACAATTCAGTAATTAAGGTCTAATACCCCTTTTATTATTAATCATAATCTTTTTTTATTTGAGTTGAGCTTTACTTAGTTTATTGCCTCTATTATTGTCTGAGAGGAGAACTCTTACATTGTCTGCTTTATGCAGGCAAGTGTGGTTTTAAGAAGAACTTGGGTCAAAAATCAAAGCAAAATGATTTGACTATAAATCCTAGCTTCCTCATTAACCAGCTTGGTCACCTATCACAAAAGATTATAGCCTCTCAAAGCCTCAGTTTTTATTTTTTTGAAAAATATGTAAGATACTAACTTTATCTACTTTGTTCATAGTAGTTATTGCTGACATGGGGCAAGGTGATCTTTATGCTCTATTTGGTGTTTGAATTATAGAATGCTTCATGAATTGGATTAATTAATGTAAAGTTTTTGAATGTTGGTGTTTGTTTAATCAGTATTCTATAATACCACCAATCTGTTACTCCTTGCTATCCACATGTCTTCCTGGGTGATCTCTTCCACTTGCACGGAGTCAACTTTTGTCTGCCTGGATGACTCCAAATTCTATTCCTTTTGTGCAGAATTTCCCATAAGCATTAGGCACACATAGCTCATTGCTTACCTGACATTTCTAACCGGATATTTCATAATCAACTCTAAATCTACATGCCCAAAAGAGAACTCTTATCACATATCAAGGTATCAAAACTAGATATCTGGGAGCCATCCTTAGCTGAATATAGTTTCTTAAGACCAAGGCACAAAATATTTGTGTAGAGGAGACATGTGGCAAAGGAGAGAAGAAAAGCAAGAACAAGGTTGTAAAGAACCTTGTATGCCAAGTAGGAAATGTTCATCTTTATTCCGAAGGCAATGGAGCCTTCTGAGCAAGGGTGTAACATGGTCAGATTTAAGTCTTATTAAGATTGTTCTAGGATCATCTAGGGGATACAGTGAAGAGAACTTTACTGAATTCAGGCAAGACAAAGAGAAAGCTATTGCAGTAAACCTAGCATTCAAAGAGAACACTCCATTGTGGACAATAAAATCCTGGTTGTTTAGGTCTAAACCTTGGCCTTGGAAGGGCTTTTTATATAATCTAGTAAATTTTCCTTTACAAACAAAGTAACAGATACTCCAGAAGTTTTCAAGCTTGCCCAAAGTGACTCAGCTGGCAGATGGCAAATACCAGGCTGATATCCTGCAGATTTTTTGTTTGTTTGTTTGAAATGGAGGAGTCTCACTCTGCCACCTAGGCTGGAGTGCAGTGACGCGATCTCAGTTCACTGCAGCATCTGCCTCCCGGGTTCAAGGAATTCTCCTGCCTGTCTCCTGAGTAGCTGGGATTACAGCATACCTGGCTATTTTTTGTGTTTCCAGTAGAGGCGGGGTTTCGCCATGTTGGCCAGCTGGTCTTGAATTCCTGACCTAAGGCAATCCACCCGCCTCGGCCTTCCAAAGTGCTGGGATTACAGGTGTGAGCCACTGCTCCCGGCCTGATATCCTGCAGTTTTGAGATACAGTTTTGTGGCTTTGCCTTGGAGAAAAAGAGAATTTCAGTTGCCCATGATTCATACATTTTTATGTGGCATCTTCCTTGAAAGGGAACAAACGTTGAAGGGATTCATTTGGCAACATTATTCCCATTTTATAGATGTGGGATTTTAGGCTTGAGGAGGTTGTGACTTTTCTAAAGTCATGTAATTAATTAGTGGCGAAGGTGTTATTTAATGACAGCATCTCTCAATATCCATTTCCACACCTTTTTTTAATGATGCTGCACTAAAGCAAGTGCCTCCTCTGGGATACCTTCTGTTCTGTTCACTGCTATAACTGCACAGAGGCCTGCAGTTTGAATGAAGATACAAACAGAGATAACTGAAGTTTCAACTAGGAAAGGGCAACTGGGGCATGTAGGGGCAAGTGTCAACTAGGAAAAGGCAACTGGGTCACCTTACCATGATGACTTCTTCATGGCTTCAGCCTGGACAGTAACCTTGCAGAGTCAGAATCCTGATCAGCAGTTTTGACCAGCACATCAAGAGTGGCTTTACCTCCCAGGCATTGACCCAGCGTTAGTCAAGCTACAAGACACTGATGTGGAAAACCATAATGTCAGTTTACTAATATACAATAAGAAATAAAACCTCAGGAGACATGAGCTCTCCTGTCAGCATGACTTGCACTTGTACTTTTCCTTTTTGTAGAGAAGCTAAATTATAATCAGAAAGTTGCATTGGTGAGCTTGGAATCAGAAAACAGGAGTTTAAGTCATCTGTTCAACATGCAGCTTTCCTCAGCTGTAATAGCTTTTTCCTGCTGTCCAGTCTTCATGTGGAGCCTGGTCAATAGCACCAGAGTCCTAAGTCTGCTGGCCAAGGTGCTGCCTCCTGCAGAGAGAGAAAGCCCATCAAAGTTGACTTCACTGACTCCCCCTTCACTCACCCCTCATCTTCCACGGCCAACCAACTCCCTTTTTGATTGATGCATCATTTCTTTAGATACATTAATGCCCTCCATATTACCACAGACAGTTTGTTAGACTGGGAATCATTTTATTTCTTTGATCTACTTCATCTTTCTCTGCATTGAGCCTTTGCGTACTAATTTATAGCTATTTTCTCACAGGATAGTCTATTTCCATTATATCTACATTTTCTAGTGGTCCTCTGCGTTTGCCTCTTTTCCAGACTGTATAGGCCATGGTGCCAGGCACAGTTTATTTGTTTTATTCTATATGCTGATAGGATCATCTTTTCCATCTTTAGATGTTTTATCTCATTCAGAGTGAGAGGGGCACTTGGTCACTCCTTTTTGCATCTCAATAGTTGATCCTCTTTTGATAAAAAAATATTTAATTTCTAATAATGTGTGTTAGAGTAAAAATAACAGGAATTATTAGGCCAGTCAAGACTAACAGTTCTTACTCATAGTTCCAAATCACAGTTCCAAGATTTCCTTAAACTTTCTGATCCTCACTTCCCTCCCAAAAAAGTAAGAATGGCTATAATTACCTACCTCATGGAAGTTATAAGGCTTCAGCAAGATTAAACATACTAATTATTTAACATGCGTAGTAAGAACTATAAATGTTAATTTATTCTTACTCACATTAGGATACTGATTTATGAAACAGAGATTAAACACATTCTGCAAAAGGACTGGTATTGACAGGCTCTGATTCTAATAGCTCAAAAGATAGGCCATGGCTTGCTAGAGAAAATGAAAGGATACGGCCGGGCGCGGTGGCTCACGCTTGTAATCCCAGCACTTTGGGAGGCCGAGGCGGGCGGATCACGAGGTCAGGAGATCGAGACCACGGTGAAACTCCGTCTCTACTAAAAAAATACAAAAAATTAGCCGGGCGTGGTGGCGGGCACCTGTAGTCCCAGCTACTCGGAGAGGCTGAGGCAGGAGAATGGCGTGAACCCAGGAGGCGGAGCTTGCAGTGAGCCGAGATTGCACCACTGCACTCCAGCCTGGGCGACAGAGCGAGACTCCGTCTCAAAAAAAAAAAAAAAAAAAAGAAAATGAAAGGATACTCAAGGTTCATTAGATTAAAAGGCTGCTAATGTTCTCTAAGCTGTAAGCAGATTTTTGCCCACATTTATGAAGGTTGATTTCTAATCAGATTAGAAATGGCATAGGTTGGTGGCGTCATCTCTGAGCTGCCACAGCATTCTCAGGAGACTCGGCCATATCATGTTGGGTTGCTCTGAGAACACACAGAGACCTTTATGTATTTCACAAAAGCACACTCTTTCCCTGGAGTATGTAACTCTATGTGTTGACCTTTAGTGGGATAAGTTCTTACAATGGAGCTATTCTGGATACAAAACATCACTACTCTGTGAGACTTAGAAAGATAACACTGTTTGCTGATTTTACAAGCCCACTCTGAGTGTCTTGATATGTCAAAATGGGAGTCCCTGAACACAGAGGAAATTCACAACATCCTAAGCAATTGTAACAGATGACCTTATCTAATGAGAACTGGGGGAGTCCTCTCCTTTTAGGGAAAGTGAAAAATGTGAACTAAATAGGACTTTCTGTAGGAGAGATGCCTAACCACCCATGGGCATGTTCACTTCTACTTGTGTAGAGAGTTTGCACAACCCCATCTCATTTGGTCCTCACATCTTCTTTGTATTCAGTCACTCAGCTAGGAAGGGGAATGGAAGAACACATTCTCCAAGAGTAGTGCCTTTGTAACATATTTCTCAAGTAAAGTGTTGATGCAGTTTTTGTTAAGACTATGATGAAAAGACAATTGAGAAAGAATTGTGAAAGCCAGATCTTGACATATGCATAAAAGTACATGAATGCCTGGCCCTGGGCTGATAAATGATCTGTGGTTGTTAAAATCTAGTTATGCCTCCACTTGGGAGGAGTAGGTAAGCTCCCAGGGCAGGTATGAACCTCACCATTTTAGAGAGGAAGAACTCTCAGTGTCAGGATGTTAAGTTAGTTGCCAAGACCTCAAAACTCATAAATAGCAGAGCCAGGACCAGGGGTTGAAAGTCTGGTGTTTCACATTCTGCCACATCGCCTCTCTGGCCAGTGTTGTTCGTGAACTTCGGAACTAAGACCCCTACTCAAATCCTATATGGATGTAGGTCAATTTCTGAACCTCTCTAAGCCTCAGTTTTCTCATCCTTGATGTGGGGATCATAGATTTACTTCTTACGAAGATGAAATGAAATAATATATGTAAGCAGCGTGTTCAATAATTGTTAGTTCCTTTGCCCTTCCTATTTTCTCACCAAGGAAATCAGGTGCAATAAGCTTTAGTGATCTGCTAAGGCTAGGTAACTGGTAAATAGTGAAAGAAGAGTGAGGATTCAACAGATGATTCTGCTTCTTATTTCACGTGCTTTAGTGGTATTTACAGAGCCCTGGTGCAAGAGTTTCTCTTTGTACTTAAAGAAGTTGATTTTCTTTTTCCTAATTTCTTCTTATTTGAACTAAGAACCCTCTACTTCTCTCCATCCCACCTGTATTTTTTCTGATGAGTTCTGTAGAATATGATATTGCATTCAAGCTTCATCGTACTTTTGGTAGCGCCTTTGCTTTCTACATGATAACTGTCATTTTAGCTGCAATTTCTCAAAAATCTCCTGAGACATTCTTCTCACACAATCGGCCTCTCTTAACTAACTTGTAGACAATTTCTCCCTCCTGCTCAAGATCTTTTCTGCTGCCTTTAGATTTCCTCCTTATCCATTTCTGTCTCTTCTCCCTATGCCTTGATCTAAAGCTTTTGTGCATTATGGGACTTTCTCCAAATCCATTTTGTAGTCATTCACTCATCTAGGAAAAATGCACTTATTTAAGCACTTTCATTTTCATTTTACATGAAAGAGAACACTTGGGTACTGGTGAAATGCTTAGGTTAGCAATCCTCTGGGGGAGATACACATGAGGGGTATTATGCATCTTGTCTTTCCCTCTTTCAACATTTTCTAATTCAATTCTATATAATAAATATTTACGGAGTATCTACTCTCTGCTGGGTATTGTGCTAGGTTCAGGGGATATATAACTGAATAAGACAGAACCCCTTCCTTTATAGAGCGTATATGATGATGTCATCTCAAGGGGAGCCCAGGATTTCAGGTCACCTGTCTATAAAGTGAGAAATAAAGGCTGGCTAGGAGTCAGCCACAGGAAGGGGATAGAATAAGAGGAGCATTCATGATAAAGAGAATACTATATTCAAGATCCTAAAGCATAATATGTTTGGAAAACAGAAAATACAGTATGGTCAGAAGGCAGAACTCAAAGGAGAATGAGAGCCAGCGGATGAGGTAGGAAATGTGGGGAAGGGTAGATAAAGAAGTTAGGGGGTTTATCCTCAAGACAATGAGAAACTATTGAAAGAGCTAAATGAGGAATTGGCATAATATGAAATTAAAAAAAATTATCCTAATTGCAGTGTTCAGATGGGACAGGAGGCAGGCAGCAAGTGGAGAAACAGAAGACACACAGTAAAGGAACCAACCTAGACTCAGTGGTACAGAGATAGCAATAAGTGAACAGATGAGAAAGATCTGGGTTTAGAAATGGCAGGACATGCTGATGATTGAGCTATAGAGCAAGAGGAAAAGAGGGGAGTCAAATACCTGTCTATGCACTGTTCATAAGAGAGTTAATCTAGTCAACCGTTTTGAGCTAAAATGCGAAAATACAAATGCTGTGGCCAGAGCAACCATAACTATTAATTAGCAGCAACGCTTGGCACCTTCACCCAAAGCAATGACTATGCTGGGAATATCAGACTCTGCAGTAGAACCAAATCCAGGAGATCCGTGTACAGAGCCTACTCACATCACAGCATCTAACTTTGTTCACATAAAAGGCAGTGTGAGGCATAACGACCCAACTCAGAAATGCCTTTTATTCTGGATGTTCTTTTCCTCACAAAACATCAAATAAGAGAGTCTGGCCACATTCTGAGGATTTTTCTTAAAAACTTAGAGAAGGGGAGAACAATAATTTCCTGAGGAAGTGAACCAATTAAATTGTCAGATGGGCTGAGCAGTGACTTCTTCCTGGCTCTACTGTGGGCCTCCTGATGGATGAACATGGGCCCTGTGGTAAAGAGATGGCTCTAGAAATGCACAGAAACTATCGATTTCAAGTTGACAAATGAGAAACAAATTCAATCTCACCAGCCAATCAGGACTCATCATTTTGCCAAAACAATGCCCATAGACTGCCTACCATTATTATTAAGAAATGCTTTTATGCTCATTTCACCTTCAGTGCCCTTGATCCAAGGTCTCAGATTTATCCTAGTTTCATTTTCAGCGAAGTATTGATTTGATAAAAGAAACGAGTCCTGCAGCTGACTGCTTAGACACTTGTTAGTTTCACCTGCATATGTAAGGTGGAGTCGGCTGTAGTTCAAGCAATAGAAAGAAGAGGTACTATTTTAACAACAGTTTTCAAATCTGAAGCTGATGTTCTGGAAAAATTAGAGCCATAGGTTTATTTTATTTTTTCATTTATAATCTCAGTGTGCATGTATCTTAATTCCTTGGGAATAGAGAGATGGCTTCAGAGAGGATGGCTGAATGGGGAGGCAGAAACATCCAACTCTGTCCCTCTGGGCTTCTATCTCCCTGGGGTTCCTTTCACTTTTCCTCCAACTTTGTTTCTTTAGGCCCTGGAGCTGATGCAGGAATTGCCAAAAACATACCTATGTGGCACACAGGTCCTGCATGTTCATGTTCTAGTAAGTGGTGTGAATGTGCTGTGTCTAGAATTATCTTGTCCTGTCTCATCAAGAAAATCCCCTGCAGATGTGAAACCCTCAAGCAATTTTCTCTATCTGAAGATCAGGCTGCATTATTTATTTATAGTTCCAGCACCTCTGTAAACAGATCAAAGGGATTCCCTGCCTGGAATGTCATGGAAGGTTCCAAGAATCCAGCTTCCACTAATACCAACCATTCTAGAGGATAAAGCCCACCATTGCCAAAGTGTGATCCAGCCTCACACACTGCCTTGCAAATATTCTTCAGGCCAACTGATGGGTGAAGGCCAGGTTTAAGAACAGCACCTTTGTAACCCATGAAGTTTCTTGCAGATTGACACATTTAGCCTCAAACACTTGCAGAGCAGATATAGTCGATATATCCTGGGTCCATGAATGACAAAACTTTTCTTCATGCTGAAAGGCCAATCATAGGAACCTCAAGTTTGGAGGAAGTCGCAAACGTAGAGAGTATGCTTAATATCTAGCGTGATGCTGGAGGAAAGACAGCCAAATTGGAAGGTTGGGGTGAGATAGGAGGTGTCTTTTCTATATGTTTAAAGGATAGTATGCTGACAAGATATTATTAAGGCTACAATAAGGCAATTGAGGAAGCTATATGTCAATATGGTCTTGAGATACTCAGAGAGATTAGACAAAGCAGAGTAATATTTTCACTTGCTTACCCTCGTCTTCCCCCAAACCATACCAATGAACAACATGGGCCCCAGCCCTAAATTGACAATCTCTGATGTAAGAGCCTGACTAAGCATACTGGCATTAAACATAAGGATGCTTGTGTAGGCAAAAACCCCCAAACAATTATTTTAGTTATCTCACCATGGTTTCATGTCTGTTTATGAAGACTCTGAGGCTTCCTAGGCTCTCTGAGGGCCAGAGCTCTCAGAGCTCAGGAGGTAACCAGCATTGGCCCTTCCTTTAGTTTCTCTTTGATAGCTTATTACTCAAGGACCCCAGGGGAACAGTTTCCCAGAATTCTACCATGACAATTTCACAATATTGAAAATATATTAAACTGACATTAAGAGTGACATGCATAATTCCTACCAAAGCGGGAAGGCCGTTTTGTCATGTAGCTTAGCTGGAGGAGAGATAGTAAGATCTCTTAGGCTCTCTGAAGCCTCTTAGAAAAAAGAAGTCCTGGCGATTCCTCAGGGATCTAGAACTAGAAATACCATTTGACCCAGCCATCCCATTACTGGGTATGTACCCAAAGGACTATAAATCATGCTGCTATAAAGACACATGCACACGTATGTTTATTGCGGCACTATTCACAATAGCAAAGAGTTGGAACCAACCCAAATGTCCAACAATGATAGACTGGATTAAGAAAATGTGGCACATATACACCATGGAATACTATGCAGCCATAAAAAATGATGAGTTCATGTCCTTTGTAGGGACATGGATGAAACTGGAAAACATCATTCTCAGTAAACTATCGCAGGGACAAAAAACCAAACACCGCATGTTCTCACTCATAGGTGGGAATTGAACAATGAGAACTCATGGACACAGGAAGGGGAACATCACACTCTGGGGACTGTTGTGGGGTTGGGGGAGGGGGGAGGGACAGCATTAGGAGATATACCTAATGCTAAATGACGAGTTAATGGGTGCAGGAAATCAACATGGCACATGGATACATATGTAACAAACCTGCACATTGTGCACATGTACCCTAAAACCTAAAGTATAATAAAAAAAAATAAAAGAAAAAAGAAGTCCTTAGCTTTGACTATAATACCAGCTATGCTCAAGCATTTTTTTCGCCACTATATTCTTTACAATTTCACAGTTAATCTCTGCACTATGGCTCTCTGTAGCCAGAAGATGTTGCAGACAGGGAATTGAGAGGATGTTTGACTTAATCTGCAGGGTCTAAGGTGGTAAAGGCAATTCAGCTGCCCTCACAGCATCCCCGATGTTGCGAAGAAAAGAAGCAGAGCATATGTTTTACATGGGGATAAATTCTCTTTATAGCTAATTAATTACAAATTGCCCCCAGTGTGGTGATGCACATTTGGGGATAGATTAACTCAGGGGAGGAGTCCAGCTGCTAATTCTTTTTTTTCTCCCTCCCTGTCCCTCCTTGTGCTCCCCTCCTCCTTGCTCCCTATTTCTTGGAGGCTGTGTCTCCTATCGCTCTGTTGGTACAGCTAGCGCTAATCTAAAATCACAGTTATTAGATCACGTTAAGCTCCTCAAAATGGGTGAAGCGTCTGTGAGTGTCTCATTAAGCCCTGGACACACATAGTCTTGCCACCCCTCTCTAATTAAGAGATTCCCACTCTTCCAGCACTGCTGGCTGCTTCCTAAAGAAAGTGTGCCTGCCCTGGAGGGGACCGAAGGGGGAAGGAGTGAGGGAAAGTAAGGGCGAGGCTTCTCCATAGACCGTGATGTTGCCCAGCAGTGTGGCCAGCTGGAGGAGCAGCAGTAGCACCTGGGAGCTTGTTAGAAATGCAAAATCTGAGCCCCATCTCAGACCTACTCAATTGCATTTTGTAGTTTAATAAGACCTCCAGGTGATTCATGTACACGGCAAAGCACGAGAAGCACTGGGCCAGGAAATGGATAGAGGAGTGGATCCCAGGATGCAAACTGGCAGAATCTCAGTTGTTAGGAGATCACGCCACAGGCAGAATTCATCTCAGCAGAAACTGAAGTCACCAATGGCAAGTTTTGGCGTATTTGTGACATTCCTTGGGAATTGTGTTTGTCCTTGCACTTGCGATTTTGCCTTTTAAAAGAGCATTTTGGGGCCGGGCGCGGTAGTTCATGCCTGTAACCCCAGCACCTTGGGAGGACCCGAGGCAGGCAGATGGCTTGAGGCCAGGAGTTTGAAACCAGCCTGGGCAACAGGGTGAAACCCCGTCTGGTTTCATCTCTACTAAAAATACAAAGATTAGCTGGGTATGGTGGCACATGCCCATAGTCCAGCCACCAGGGAGGCTGAGGCACCAGAATCACTTAAACCCAGGAGGCGGAGGTTGCAGTGAGCTGAGATGGCACCACTGCCCACCAGCCTGAGCGACAGAGTGAGATTCTGTCTTTTAAAAAAGTGTTTTGAAAGAGTAAAAGGAGAATAATAATGTCATTGGACACATTTATTTAGAACCTATGTATGCCAAGCATTGGGAGTAGAATGCAAGGCAAACAAGGCTCTTAAGAAATTTACAGGGAAGGAAGATTCTGAAATAATCTCTCTGTTCAGGGCTCTATGGGGATTCTTAAATATTGGGCTTATATGTCTTGGAAGAAGAGATGTTAAACTGAGATTTTAAGTAAGAAAAAGTATAGGCGTGGGAAGGGCGTAGCAGGCAGAAGAAGCAGTGTGGATAGAGGCCCAGGGATAGGAAGAGCCTTGCCCTCAGGGCTAGTTCAGATTGGCTGCAATGTGGGGCCTGAACAGAGAGAGATGGTGCTTGGCTGCAAGGGTGGGCCAGGGTCATTTCACTCAGGGGTTTGTAAGCCTGGTCATTAGGAGCTTTATTCTAAGGATATCAGGAAACTGATGAATTTTTAACAGAGAATTCTGAGCGGGAGATGTCAATGAATGTCCTGATTGTCATCCAGGTGCCAGCTGCCTTGACTCAGCATTGGCCCACGCACACTGCAGGCTGAGGGTGTGGTGTACACACTCTGCTGCTTCCCTGGTGACAGCATTCCACCGACTCTGCCATTAGATACAGTGACCCCAGATGTCAATTCAGAAACCACACACCCACGTTACACTCTCCCTAAGTGACCAGCCACTCCGGCGAAACAGGAGACTGGAGTGATGGCAGCAAAATGAATTGCCTCCAAATTCAATTGAATATAAAAACATGGATGGGTTCTCATTTCCATTCAACAAGGAAGTTCCAAGTCTCAAGCACTCTTTTAGTTACTAGGGATACAACAACAGTGAGCAAAACAGAAAAAAATATTCTGTATTTCTGGAGCTTACATTTGGGGTTAGGGGCTGGGTGACTTGTATCGATTTCCGTCATTATGTCCTTAATTTCACAGACACTGAAACTGCTCTGGTTTTTGGCTATTTAGAGATTCCACTCTCTTCCTTTGTGGCTTAAGCTGTTGTCACCTTTACAGTAAGATATGTTACCTGAAAGAGCTTTTAAGAAAATTAAATCTATTTTCTCCTGCCCCTGTGGATTAGAGGAAAACTTCCTATTGCCCAGTAGCATTTTTTTTTATGCTCTCAGTGAATAATGATGATAATGGCAGCTGGGATTTGAATGGTAACTTGGGTCTAAATACTGCATGTGATAAATTTAGTCAGTCCTCACAAACCTGATTAGAAAGGAATTACCTCCAGCATTTTACAGAAGAGGAAATGGAAGCTTAGAGCAGTGGGTAACTTACCCAGGTTGAAATTGGCAGAGCTGAGGTCCAAATCAGAGAAATTCAGCATTGATGGTGCAATAGACTCTAGGAAGTGGCCTCGTATATGGGTCTAGTCAATAGAAGAAGCCAGAAAACGCTTTTCAGAGAATGAGAGCTAGTCTTGTCGCCTTCTTCACTTACCATCTTTACTTGGCTTCCCAAGTCTCAAAGAATAATATGTAGGAACTGCTAAAAGATAAACTGAGGCACATTCAAATTTTAAGGAGTTTATTTGAGCATTTGGCAATTCATGAATCAGGCAACATGAGACTTGGGCTGTTCAGAGCTCCATGACAAGGGCGTGAGAGGAAACCTTATAAGGTGTTCACGGAAGCACAGGAAAGAAAATGTTTGATTGGTTAAAATGGAAGTTTGTAGTTCGAGGTTAGGCGTTAGTTTCGGATTGTTAAGCTCAAGTTTTGCTTTTCCAGGCTATGACTCTTTACTCTGAGTTGGGTTTTGGTTTGCTTAGGTAGGAACCCACTGCACTGGAGTTGACTCAGCCTAATGGTATCCCAGTTAATTATTTTAACATTATGGTTGGCTTACAAGGCTCTGTACCAATTGGCCCCCGTTTCTTTGTTCAGCCCCAGTCCTGGGTACTCCCTGCCCCGCACCGTTCTCCTCACTCCGAGCCACACAGGCCTTCTTTCAGTCCCTAATATTTCCCCTGTTTCTTTCTACCACACAGGCTTTGCACATTCTCTTCTCAATGCCTAGGATATGTCTTCTTCACATATTTTCTCAAACACAAACGCAGATCTCAGTTTCAAGGTAATTTGCTCTTGGAAGCAGTCCCTAGCTTCTCTAACTACATCAAATCCCACTCTTCAGTTAGTTCCACCTTTCAATTGCAATGAACAAAATTGTAATTTTATATTTACTAGTGCAGTGGTTTTCAAAGTGCGATTGCCACACCAGTGGCATCAGTATCACCTGGCAACCTGTTAGAAGTAGAAATTTTCCCACCCCACTCTAGCTACTGAACCAGAAACTCTGGAGGTGGGCGGGGCCCAGCAATCTGAGTTTTACCAAGTTGTCCTATTGATTTTAATGCACTGTGAACTCGATAACCACCATTTCAGTATACACTTTTTTTTCTTTCGAGACAGAGTCTCACTCTGTTGCCCTGTATCCACACCTTTTTAAAATATGCTTTTGGAGGTTTTCCCATCAAGAGGTGGAATATATTTCTCTACTTATTTAAAATACCTGACTTTGGACTTATGTTGTCTAGTAAAAGGCAGCAAAGTTACATTGTGCCAGTTCCAAGCCTAGATGCCAAGAGGCTCTATGCTCTTCCATTTACTCTCATGGAGCGCCCAGGCTAAAGTGTAGTGGCACCATCATAGCTCACTGTCACCCCCAACTCCTGGGCTAAATTCTCCCACCTCAGACTTCCAAGTAGCTGGGACTATGGGTGTGCACTACCATGCCTGGCTAGTTTTTGTACTTTTTTTTTTTTTTTTTTTTTTAGAAATGGGGTTTTACTATCTTGCCCAGACTGTTTTCAAACTCCTAGCCTCAAGCAATTCTCCCACCTCGGCCTCTCAAAGTGCTGGGATTACAGGTGTGAGCCACTGAGCCCAGTCTAGCGCATGCCTTTAATGGATGCCATTCTTCCCTCATAGGCTGTTGGTTCCATCAGGACAGAGACTGAGTTGTTGTTGATTCTCTCTTGATACCCTTACTTGCTATTCAGTACATGTTAGGTATCCAATTAATAGTTGTTTAGTCAATAAATGAGTGAGCACACTTGACTTTTGTAATGTCTTTTTAAAGAGGTATTATTTTACAGATAAAAAATCCTGAGGCTTTGGGAGTTCTATTGACTGCTAGGCGTGAGTTATGTTTGGTCTTGTGAATTTACAAGTTTCTCCTTTGGAGAAAATAGCAAGCGTAGCAGCTCTAGGTGCAAAACGTCTTTGTTGAAGAGATTCCATTGATATTTCATGGATACGCTGAGGAAAGGTATTTAGTAGCAGTCCCCTACCAACCTGAAATAAACCTGCTTTGCTTCCTTCCTTACTCAAGCATTTCTCAAGTATACTATAGCTGATCTTGGCATTACCAGAATGAATACTATCCTCAGAAAGCTTAAATTATCTGTATGTTTACCTATCTGCTGTGTGTATGTAGACTTCCTATAGATGTACATTTTTCCAAAAAATGCTAGGCAGGCAGTGACATATGCAACAGAATAATAATCAAATTAGTACCAAATACTTCCAGTTGAAAAACATAGATTGCCTTATGTATTTATATGATGGTTTTGGACATGGAAAGTATCAGAGATATTTCTCACAAGGCTGCTTATAGCAAGTAAAATAACATTGGGGTAGTCTCTTTTTTCATTGAATTATTCATCCAGAGTCATTGAGGGCTTCCCTAGACAATGTTTATGTATTTTGTGTGGAAAGTATAATATCCAAGAAAAACCATTTTCATATTTTTTAACACTTTTAAATGGTTCACTAGCCGGGTGCGGTGACTCACGTCTGTAATCTCAGCACTTAGGAGACTCAGGTGGGCAGATCACCTGAGGTCAGGAGTTTGAGACGAGCCTGGTAAACGTGGCAAAACCCTATCTCTACTAAAGATACAAAAATCAGTCGGGCATGGTGGCATGCACCTGTAATCCCAGCTACTCGGGAGGCTGAGGCAGGAGAATCACTTAAACCAGGCAAGTGGAGGCTGCAGTGAGCCAAGATCGTGCCACTGCACTTGGCTCTGTACAAGATCAGCCTGGGTGACAGAGCCTGAGTGGCTCTGATCACCCAAGCTCAGCCTGGGTGACAGAGTGAGACTCTGTCTCAAAAAAATAAAAATAAAAATAAAAGGTTCACTGTAAAATGAAAGTTTCGTTGCACTTGCTTTTTAAAATCATGTATTCAATTCTCCCTCACCCTTGCTCCAACTTTTAAAAATTGACTTTGTTTAAAATACAAAAAACAGCTGTACTTGGCAGCTGGTTTGGAAACATAGCATTGAAGAACTGAGGAATTTGCACAATTAACAGCTATACATAGATACTGGTTCTAGGATGAAAATGTTTAACGGTGTGCCACCAACCCTGGTCCGTGTAATAGACTGATTAAAATCTTATTTACATTTCTTCCAAGTTCTTAAAAATCCTATATTTCTCCTTAATTTTCATTTGGTGGGTTATTAGATTTGGTTGAAGGGAAAGCTAATGCTGTTTAAGTGTTTAACAGGCTGTTTTCTCTACTCAGCTGATGACTATTATATTTCACATTTACTCTGAATTTGAAAACTAGCTTTGCAATCCCAGCAGAACTTGTTACTCTCATCTGAATGTGCCCTGCCTCCACCTTAAAACAAACCTGAATCTTAAGACTGATGGTTCAGATTTTCATAACAATGATTAAAATAGGATTCTGGGCGAAGTGCAGTGGCTCACGCCTATAATGCTGGCACTCTGGGAGGCGGAGGCGGGCGCATTGCCTGAGCTTAGGAGCTCGAGACCAGCCTAGGCAACATGGTGAAACCCCATCTCTACTAAAATACAAAAGAAATTAGCCGAATGTGGCAATGTGCCCCTGTAGTCCCAGCTACTCGAGAGGCTGAGGCAGGAGAATTGCTTGAACTTGGGAGGCAGAGGTTGCAGTGAGCTGAGATCACCACTGCACTCCAGCCTGGGCGACAGAGTGAGATTCCGTCTCTTAAAAAAAAAAGGATTCTGCATGACAAATTAGTCAGCAATCATGTACCTCCCATGTGCTAAGCAGAGCTCAGTGTTATGAAAGGCTAGGCCTCAGGAAAGGCATAGTGTCTGTCTTCAAGGTATGGTGTCTGTCTATGCTAGCCCTCAGGAAAGGCACGGTGTATCTGTCTTCAAAACACTGAAACTCTACATTTCCCAAAGGAGGATGGCTAAAGGATGAGATTCACATAATGACATTGTGAATGCAGTGTGGTATCCTGGATCGGCTCCTGAAACAGAAACAAGACATGAGTGGAAAAACTGTGAATAAAAAATGTGAATTAATTCTGGGGTTTGGTTAATGGTAATATGCCATTGTTAATTTCTTAGTTTTGACAAATGTACCAAAGTTGTGTAAGATGTTAATATTTGGCAAAATTGGGTGAAGGGCTATGGGAGCTTACATTAGATTCATAACTTTTCTATAAATCTAAGCTTCCAAAATAAAATTTTTATTTTTAAATAAAAGCACTGGGATTCTAGTAAAGACTTAACGGAAAGCTCCTGGGTTATTTGTGGGAAATAATTATTTTCAGGAAAGCACCCCATTCTTGCCCCCCCTCCCCCCAGCCTTAGAGGATGTGTGAAGAATTAACTGGTCACTGGGAGAATGAAGTTGTCTTTTTTGGATAAGGGCTGTGCAAAATGAACACAGCCTTGTGAAGTGGGAATTAGGGCCACATCTGGAGACCCCGGTACCTGCTCACTACTTTATAATTGTGTGGCTTCGGGTCAGTTAAGGTATCTGAGCCTCAGGTTTTTTTATCTGTCCAATGAACCTATTGTTTTGCTTATGCAGACAATGGGACTACTCTAATAGCGAATTTAAAATAATGTTGTAAAAGTGCTGTAATCACTGTGCTCTAAAAATATAAGAAAGGTACTGAAACCTTCCAGCCATGGCCAGCATGACTAATGACAGCTGAGTGGTACTTCTAGGTACTTCTCAGACTTGAGCCTTCAACAACCTCAACTCCATTGCTTTATTGAAGATGGAGAGACAAAGCTTTCCTGTGAAAAAAATGGCCAAATGTGTGCTTTATCCTCCTCTGGTGGATAGTCCAAGCATTGCAGCTTCTTACTGGACTTGAGCATTATCTGCAAGAGCAGTTTCAGACAGCTCTTATGTATTGCAGTCGCTCTGCTCCCTGCATTCCACCTTCAGGGCCGCTCCATCCGTTTTTCTTTCTTATGGTGCCTCAAATGGCCTTATAACAACACTGTACTATTAAATGTATCATTTTTTGAGAATGCACTAATGCTTTTCCCCTTATACCTCTAGGGTTTACTTTGTCACTCTGTCCTTTTATGGTTTATTTCAACATACTTAGCATAAAGCCTAGAGTGGTGGGATGCGATATCTTACCTTAGCTGAATTGTGGCCTGGGTCATCAGTGTCCTTCGCAAAGAAGTATAGCTGTAGATTCTCCCTGGAGGAAAAACCCATTTAATATTTAGTTTCATCTCCTTTCGTTTTGTTCTTGGGGTACCAGAAAAGCAGCAGTGCTGGCTCAGGAAAGAGGGACTTTTCAGCAATTCATTTACCTCCCTAGTTTTGACCTTCCTCAGCTGGATGTAGGAAAAAAAGATGTTCTCATCCTGACTTCACCCACACCACAAATGTACATTGGGTACCTCATCCTCCGGACCAGATGTTAGGCACTTGAGGCTCAAAGGGTTGCTGCCCACAAGAGTTACTAACGGGGAAGACTGAGGCAATGCCTTAAAAAAGCTCACATTCTGCCTCATGTAATCAATGCCCATCTGGTGGCATTTCCACTTGGTGGTAATAGACAGTGATAACGACAAGAATAGTAACAACGACAAACATTAAGTCAGCTCTATGTACCAGCCTCTAACTAGGTGCATTATATACAATATCTCTTTTGATATGTCTAACAATACTAGAAGGTAATACTCTTTAAGATATTTTTACAAATGAGGACACTGGGGCTTGATGAAGTTAAATAACTTACCCAGATATAACCATTGTAAGCAGAGGAGTAAATATTTTGGTTACATAAATATATCGCTGAGTTCTGTCACTCAGTCCTTTCTCATGACTTTTCCTCATTTGTGTCACACATCACTCATCAGTCTTGGCATACCATTTTCCCTCTGGAGATTCTGAAATTGGCCTCACATTGCTTCTTAGCCCTGACTCTAAGCAGCCATGATTTCTTGATTAGAGTTGGCATAGAAGATAAATCCTATTTTCCATTCAGCGAACAAATGTTTGTTGAAAGAAAAGAGGAAAAAAAATCCTGGCTGAGGTGTTTAAGGAAAAGCTTCACAGAAGGAGTAGAAATTTGTCTCAGCCTTGGAAGAAAGGTGTAGGGCCTGGTAAGCAAAGTTTATTATGATAGTAGCTTGATTATTGAGTGCTTACTTTCCATCAGCTTTTGACTATAGCCACTGTCAATCCATTTAAAGCCACAGCATTTCTAGATGATACGTACAATTAGTATGCCCACTTTACAGATAAGAAACAGAAGCACAGAGAGTTAAGTAGCTTGTGCAAAATCACATAGTCTGTTCAAGGCAAAGCCAGGACCCAGAGCCTACAGTCTTTTTTTTTTTGAGAAAACACCCTGGCTGGAGTACAATGGCACAATCTTCGTTCACTGCAACAACCTCTTTCTCCCAGGTTCTAGTGATTCTTCTGCCTCGGCCTCCTGAGTAGCTGGGACTAGGTGCCCACCACCATGCCTGCCTAATTTTGTATTTTTAGTGGAGATGGAGTTTCTCCATGTTAGTCAGGCTGGTTTCGAACTCCCGACCTCAAGTGATCCGCCCCCCTCGGCCTCCCAAAATGCTGGGATTACAGGCGTGAGCCACTGCGCCCCGCCTGAGCCTGCAGTCTTAATACACCACACTATTTTAAGAGAGCAGAGATGTCTGTTTATTGATGTATTCTAAGGGTCTGGAACATAGTAGGTGCTTTATATATAGCGAATGAATAAACATACCCTCTTTCTTTGGTAAAATAAAAGAGGAAAGGTATTCTAGATAGGGAAAATAGCAAGAGGAATGACAAAGAAATACCAATGATTTGTTAGTGATAAATGGATTTTTATACAGCAAGAATTGAGCATACATTTGGAAAGGCGGATTGGAGCCAACCTAAAGAGTTTAGACTTTCTGTTTTGCTCTCATTATCAGAAATCATCACTTCCTCCCTGTCCAGGTTTGCATAAACCATGGATGCTCTGTTTTATGGTCCCATATAATGAAGATTATGTGTAATTACTTCATAGTGGATTGCACTCTAGCAAAATTAACTGTCCACATTTCTTCTCGTAAGCCCTTTGTGTTAATAAATGATGCATTTGAGGAGGTGAAAATGGTTGGGATTTTCTGTGGGGGAATTCCTCATGAGGAGATAGGAGGAATCATGGAAAATACCTGGTTCTAACAAGATCTTGATTATTGACATGTGTTTCTTTGGCTTTTCTTTTTTTTTTATAGTTTTTTTTTTTATACTTTAGGTTTTAGGGTACATGTGCACAATGTGCAGGTTTGTTACATATGTATCCATGTGCCATGTTGTTTTGCTGCACCCATTAACTCGTCATTTGGCATTAGGTATATCTCCTAATGCTGTCCCTCCCCCCTCCCCCACCCCACAACAGCCCCCGGAGTGTGATGTTTCCCTTCTTTGGCTTTTCAAGGTAGTAATTACCAAACAGAGTAGTACAGATCACTGTAATGACATACTTGGAATTTTCTGAGCAACTCATGTTTCATGTAAATTGAGGTATTTCAATGTGTTTCATTATATTAGCACCATAGAATGCCATATCTAGAACTGGGTGAAAGGGTGACTCTGTAGGCTCAGACTCAGACCACGCCACACCGGTTGCAGTCAAGAGATCTTTATTGGAGGAGTCCGAGGGAGAGCCAAAGCGGAAGAAGAAAGAGAGCGAGGGCTCTGCAGCCTCCGTCTTTTATGCCTAGGGACGTTACGTGGGGGTCGCTGGTTGGCTGAGGGGCTGGGTCTAGGCTGAGGTGGGAAGGCGTGACCTCTGATTGGCTCCTTTTGGCGGGCCTGTGTTGGGGAGGAAGAAGAACCCGGAACCAGCGCCATTAGGGTGTTCCTGTTACCTAACACTGGGGAAAGGAAATTATTCATAAAAAACAATCTTCATGGAGAATTCAGCTAGAGAAAAAGACAGAAATAAATCAAAATTCCCCACAATTGCTCTTTTCCAGCCACCATTCACAATATGTATTTCTTCTTGAGACCTCAATATCCTGAAAGAAAATCCTCTGTCTCAGAAAATGGAATTAATCCAGGTAATATTTTGACTGCTGTTGCTGATAAAGTCAAGAGTAGTGATTCCTGGGCTACCAGTGGGCTGAGAGTGTGAAAGTCAAAACCCGTTAGAAACCGGGGGAATTGCCCATGAAATAAGATGGCTTTGTGAATGCGTAGGTGACTCTGATTTCCAGAGGGGATTTTGCAGTAAATAAATGTCTTCAAAGATATTTAGCTTGTTTAACTCAATGACATTTTCATTCATAATGCTTTTATTTCTCATCTCAAGCAGGAGAGACAGTATCAGTTCTGCACAAAACTGAGCTTGAACTTTTACTTGATTGTATTTTCCCATCTATAAACTCTTATCAGGGTGCTAAAACTGGGAATAAAACCTAGCAGTTTGAAAAAATATAATCATTTTATTAATGAAAGAGTCTGTGGCTTGTGGTAAAGTACACATTGGGGCCTCATTTGAAGAATTAACAAGGATTAAGGAAGAGCTGCTTTTCATGAGTGCTTCTCTCAGGAATATCTGTACGTAAACATACTAGAAATGAGTGCTGGTGAGCACTTTTTGGATAGCATTTGACGTAAGCCCTGGGAGAGAGATGAAAAATAACAACCTGATGGTATTTAGAGTTTATTCATACATTTTTGTATATATTATCTCATTGGAATTCTCATAATAGTTTGTATCAAGCAGGGTGTTATTATCCTCATTTTACAGATAGGGAAATTGAGGCTCAGATAGATTCATTTACTCACCTCGGGTCCTGCAGAGGAAAAGTGAAAGCAAGTGTTTAAACGTTTAAACTCAGATCTCTTACTCCAAAGACCATCCTCTTTATCGTTAAACTATTGATTAGTAGTGATTCACAAAGGTCTGTTTTGTCTCCTACAAATGTGTCATTGTGTATGCATGACTGAACCTGTCTTCTTAGGAAATCACGATGTATTGGTGGTTCCTGATTTCTCTTTTAGCACATAACATATCTTTCTGACCTTGCCATCTAATGCAAAGTGTACTACTATTCACTCATTCTGTTGTTGCATTTTGTAGACTCAAAAAGCATTCATTTTCACACCTACCATGGGAGATGGAATTAGGTAAGGGAACGGACGAGCGTAGACTTGAATAGCAGCTCCTTTTCTTACCAGTGGGGACTTTGCCTCTCAGAAAGCTACATAATCTCTTCGAGTCTCAGTTTCCTCACTCATAATATGAAGCTGAGAGTAGTACTGGCTGTATAATTTTGTAAGAATATGCTGAATGTCTGTCAGCCCCTAGCCCATTGGGGGTGAGTTAAAAAGAGAAGAGTAAGACAGTCTCCATCATGAATAAATACTTAGTCCAAAGGGTGGAGAAAGAAGAAAAGTAATTGCAATCAGTGCAGTTTCCTCAGTTGAATAATTAATGTAATAATGCTGTTTACCCAAAAAGGATAAAATGGGATAATGCATGGAGAGCACTTAGAATCATGCCTGGCACATAGTAAGTGCTCAATAATTTTTAGCTCTAATAATAGTAATTAGTAAGTGCTCCATCAGAGGCTTGCACTGGTACTATGGTTGCTCTGAGGCAAAAGCTTCAATAATTGAGCTAAGTCAGAGAAGGCATCACAAAAACAGTGCCATTTGAATTTAGTCTTGAGGCATGTGGAGGAGCCTTCCATGCTGTCCAGAGTTCTTCACCCTGATGGCTAATTTCATAAATAAGTTTAAGTGCAATGTGTAGAAAAGTTGGAGTGAAAGTTGGCAGTGGCAGGGGTGCTGGTATGTGTTGGAGTAAGGGTGGCAGGGACTACAATATCACTGCCAACAAATGGCAAATTTTATGGAAGTAAAAATATCCTGCTAAGTGCGGATTCAAGGCAATGCTGTCCCCTTTGCTACTGATCCACTGCATTAATCACATCCTTTATTACAAGTGTCAACACATGATTGGGAGCAAAATTCTTTGAGGCTTAATTGTAAAGGAAGAAAGGGATAATGGCACAGATGCTGACCTCCATTCAAATCTTGCCTTACCACTAACTAGCTGGGTGATCTTGAAGTAATTGCATTGCCTTTCTGAGGTTTCATTCCCCAAATCTTCAAAGGAAGTGACAATTATATATTTTGAAACATTGTTGTAAGCATTTGAGATAATAGGCATACAGTGTGTGGTGTTTTGGTAGATTCTCAGAAAAATAGAAATACTATATATAATTATAAATCTTCTAATTTATATTTATAAATTATAATATATTTACAATTATAGCTAAATACCAAGCACTGCATTAAGAGCTTTATAGGAACTATCTCCTGTAATGATGACATGATTAATAATGACAGATGATGGTGATATGATCGACAGAAAGATGTCAGCAGGCCCAGATGGAGGATATAAAGTTCCTTTAATGACAAGGATGCAGAAACATACAGAGATTGTATAGTACATAGTTTTAAAGCAGCATGCACCTAGAGAGAGGTGCAGCTTTCCAGGCCTCCCAGTGTTTCCCTGGGGCACACAGCTGGGGATAATACCACCTACCTGGAGTAAGGATTCTATTGGGTGCAAGAAGCTCCCTTTGCTGTCACAAGGGTGGTTTAATCCCTTGGCATTTCTTCCTTCACATCTGACTGTTCTGGGAATCAATGAATGCAAAGACACCCTAGGACATTTCTGATAGTTGACTGTGACACTAGGTAATGAGCATGTCTGTTCCCTACGGTCATTCCTTGTGAGAACTGGCTTTAGGTCTGTCTAATGTTCCCCGCTATAGAGCACTCAGTAACTTACCCAAGATCACACAGCCAGTACATGGAAACATTAGGATCTAAACATGGTCTAAGTGTTCCTAATGACCGTGCCATATCCAGTTAAGAATTGAATTGTGCATACAATTTGTAAATTAGTGAAGAGTAGAGGGAGGAAAGCCAAACATCAACTTCCAAAGCAACAGAACTTAGATATTCTATAATAAAGTTATTGGTTGCATGTTGCTGGCAGAAGTAATGACCAAAGGAGTTAGAGAAGACAGATGACCAAGGGCTGGAATAGCTGTTGAGGAGGAAGTACATTCCTGGCATGCAAATGATTCATTGCAGGAGGGCTTACCACATCTGATATACCACGAGGCTTCCTTGCTTTCCAGCTGAAATACAACCACAACTTCCCCCTCACTTTCCTTTCCCATTAAGCTGCCCACCTATCACACTCCAAAACAACATGTGGGAAACATACCTTAAACAACTTTTAAACTTTTCTTAATTCTCCCCCCACCACCTCTTCTGGCTCCATAGAGAATAACAATTGCTAAGCTTAAAACATGTTACAAAAATGTTAAGAATTCTTTTCTCATGTTGCCAAAGTGACTACTGGCTTAGAAGAAAGTTGGAAATAAGTGGTGAAAAGCAGCTTAGCAGAGAGGAAATGCGTGATCATTTCCTGAATGTAAAAAACACCTAGGGTTGGGATAAT
This sequence comes from Nomascus leucogenys, assembly GCF_006542625.1. NCBI lineage: Eukaryota > Metazoa > Chordata > Mammalia > Primates > Hylobatidae > Nomascus > Nomascus leucogenys. The sequence goes on along the minus strand of NC_044402.1, from coordinate 26,802,306 downwards.
GTGAAAAAGAGGCAGTGATTAAATCAGGCTTCCAAGAGTTTTCAAGAGGAGTGCACCATTAGACCTTGCTCGGCTAGCCACCATCCAAGGCTCCCTGATCAGTCTATTTGGCTAAGAGACAACTTCCCAGCCTCACTCAAGGACTGAGGAATCAATATCTGGGGGCATACTTGCAAACAATTCATAAATCTTGTGTAAAGGGATTTAGACAAGATTTGCTTTGCTAGTGAAGGGAGTGGGTAGAATTATTTAACCTGCAGCTGGGCAGGTTAACTAGAGAGAGGAAGCTAAATGTATGCTGTGGTCACCTCTGTAGAGGAAGACAGCATAGAAAATATTACCTTTTCCTGGATTACCTTCCCTTCTTGTTTGCCTGGTGTCCTTTCTTTTTTTTTGGTTTTTTTTTTCCCGTTTTGTTTGAAACGGAGTTTCACTCTTGTTGCCCAGGCTGGAGTGCAATGGCACAATCTTGGCTCACTGCAACCTCCACCTCCCGGGTTCAAACAATTCTCCTGTCTCAGCCTCCCGAGTAGCTAGGATTACAGGCATGCACCACCATACCCGGCTAATGTTGTATTTTTAGTAGAGACGGGGTTTCTCCATGTTGGTCAGGCTGGTCTCGAACTCCTAACTCAGGTGATCCACCTGCCTCGGCCTCCCAAAGTGCTGGGATTACAGGCACGAGCCACCGAGCCCGGCTGCCTGGTGTACTTTTAATTATTCTTGAAGATCCAAATAATTGCTTCTCTTAGAAGCTACCTTTCACAGGCAGACTTCATAGCTTCCACATTTGTTCTTGAATGAACTCCATAGGTTACAAGGATTTCCTCACAAGTCTGTTTCTCCTGCTAGAGTCACTGCGATTGTGATACTAAACAGTGACTTACTCATCTTTGTATTGCTAGTGTCTAGTAGAGTGAATTTACTGGTTAAAGCATTTTCATTAAATGTTAAGTGAATAAATGTTGAAAGATATATATATATACAAACACATGCATATATATATATATATATATCTTTATATATTCTCACCTTCCCCCATCCATTATTTCTTTGGCTAAGCCACCTGGGTTTTCTCTGTTTCCATCTCCATATCTATAGACTGCATAGACCTCTCACACAAATGTGCATTGCTAGTTGAGGTGTTCTTTGAGCTTCTCAGTTGTTATGACAAAAAGGACTTTAGCAGTTTGTGACTGTGCCCTGGAATCCTTTGGCAGACTGGAATACCTTCAGCTGAAGGAGATGGTGTTTATGCAGAAGCCCAGCACCTAGCCCATCAAGCAGTCTGAGGTTTCAGTTGGTGCCAGAGATAACTCCAGTGAGAGAACTCGACCTAGGTTTTTAGACATTCTTCCCCAGCTAAAGATGACATCTTAATATAAAGGTTTAATAATCATGGATGGTCCTTTGTAGACATCTATTGCTATGGAAACTCTAGTTCTCTTTACCTTGAGTAGCTTCTTAAAAAGAAAAATAAAGAGAAGAACTAGCAGTGGGAAGGGAGAAAGGGTATCAGGTTGTATAAGCAAAGTGATTTCTCTGACTTATGCTTCTGTAAATTTGTTTATAACCACAAACCTCTGGTAACAGGGCATTTGCAGAAGGAACATATTTATAGAAGTCTACCTTGCCAATTACATTGCAAAAAATAAATCGCCTTTAGGGTCCTTAAAAACATTCAAATATGTTTTCCCTCTCCACTGCCACCCCCACATCAATAATTTGCAGCTTGAGGTCTATGTCTAAATGATAAGAGTTTCCACAAGTTGATTGTGGATATCTGAAATCAAATTTAATTACATGTGATGGATCAACTTCTTGAACTCCCATATTTCTTTCATCGTCTTCTTCGGATTCCATGCCTCACCTTTGTGGATACTGAACTATAGAGAAATGATAACATGACTCAGAGCCAGCCCTGCAATCAAGGGGGAGTCATCTAACCCAAATTGGTGAGTTTAGGTCAGCAGCATATAGTGTCTTGGAAAGAACATGGGCTTTGCAGCCAGATAGACCTACTTGAATTTGAAACCCAGACTGTTATTAATTATATTGGGCAGAATTCTTGAACTCTCACTCTCCTCATCTTTTAAAATGAGGTTTGAAATTCATCATGGAGCTAACATGATGATTTACTAAGGAACATTTCTCTGGATATCAAGGTCCTCAACAATCAGATTGCACTTGCTCTCCAACAGAATTTCCCACTAATTCCCTATGCTAGTTTTCTTTTGCTGCATAACAAATAACTAGGGACTTAGCTGCTTAAAACAACACACATTGATTACATTACCATTTCTGTAGATCCTAGGTCCAGGCATGAATTAGCTGGGTTCTTTGCTTTAAAACTGCACAAAGATGCAATCAAGCACAGGGTTGTGATCTCATCTGAGACTTGGGATCTTGTTCCAGGCTCACATGGTTAGCAGGATTTAATTCCTTGAAGTTGTAGGACTGAGGACCTCAGCTTGTAGAAGCTGCTCAGTTCCCTCACATGTGGCCTTTCCATAGGTGTTTCACAATATAGCGGCTTCTTCAAAGTTAGTGGTAAAGGCATTAAAGAAATACATTTACATTTATATTTACTAATGTAATCACAGGAATAACATCCTATCACCTTTGCCCTATTGTACTGGTTAAAAGCAAGTCACAGGATTCCCACCCATCCTCAAGGGAAGGGAATCACACGAAAGTGTGAATATCAGGAGGTGAAGAGGACCATGTCACCCTAGGGTCTATCTACCACACTGACAAAGTGCAATACCCCTGGCACATGTCGCAGAGCACCCTCTTGTCTGTGTTGGTTACTAATTGTTTCAGTGAAATTAGATTCCTCTTTCCAAAGAAGTCAGAGTTGTGAAATGCTTGGGAAACTCTGAGCTGTTTCCCCATCCTTCACTGGTGTAGACAAAAATAACTGATACAGGGCTTTTATTTCCTGTGGGTTCACACTTAGTCTCAGAATGCTTTAAAAGACAACACACTAGACAGAAGCTAACATTTGGTCAGTGTCAGAAAGTGTTATAAAACCTATTGGCCATTCTTGAACTATATTATATCCCGGTGGGCTAGAAGCATGGGTTTGTCTAGCACCATTTTAAGCTTAGTAGACAGAACTCATCTCGGCCCTGTCCCTGGGGCCCTTGAAGTACACGTGTCTTTAGTAAGGACAATGATAATTCATGTGGAATTAATTAGTAGAAATTCCCACATATAAAATTTGTCCTTCACTCTATTTCCTAACAGGAAAAATCAAATCAAATACATTAAAACCAATTAGATGACAACACAATCGCAAACTTACCAAAAAAAAAAAAAAAAAAAACTACAGACAGGTAACTAGGGAAATTGTTAACCCAACAAAGAGAGACTACATGCAACTGAGTCCCTTGGGAAGGATAAATATATTTGTAAATAAATTTATTTCTCTGTCAATATTTACTTTTCTTTGTGTTCCTCTCCATGTGCTGAGAATTTCCTTCTCAGGCCTTCATGATTCTATGAGTGAATTACTAGAAATGCTGTTAGTCTCATTATTTTTGTAAAAGAACACCTTGTGCCTGTTCTCAGGCTCAATTTAAGTTAGAGAAAAACAAAATTGATGCACATGAAAGAGTTCTTATAAGATAGGAGAGACATACTATTGATCTAAGACTTATTTGTTTTAATAGGCGTCCTTAGTCATGAGTTATCAGTAAAAAGCATTTTATAGTAAGTGCAATTTTGGCAAGACCTTGTTTCTCTAGTTGCATAAGGAATCACTACATGATAAGAAACAACAAGAAAAGTTTACTGGCAGAAATAGAGAAAAGATATATACATCTATTTTATCTACCTAAACATAAGTAGATAAAAATATGTGTAAATAGTTCCTTATGTCAAGAAACTGTGTCTGAATATCTTTCTACCCTTAAAGGCCTGGCACAGCGCTAAGTACATAGTACACAGTAAGCATGTAGTAAATGTTTCCATATTTCAGGGACAGAGTTTGGACACTAAAATGCCAATATTTGTTTGGCTATAGCGATTTAATCCAGGAAAATAGAAATTAGCTTCCATGCTGTCTCTGGAACTTCCACACCATTCTCCCAGCACTTTCATGTATTCACCAATCTAGAAGCTGTCCAAACCCCATGGTTTAAGGTTTTTAAGGGGGATCCATTACAAAGGCATGATTAATTAAATCATTGTCCACTGGTGATTGACTCAATCTCCTCCATCTCCATCTCCATCTCCATCTCTGGAAGTCTGGGGGTGGGGTTTAAAGTTCCAACCCTCTAATCACATGGTTGGTTTCTTTGGAAGCCAGTCCCCATCCTGAAGCTATCTAGGGTCCACTAAGAGTCACCTTATTAGGATAAACTCAGATTATGGTTGAAAAGGGCTACTTATGAATAACAAAAGAGACTCTCCTCCCTGTCACTCAGGAAATTTCAAAGGTTTTTGAAGCTCTTGTCATAGAAACCAGGGACAAAGACCAAATATGTATTTCTTTTTTTTATTATTATTATTATACTTTAGGTTTTAGGGTACATGTGCACCATGTGCAGGTTTGTTACCTATGTATCCATGTGCCATGTTGTTTTGCTGCACCCATTAACTTGTCATTTAGCGTTAGGTATATCTCCTAATGCTGTCCCCCCCGCCCACCCCACAACAGTCCCTGGAGTGTGATGTTCCCCTTCCTGTGTCCATGAGTTCTCATTGTTCAGTTCCCACCTATGGGTGAGAACATGCTATCACAATATTACAGGCTGTCTCTGTATATAAATTTCCCCCTTCCTGTAAGGAAATTAAAATAGGGCCAACCCTTATCCAGTATGACCTTGTCGTAACTTGATTATACCTGCAAACATCCTATTTCCAAGTAAAGTCACATTTATAGGGGCTAGGACTTACACATGTCTTTTTGAAAGACACAGTTCAACCCACAACAGTAACTAATTGACTTCCTTTCTCCTGAGCTACCCTGTGATTGAGGCACAGCAATTTTCTCTAAGGACATAGCACTTTAAAGATAGAGCCTGTAATCAAACATCCTAGTTGCTCTTTGGGAGCTCAACCTAGGTCTAGCCTGCTCAGTTTAGTATAGTTCACTTCTACGAATAATACTGAATCCAAAGCAAGACTCTGACGAGGATCGAGAAAGCAGTGACACACCTAACCATGCTGTAAGGCAGAATAGAAGAGATATAACAGAGATGAAGTGTGTAATCTAGAAAAGGGACATATTGATTATGCTGAGGAGGTAGGCGTGGGAGGCAGCAGCCATTTGAGAGGCAGAAGCAGCATGAGCAAATGCATAGAGACAAGAAACTTCCATCTATTAAGTGACTGGTTCCACTTGGCTGAAGTATAAGGTATGTTTGGAGGGACAGGGATGCCGGGGTGTGGCAACACGAGTTTTTGCCTGTAAGTCTTCAGTGTCTGAGAAAAAAAAAAAAAGGCCACATGGGATGTTCTTGTCTATTTTTGCTGTTAGGTGATAAATTAGGCAGGATATATCTAGGTATGTGTGTGCGTGTTGCCAAGGGATCTGTATCTATACAGATTTAGTGACAACATTTATTAACACAACGGGGTGATAGGCTTTGGCATCAGGGTGTTGTAATAGTTGTAATTTGGCTTGTATCAATATCCCTATTTTTGCAGATGAGTAAACTGTGGCTTTGAACAATAAGGACCTCACCCAGGGTCACCCCGCCCTGGTAAATGTTGGGTTTAGGAACTGAACCCAGGTCTAGCTGGTTCCAGAGCACACATTGGTGCTTTCTGTGGCATGGCCTGTAGGTGACTTCTGAGGGAAATCAGCTCCTTGGTGCTGAGGGCTTAGCCATGATTCCTTTCAAAGTGAGCTCTCCATATCTTCTTGGGCGGGGTTCCTGTGCTCAGGGGGATTTTCAAAGATAATGGTGTCCACTGGAGGGAAATATATCTTGGAGCAAAGATGTGCAAGGATGGTCCCAGATTATCCATTCCTATTTATGAAAACTGGCAGATTTGCTGACTGGGAACATAATCGCCAAAGGGCTGAATAGATAAGAGCGTTTGAGAGTAAAATGTGTTTTGGGAAGCTTTAAATTCTTATTTTTGAAATAAGATAATAAATGTCCAAATCAAATGGGAAATTAGTGACCAGGTTAAAAAATAAATCGAGGTTTTCCAACTCCAAGTTCAGTGTATTTTCTATTTTGTTAAAAAAGTAAAAGGAAATTGCAAAGAAGATACTTGGAGAGGAGGAACAAAGTAAGTAAGGCAAGGACATGATGGATACAGAGGGATTAACTGGGGCGGGGGGATGTCTGTTAATTGTATAAATTTGGGGGTTGGGGTGGTGCAGCTAAAAGGAGCTGTCCTAAATCCTGGCAAAGGCCCTCCACTTTAATAAGCATTGTAACTTTCTCTTTCATTGTTGGAGGTAACACGTATAAAAGGAAAGCAGCAATCAGAACAATGCAGTTTCCCAGAGGGCTCTTTAGCAGAAGTCTCCTGTGGTTCCATGCTGTTGTTAATGCTCCCCTTTAGTCTCCTGGACTCCCTAAATGCTTTGGACCACTTAAGCAAGGCCACATTGCTAATTGTGCAGACCACCTTCAGAGGTGGCACCGTGGAGCAAGACCAGGCAACTCAGGCTCTAATGGGCCTTGATTGTGGTCTCGAGCAAAAACCACCTCTTGAAAGCTGCTGTGAGACAGCTATTGGGAGGTTTGGTAGGAAGATTTAGTGCTGCTCTTTGAAGGATCGATGTCTAAGTTCTTCAGAACCTCCTGACACCTCAGATGGATTCTAGGTGGTTCCCCAGTGGGCACAATCTCATTATCATCCACATACATTTATTTATCTCCTAATAGGTGCTCATCACTGTATTATGAGGGCCGCAAAGCCTAGTTATGGGGCTAAAACAAGCACACATGAAGCAATGAATAAGTATTAACTGCTGAGTTGTATATTTCTGATGGCCTCTTCAAGGTGCAGAGAAAGAAGATCTCCTCCAAGGGAATTAAATGGTCAGAATTGGGGAGGTAAAAATTAGAATCTGAAGAAACCAAACATGCTTTAGAGAGACAGGTGACTGGCATCAGAATGAATTCCTGGCAGTAGGGAGCAACCTGCAGACAGGGAATAAGAATGCACACAGATTGGCTGAGTAGAATAGAAAATGTGTGTTTCTTTTGATTATAACAAGGAAGAAGTCAAGTTTGTTTTTAGTTTGTCTGTAACACCCACTCATTCTTACCAATTTCCCTTATTTGCAGAGAGATAGCTGTTCCCAGGCCTTTAGAGAGGAACAGTATCTACCTGTAATTTATTGGTATTTTATTTTCATTCTACAGATTGAGTATTCCTTATCTAAAATGGTTGGGACCAGAAGTGTTTCAGATTTTAGATTTTTTTGGATTTGGGGATATTTACATGTACATAACAAAATATCTTGGGGATGGGACCCAAGTCTAAACATGAAATTCATTATGTGTCATATATACCTTATATGCATAGCTGGAAGGTAATTTTATACAATATTTTAATTAATTCTGAACACCTGTCACATGAGGTCAGGTATGAAATTTTCCACTTGTGGCATCATGTCAGTGCTCAAAAAGTTTTGAATTTTGAAGTACTTTGGACTTCAGAGTTTCAGATTAAGGATGCTCAACTTGTATTTATTTTTACAGTTAACTTCTATAGGCAAGTGATAGTGGTTTCAATGAAAATGTACGTAAATGAAAAGAAGTGAAGCAATTTAAGGAAAAAGATGAAATAATAGTTCAGGTAGTATATAGATGGGGCAAAAATATGTGATATTGATGCACCATTGACCAAAGTTTGGGAAAACTGTTGTTGACAAAGAGGAGTCATAGTAAGATGCTGATCCTTGTGTTGAAGTTTCTGATCCTCCTTGCACTACTCACCACAGATACTCCAGAAAAGTGGAAGAATGAGTCAATAAATAAATCAGTCATGACTTTTCCAAAGAAAAAAATCCAACTACCTCTAGTAAGGGTCAAAACTAGGGTAATGACATGATAAAAAGGAATCAATCCAGGTGACACTTGAGAGTAAGAAATAACAGATAACAGATCAGAATTAGGTCAATGTTTCTTAAACTTTAGTATGTACACAAATCATCTGGGGATTTTATTAAAATGCAGATTCTGATTCACTAGGTCTGGAGTGGGGCCTGGGATTCTGCATTTCTAGCAAGCTCCCAGGGAATTCCAATGCTGCTAGTCAGTGAACCATATGTTGAGTTGCAAAAGTTCTAGGTGGTATCAGAGAGGGGGAGAATCATAGTGAACTCTGAAGTTTTGTGCTACTTTAAAATTTTGTTGAAAATGCAATTTTAAGTAAGAAATTTAAAAAATCCCTTCTACCCCTAAACATTCTAACTCGGAGGAAGTTCTTTTCCCTGTAAACTTCAGTAATGTCCTTCAATTCTTTAATCTCTTGTTTTATTTCTGTAACTCATTATTAGTTATGTTTTGTTCTTGATTCTCATAAGCATAAAGTCCCGATTGGCTCATAATAAACTCTGAGTAGATGAGGCCTGTGAAATACTCTAAAATCATGATTTCATTAATGCGTGTTGTTTGCGCTTGAGGACGAAGTTGCCCAATGTTACACTATAAAGGGCAAAGCTGCTTTGCAAACTCAAGTTCTCTAATTCTGGATGCTTTTGTGTGAAGACTTATTGCTATTCCCACGTCTCTATACCAATAACACAACCTTTCAACCCTCTGAGTTTTTCCCCTAGCTCCTGGGACTATGAGTGGGAGAGTCTGAGGGTCATCTGTTGATATTGAATGTGGCAGGAGTGAGCTTCCTACTCCTTCCTTTTCCTTGCCCTTCTTTTCCAAGGGCATAAGGAAGAAAGCATGGAGTGTCAGCCAGTCTGCATGGAGCTGCCTACCAGCCAGAACCTGCTAATTCTTATTTTGTGGAAGTGCCTGTCAGGTTTGGCCAAATCTCCTATAGAAGGATAAAGTAACCAACACAGAATTCAGCTCCCACACTCCCCTGCAGTTATAAAACTTACTTAGCTTTATTTAATTTTTAATTTTTTTTAAGTTTAGAATCTTCAGTTGAGAACTGCAAATTAAGTTGCGTTCAATAGTCTTTTCCAGCTCATATGCTGCTGCTAGGTTGCAATTATTGCTCGACACCCTTCCTCAGCATTGACATCTTCGCCAGCCTGAGAAACTAAAACACAATTATTTATTAATTTTAGGTGAGTTTTCTTCAATTTTAATAATTCCTATACTTCTTTTATTTATTTATTTTGAGACGGAGTCTCACTCTGTCGCCAGGTTGGAGTGCAGTGGCGCAATCTTGGCTCACTGCAACCTCTGCCTCCCCGGTTCAAGCGATTCTCCTGCCTCAGCCTCCTGAGTAGCTGGGATTATAGGCACCCACCACCACACCCAGCTAATTTTTGTATTTTTAGTAGAGATGGGGTTTCACCATGTTGGCCAGGATGGTCTCGATCTCTGCACCTCGTGATCCACCCCCCTCGGCCTCCCAAAGTGCTGGGATTACAGGCGTGAGCCACCACGCCCAGCCACTTATTTTCTTATTTGCATGCTTTATACCCGGTATTACTTAGTTCCTATGATGTTTCCCAGAAATATGGAATTAGCTATGCCAGACACTGTAGCCAGAAGACTCAACAGTCACACAGCATTATAATGGTTAAATACTAGGATTGAATGTTAAATAAATTTTGAAGCAAATTTTAAGTGTCTGCATAATAATTTATTGTGTATTCACTGATAATAAATCCTAAGAATCTAATATTCCAAGATAAATGAGCCCAAGAGTTTATTCAGACTATATTCTGCAATATGCCATCTGAACAAAGGGAATAATTGGATAGTTTGAGGGGTACCATTATTTTTTACATGTTCTACAACTTATTCTAAGTATATCTTAGATCACATGCTACAAATTTCTATTATCACTATTAATAGCTATCAGATATTGAACTCTATTAAGCATCATGTACTTTAGTCAATATTTGAAACCACTCATTGAGATGGATACTATTATCTCCACTTTATAGGTGAGGAACCTAAGAGTCAAAAACAGAGGTTAAGACCAGGTGTGGTGCCTTGCCCCTATAATCCCAGTACTTTTAGAGGCTGAGGCAGGCAGATCACTTGAGGCCAGGAGTTCAAGACCAGCTTGGGCAACATAGTGAGACCCTTGTCTCTATAAAAAATAAAAATACAAAATTAGCTGAGTGTGATGGTGCACACCTGTAGTCCTAGCTACTTGGGAGGCCGAAACAGAAGGATTGCTTGAGCCAAGGAGTTTGAGGCTACAGGGGAGCTATGATCATGCCACTGCATGCTAGCCTGGGTGACAGAGCAAAACCCTGTCTCTAAAAAAAAAAAAAAAAAGACTTTAAATAACTTATGGTTAATGAGTGGCCAAGTTTAGATTTTAACTTTTTAATTCTACCATCCATATTCTTAACCATTACACTACACCCATTTAATATTATCAGTAGATTTATCTGTATCTATCCTGAATGTATTTATTTTCAGCCTGTATACTTCCTGCATAATGTGATTTATAATCAATATTTTTATTCCACCCCTAATGGGTATATGCAGTATGCTCAGTTCTGTTGAGAAACGCACAGAAGTAAAAGCCATGGTGCTTGTTTAAGAGCTTTTTACAAACTTGTTAGGGGTGTGGTGTGTACATACATACAAAATTTAGTTTAGTAGAAGGCTTCAGCATCTATACAAGTTAGTAGGATAAAAGCTATCCCATACTCAGAAAAAAATTTCAAATTAGCATCATGGTTAAGAGCAACTTGTCTAACCTGTGGCCCATAGGGCACGTGTGGCCCAGGATGGCTTTGAATGTGGCCCAACACAAATTCATAAACTTCTCAAAACATCGAGGTTTTTTTGTTTTGTTTTTTGCCCATCAGCTATCATTAGTGTTAGTATACTTTATGTGTGGCCCAAGATAATTCTTCTTCTTCTGATGTGGCCCAGGGAAGCCAAAAGATTGGACACCCCTGGAACTTTAGAGGGATGAGGTGCCATTGTGAGATAGTATGGCCTGAAATATTCTGCTAGGTCAATAAGTATCTCTGATGTGGAAAATAACTAATTGTGGGTTATATCATAAAATATTCTCTTTTTAATTTGAAGACATGTTCCTTTCTTTAGGTATTTCTCAATTTGTTAAACAAAGCTATGTTTGATATCTGTATTTTAAAATACACTACTCCCCTTTTATCCGAGATTTCACTTTCCTGTGTGAAATGTGCCATCCTGCTGTGTCCTGCCCAGGGTATGAATTATTTTTTGTCTAGCTGGCCAGTTATTAGATTGTGTTAACCTTTGGGGATTCACCAAGAACCAATGTTACATATGATGCAAGAGTCCACTTCAGTCACACACTCACACCCAGAATGCCAGACTTGAAAGCCACTGTGTAAAATATTGTCTGGAAATTATTTTATGGAACATAGTTATATGGCAATATATGAACAGTTCTTCAAGCATGTGTACATATAATGATAGCTATATTATTAAACTGTGCTAAGTGCCTGCCCTACCCTTTCCACATTTTAACTCTGATTCCTAAACTGTTAGTAAATTCAGAATTCTAACTTAGTGTTGTGCAATTTCAAAGGACCTGCCCTTTCTTCATACTGTTCTGTCTCTGATTAAATATCTTCTTTGTGTAGATCCTTATATAACATAGAGACAGATATAATCCTTCTAAATGGTCTCGTAATTTTGTATAAACCCGAGCAGATAATCATATTGGGGGATGTAGGATTTAGAGAAATTTATTCTGATAACTATGAGAAGAAATTTATAGGTCAGTGTGGCATTATATTAATCCTTTTTCATCTTATTACACATTTGGCTCAGAATATAAAATGTGTACAGACATGAGATATGTACATTAGGTAGTTATTTATTTTTCTTTGAATAATTCCTTTCTAAAACAAAATGTTGCCCAGCAGAGGGGATAAAAATGCTAGATCGTTGGTCTCGTTTGCTAGGATTCATGACCTGTTTCATAAAGGACTTTGCTAGGATTCGTGACATGCTCCATGAAGGACTTAACTTGATTAGAAACATTAAACTTGGGAACTGAAAGAAATATCCAAGCTTGTTGAGCCCAGAGGTTCTCAAACTTCAGTGTACATCAGAGACCAACTGGAGGGTGTGTTAAAATATAGCTTGCTGGGTGCCATCCCAAGAGTTTCTGATTCAGTAGGTTGGGGTGGGGAATGAGGATGCATTTTTAGCATGTCGTCAGATGATACTGATGTTGCTGGTCTCAGAGCCCTACTTTGAAATCACTGGTCTATTGTAAGGCTTTTTACCTATGAGAAAAGTGAGGACATGAGGGAGGCCGTTCATGTACATATATTAATCAAATCCTGTTCCTTTCCATCCAAAAGCCCTCATGTGGTATCCTGTTGAAGTTTGAATAAAATCCCAAATCCTTATTATCTAGAAGATCTTGCATGCCTGTTCTCTGCCCATCCTTCCACATCAGAGTCTCCATAGAGCCTTACTTACTTTCATTGCAGTTATTCAATGGACACATTCTTATGTCAGCATGAAAAACAACTAATATGGGCACATGGCACAGAACAAAAGTGAAGGTTTGACTTACAGAGACTTTCAATTCCTGCCATTTTCTTGGGGGCTCCAAATACAGCTAATAGAAGCCACATGCTGAGTGACTTGTCAGTCTATATTCCCATGTGGTGGGTCCATCTTGATTCCTCTGTTTTATCTATCAGAGAGTTTGATCCTCATTTTAATAATAGCTATTCATAACATGTATTCATCAGCCATGTACTAGCTACTGTGTCAAGCAGTATTGAGATTTAGATGCTGACTTCTGAGGCTAGACTCTTTATTCTTAGAAAATAAACAACAGTGCCCCTCTATTATATACTGAAATAATGATGATGTTTGTCTAAACAACCCTAGCTGGTCAAATAATGGCAACCCCTTCCCCTGGCTGCTGTTTTACTCACCATTTAACAAAAAATCAGGTGGTGCCTTTGGAGGAAGAGAAGGGAGATTTAGGCTGAAGGATTTTTTTAAAAAATTTATTTTTGAGACAGAGTCTCATTCTGTCACCCAGGCTGGAGTGCCGTGGCACCATCTCAGCTCACTGCAACCTTTGCTTCCCGGGTTCAAGTGATCCTCCCACCTTAGCATCCCGAGTAACTGGAACTATAGGTGCATGCCACCACGCCTGACTAATTTTTGTAGTTTTAGTAGAGACAGGGTTTTGCCATGTTGCACAGGCTGATCTCAAACCCCTACCCTCAAGTGATCCACCTGCCTCAGCCTCCCAAAGTGCTGGGATTACAGGTGTGAGCCACCGAACCCAGCTGAGGTTGAAGGGATTCTTACAAAGACATGTGAAGAGAATAGATTGGAGCTAAATTTGATTACATTAAAACTAAGCTCAGTACTTAAAAATGTCATGTTCTCTGACTTGATAACTGAAGAATTTGTATGAGTCATTAGAAGAAAGTAATTTGTTGTACTTTATATTTTCAGCTATCCTTGAGAATGGTTTCTGCTTCTTACGTTCTCAATAATAGAAAAGTCTGACACATGGCGTTTACTTTAAAGGGTTAAGCAATCCCATGGGTTGTGGGATATCAGATAAATACTGCTTCCTTGGTGCAGTTAATTTTAGGCCAAAATACAATTATTGGTCAGATGCACAAATTATCTCTTTATTTCTTAAGGATTAGAAAAAATTTTGAGGAAACCTACTTTCTTCCTAAAGCAGATCTGAAATAGAATGAATTTTATACAAGCTAATTTTTCCAGGGTTTTTATTTGTTTCTTCTTAGCAAACTATTTTACCAGAAAATATGAATACATTCTGAAACTTTACCATAAAAAATTCTCCCTTCTTCCCTTCTTTTCTTTTTTCTTCCTTTCCTTTCCTTTCCTTTCCTTTCCTTTCCTTTCCTTTCCTTTCCTTTCCTTTCCTTTCTTCCTTCCTTCCTTCCTTCCTTCCTTCCTTCCTTCCTTCCTTCCTTCCTTCCTTCTTTCTTTTCTTTTTTCTACCTCTTCTTCTTTTCTTTCATTCAAGCATTAATGACCTATCCATTCTACAGATAGTTAATTCACACTTACAATGTGCCTGGCATATTTATTTTAAATATTGAAACTCACTAGAACCAAAGTCCAAATATGGATGCTCTGTAGTGGTGAGTCCACTTGTTACAAGGACCCCGGAAAATGAAATCAACTTGGATAGAAACCAACACAGACCCAATTTTATACCATTAAGCCATCTTCTATTCTAAAGAACAACTGTATGTGTATTACATATAGGCTTCTTATAGAATTTCTGATGGACATACCAGCAAATTCGGTATTTTTAAAAATACATCCTAAACAAAAACAGATTTTTCTCAGGAGTGTGAAGTTGATACAGCATCAGATAATAAATTTAATATAAATAATTATATCAAAGATAAAGGAACAAAAGCAAAATCATTTCAAAAAATGTAGAAATATTTAATATAGTCAGCATATTTATTAAAACTAATCTGAACAAGCTTAGATGGAAGTAGGACATTTTTACCTCAAAAACAAGAAGGTATCAAGAAACTACAGCAAACATATATTTACACTAGTAACAAAGCAAGAATGAATACTATCATTGTTTCTATTGATTATTGAAATGAAAAAACTAGCCAATGGAATAAGACAAAAAAAAAAAAAAAAACAGAAGCAAAAAGATTGGAGAGGAATCTACAGGACTTTTATTTGCAGACAGTCCATGAGGGTTTATTGGCCAACTATTAGAATTAAAAATAATTTCCACAAGTTTGTTGGGTACAAGGTAAACATATAAATCTAATTAGCCTTTCCCTACAATTATAATTACCAATTAAAATGTAGAACTGAAAAAAATTCATATTTAATAGTGACAAAAATGTAAGGAAGCTAAGAATAATCGAATAAAAGATGCAAGACCTTTATGGGAAAAATGACAAAATATTATTGAAGATTATGAAGTCCTGAATAAGCCATCAACATTGACCATATTTATGTATGGGTAGACTCAATAACACAAAGATGCCGATTTTTTCTAAATTCTTCTATAAATCCATACATTTCCACTCAAAACTCCAACAGAACTGTTCATGGAATTTGACAAGCTAATTCTATAACTCATATATGATCAGGGGGCCAAAAATAGCCAAGACAACTCTGGGGGTGGGGAAAAACCCAAAATAAAAGACTTGCCCAACTAGACATCCAGGCATGTTTTATCCCCAAATTAATTAAGACAGTGGGACACAGATACAAAATAGGCACACCAGCCTGTTGGACACAGTAGAGCTCAGTAACTTTTCCTTGCAGTATGGAAAATTGATCCCTGACCAGGTAGACATTGAAAATCATTAGTTAATAAACAGACTAGTCAAGCTATGGTGCTGGAATAATTTCTTATCTATATGGGAAAAAATGAAATTAGACTTCATTTTATATCACCCATGAAAATAAGGATATATAAAAATTTAAATGTAAAATGTGAAACTTTAAAATTTTTATAAGAAAACAATGGTGATTAGTTTTATGACCTATGTATGGGAAAGATTTCTTAAAAGAGGGGAAAAAAAGCATAGATCATTAAAAAAATTGGTATATTTTATTACAATTATTTTTAAAACTTATGTTCCAGGAAAGATACGATAAATTAAAAGATGAGCTACACACTTGGAGAAAACATTGGCAGTGCACCCAGCACATAAAGGATTGGTATTCTAAATTGTATAATGACCCCCACACATGAACAACAGAAAGACAAATAACCCAATGAAAAATGAGCAAAGCATATGAATAAGCAAATGACAGATGCCAAAACCAAAATGGATAGTTAACATATAACACATAAAAGCATGTATAGCCACACTAGAACCTTGAGAATACAAATTCAAAAAGCATTGAGATATTACTTCAAACCACCAGAGTAGCAAAAATGTACAATTCTGACAATATTAAGTGTTGGCAGGGAGAATTGAGAGCTCTCATATCTTAAAGAATGGGAATATGAATTGAGGCAGCCACTTTGAAATACAATTTAGTGTTGAAGCTACACATGACATTTGGTCTCACAATTGCATATTTATGTAAACACTTAAGGGAAACTCTCAGGCAATTTACATTGGGCTAGTTATTAGAATGTACGCTGCTTGTTATGTGAAAAAAAATCTAAATCAGAAGAGTGCATCAAATTGTGGTATCTTTACATAATATAATAACATCCAATACTGGAGCAGAACAAATGAGAGCTACATGCAACATTAGTGAACCTCACAGTCATACTCTTGAGTGAAAAAAGCAAATTACTGAATATGCAGAATGATACTATTTAGATAAAGCTTGTAAACATTTAAAATAATCCAAAATATTTCATGTGTAGTTTCATATATATTAATAATATAAAAACATGCATGGACATGACGAATGTCCCTTTTAGAAGGAAGAAAGTGGGACTGCTACAAGAATATTGACCTATGCCTGTAATATTTTATTTCTTCAAAAAGAATCTGAAACAAATATACCAGAATGTTAGGAATTAATAAAAGCCAGGTTATAGTTATGCAGATATTTATTATATTATTATTTCTACTTGTTTGAATGTTTGAAATACTTCAAAATTAAATAAAGAACCACCCAGCCTCACTGAGATTGTGTGCTGAGTGCTCTACTAGGTTTATTCACAAAGTTCTTACACTCCCTGCTCTCAATGGGACTGATTAAAATTTATGACTCAACCAAATTATATATGACCACATAGCATAACTATTCAGACTCATTGGGAAAATGTCAAAATTGTGAATGTTAAATTCTGAAATATCAAGGCTCAACTATAGACATACAAAACCAACTAGGGACATAAAGAATAAAAATGAAAACAAAATAAAAGCTGTTTAATAATATAATTCAGAACAATATATAATCTCTTCTTCCCTGCTAAAATCAGGCCAGAGATTGGCATTTGCCTTCCTGAAGGATTGTCTGTCCATATGAGTAATAGTTAGCAGGAAAAACCACACAGGTTTATATAATACAAACCAAAACAAAACAACCTTCTCACATGAAGGGAAAAGAATACTTCGCAAAATGGCTGCACCTTCCCAAGTACATCCTTCAGCTCCCCAAACAGATTTTCCATCCTTGACCTTCTCGTTGGAAACCTCTCCTTAAGCAGTTACACACAGCTCTGCAAATGTTAGAGTGACATTTGGACTGGGCTTGCGTGATCAGCTTGCCCGCTCTTCTGGGCTTCCCCGGGGGCCTGCCAAGCTCCAGCACGTTGGTATTAGCCTTGCAGGCCTCACCTCCCAGAGCTAGCAATAACATTTACCAGCTACAGTTTTCTCCATTTTCAAATATTTCCTCTGGCCCACATGACAGTGATCCAGCTCCTCTATAGAGTGGAACCTGAAAGGAGTGGTTTAAAGAAAGGAGAGCCCTCCTGTAAGAACTTTTAACATTTACCTTTCATTAAAGATTTTACTTGTGGCTTAATCGAGCTCTCCCACTAGAATTTTGGTATGTTTGGGAAAAATTAATTACTAAAATCTTACATCTCTGGGAGGCGGGGTACATCTTTGATCGTTCTCGTGTCAGTGAAAACTCTGAAAAACAATGGCTCTGGATGGAAAGGAATCAAATCTGAGCTTTTTGCCAAAAGCTTTTTGCAATCCCAAGAAATCTGGATTGACCAGGAAATTCTAAATCATAACTGTAGAAAACAGTTTCACAGCCTTGCTATGCCCAATATGTGACAGGGACTGGGTCTAAGGACTTCATAAAGTCAGGTGCGTTGTCTCATTTGTTGTATCTCCAGTGCCTGAATGAATGGATGAGGAATGAATTGAATATTCTCCCAAAAGCTAATGAGTCATGAGCTAATATTATCCTTATTTCACCAATGAGAAACCTGAGACTCAACTGAGAAATCAAGTGACTTGTCCAGTCACAGAGCTTAATAAGTGGCAGGCCTCATATAGAGGCTGAGAACTTCATTGTGCTGGTGTAATCTGTACTAGTAGAGATACATATGTGTTCAAATGTCATGATAAGCACTGGCAAGGAGAGTTAAACATGAATAAGAACACAGTTGAGTTTCAACTCATAAATTTAGGAGGAAACAGGAAAAGAGAGAATCACCAGTAGACAAACACCACATTAATAAATGTTGCAAGCAAGATCACTGATGGATGCTAAAATTAGTGGATAAAAGTTTGAGGAGAATAATATTTGCATAGACTCAAAGTATCTTCTCTAATACATGTATCAACTACAAAGGAAAATACAATCATTTAGAAGTGGAGAGACCTGGAACTTGGAAGATCCTGACTTTATCAAATAAGCAGGAAATTATCACTAGGGACAAGGCATGTGAATATCATGAACCCCTCGATAGAATGCACTGAAAAGGACACAATATCATTTTTATGGTGTTCTTGTCAAAAACGTGTAACTTCTCTCCAATCCTGAAAAAAACACTGGACAAAACCAAAATGAAGATCTTTGATACAATATCTGACTAGTTCTCTTTAAAAATACATGAAAGACAACAAAAGACTGAGGAACTATTGTAGACTGGAAGGGAGCATAGCAAAAGAATAGCTATTGTGATGTAGGATCCTAGAACAGAAAGGAAGAGAAAAACATATTAATGGGAAAATAGTAAAATTTGAATAAGGCCTGAAGTTTAAAATATTGAATCAATGTATATTTGCTATGATTGATAATCATACCATGGTAATATAAGAGGTTATTGGCATTAGGGGAAGTAGGGTGAGGGGTGTAAGAAACTCAGTATAATTTTTATAACTTTTCTATAAGTATGTAAGTTTGAAATAAAAAAGTTTGAAACAACAATTAAAACAAAAAAATGAGCAGAAAATACATTTGTCCTTCCAGTTTGCTTACAGAATTGATAGAGAGAGTCAAATATGTAAACTAAACTAAAGTACACACAAAAAACAGTCCTGTAGGCACCGCTGATAATAAATGTATGTACCAGATAGAAGGCCATGGAAAAGGGTAGTCATCTTACCTGGGAAGAGAGCACAGGTAGCCCTCAGGATAGGCTTCATAGAGAAGACGATGCTCAAAGATTTCTTATTTATCCACTATCTATTTTATAGAGCATCTACTATGGACCAGGCCCTCTTCTAGAAAATAGCTACATCATGGTAAACAAAAAAGAAAAGGTATCTGCATTCATGGAGCTTATAGCCTAGAAGAAGTCAGATAATAGATGAGCAAAAAAAAAAAAAACAAACAAACAAAAAACAAACCCAAACAAAAATAATTAGATATTTTAGGTATTGTTATGAAAAATAAATGAGCTGATGTGATAGAATATGCTCAGGGAGATAGGGGAATTGGAGAATACCTTTCTGAGAAGATGATAGTTAAGCTATTTGGGCTAGGGCCTGAATGGGAAAGAGCCAGCCATGCAAAATGAACAAGGAGCAGGTAATTCCATACCAAGGAAACAGGTTGGCTGAATGCTCAAATGCAAGAACAAATTAGTATGTTTGTGTTTAAGGAAACAAAAGTAGGCCAGCATGCTGGGCTGTAATGGACAAGGAGGCAATAGTAGATGATGAGCTGTAAAGTAAGGTCACCTGGTGGCTCTAAGTCCAAACTGGCATACTTTTGAGTAAAAGGTGGTGCTATTAATAATTACACCAGGACAACAGAAGTGAAATGAGACTGTCTGGCCAAACCTGGACGTAAGATCATCCTTTAGCAAGGAAAGAAATCACATAGGACTTGGTGAGCCAGTCAAGGAGTATGAAGTTATTCCCAGCGCATTAGGAAGCATGGGAAGTTATAACAAGGGTAGGAGGTGATTGTTCTGGCTGCCATGTGGAGAACCCACTATTGAGAGTAAAGAATGAATGTAGGGGGGATCATTAGGAGATGATTTCAGAAGCCTAGTTAGAAGACAGAGGATGGGGGCTTTGACTACAGGAGTAGACTTGGGAGAGGAGAGAACTGGATGACAGTAGAGTCAATGAGCCTTGTGTGTTCTCAGAAGATAGACTGAGAACATTTTAGACAAAGGGAGCGGCCTGAGCACAGTCACAGGGGCAGGGCACATTCCGGGAGCCAAGAGTGTATTCTATGGCCAAAGTGAAAGGAACAGCAGGGGTAGGCCATTGGCCTGGAGATAAGACCAGGGGCTCAGACCATATGCGATTTAGAATTCAAGGCTAAGTAGTAAGAACTATGGTGCCATTGAAAGTGATATGATTAGATTTGTTTTAGAAATATGAGTCTAGTCCAACTATAAGAGAAAAAGATAAAATGAAAACTACAGTGAAAACAGAGATAGCTTTTGCTAGTTAGAGAAATAAACAAAAAGCAAGACATTTTGAGGGTGGTACAATAATGTGGGAGACACTTTTATTTTTACTGGAAATTGCCCACCCATTCATCAGACACACCCTTGATCATCTAGTGTTTTACAATATAATTAGTTGTTGACTCAAGGACTGCTGAACAGTGTCACTGAGTCATAAAGATGGCTCCAGGAGGAAAACTTTGGGCACAAATTAATGCTATGTACCCTCTACTTTCTATCTTCTGCTCCAGTGCTTTTCTTGGCCCACTCATTTCTAAGTTTTAGCAATATTTCTCAGGCTGGTGTGCCTCACATGCAATTCTGGCAAGCTAAACATGGTGACAGAGCCAGATAACTTGTTCCCTGTAGACTCATAAACTCATCAGCTGTGGGCTGGTAATATAATTTACAATTTACTTTGCCAGCCCTATAAAACAGCTTTTTTCTTGCAGAGAAATGAAGCCCTGACAAGAAGTGTTTATGACTTAATTTTAGCTGTGTTCTTCATTGTTGCTGCAGTAGTAGCCTGTGTATGATGCATCCTAGTCAACCGCCAGACAGTTACAACTTTGTTGTTGTTGTGTTTGGTAAGCTAAGGACAACATTAGACTTTGCCTAATACCTACCCCACAATCCTATTTCAATGTTGGCCATAGTATGTACCTCCATGTTTATGAATAAATGAATCGAGACACAGTTGTTGGATACCTCACAGCCGTGGCTCATACCTTGATGAAACTGTATGATATCATATCCTTCTAGATAAAGTTCCTGTAAAATGATACTGTTAGAAGGCTTGAGAATGGGAGAATCTGAGATATGCTGCTTCAAGTCAAATGGTTATCCTCCTGCTGACTAGTTGTTCTTTATTATTCTCCACAGTGTACTACAATAATTATTTACCATTCATATTTCAGGCTAATAAGGTTACTTCTATTCAGCCATTACATAATGTGACTGTAGCTAAAATTAAAGCTGCACAAGGTAGGAAATTTGTTTTATTCATTGCTAGATCCTCATGGTCTGGAACAATGCCTGGAACAATAGTATGTACTCAGAAACTACATGTTGAATAAATAAGCTCAACTATTGACATATTGAATCTACCCTAATGATTTGGGAACTAATACTACAAATAGTGTAGTCATCTTCCAAGAAGAGCATATTCTCCTGAGGTTGGCCAGGGGATTGATGAAGTGCCCTGATGCATTATATAGCGTCCAACAGTCATTCCAATAACATGCTAAGATCTACAAAACTGTAACTGCATATTTGAATTCAAATCCAGGGACAGTTTATTAACCTGGGTAACTCTAGATTCTACTGTACACAAATTTAGAGTTGTGAGATTTCTCTTTATTAATTCTCTTTTTTCTCTTAGCCACATCCACTAAAAAAGATATCTTTATTTCATGTCCTGTA
Source organism: Nomascus leucogenys (assembly GCF_006542625.1). Lineage (NCBI taxonomy): Eukaryota > Metazoa > Chordata > Mammalia > Primates > Hylobatidae > Nomascus > Nomascus leucogenys. The sequence continues at coordinate 26,780,478 of NC_044402.1, read as the reverse complement.
TGAGTTGTATGTAACATCTGGCTCTGTCACCATTCCTTTGTATTCTCATTCCATAGCTAACTTTCCTTAAGAAGTGTTGTAATAGCATATATTTCAGTGTTCACAAAAAAAAACACAAAAGCAATGTTCTGAACCAGGTGACTCAATAGATCTTTATGTGTTTTATATATGCTTATGTATATGTACACATATGTATTTAATCATCTGTTTCACAACATTTTTGATTTTGTTTTACCTGATTTTGGAAGCAGGATCCCAAATAATGACAATAAAAAGCAAACTTTTTCACATCTCTATGAGAAGGGAAATCAAGGCTTTAAAATATTACCTCAGTTTCCTCAGGTATGAAATAAAAGGTATGAATGCAGATAAATTTCAACTTTCTTTCTAACTCTAAATTTCTATGCAATTCAGGGACAGTAATATGACAACTTCTGTGCTTTTTTTTTTTTAATAAAGTGACAAGAAACCGATTTTACTTTAATCAGTTTATCAGACTTCTTAAATTTTCTTTGTTGGCTTGACTTTTCTAGGAAATTCATCCTGTATCTTAGATAACATAATTTTGGTTCATGTTGTATTTGTGACCCGGTTTGTCCTTGTAAGTACTATGTATAGAATTGAGGTTTGTTGAACTGGTGCATTGTGAAACAATTGCTAGGAAGAAAGTGTATTTTCTTCTGCCACCCTAAAGAATTTCTCTCTCTGATCTGGCCTCAGATAATATGAAAGCACCCACATTCTAGTGAGTACAACTGTGTGTGGAACAGTTCAGTTATCTAGCCCTTCAACATAGTCATTTGGAAATCAAAAGCGTTAACAGCTAGATTAGATAAGACAACAAAATCAAGCATTCAGTTGACAATTAATCATTTTTCCAAAGTCAGCTCAGTGATGTTGTGTAATAATATTTTAGAATAAAGCAAAGGTAATAAGTATAAAAATCCATTCATTTACAGATCTATACCTGCAGTCAAACATCTTTCTTGATGGTTCAGAGCTAAAGCCTTTATTCAAATTTTACTAAGTAGATATTGTCAACGATAATGAGAGAGTAAGTATATTCTCTGGAATACTGAGAAAAATATATGGCAGAGTGAGGCAGCAAGCTTTGAGAATATCTGCAGAACAGTGCTGTTCAAGATGAATAGCATAACTGGACCATGATATCAGGTTCAATCACTAAACATAGTCTGCCCATGACTGTTATGAGCCATTCTTACCCTCAACAAAATATAAAAGATTTAACTCTGGGTTCTTGAATGCTCTCTTTCACACTCTCTACCATGAGTGTGAAAGTAGATCCATTGTATAGGGAGTTTGAGAACAGAAGAAAGCAGAATGTTGCCCTTATTTCTCTATTTAATCAAAGTAGACTTCATAATGATAAGGAAGACTAACAAAGAATTGTAATTAACCCTTTACAATTATTTTCCACTTTACAGTTTGAATTGCAGAGCCCTTTCAAACATATTTTCTTATGCAGTTTTTAAATATGGTTCAAGATTTACATAAGGGAAAAGTAAGGTCCCACGGTTGCTTGCCTGTAAGAAGTGGAGCTGGGACCCCCTAACACCAAGGCTCTTTCTACTGACCAGTGCTACCTGTAACATGGAATTATCCTCTCATGGAAGCAATGGGCCATCTCTAGACCTCAAGGAAATTCAAACACATATGTGCATGCATATATATACAGCATGTACCGAGCATGTGTTATTACCAGGCATGGCTTGGATATTTTCACATTCATACTTCAGGGTTTGCCTTTGTGCTGGATACATTTTCTTTGCAACTCTGGATCCATTTCCAATCTTTCTCCACCCTTCTTCATTCAGTTTTGCTCCTTGGAATGTGATTCTATATGGATTGTCCTGACAGCTCCCTTGCCTTCTGTATTTCAATTGAGTTTGTCCTGTGAAAAATACTCATGGAAGATGAAAGGAAAGGATGAGCATGAGATCTGGGCATTTAATTTCCTGGATCTTGGAAAGGCTGCCAACTGGCTTGTCTCTTGACCTCAAGGTCTCCACTCACCCTATCTCTTTCCCTTCCTCTGCACTCTAGCAATTGGCCCTCTCCTAGACCCATTAGGGAAAGTAAAAGGGTCTGCTCTTAATAGACATGAATACCGCATTACCCCTAGAGGACCCACTATCTCTTACCTATACCTTTTAAATCTTACCTTTATTAAACTTTTATCAAATGGCACAATTCAAATGGGCCATCTGTTTTTTAATGGTTTCCTGACTGATTCGGTATTATTATTACACTTGGGAAACTGAGTCCCAACAAGGTTTTACCATGAAATAACTTGCAGACCTGGAATTCCACCCAGATCTTCTAACTCTAAGCTTATATGCTTACAGTGACAGCACACCAAGCAATGATTCTGAATGGGAGGCTGACCCATATGTGTAATCACAGCTCTGCACAATAGAGCTTTCTTGAATTGACTCAGAGAGCAATTCTCAGAAACATACCACTGTCATTTATAATGGTTGTATTTTGAAATTTTATAACATGTTTGCACAATAAAGCAATGGCAAAAGTATCTGGAAGAAAATTGAATAAGGTTACATCTAGTCTCTCACCACACCACTTTGTCTTCCCTGAATCACCAGTTAGTCTAAAAAGCAAGTCTGATCATGTCACTTTCTATCTAAAAATGCTTTCTATTGACTAATATGTGAACTTCCTAACTGTGCTTTTTAGAGTCGTCTATGTGTTCCCCCATCTCAAATTTTACCATTTCTTTCCATATGCTCTAGTTAAGGGGTTCTCAACTGGGGGTGACTTTTCCCCTAAAGGGCATTTGGAAATGTCTGGAAATGCTTTTGGTTGTCACGACCAAAGGGAGTGCCACAGATATCTAGTGGGTGGAGGCTAGGGATACTGCTAGATATCCCACAGTACACAGGATAGCCTCTGCAACCAAGAGTTATCTGGTTAAAATATCAGCAGTGTCGCTGTTGACAAACTAATCTACTCCAGCCACACCAAATTCCTCCTGAACCTTGAATTTTCTGCATGGTATTAGATTGGTGCAAAAGTAATTGCGGTTTTTGCAATTAAAAGCAATGGCAAAAACCACAATTACCTTTGCACCCACCGAATAACTATCATTCACCAGATTCTGTGCTTAATAAATTATTTCATTTCATGCACTTGTGAAAGCTGTGCTTCCACATATGCTGTTTCCTCAGCCAGAGTGCCTTCCCACTCTTCTCTTTGCTCTTTACTCTTATATTCTTGAAACATGGTTTACAGGTCTCCTTCCTAATAATTCTCGTCTATACCTCTGTATAGATGCCTGAGCTGAATTCTCACATTTTCTTTATTCTTCAAGTATAACAGTTTACCTGTTTGAGTCTACAACACCCACTTGCTATATTCTCTGTTAATGACAGAGAACATGCTATTTGTGCTTTCCCCCAATTTCAGCACAGTGTCTGTCACATATTAGATATTAGTCATTGAATGAGAGAACAAATATTATTGCAAGCAGTTGATAGAGTTCTGAAGAATTGTGTTATGTTTAATTTGTATAAATTAAGTCATATTTTAAAATTCAGTGGTAAAAATTGCTATTTAAGAAAAGGCTCTATAAACTTTTTGGTAAATCGACATTCTATTAGAAGGTATACATTTATAAACCAGAGTTTCTCTATTCCATTTTTTTCTCTTTTAAATATTAAAAATATTAAAGAGTACATGCCTGCTTTTCTTTAAGTGGGAAATATCAATCAAAATTGTTGTCATCCCTTCAGAGTGCTCTAGCTTTGGGGGAATGAGAAGCCAATATGACCGTATGTAATGGCAGGACTCCATTGAGAATGTGAAGTTGGTTTTCAACCTTGTCCACAAGAGGGAGGACATTACCCCACATCCATTTTGTTGATTCCCTGGAACCGTTGGGTCTGTTTGGAGCTGGAGATTTATGTTGCTCCTGCTGTTGCAAAATCCAGATTTAGAACCTGGCAGGCATTCTTGCATAGATTTGCACACAGTTTAAGATCAGCCCAGTTTGGGTGGAGGGAAAGCAATCTGAGTATTTTGGAAGCTTTGTCAGAATAAAACACACTTAAGCAGTGTGTGACACCAGTTGCTGCATGAATGAGCAGGAGAGTGTCTTGAAGGTACAGAAAGAGAAAAGGATGAGGGATGTGATAATTTGGTGGTAATTTGCTTACAAGGTTGACCAGGAGAGTGTCTTCTTTTCATAAGAGATGGCTTAAGGGCTGGTGGGAGTATAGTGCTAGGAATGAACGTCAGCTTGATATGCCAAGAGCAAAATGAGAGCAGCAAAGTCCACTTCGTGAAGTTATGGAGCTAACTGCTCATAATACTGTATCAGTGCCAGTGGGCCTCCTGTGTTCACTAGCAATATCACATGAATTGCATACTCTAGTACTTTTGTTTACTTCTTTCCTGTTACTACCTGCCAGTCTGGCTTTGTCTTTCAAGACTCTAGGAGATGTAAATGGTATCACTTCCTTGCAGGTGTAGGCAAGAAGATCCTGGTTATCAATCTCTTCCTACAGTCCATTTTCCTTATAGTTTTCACTTTTCTTTTTGATTAGGACCTTATCACACCTAAAACAACATGTGCACTAGTAAGACAGAAGACGTTTGAGCTCTAAGTTTTAGTTATTTTCTATCTCTTTGGATGTGCAGATATACTAATTTGATTAAAGAAAGGGAAGTGGGAAAATGGTAGAAAGGAAGAACAGTTGCCTGCTAGGGGTTTTCTCTTTCAAGTTAAACAAAACAGAGCATGCCAAAGAAATAATCATTGTCCCAGAGTAAGAAAAGGGGCACAACCCAATGTCGTAAGTCTAAAAAATTAGGAGCAAGACAGAGAATTCTGAAGCCAACCCAGGAGGAATGGTCAAGCATGATGAGCCTGCTAGCCCCACCTATGTTCCTAAGGTACAGTACTATCCACTTGGTAAAAATGCTGAGAATTATTACTAATATCCTTATATATGAAAAGAAACTTAGTACATATTCTTACCTGTTCCCAATGAAAACTGAAGAGTAGTGGAAATGGCTACAGGAGAAAAAATATATATGTTATAGAAACAGACAACAGGACTGAGAATCAAAAGAAAAGTCACCAGGAGCATATGGATTCCCCTCCATTGCCTTGGGAGGTTCTCTTTAACCAGGCAGGGTGACTTCTGGAATAGGACACTTAACAAAGCTTCAGGAATAAGACCACAGTCCAGATAGCTAAATGAAGCTTACACATAGCCTTGACAGAGCTCTTGATGTCTTCCCTCCATTTCCTGAACATATTCTGCCATCTCTGAAGCTACAGAAAAAACATATAGAACTCAAAATATTACACAATTAAACTGTAGCTAATTCTAGGTGGCAAGAAGTCAATAAAACTGTTATTGACAGTTGTATTCCTAATTGTCTGAACAATTAGGAACTCTGGACAGGATGCCTGAGTGTAAGCAAGGTAAAAGGGAGTGACATGACAATACAAATGCAAAGCAACAGACGATAAAGTTACAAATAAAAAAAGGAAAAAAAGCTTAGAAAAGTCAAATAATTTGATCTAGAGAAAAAGCAAAAGAACAGAAAATTTCCCATGAGCTACATTCTATAGCTCAATTTGCATTATTCAATGACTTAAGAAAAATTGAATTAATGCCAGAAGAACTCAAAGAAAAAAAAACAAATTATCTGAAAGGAAAAGGGAGATTGTAGACAAAAGGCAAAAAAAAAAAAAAAAAAAAAGCCAAAACAATGTGATCACATAACTAATTTGAAATAATTAGTAACAACAGGGGGTGGAAAAGATACGCTAAAAATTGAAATATTGCCAGAGGGAAAGTGCTGGAGATCATCGCAGTTAATGCTGATGAAAAAAACAGAGATTAAATTCATCACAGAGAAACTGAGATATAAAGGGGGCAGATGGTATAATTAGATCCCTGAAAGAGAAAACCTAAGTACTTCAACAAAGAAATTACTCAAAGGTATCAAACTGGAAAGTTTTCTTGATATAAGGAACTGACTGTGAAGTTTGAAAGAGCATGTTGTAAGAAAACTACATGGTATGTTCAACGCTGAGACGTGTATTGATCAAGTCATTGGACTTCCAGGATCAAAATAATATCCTTAAGGCATATAGGCAAAATTTACAGCACTTATCACCTATGAGGTAGATTGCTGGCATTACACAATCTCATTACACAAAGCAATGTCTGTAAAATCAAGCATAAAATAAAATGGGACAAGAATTATCTGCAATCATAATGTAACTCAACTGTAAACAGCACAAGCAGACATTCACAAATATGAACAAACTTTGGTAATATAACACTAAAGAGTTCTTTTTAAAAAAGTTGTTACCATATAATAACTTAATATAACACAGATGAGCTCTTTTTAAAAATGTTATTACCATACAATAACTTAACGGTACATTTTAAAATAATTTAAAGAGTGTAATTGGATTGTTTGTAACTCAAAGGATAAATGCTTGAGGGGATGGATACCCCATTCTCCATGATGTGCTTATTTCACATTGCATGCCTGTATCAAAATATCTCATGTAAGCCATAAATATATACACCTATATTATTTGCATAATCATTAATTATGTACTCACAAAAATAAACAACCTGGGTAAACTAACTTATTTTTAACTTGATAAATCTATACCCCCCCAAAAAATAAAAGACATTACAATAAAATTCAAGCATTTAAAAGATGAAATAAAGTTACTCAGAAATGGAAACACTTGGTGAGAACAGTGACAGCATTTAAATATACAAGAAATACATGGTACACATTATAAATATAGAACAAAGTATACATGTGTCAGAGGTCCCCCAAACCACCCTCAATCTGCACCATTCTCTAGAAGGACTCATAGGACCCAGAAATGAGAATGTTTATGAGTATGGTTTATTACAGCAAAAGTTAGAGAGTAAAATCAGCAATGGAAAAAGGCACATGGGGGCAAAGTCTGGAGGAAACCAGGCACAGGTTTCCAAGAGTCCTCTCCCAGTTAAATCACAAAGGATGTGCCTAATTTCTCCAGCAATGATGTGTGGCAACACACATGAAGTGTTGTCAACCAGGGAAGCAACCCTGGAGTCCAGGGTTTTCACTGGAGGTTAGTCACATAGGCATACGATGCTTACATGACTGACTTAGTTACCGAGGCTCCAGACCCCAGAGGGAAAGCAAGCGTTCATCATAAATTATATTCTTAATGTAAACTATCTAGACCAACTGGTACAGTCTGACTCAAGGCCCTAGGCTTGCAAAAACACTCTTATCACTGAGAAATTCCATGAGCTCAATACACAGGAGCTGGTGAAGGGCCAGTCATGCAAATAGGCCTTTCTTGGGAATGCACAGTTTGAACAACCCAGATCTTTTGAGTTAACCCTTTCTTACACAATATTTGATAAAAATAGCAAAAAATCATAGATGAAGGAGAAAATGTCAAAGAATAGTGTTCTCATTTTTCATAGGAAGAAGGCAGTTTTACTGAGTAAATTTGCAGGAGGGAGTTAAAATAATAACACCAAGCTGGGCATGGTGGCTCACACCTGTAATCCCAACACTTTGGAAGGCAGAGGTGGGAAGATCACCTGAGAGGTCAGGAGTTCGAGACCAGCCTGACCAACATGGGAAACCCCATCTCTACTAAAAATACAAAAATTAGCCGGGTGTGGTGGCATGTGCCTGTAGTTCCAGCTACTCAGGAGGCTGAGGCTTGAGAATTGCTTGAACCTGGGAGGCGAAGGTTGCAGTGAGTCAAGATTGCGCCACTATACTCCCACCTGGGTGACAGAGCGACAGAGCAAGACTCTGTTTCAAAAAACAAAAAACAGAAACAAATAATAACACCAATCTTTTTATGTGTTTAATAATATCTTTTGTAAATTTTAGTCAGTTATCTTGGAAGGTAGTACCTCATAAAAAATAGTTGAAATTTGGAGTTTTTTCTTTTGCCAACTTCGTGTAATATTAAAGTTTACTTTAATTAAAGTAGTACATATAGATTTTTCTCTAAAGAGTTTGTCTATTTCTTCTATTTGTGTGTGTGTATATATATGTGTATATACATACATATATATATACATATATATGTATGCTTAGAAAAGTACCTAGAAATATGCCTCTCTGCTGTTAATGATGGTGGCATGATTTGAAAAGCTTAATTTTTTTCTTTATGTATGTCTACATCTCTTCTATTTTAAAATGATGAATATGCACTATTTAAAAAAATTAAATCTCTGGCTGGATGCAGTGGCTCACATCTGTAATCCCAGCACTTTGGGAGGCCAAGGCAGGAGAATCACTTGAGTCCAGGTGTTAGAGACCAGCCTTGGCAACATGGCAAAACCCTGTCTTTACAAAAACAAACAAACAAACAAACAAAAGTAGCCAGGTGTGGTGGTGCTCCTGTAGTCCTAGCTACTTGGGAGGCTGAGGTGAGAGAATTATTTGAGCCCAGGAATTCAAGGTTAAGTGAGCTATGATTGTGCCACTGCACTCCATCCTGTGTAACAGAGCAAGACCCTGTCTCAAAAAAAGAAAAAAGTTCTTAATTCGATACTTGATTTTTCTTTGAAAAGGGAGGAGGATAATGAAAGACTGAGGAAATCATAACGCTCTGAGACAAGTTTAACACAGACTGGGAAGGGTGGTTTTTATTTTTAAGGGAATTTAAGCATCATAGAGATAAAAGAAACATACATAAAAAAGTAAATACTATGATTTTCTTTCTCCCTGGATTGCTTTTTTAACACAATAATTTCACAGAAAACTTTTTCCATTCTTAGTATTATCATATTGCTCAATTTTCCAGTGCCAATCCCTGCCTTTATTTGGAGGAGCCTCTGAATGCCAGTGGGGAGGTAGATTTTTCCCTTACTGGTCAGAAGATGGAAATTTAGAGAGAAGTTATTGATTTTTGAGATTGAAAAGCAATCAGACAATAAGTAAACAATCAGACAGTAAAAACAAAAATTGGTACTAAAATGTGTTTTAGAATGACACAATGATTAAATAAAATTAATTACTCATATCCTCTAGAAATAGAAATGGGCTTACTATGACAAATACAGATATATACCATTTAGGACTAAGAAAAATTTTATGAAGAAAGGTATGTGAAATATTTTTAATAGCCAAAAATAGAGAAACGCTGGAATGGGTGGGAAAGGAGCGAGCTTAACAGACCTTCTCTGTGAAACAATCGTTTATCTGGTGAAAATTATTAAAACATATACACACAAAAGAAGCTAAGACACACATTAAAAAAATTGTCATAAGGACACACGGCAAATGGAAAAACATTTATTCAAGACATCTATTAAATATCAGTTAGAAAAATGAGAGGTGTGACATTTAAACCGTAACCTGCTCCCATCCCCTATCTCACCCCTGCTCCTTGTTTTGGAAGCCTAAAGGACAAGAGCTTCCTTACCTGCCAGTTACCAGTCTAAGGCTACAGTTTAACCCCAGAAGGGGCAGGCTACTAGTGCCTCTCATTTTCCCCAGATCCATGTTGCAGAAGCGGTATTCTGGGTAGGCATAGCCAAGAACATTGGGCTCACTTCTTTTATCCAGCCCCCGTTTATAGGGTATAAGCTCTATCCCAATTGTGGCAGACCAATAATAATGCGTGTCCAATTGTCTCTTCCTCAGCTTGCTCATAGGGCAGAGGTTCCATGCTGGGAAGGGCAAGCTGAAAAGGCCAGAGTCCACCATCTTTCCCAACTGCCCATTTATACAATGGTAGTGTCACTCGGGTGGAAGTGGGCCACTATTTGTGCAACCAACTGGGATGTAATGGCACAGAAATTCTGCCCAGGGATAGATGCAGACTATAACAATAAGAGTTTACACTCTGCCCGGAGTCACTGACTATCTGGAACAGAAGTTAGAGAAGTTCATGGCTAAGGGTTTTCTTAAACAATGGAGATCATGATGGCAAGCAGCTGATAGGGAGCAGGCAGCTCTATGATACCAGTAGCGGTGAGCAAACTGGTAAAGCAGCCAGAAGTCGAGTAGAGAGAATCAGGGAATGAGAAAGCCCTGAAGAGCCCTCTGGGGATCACACTTATCCCTGAGGGTCTGGAAAGTTGTACATATTTGCAGGGCTACGCAACTCCAATGTAATTAGAGTAAGACACAGGGCAGATTTGAAAGCATTCTCAAGCCATATACAGATGCATCATCCAGGAGAAAGAGTCTTGTTGGTTCAGAAGGCTTAAACATGATCTCTCAACCAACACTGGCAGAACAATAAGCTACTCTTACCCAGGTGCTATTCCTAGGAAAACAAGCTTAAAAACAAAATCATTCATTCTTGGTGGTCTGGAAGACTATTTATTCTGAAGGCTGAAACTTCTCAAGAATGATGGGAGGATAATTTCTAAGCTAATAGTCCTTGGCTGAACATGAGGCAAGATCATAAACTTCCTCAAAGCAGTCTCCAAGTCACACATATCCAACAGACAAAAGGTAAAAATCTAACTGACCAAGGGGGCTTAAGTACAGTGTTTGATCAATAAGTTACTTATATTGATACAGGGGCAGCACTCACAGGAAGGCAAGCCAAAAGATAAAAACAGGGGAACCTTTCTGAGGGGGGAGACGAGAGCCGTCTGCTGAGAATATACAAGTCTCAGAATTATGTCTATCAAATCACTAAATAAATGAACATATGAACAAACAATTAGAAATAAACCTAGAGGAACAGGGTTAGTGTCCAGACTTGTTACAATGTATTATCTAAAATGTCCAGCTTTCGATAAAAAGGAGAATGCAAATAAACAGGAAGTGTGACCCATACACAGAAATAAATGCAGGCAATAGAAACTGCCTTTGAGCGGGCTCATATATTGGACTTAATAGACAAAGAATACATGTAACTATTATAAATATATTCAAATAACTAAGGAAATTATGCTTAAAAATTAAAGGAAAATGAGAACAATGATTCATCAAGTAGATAATAAAATAATAAAAATTTTAATACATATTGTATACGTCTATTCATCTGTCTTCCAATAGAAATTTTAGAGTTGAAAAGCACAAAAACCTAAATGAAAAATTCACTAGAAGAGCTCAATGGTAGATTAGAGTTGGCAGAAAATAAAATAATTGTATTAGTCTGTTCTCATACTACTGATAAAGGCATACCTGAGACTGGGTGATTGGTAAGAAAAAAGAGGTTTAACGGACTCACAATCATGTTGGAAGGTAAAAGTCACCTCTTACATGGTGGCAGACAAGAGAGAAAATGAGAGCCAGGCAAAAGGGGTTTCCCCTTATAAAACCATCAGATACATTTGTGAGACTTACTCACTATGATGAGTAGAGCATGGGGGAAATTGCCCCCATGATTCAATTATCTCCTACCAGGTCCCTCCCACAAGATGTGGGAATTATGAGAGCTACAATTCAAGATGAGATTTGGGTAGAAACACAGCTAACCCATATCATTCCATCCCTGGCCCCTCCCAAATCTTATGTCCTCACATTTCAAAACCCATCATGCCTTCCCAACAGTTCCCCAAAGTCTTAACTCATTTTGGCATTAACTCAGAAGTCCAAAGAACAAAGTCTCATCTGAGGCAAGGCAAGTCTCTTCTGCCTATGAGCCTGTAAAATCAAAAGCAAGTTAGTTACTTCCTAAATACATTCAGGGTACAGGCATTGGGTAAATATAGCCATTCCAAAGGGGAGAAATTGGCCAAAACAAAGGGGCTACAGGCTCCATTCAAGTCCCAAACCCAGTAAGTCAGTCGTTAAACCTTAAAATTCCAAAATGATCTCCTTTGACTCCATATCTCACATCTGGGTAATGCTGATGCAAGAGGTGGGTTCCCATGGCCTTGGGCAGCTCCACCCCTGTGGCTTTGCAGAGTACAACTCCCCTCCTGGCAGCTTTCATGGGCTGGTTTTGAGTGTGCAGGGCTTTTCTAGGTACACAGTGCAAGCTGTCAGTGGATTTACCATCCTGGGGTCTGGAGGACAGTGGCCTTCTTCTCACGGCTCCACTAGGCAGTGCCCCAGTGGGGACTCTGTTTGGGGGCTCACACCCCACATTTCCCTTCGGCACTGCCCTAGCAGAGGCTCTCCATGAGGGCTCTACCCCTGGAGCCCATCTCTGCCTAGACATCCAGGCATTTCCATACATGCTCTGAAATCTAGGTGGAGGCTCCCAACCTTAGTTCTTGACTTCTGTGTACCCGCAGGCTCAATACCACATGGAAGCTGCCAAGGCTTGTGGGGCTTGAACCATCTGAAGCCACGGCCTGAGCTCTACCTTGTCCCCTTTTAGCCATAGCTAGAGTGGTTGGGACACAGGGCACCAAATCCCTAGGCTGCACACAGCGAGGGGCGGGGGTGTGTGGCTCAGCCCACAAAACCATTGTTTCCTCCTAGGCCTCTGGGGCACCTGCGGTTGGAGAGGCTGCCATAAAGGTCTCTGACATGCCCTGGAAATATTTTCCTTATTGTTTTGGCGATTAACATTTGACCCCTTATTACTTATGTAAATTTATGCAGCTGGCTTGAATTTCTCCTCAGAAAATGGGTTTTTCTTTTCTATCACATTGTCGGGCTGCAATTTTTTTGAACCTTTATGTTCTATTTTGCTTTTAAAACTGAATGCTTTTAATGACACCCAAGTTACCTCTTGAATCCTTTGCAGTTCCAAAGTTGCTTCCACATTTTCAGGTATCTTTACAGCAGTGCCTCACTCCCAGTACTAATTTACTGTATTAGTCCATTTTCATGCTGCTGATAAAGATGTACTTGAGACTGGATAATTTATAAAGAAAAATATGTTTCATGGATTCACAGTTCCATGTGGCTGGGGACACCTCACAATCATGGCAGAAGTCAAAAGGCCTGTCTTATATCATGGTAGACAAGAGAGAAAATGAGAGCTAAGCAAAAGGGGTTTTTCCTTATAAAACCATCAGATCTTGTGAGACTTATTCACTACCATGAGAACAGTATGGGGGAAACTGCCCGCATGATTCAATTATTTCCCACTGGGTCCCTCCCCCAATATGTGAGAATTATTGGAACTACAATTCAAGATGAGGTTTGGGTGGGCACACAGCCAAATCGTATCAATAATCAAACTTGAAAATAGAACAATAGAGATTATGCAATCTGAATAGAAGAAATAAAAATTTTGTATATTTATAATATATAACTTTAATGAATGGCTTGTTTGTATATGCATGCACATACAAACACAAGAACTTCTATCATGAAGCGTTATGGATGTGCTTTGGTGCTTGGAAATATGGGTGTGATCCAGGCATAGCTCTATGACAATTTGGCAGGACTGTTAAGTATACAGCTGGGAGAATCAGACTGCCTGCATGCAACTCCCAGCTCTGCCATTTATTAGCCACGTTACTTGATATCTAGAAAATGTGATAATAATGTCTTCATGGTGTTCTTGAAGATTAAATGACTTCGTAATTCATATAAAGTCTTAGAAAGCACCAGGCAAATAGTAAATGCTAAATTTTAGGTATCATTATTGATCTTCTTTTGATTTAGGTAAAAGATTTGTTTCATTTTGCTTCACATCTGGATCATGTGTTAAATTTCGATTGTTTCCAATCTAAGAAGAGATCTTCATAATATGTCTTATTGTAATGGTGTTTGCAACTGTCACACTTTTATCTGTAATCCCTTTACAGTTTGCAAATTGTAATGTGCGGCTATTAGCATGTCATGAGTTTTACCTGGGAGATGGCTGATTTTCAGGAACATCATAAGTGCATTTATATTACTTTTCATTTTTTGTGTGGTATCTAAACAGGGTAGGGGTATGATAACAACACAGACTATTTTGGGACCCTTCATTGTGGTCTGCCTGACTCTTGTTTCTCCCTGTTTCAATTCTTTCTAGATATGAGGGTAGGGGTGTTTTTGTCTTTTGTTCACTGTTATGTCTATCACCTAGAATGGTGCCTGGCAATCAGTAAGCACAGAAGAATATATCATAGTATCTCATAATCTAAAACCATTTACTTTCCAGTAGATACCCAAGTCCTTTGATTTTATTCCGGTCTCAAACTACTTTACATGATAACCGTTTTTAAAAATATATGTCTGATGCTGTTTTAGCCTGTTTTCACACTGCTGTAAAGAAATACGTGAGGCCGGGTGCAGTGGTTCATGCCTGTAATCCCAGCACTTTGGGAGGCCAAGGAGGGTGGATCAAGAGGTCATGAGATTGAGGCCATCCTGGCTAACACGGTGAAACCCCGTCTCTACTAAAAATTCAAAAAAATTAGCCAGGCATGGTGGCAGGCACCTGTAGTCCCAGCTACTTGGGAGGCTGAAGAAAGAGAATGGCACGAACCCGGGAAGCGGAGCTTGCAGTGAGCCGAGATCGTGCCACCGCACTCCAGCCTGGATGACAGAGCGAGACTCCGTCTCAAAAGAAGAAAAAGAAATAAATACATGAGACTGGTAATTTATAAAGGAAAGTTTAATTGACTCCCAGTTCTGCGTGGCTTGGGAGGCCTCAGGAAACTTACAATCGTGATGGAAAGGGAAGCTGGCATCTTTTTCACAGGGCGGCAGGAGAGAAAAGAGCATGTGAAGGGAGGAAACTGTCAAACACAAAACCATCAGATACTGTGAGAACTCATGAGAACAGCATGGGGGAAACCACCTCCACAATCCAATCATCTCCCACTAGGCCCCTCATTCGACACATGGGGATTGTGAAAATTACAATTTGAGATGAGATTTGGGTGGGGACACAGAACCAAACCACATCAGATGTTTCTGTTAAATTGAATAGTTTGTTCTAATCTGAGCATCCTCCTTCTTTCTTTCCTTTATGTCTATAGAGATACTACCTGATCTACCTGTTCAATATGATGCCATTGCTTCTTTCATTACAATCCCTACCCATCTACCAAGACCAGCACAGACTCTATCCCATCTACCTTAATTGCTTTCATCCTTCATCTTCCCTCCTCTGAATGTTACTTGCTTTGTATTTATTTCCTGTGTCATTTAACCACTTGTATGTTCCAGTACAGTTACTTGTGCATTCTGTATCTCCCTTTAGAACAGGGACCTTGTCTGTTTCACCTTTGTATTCTCCATAGTGCATGTAGGTAGCAAATATTTGACAACAGCAAATATTTAGTAAAGACCTACTCAGTGACAGATACTGAACCCAATGACTGGTTTGCTTCCTAGGAATGTGAGTGATATTGTCTTCCTGTGTTTTCTAAAATTATTTGCCTAGTGAATGTTTAAACAAATTCACATGTTGCATATCATAGTGTTTCAAAACAGTCCCTGGACTTGGTATCAGGTATACTGAGTCAAATCCAGGGAGGCTGTGTGACTTTGGGATAATAACATACCCCTTTAAGAGTCTTGGTTTTCCCAAACACCGCATGTTCTCACTCATAGGTGGGAATTGAACACTGAGTCCACATGGACACAGGAAGGGGAACATCACACACCGGGGCCTGTTGTGGGGTGGGGGGAGGGGAGAGGAATAGCATTAGGAGATATACCTAATGTTAAATGACGAGTTAATGGGTGCAGCACACCAACATGGCACATGTATACATATGTAACTAACCTGCACGTTGTGCACATGTACCCTAAAACTTAAAGTATAATAATAATAATAAAAAGTCTTGGTTTTCTTGTCTGAAAGTAGGAATAATAGAATCACACTATAGTGTTAATTGAGGTAACAAATGGTCAGTAACCTTAGACTGAGGAAGGTATCAAATAAAAGTGAGTTTTCAGCCAGGCGCAGTGGGCTCACATCTGTAATCCCAGCACTTTGGGAGGCCAAGGTGGGTGGATTGTTTGAGGTCAGGAGTTCAAGACCAGCCTGGCCAACATGGCAAAACCCCATCTCTACAAAATATCTAAAAATCAGCTGGGCATGGTGGCATGCACCTGTAATCCTAGCTACTCGGTAGGCTGAGGCAGGAGAATTGCTTGAACCAGGGAGGCAGAGGCTGCAGTGAGCCAAGATCACACTGCTGCACTCCAGCCTATGCAACAGAGTGAGACTGTCTCAAAAAAATAAAAAATGAAAATAAGTCAGTTTTCCTCTTTCCCTATTTGAACAAAAGTAAAATGAGTTTTTCAAGGGTGTCATTAGCTTTATGTTATTGTTCTAACTCTGCCTCTATCAGATATTTTTTGAATGGGCCAAACTCTTACAATGGCTGGACACTGGGGATGTTATGATGCCAGACCATGGTGCTACTTTTTCCTTCCTTTAAAAGCTCTCTGGTAAATATTGATTTGTCTTCTCTGGTGGTTATAAACTGCTTCTCTTCTCCTATTCTTCATGAAATACAGGGATTCTAAGTTTTGTTTTATGTACTTGTGTTTTATCTATTGCATACAGAATTGCAAACAATACTATTTGTGCGGGCGTTTTGACTTTTTCAAAATATCTTCATATCCATTATTTAATTTGGTACCCTTCACAGGTCTATGAGCCTGGTAGGGCAGGTACCAGTGTCATCATAATCCCCTTACAAATGAAGAAATAGAGCCTCAGAGTTTAAGTGGTCTGCCCAGGGTCACACAGATAAAAAAGGGGCAACAACAAGGGTTCATCAAACACAAGTCACTAGGCTACAAATCTGGCACCCTCTCTGCTCTGCTTAGCCTGAAAGCAAAGGGGTATTTGGCAACTGTAACATCCGTCATCCTAACGATCTTCTCCATTCTTCTTTGGCAGAGGCATCCATCCTGAGCTATGATGGTAGCATGTACATGAAGATCATCATGCCCATGGTCATGCATACTGAGGCAGAGGATGTGTCCTTCCGCTTCATGTCCCAGCGAGCTTATGGGCTGCTGGTGGCTACGACCTCCAGGGACTCTGCTGACACCCTGCGTCTGGAGCTGGATGGGGGGCGTGTCAAGCTCATGGTTAACTTAGGTATCGTATGAAGTACCCTCTGCCACTCCGTTTGGGCTTGTCTTCCCTTTCTTTTCTGATTTTCATTGGTTTGATTGAATTCTTTGTTTGTTTCTTGAAAGTTAGCTGCTCACCTCTTGTTTAATAGACCCAGGATAAAACCCAACAGCAACAATCACCTTCTCCTTGTTTCTGCATGAGGTTTTGATGTCAATTTCTGGTTTCTGACAGTGGTGATTTCTTTACTAGATTATTTGTTTTCTAAGTTTCCTTTCTTGGTTTTTTGGAATCGTTTAGCTTTGTGTAAAACACGCTACTTTGGTCCATCTTTTGATCAATCATATTCCCATAAGTCCAGCTCCTCAGTCACCACTCAAAACAGTCAAAGCTGAGGGCAGGGAGGGGGCAGGAAGTGGAGGCAAAATGTTGACGGTGGGGTTGTAGGAAATTAAACTATGTGGGTAGGGTGAGAAGTACATTGTTTCTAGCTACACAGTTACTATTCAAATGGAGAATTCTGGTGGCCTTGATGACACTGATATCTCCTTTGACTTTCTCCTAGAGGGAGGACAAGTAGATTGTTGTTCCCTTGGAAAATAATTCCCTAAGTTGAGAGCCTGTGACACGTGGAAGGAAAATGTGTCTCCTGATACGTATACCCATTTTTCTTCTTGACATTCTTAACCATCACTCAGCATCCCCTTGTGCAAAGATTGTTACCTCGTACTATCACTCACTAATAACTCTCTTCTTCTCATATAATACAGATCTATTTTATCTCAGAGTTGAAAAATTATGACTTCAAATTTGTGGCTTTATTAGAATAGGATTTTCTCTTTCATTGTAATTACCTATAACAGAATCTTTGGAAATTTTCCTTTTTATGGCCTCATATTCTCTTCTGCTATTGACCTTTACTGAATTCTAATTGATATTCTATATAGATTGGGGTCCTCTTGGTTTCTGGCAAGGAAAAAACCCTCCATTTCTGCTGTTTCTAATCAGCAGAAAGTCAATACCCAGCATTGATAAGATTAGTGAGATAGCTGGGTCCAAACTTTCTAAGCTAGTGAATTTATTTGGGTACGTAGAATATGTTTGGATATAGTGATATCTTATAAAGATTTCAGTGAAATGGTTTGTCAGAGCCATGGAGAAAAAATGATGAACAAATGTACCAGATGCAAGATCATATGTAGGCCCAGATGTCCTGGTGGGAAGGTGGGGTTTTTGAATCCATACCAATCTTATCTGCTGTCAGGTCAACTGGACACACTTGGAAAATGCCTACACCATAAACCTAAAATCTCTGGGACACAAAGGACTGTTTTGAGCAGTGACTTCTTTAGTTATGTCTTTTGTTTTTCTTCTAGTTTGCAGTGTTTACAATACTGTGCCCTTTTTCTTGTGCAACTTCATTTGATTTCTGTTGTCAGTGTGTCTCTTGGTTTTTCTTTTGTTTGTGTATATGTGTGTTTGGTCATTTTAGGTTATATTTTTTTCTTTTGCTGGATCTTTTTGTGTGCCGTGTGTTCCTGAGTTTCCAATCCTCCCCGCCATCAACCATGGTAAATCAAAAGATGGTATTCAACCCTTCAAAGGCCCAAAGCCTGCGGCCCGCATAGCAAACAGCCTTGAGAACAGAGCGTACTGAGCAGCCTACAGAGACTGGCATACCCCTGACCCTACTACCTTCCATCCCTGCACCATCCTCCCCAACTTAAATCAATATAAGAGTGTGTTACCTAAAACCAACAGCCAGCAGCTGATTATCTCCTTCTCAGAAAAAAACAACAGAAAAAATAAAAAACCAGAACCAAATACAAACCCACAACTAGCTCACTGAAAAAGATGATGAAGACAATTTTTATCTCTGGATCTACTTCAAAGTCAGAGAGAGACAAACATATGAGAATGATTCAGCCCCACGGGATCCTGAGGGAGTGTACACAGTGTCATTAAACAGACTTTTTTTTTTCCCCCATTAGATGTTGTTTAGTAAAGATTAGAGTGTCAACTTTGACAGGTCTCACATCTTAGAAGGAAAAACTGGGGTCAGTGGGGGTAGAAATAAAAGTGTATAAGAAATAAGGAAATAAGTTTACAGATTCTCATTGTCACACACACACACACACACATACACCTTTAGTTGGTCATACATCCCACATGCATTTCTAGAAGCATTATTTTTGTGTTTTAAACTCTAGTCAAAGTCTGAGAGATGTGCTTTTCCAACAGACTTTGCTTTTTTTTTTTCCCCCCTTTGGCTTCTTTTGTTGCAATTTCAATCTAGCTCCTGCTGAGTTGAACCATCTCAGGCAAAAGAGAGAGGTAGCCTCTCTGTAGAGAGCACTGTGCTTGTCCAGAAGCCATAGTTAATTTTTTTACACCAAAGGACAGGTTCATCATAATTACTGGTTTGAATTTATTTAACTTTCTTTCCAACCTGACATGGAAAACTGAACTTAAACTCTTATGCTTGTGTAAATGCAGCTCTTCATATCCACGCCTTGTTTAAAGGTTTTTCTTCCGTCCTCTCCCCAAAATATACCGCTTTGTAAATATTTTCTTTCTCTTTGCCATGAATTTGTATTTCATTTTTCTCAATTATAGAAGAAAATGTATCCAAGTAGAATTTGTCTTCACATGCGTTCCACCAAAATTAATTTCAAATGATCACTTTGTTCCCTCACTCTATTCAAGTTGTGTCTTTTTTTCTAGCCCGTGCACTAACAATATTTTAGTTTATTTCAAATTGATCACACATATGCATTCATGATATAAAAGCCTAGTATATATTTCTCTGATGTAACATATCTTCCAAATGTCAAGGAGAGTAGGGTTTTCCAATGGCTTTATCTTCTGCAGGCAGCCATATGTGGTGCTAACGGGTATGAGAAATATCCTGTAACTCAGCACAACTTTTAAAAAGTTGTGAGGTTGACTATTGATCAACCATATTTTGATCCTTTAGAATTATAAGCTATAACATTTTATTATTACAGCATATTTAAAGATTTAAAAGACCTTATTTTAATCTCATGATCTCATGGATCTCATGAGATTAATGATGATCTAATGATAATTTTGTGAGATAAATCAAGCAAGTGTTTTTATGCTTACTTTTACAGATGTGTAGCACAGACAGAAATATATTACTTTTGAAAGCTTACATAAAAAGTTGAAGACAGAGCTGGAACTAGAACCCATGTCTCTAAACTGCTATATCAGCCTGCGTTATTTGTTCCCTTCACAGATCAGCACTGTGGGTCAATGATGTGTCAGTCTTAATGGCTTCCAATTGTTTTTATGATGGTCACCTTTGAAACACACAGAGAGAATCTCTATTTTCCTCAGTGCCCAGTTTGAATTGAGCTGCACTAGAGAAAAGACAGTTGATATGGACAAAACCTTTAAAAGATCCTTAGCAGAGTGCCAGGAGCCCTTCTTCAATGGCAGACTCTGAGGGAGTGGCATGTAGTTTGGTTAATTGCATTTGAATTCTCCAGATGTTCTCTCTCTGGAAATGTGGACTTGCTACTACTGTTTACCATACACATTAATGAAGACACACAGCTCTTAGAAACATTTACCTCTTGCATGCTCGACCCAAAGCTCAACAATGAGAAAAGCTTTCTTGGCCAGGCGCCTTAATCTATAATTACAGACACTTACGCCTGTAATCCCAGCACTTTGGGAGGCCGAGTCGGCCCATCACGAGGTCAGGAGACCAGCCTGGCCAACATGATGAAACCTCATCTCTACTAAAATACAAAAATTACCTGGGCATGGTGGTGCACGCCTGTGATCCCAGCTGCTCGGGAGGCTGAGGCAGGAGAACTGCTTGAACACAGGAGGTGGAGGTTGCAGTGAGCCGAGATCTCACCATTGCACTCAAGCCTCGGCAATAGAGTGAGATTCTGTCTCAAAAAAAAAAAAAAAGGAAAAACTTTCTATCATTTACCATGATTTAAAACAAAACAAAATTAAAACAGGCAACACACAGATATATGAACACATACACATCAAAAGATATGCCAAGACTTAGGCAGACTTTTTTCAAGCAAAAATCTGGCTGCTACCAAACGTAGATTTAACGGAAATTGCCTTCCCAACTCAGTTCTTTGACTCGTGTTTTTTATTTAAAAAAACCCCACATATATAAATGTGTATGTGTGTGTGTCTATATACACATGCACACACACACACATATTTATACGTATATACATACACATTCAGTAACAAGAACACCCCCTCAGAGCCTATCAAGAAGGCTCTGGGATATATTTTCCTTCTCAAACCACTTGTTCTTCAGGTAAAATAACAAAGTAATGCTTCACATATTGATGTAAAGTAAACAAACTGTCTGCCATCTTGAAAGCGCTAAGCTCTTACATTGGTTTAAAGACCCCATCCACTTTACATGAAATCATTTGGGTGATCAAGAAAGATGAGCCCAAGCCACCACCTCTCACTAGGCCAGCTTCTTGTCTAATAATAAAATCCTCAGCTACGCAGAAGCCGAAGACAAAACCCACTTATTGTTTGCAGTCCTTGGGTTTGTTGCTTTAGGCTCACTCTTCCTCTCTCATAAGCGTGCCCATACACCAGTTTCCTCTCTCTCTTTAATATGTCAGGAAGGGACATTTCTCCAGCTTTGGGTGGTGGTAGGTGCAGTCAGTAGCTGAAGCCATCACCTCTTCCTCCCTCCCTGCCCTCCCTCCTTCCAGTCCTCACCAGGGGCATGGCCTCCTCTGTCTGGTGATCGTACCGGTTGCTCCAGGGCTGTTTGCTCCCACTTTTCTGTTGCGGTTGACGACACATGACAAACCTAACCGCACGAAACCAAACCCAGATTTTTCTCAAGAGATGTTCTTCTCGGGAACAAATAAGCATTCTGCCTCCTTCCTTAGAATAACTGGGTGCTATAAATCGCTCCTCTCCAGATTTCACATAGCTTCATTTTCCCCTTTATTCTTGCTCCTTTAAAATCATTCACTTTGGGGAATTCAAATGGTGGCATCATCCTTGACAAGTCCTCTAAAAACTACTGGGTCAACCTGAAGCAGAAGAAGAGTACTTTGTGACTATATTTTCCCCTCTACCTTTCTAACTTAAAAAAAAATCATTTCGCTTCTACCTCTTAGTACATAACGGTAAACAAATCCTTATTGGAATTTCCACCATGATAAACCAACCTTAGGCTGAACCGTGCAGCTTGGTAACAAGTAACCTGAGACCTTTCTCTGACCTTTTCTGCCCAGTCCCCTGTTACGCCCACTGATTCTACTCGAGGACTTCTATGTTTTGTGTCCATGACTCCCAAGCAGAGATTAATACAATGATAGATATGCTGATCTCTGGCACAGAATACCTTGTCTGATTACTGGCTCTGGCCAGTTGGTCACTCTTTTCTTCCCTCCCTTTCCCATTTAAAAAAGTGAAACCAAAACCAAGAAATTTTCTCTCGTTAAGATGCAGAATCACAGAGTGAAATACTCAAGATGTCAAAGGTGCCGAGACCTCCTCCACACGTGCCTGTCTTGCCTTCTCCCTGAATGCTGTGGGCACTTGATTCAGTCTGCGTATTCAGGCAGGAAGACAGAGATGGGCTGCGCAGGGGGGTTGATCTGGGAGCCTTTGAATCACTAGCAATCAGAGAACCCAATTCATTGTGATAACATCATACAACTCCTTTGACCCTACACCCGACCCCACCTCTCTAAAATCTGGGATGGGTGTTTGTGCGGTTAGCTGTTTGCAAGTGGCCATTTTATGACAGGAAATGACCAGGTGGTGTTAACCCTTTCCTTACCATTAAGGAAGACGGCAAGTCTGCCTACCCAAATTTCTATAGCATTTGGGGCCCAACCTAAGGAGAGGGTGGAGGGAGTTTGTTTTTAGAAAAAGAGAAAGGGTTAAATACTTCACTGAGAAACTTCATGGTTTTAAAATGATACAATCAGTCAGACTGGTGATATATCTTTGGAATACTAATACAAAAATTGTGTTAATGCTACTTTAAAAACGAATTTTAAGAAAATAAATTATAGAGGAAAATAGAATATAACCTGCATTTGGTGGGGGAATTATTGCCTATTTTTCCAAGTTTAACAAAATTAATATTTCAAAGTCCAGGTTTGAGATACTTTATATAAATGAATAGCTTTTTTTGAAAAAAAAAAAAACATGCTTGGTGTCTACTGTGGATATATATGTATACCAGTATATATCTCTATACATATGTGTATATATATGTGTGTGTGTGTATATATATATGTATCCAACTTTACTAAACAATATACTGTACATATACACCCACCCTTAAACTTGTACATACTGTATATATATAAAATGGCCACATTTCTTACGTGTGTCTGTCCCCGGAAGGGTGGACTGATTGTTTTTGGATGTCTGCAGCTGTTACCTTGAAGGATGCAATTTCATCTTTCATTTATTTTTCCCCATCTAGACTGTATCAGGATAAACTGTAACTCCAGTAAGTTTTCCCTCAAGTTTCATTTTGTACTTTAAAAAAAAAAAAACTGACTTTATTTTGTTTACTGTTTTATGAGCTGTTTTTTATTTGAATTATTTTTTCTTTTAACAATGGAGTTGGGGGGATCTGGGGCTAAGAAGATGGGGGGCTGGGTGAGGGTGAAGGGCTGAGTGTGGTTTGGGGTGTGGTTTCTGAAATGAGGGCAGGTCCTCTTTACTTTCCTTGCATTTGCTCTATATGAAGAAAAGAAGGCAAGGGCACATAAATAATGAAATAATGAAAAATCAAGTTGAAATGATAATTTATTGTTTTTGGGAGGTAACTCTGAGAGTGAACAAAAAGCTTTAGGGCAACCAACATGCACTTCTCCACTACCAAACAGTTTAGAAAATAAAAGCACAGTTCTTGACCCACAGGTGGCTGCCAAATCTGACATTTCTTTCCTGGTGTTTATCTCTGTTGGGAACTTCTAGCAGAGTGGGCAGATCACTGCTATTGGTGATAAGGCAACACTTTAACCAAAGACTTGAGACACACTCAGTCTCTGCAAAAGGAAGAACTGCAGTATTATTTTCACCTTATCCCATTCAGATACCCTAGTTCTTGAAGAAGGGTCCTAACAAGGCACAGGATGAAAACTACTCATGTATTTCTTCCTCTTCCTTAGCAGTAAATATTAACTTGAGTCAACATAGAAGGGGAATATGAAGATAAATAGGAAGAATAGGCACAAGAGAACGAATAGGCCTAGATGATGAAAGGAAAAAAGGAAGAAATATGCTTTGAGTACTATAGCATATTATATTAGGCTTATTAATACTAACTACTGTAACAAGCAATCCCAACATTATAATGGCTCAACAGAAGAAGGGTTTATTTCTTGTTCAGTCAAAGTCCAATGCTAATTGATCGGTTTTCCCAGACAGCTCTCTTCAAAGAGGTAATTCAGGGATCTAGGATCCTTCCATGAGGTGGGTCCACCACCTGGGAGTTCTTTACTTCTGGCTGTATTCGTAGGGAAGAGAGAGAGAGAGAGCTTGGGTGGTTGTGCAGTAGGTTTTATTGCCTTCCCTGGAAGTAACAAACATCGCTTCTATACATATTTGGTTTGCTAGACATGAGTCCATCCTACATGCAAAGGAAGCTGGGAAATTTAGTCGGCTAGTGCACCCAGGAGAAGAAAAACTGGATTAGTTGATATCTAGCACATGTAATTCTCCATAGTATCTCATCATTTTTTAAATCCTTTCCTCACTAGGATCTTTCTGTAGGAATAAAAAGGAAAAATCCAACTTTTACATTTGGTTTACTTTTTGATTCCATCCTAGTAAGTCTTTTATAGGTACTAGTTTAAACTTCTTTCTTGGTAGAAGGTATATTATAGGCATGACAAACTAATAAAGCCCAATTCTACTTTTTGGGGGGCAAATGTTCCATCTAAGTTAACACAAAAAGAAGAGATTTAAAATATCGATATAAGCAACTGCTTACTAAATAGAGTGCTTTATCCTTGTCTTGGCATCACTTACAGTTATTTTAAGCAATGGCCTATTTTCTGTGTTTAAATATTTCTAATTAACCAGAAATTTGTCATGATATTTAGATCATTAAAAGCCTAATTGAAACATCCTTTCTCTCCAAAGCCTGGAGTTTTCTGTTCCTGTTTTTTTGGTTTGTTTGTTTTTTTAAGCAGCTTTATTGAGAAAAAATTTTCATACCACTACATTTACCCATCATAAACCTACAGTTCAAGGACTATAATTAAACTTATAAAGTTGTCCACATACCACCACAATCACATTTTAGAACATTTCCATCATCCCCAAGATTTCTTTTCTGCTCATTTGTAGCTAATCCCTGCTCCTACCCATGGTCCTAGGTAACTATTGGTGTGCTTTGTTCCAATAAATATGCCTTTTTTGGACATTTTATTTAAATGGAATTAGACAAATTGGTATATAGTCATTTGTATCTTGCTTCTTTAAAAATTTTTAATAGCATTTCTATGGAAATATTTTCTCTTTCCTTTTGCATTGGTTTTCAGAAGGAAATAAGGTGGAAACCCAGCATGAATGTGGAAAGCCTCGTATCCAAAGCTACATCTAGCATCTTCTAGCTTCAGAGACTTATTTGGAGAACAGGGAACTGAGGCAGTTATTTAATCAGGATATCAGGATTTGCTTTTGCTGCTCTATCCATGCTTTCTCATGAAGTCAATCCCATATATTCCACATGATCAGCCACAAAAAGTCATCATAAGATAACTTCCAGGATTATCTCTATTGGGAAGACAGTGACACAGATGACAGCAGGTTTTTTTAATCTGATAAAATATTTTCTATTTACATCCACCAAAAACAGCATTAAGAGGAAAGTATGTCAGCAACATTATATTCCCAGCTTTGATCACAAAATATAGAAAGAATATAACTGATTTCAATTCAATACTTACATAAAGAATCAAGATTAGATTTTGGAAATTATTTTTGATATTCTTGCCATAAACCTTTAATGTACTAAGAACATTAATTTTGTTGGAAATTTAATATCAGAGAAATAATACAGTGCTGAATGGTTGAACGGTGTTTGACTAGAAAAAACAAATACACATGGGTCTTTTAAACTAATCTAACACGTTTAGAGCTAAACAATGTAACCATGTATCTAGGGTTATGTAGAGTCACAAAGTAAATATAGTTCATTTTTTTCTGAAGCTAATTTTAATTTTTAATATGGAGTAAAAGTTTAAATTGAAACCAAATTGATATGCAGAAGAATGCAAATAAGCATACATCTTTAAGAAAAAAACATAAGAATTCAAAGACATTTCATTTTTATTGTGAATCTTCTATATTTCATCCCTGGTATTATTGGCATTTGAGTGGAAAAATTTGAGAAGACTATGCAATTAAATTTGGAGAGAAAAAGGGTATACGTGATCTGAACTTCTAAGCCCCTCTTCTTATTGACTCCATGTCAGATTTCATAGCTTGACCTGTTACAGGATCTCACATTGTCTCCGTAATAGGTGTGTCAGTCCTTACTCTTATCTGATTTTCAACTGTGAGGGTATTTACACCCTGGGTTTGAGAGGGAGGAGGCTTTCCCTCAGCCTTACCTCTTGCTGTTATTTCAACAGAAGTCATAGGGTACCTTGCTTAATTTTCAAAACAGAGCTTCTTTTTTTTCCCTTGAAGGGAAATACTGAATTAAATTTAAATCAAGGTGGATTATAAGTTTGTGAACTTTTTCAGTCATTCTTTTTTAGAATGCCTGTCTTCTGAAATGTCACTTGGGTAAAATACTGAATGACATCAGCTATTTTTTTTTCCTGTTCATCTGCCATAAAATGTTGTTTGTTCTGGGAAATGGCTATTTCCAAGGCATTCTGTGACACTCTTTAATGGAGACAAGAGCATGAAAAAGAAGGATGATCTTCCAGCATCAAGAGAAAACAATGCACCATGAGAGAGAACAGTGATCTTGAGGGGAAAAAAAGCAGTTTTTTTCTAGCCTTCTTCCTTTTGGCTTCACTTCCTGGACCTTTTGTCAGAGACTATGGCCCAGTTCCATGCCAAGTATTTCCTACCAAGAAGCAAAAACAATTTTCTAATCAGCTGTTCTTTCTCCCTTTCTTAACTTCTCTTTTTTAATACTTTGTCTTTCCTCATGGTATCTATGATATATTCATTATTATTCATTACAAATCCTACTACTCCTGCTTTCCAAATCCTCCAAGAATACCACACCATAAATTCCTCTCTAGTTACTATCAATAAACATATATTAGAGAATGTGCAAATCAAGGTCTTTGGTTGAATCAAGTTTGTTGCTGAATTTGATTCATCTGGCAGGAATGTATTTAAAGACACTTAATAACTATAGTTCTAGCTTAGAATTTATTTTTAAATTGCAAAAGAACAACAGAGTTGGCAGCCATCATGGTGAATTGAACTACAGGGTGACCTGAAACACTACTAAAGAAAACAGAACTGGCCTGATGTGGTGGCTCACGCCTGTAATCCCAGCACTTTGGGAGGCCGAGGCAGGCAGATTACGAGGTCAAGAGATCGAGACCATCCTGGCTAACGTGGTGAAACCTCATCTCTACTAAAAATACAAAAATTAGCCGGGTGTGGTGGTGCGCACCTGTAGTCCCAGCTACTTGGGAGGCTGAGGCAGGACAATTGCTTGAACCTGGGAGGCGGAGGTTGCAGTGAGCTGGGATCGTGCCATTGCACTCCAGCCTGGCGACCGAGCGAGACTCCATCTCAAAAACATAAACAAAAACAAAAAGAACCAGGGCTGTTTTCTGGAGAATTTCTGGTGGAAATGACCTGTTCCTATGGCTCTAGTTCCATAAGGCTGGCAGTAACCTAAGAGGCATGCAGTTCTGAAAACAGGTATGAACTTCTCATTGGTGTCATGAGTGCACAAGTGAAAGTATGGAAAATGACTTTTTGTCTTTGACCTTGTCAGATTGTGCCTCTGCCCTGTGATTTCCTAGCCACTAATTTATTCTATCCCTTTCAAGCCATGTGCAGTATGAATGAATATAGAGAACTAATAGTAATTAAATATATAAATAGCTTGCATGAATATAGTAAACACATATTAATGAATTTCAACTTTTTCTTTTTCTATTTCTCTTTCCTCTCAAACACTAATTCTTCTGTGTTGTGGCCATCTTCATTATCTTTCTAAAATGGAGTGTATATGTGGCATGGGAATTGTGAGTTTGTGTATATGCCTGATTATTTAGGTATATGCAACAGTGTCTCTCTCATTAATTACTTTGAACCTGAAGACCCACTAATTTATCTGTGACAAGGTTTATTTTTTCTTCTTAGACACAAAGGAGAAAGGAAATAGATTGCTGTACAAAAATATATTGACCTTAAGACACTCAAGTGCCACAATAGAGTTATTTGTGTCAGAGAATAGCTTTGATGATCTTGTGTATTCTCTATATATGCTGATGTCTTTGATTCATCATAAAGGTGCACAGTAATCTCAGAGATGTATGAAAATAACATCACAAGGATATGATATCTGCAAATTTTATCTCCCAAGGCTACTAGTGTTTGAGTATTTCTCTTCTTGGACTTTCTTGGATAATTTCTTTTTCTTTCTTTCTTTCTTTCTTTCTTTCTTTCTT
Source organism: Nomascus leucogenys (assembly GCF_006542625.1). NCBI lineage: Eukaryota > Metazoa > Chordata > Mammalia > Primates > Hylobatidae > Nomascus > Nomascus leucogenys. Next base: position 26,751,882 of record NC_044402.1, on the reverse strand, counting down.
TCTTTCTTTCTTTCTCTCTCTCTCTCTCTCTCTCTCTTTCTTTTTTTTTGCCTTTTCCCTTAGCTTCTCTGCCTTAAGTTTCTAAGCAGACTCCATTTCCAGTGCTTTGGAAAAGTCAACAGCACGTGGGTGGTTGTTGCTTAATTTAGGCATAGTTTAGTGAGCTGCAGTTTGTTATACTGGACTTATGGTTTTCTTCTCTTTCTTTTACTCTGTCTTTCCTCTCCATGGTACCAGAATGTGTTATTTCATCTTTATGAATGGTTTATCTGAGAATCTCAGAGCCGAATTGTTTAGCTCTTTACTTTAACTCAGAAACTCTTGCCTCAGACCAATAAGGAGGGCTGACTTCTTCACTATTAAAAGTCATTCTCAAAGGAAATTGTAGAACCCTCTTTGGTATCCATTTTAAAAGTCAAGTAATCATTACTGTTAGCCATTTACCTGGTGATACCACTTATTAGAATTTTAGCGGAGATGGAAAAGCAAGAGCCTATGTATAATAATGTATTCTCTGTCAAACTATAAGCAAGCTATAAGCATTACACTTCAGAGTTCCTCTCTTCATAACGCATATTTTTGCTTCTTTTGGTATGTCTTATATTTCTTGTAACACATAGAACACTTCAGGTGTAATGATATTTATTGTATCAATAACAGCCAGATTTTAGTATGATAGTGGGATGCTTCCTAAACATATACCATTAAACACTTCTTAATAAATATTAATTCAGATTGGTTTGTTTTAAAATAGTTAATAAGATTATACATGGAACAAAAGGCAAAATAGTGAAAATTCTTCCCACTCATCATATTCCTCAAACTCCTTTTCCCAAAGGCAACCAAATTTATCAGGGATTTTTGTATCTTCTTTCAGGGATAGCCTATGAGTATACAACATATAATTATACCCACATTCTTCTCCTCTTTCTTCTCCTTGTCTTCTTTCTGCTCCTCCTCCTTGACACAAATACCAACATGCTTTTCCACATCTTACTTATTTTTCCACTTAAAATGTCTTAGAGACTATTCCATGTAAGAATATACAGGTTTATTTTATTCCTTCTAATGGCCACATAACATTTCATTTTAGAGGGATGCTATATTTTATTAAATCAGCACCCTACATTTAAATTTTTCTCAGCTTTTTACTACTAAAAATGTAAGAAGTATATACTTTTGTTCGTTAGTTAATGCATACATGTATAAGAAGGTCTATTGGATAAATTCCTAAAAGAATTGCTGAGTCAAAAGACAAGTGCTTTATAAATATTGATATATATTACCAAACTGCACTCCAAAGAGGTTTTTCAAAGTTGTATTCCTACCAGCAATATATGTGTTTGCTTCTCCTCACTCTTGTAACACACATCATATTATCAAACTGTATTTTCATTTTCTTAAGATAGCTTTTCACAATGTTGCTGTCACATATTTATTTCCCATAAATCTTTTCCTTCCCTCCTTTTACGTCTTCAAATATACATAGGGATCATTGTCATTCATGACTTTGGTGACCACTTATATCAGAAATCTTTTAATAGCAATCTGCTATAGCAGCATTTCATATGTTAATCTTGTTTTAAAAAACGGGGATATTGTAGAAAAGTAGCAATATGTTACAGTAATTTTGTGTAATTTAGCTCCTATATTATTATTGATCTGTGTTGAGATCTCTGCACAGACGGGCATTTAGTGCAATTACAAAGATCAAGGAGGACACTGGAGCCAAATAGCCTGGATTCAACACTTGTCTATGCCACAAATGAGCTACATGTCTTTGACAAGTTACTTCAACTCTTAGTTTCCTCAATTGTAAGTTTCATATGAAATTTCAAAAGAATAAAGGGAATGGGATCTAGCACCAAATTAAAAAGTAAATGTGATGTGAACTTGAGGCATTAATTTACAAATAAGTGGTTTCCAAAAGAGAGTATGCTTTGTCTCATCAAAGGAAGAAGCAGGGGAAACAGCAAAAGAGGAGGAGAGAAATAACTTAAGTTAAAAGCACAAGCCCTCATAAGTTATGTCTTAGTCCATTTGGTGTTGCTATAATAGAATATTTGGGGCTAGGTAATTTATAAAGATAAGAGGTTTATTTGGTTCTTGATTCTGGTGGCTGAAATGTTCAAGATTGGGCAGTTGCATTTGGCGAGGGCTTCACGCTGCGTCCACTCATGGAGGAAGACAGAAGGGGAGCTGGTGTGTGCAAAAAGATCACATGGTGAGACAGGAAGCAAGAGAGAGAAACCAAAGAATATGGACTCTTTTTAACAACCCACTCTGAAGGTAACTGATCTATTCCCATGTACAAAGAGAAGTCACTAACCCCTGCCTGAGGGCATTAATCTATTGATGAGGGATTCACCCCGTGACTCAAATGCCTCCCACTAAGCACTGCCGCCACAGAGGGGAGCAAATTTCAACATGAGTTTTGGGAGAACAGACCATATCCAAACCATAGCAAGATACATGGATATAAACAAAGTTAATAGAGCTGCTGAATTCTAGGAAAGATTGCTAGACAAAGGAATAAATTTTTAATATCTGAACATCTTTACACTTGGAATTGAGGCAAGAAATTTCCACTTGGAATTGAGGCAAGAAATTTCCAGAATTATCTTGAGTTACTACAGGTGGTAGGAATATCTTAAGTTTCATAACTGGTTAAAATGTTTTAAATATTAAATATTATGATCTATTGGATTATAAAGGTATAGTCTAAAAGGTTGGACTACACTTTGTTACTAAAGCAAAAAAAACCCAATATTAAACAAGAAACTTAAAAAAAAAAGTATCTGAACATCTTAAAAATAGGAAAATATCCAGCCAATGGAGAAATTTTATATTGTTAAATATCAGATTAAGAGAGGCAGTATATAGATTCATATAACTGTTTATCAATCACAATTTGAACTGCTGTATTATGTTAAATTAGTGTACATGGTTTAGATATATCATATAAAGTTAGTGTACCTGGTTTGGAGATATGTATACACACACCTGCACACAGAAAGAGTGAGAGAGAGAGAAAGATCTAATGCCAGTACAGCCTAAAATTTTTACACTGATATCTGCCACTGTATGATTTTTATGACTTGAAGCTACCTTGGGTATAGTATATGCTTGGTAAATAATTGCTAAGTAAGTGAATGGGGTAATGAATTGTATCCATTGCACTACCTTAATTTATTATTTATACAAAATTGTTAAGAATCAATATGCAAGGTACAAGCCTAAAAATTGTAAAGTACAATGTTTTGTCTTGTTGTCACGCAGAAAGGAAGAAAATTAACCAAGGAGTGAATTTGTCATCTTATCCTAATAATCTAAAAGAATATATATTACTTTCTCTGTAAAATAATAGATTTCTGACAAATAAATATTTTCATGAAGTCTGATTGGGCCGTATTTCGGTTGGAAGTAAGTAAAATTTCATGAAGGAAGATGAACGTGTATCTGTAAATATTGCATGTTGTCATTCTTCCTTGTTCTTCCTCATTCACTTACTCCACGGACTTTTACTGAGAGTAAGCAGAGTTCCAAGTGCTGAGTGTCATTTTAGGAATTTATACTGCAAATTTCCAAGGAAAATGTAGGAGGAATTCTCAGAGACTGAGTAGTTTCTTTCTCCCACCCTACTCTTCCTTTTCACATTGCCCACCTCCATTTCTTGTTTTTCTTGAAGAAATTGGACCTCAGATGTATGTATCTCTAAAATCCAGATGAGTCTCTTGTGGATTTTGTTCAGGGCTAATTCAGCATTCAATTCAACATAATGGTGTCTTTTTTCACAGTGTGTGTGCATTTCTCATTATGAGGCCCTAAATGCTGGTTTACTTAGGGATTTTCCTGATTTCCTTTTTTGTTTTGATTTGCCCTCCTTCATCTGACCACTTGCTTGGAGCCTCGCAAGCTGTGTTTCTGCTCCCCTTTAAAAGGCTGATATTTCAGGGACTGTAATTTTGAGTAAAAATACTGTTTGTTTTCCCTCTACCTTTCCAAGATTTCTTTATGTGCTCCAATCCATTTTATGTGTCTAATTGCTATAGTCAGATATACAAGGTGACAAATTCTGTAAGTGCAGTTGGTCCTCCATAACTGCTGGTTCTGCATCTGCAGATTCAACTAACAAAAAAATTGAAAATAATTTTCAAAAACAATAAAAAAATATAACAATAGAAAATAATGCAAATAAAAATACATATAACAGCTATTTGCATAGCATGTACATTGTGTTAAATATTATAAGTAATTTAGAGATTAGAGTATAGGAGGATGTACATGGTTTATATGCACATACTACAGGACACCATTTTATATAAGGAACTTAAGCATCTACAAATTTTGATATTCACAAGGGTCCTGGAACTAATTTCTCATGGACACCAAATTAGGACCATATTAGTTTCAGGCACAGTTTATATTTTGAAAATTAGGAGGTATTACGGTAAATTTAAATGGAAACTGGGCCTGAGAAATCCCTGAGCAGAACAAAGCCAGTTAGGCCACATAAATGACCTTAACCTTGCTGGATTTGCAAATAAGAGCAAAAGTTAATTTGAGCTACAGCTCATAAATACCTATATTCAGAGAAAATAGAATGTAAGCTCAACCAATCAGAAGCAGCCAACAAATTTATAATTATATAACTAGGGACTTTCCAATAGGATAGGCCAAATAAGGCAACAGTGTAACTGTAATCCATTAAATATTTTCTTTGCTTTACTCCCCTATTTGTCCTATAAAAGCCTGCCCTTTGCATTCCCTCAGTGGAGCTCCTGAGCCACTTCTGATTTAGAGCTTCCCTGTCGAATTCATGAATCACTATTTGTTAATAATGTCTTTAAAATTTTTATTGTGCCTCAGTTTATCTTTTAACCGTTTGACCTCTATGCGGTGTAGGATGTACAGTGACCATTTGGTAAGCTAATATTACTAACCTAAATTCTTTATTCTTGTTTGGTAACAAGATAAATGTATTAATGGATGTATTTCCCTTTCATTATGCCTAATATATAAAAATTATATGTATAAAGTACATATATACATATATATGTAAATTGCAGTTGTTTTATGCATATCATAAAAGATAATATTATAATTTGAATTCTGGAGTTTCCAGAATAATTAGCCACAAAATGAAAGTCTGTTTGCTGATTCAAAGCATCTCAGGAAACACAGTTTCCAATTTTGGGAAGAAAACTTTACAGACCAGGAGATGTTATTTCTAAAAAAAAAAAAAAAAGGAGTAATTTTCTGGCTGTTCTGTTGACTTACTAGAATCACATAGCTTTTTAACTCTGAGTTTATTAGAAGTTAGGGAAATAAAACTAAGAAGATTTTATACATTTCTTTCTCAAAATTAAGCTGTTTCAGAGGAAATCTGACTGTGTAATATCTGTTCACAAAATCATTGTCATCCCCAAGCCTGTGCCAGCCCTCTGTCGGCAGCACTGTCCTCAAAGATTCCTGGAAGGGACCCTGTTGAAAAATGAAAACAAGAGAGGCTATCAAGGGGTGCAAGTAAGAGGTGCAGTGTTGAGTTATAATAATCTAAGTGTCCTTCCTAAATGGCTGAAAGTATATTGCAGTAGAAAAGTATTAAAATGTGTATGTGTCCCAAAAAAGAGGCAAAGTGTAATGGAGATCATGTCCTCTAAAGCAAAATATTTGGATGGTTATGAACTCAGGATCCTCCAATAGGCCTGCTGGGGCACATTTTTTTTTTTTTTAATATCAACATACTACAAATGGGGAAACCAAGGCTCGTGGACACCGAGTGCTCAACATAAAATCTCAAAGTAATGAATGGTAGGCGTAAGTCTTTATAAATTTAGTTTTATAATTCTTCATCATATGAGTACTCTTTTGTCCCCTAAATCAAGCTGTCTCTTAGTGATGACACAGGACTTTGTTTTTAAAGGATTAATGGGGAAAAAAGAGGGGGATCACTGCAAAGGTACCAAATTAGAATATTTTTTACCTAAACCAATGAATAGGAATGGAATGAAATTTATTTCTGAAATCCAGGAGATGACAGAGAAATGAAATTGGTGTTATCCACAAATGTGGGCAGGATAAAATCTAAAGCAATACACAGAGGGCTGCTCCTCTGTTCCAGTATAATCAAAAGTAATATTTGAAACGCAAAAGCGAGAGAGAGGAAGACCTGCTTATTTCTTGTGAGGGGTTTTCCTGTGATAGGAGGCACTTTTCTTCCTTTCCCCCCCAGAATCTGAGGGGAAGGAACTGCCCCACTGACCAGAGCGACAATGCCCGTAGGACTGAAGGGGTAAGAGCAGCAGAGACGGAATGCTTGAAAGGAGCAGAAACAGCGTATGGCAACAGCAAATGTGTGTCAGATAGAAAGACAAAAGGGAAAGGGGCACAAAGAAGTATTCACAATGGAGCAACACACACGTAGTATGTTTTATAACGCTGGAAAAATTCTGTACCTTTCCCATCTCACAGAGAAAAGAGAACACAAAGGAAGATGGATGAAAAAAAATATGATGCAGCCACCGGGCCGGTTATCTCTGGCTAGGGAAGGATTACCATTTCCTTACAAAAAGAAATTGATAATTGAAATTAAACTCAGATTGCCTAGGTATACCTGCCGGCAGTTGGAATGTTTAATTTAACTGCTCGGTTTACTTATTGACAAGCAAACTCCCTTTTACTAATAGAACCAACTTACAAAACTTTCTGGTTGTCAGAAATAGAAAAGCCAGATATGGTAACACCCTGATGACTAGTTAAGTACTCAGGTACTTATCCATGACTTGGTTTATCCACCCTCCTACATATCTGATAGAAAACACCAGGGGTAGGAATCTCATGGTTAACATTTCAAAGGCATGAAAATTGAATACTAAGTGAAGATACAACCTCATTCTTTCCCCTCTTCATATCTTCCTGGACCCTTTTTCTCCGCAAAATAATATAGGCTACTAAGTCCATGCATAAGGATATTTACAATAAACATTTGACAATCTTTGCTATTGCTATATAAAGTGCATGTACTTGACAGGTGGCTACTAATTATCATAGTCAAAACAATAGCACTGAGTGATTTCTGCCATTAGGGAATAAGAAGTTTGCTGGCATTGTCTTATTTAATCTCCACCACAGTCTTATAAGGTAGGTGTCATTATCCTCATTTTAGAAATGAGACTTACTCATATGGAGGCTGGGTGTGGTGGCTCAGGTCTGTAATCCCAGCACTTTGGGAGGCCGAGGTAGGTGGATCACTTGAGGTCTGGAGTTTGAGACCATCCTGGCCAACATGGTGAAACCCTGTCTCTGCTAAAAATACAAAAAATTACCCGGGCATGGTTTTGGACACCTGTAATTCCAGCTACTTGGGAGGCGGAGGCAGGAGAATCGCTTGAACCTGGGAGATGGAGGTTACAGTGAGCAGAGATCGTGCCACAGCACTCCAGCCTGGGTAACAGAGCAAGATTCCGTCTCAAAAAAACAAAACAAACAAACAACAACAAAAACAAAAAAGAAAAAAAGAAATGAGACTTAGTCATATGGAATCTTTTGCCTAGCTTCAGATTCAGTCTGTTTCATTCCAAAGCCTCTGCTCCTCACCATTGTATATATTGCCTCTGCCACTTGTATGCTGAAGTGTTAATGCCTAAATGAATGAAATGTATCACTCTAGAACAAGTGCCGATGGTCCCATGAAATAGGCCACTTTTAATCACTAATACCTCCTATCTCTGTAGGTAGTCTTTCTCAAGTCTTGACCTTCCAGAGTCAAGCTCCCTCAGCTCAGCTCTATAGGCATATTAGTGCCCCATGCTTGTCATAACCAGTCTCGAAGGCATTGTCTATTTCAGTGACTGAAAGGTAGTTGGCATTTAGAGATGCATAGAAGATGAATTAGGAATTATTATTCAGGAACAGAGACAACTAAGAAGAGGGTTACATTAGAATGCCATAATTCAACTTATGTTTATTACTGATGAGTCACTCTCCACATGACTGATGCTTTGTTGACCTTCTCTTGGTAATGTTGGTACTCTCTGTCTCTTACCTCCTTCCATTGTACTCTAGTCCTCTAGTCTTAGCCTACAGGTGTGGCTGCTGCAATCCCCGAGACTCTTCTACACTACCTCTGTGTCCATGCTTTGCTGTGTGCCCTATAGACCGTTTCTCTCTGTATCTGCCTTCGCAACAGCTGTCTGCTCATCCTTCATAACAGCTCAAGGGGTCACCACCTAGATGAAACCTTCCTTCTACTCCAGGCAGGTCTAGGTTTTTCCACCTCTAAGTTCTCATGGCACTTCGCACATCTTTCAGAACTCTCATCACAGTTATATGCATGGGTTTTATAAAATTGGAAAGGAGAACTTTATTTCTCATAAAGGGTTGCAGCCTGCAGGCTGGCCATCCCAGAGGCTGGGAAGCATAGCCTCTGGCAAAAGCTGAGAGCAAGCACATTGAGGTGATCAGGGGTAAAGGGAACTAGAATTTATGCTGAGCAGGGTGGCTGAATATACATATTTAATACACTATAGAAAGAGTCATGAATATTTATGAAAGGAGAACCATGCAAATGTGCAATTGAGCTTCATGCCTCTTCATGGATTACACGTTCAAAAAAAATAGCAGTGTTAGCATGATCTGAGGGTGGAGTTTTTGGCCCTCTGACATCAAAAAGTAAACCAGAGGATATGAAAATTGCCGGTGTATCTCCCCCACAAGTCAGCCAAAACTGGTCCAGAGATGGTGGTTGGTTTTTAGGAAGGGATGCCTTGTGAAACTGATTAACTGTCACATCAATACTGTAAAGAGGGAGGGAGAGTCTGGTTGTGGTCTCAGGTGATTGGCTAAAGACAATAAAGAAATGGGTCACCTGCTGCTGCTGCTGCTTCTTTTTTTTTTTTTTTTTTCTAGAGCTGGTTTCTGTTGCTCCTTAGGAAAGAATCCTGGTTAAAGGTGAATAAGGAAGGGGTATACTAAGGCATGAATATACTAAGGCATATCTACCCTCCCTGCCCATCATGCCTGGAAACTTAGTTTTTAAGGTTTCTCTGGGTACTCCTTGGCCAATAGGTGATTCTGTTCATTCAGCCAAGGGGCTTCAGGTTTTATTTTGAGTTCTCTATTCTTTATTTGTTTCCATGGGTATCTTCAGAACCAACCTCTGGACTCCTCATGATTTGGGGAAATGCACTATTCATCATTGTATCTTCACCGTCTAGCACAGTATTAATCATATAGAAGGCATTAGTGAACACTTATTGAATTAACAATTGTAGGTTTAATGACTTGAAACTTTGAGCCACAGGAGAAATCTGTAGATAAACACAGATTTCTTAGTAAAAGGAAAATTATTCCATACTTACAAAGACAGAAATCTCAGCATATCAGATGAAAATACCATAGATTATCATAATGAGGGCACTTGTCCAACTCTTGAAGGGAAATATGTTTTTAGAAACCCTTATTAAATACTACAATGTCAGAAGGCTAAATTTAAATAAAAAAATGTGATTCCAAAACAACCTGAGCACAACGGGGTGACCACAGTCAACAATATTTCATTGTACATTTAGAAATAACTAAAATACTGGTATTGTTTATAACACAAAGAAATGGTAAATGCTTGAGGTGATGGATACTCCACTTACCCTGATATGATTATTACACATCATATGCCTGTATCAAAATATTTCATGTACTCAATAAATATATACACCTACTATGTACCCACAAAAATTAAAAAGTAAAAAATCGGATCCATCTTTTCCCTAAATAGCGATTGTTCAAAGAGACATTTAAGGCACAAATGATGTTTGTGTAGTATTGTTTTGCACATATCAAGTTCTAGGTTTTGTGTCTTACCCACCCTGGCTAGAAATTTATACCCATTCCAGGAGGCGGAGTTTGCAGTGAGCCGAGATTGCACCACTGCACTCCAGCCTGGGTGACAGAGCGAGACTCTGCCTCAAAAAACAAACAAAAAAGAAAAAGATAAATTTATACCCATTCCTATATTCTTTTTACAGGCTTCTGTAAGCTTCAAAATGATCCTTAAAGAGATTGAAGATGATGACTCAGAGCGGAAAAATAAAACAAAAACAACAACATGGGTGGCAGAGTTGCATGATAGAAAGAATGGAACCTTCAGGTCCAGTTAAACCTGCTCTGCTATTAATTAGTTTTTGGTTTTGAGGTGATTTTTCCAAGCTGTCATTATTTGTGATAATAGCTACAATATCATTGGATGAAGAAGAAAAATTTCTGAACAGAAGTATAACTCCCAACCATATGTTTTACATCCCAGCATCTATACAGGCACCAAAAATCATGGATGTTCATATAGCCTTGTTTTTCACAGCGTGAATTGCTCTTTGATCATTCGAACTTGTAACAATGGAAACATCAGTTTAACCAGGCCTCCTGGGCACTTGTCTGACCTTTCTGGTTTGTCAAATGGAATTGCTTCTTTGGTAAAATGTTTCATAGGAGACAGGACAACAATCTCTGTTTGATGAAGGTGAATGTACCCAAGATAATTTCTGGGGTTTTAATGGAAGAGTTTTGTGACAGCTGGTTTAGCATCTCATGTGAAATAAATTCAGGGCCTTTTTTCTCACTGAAAGTAAGGTCACATTATTAAGAGAGAAGATCTTCTTCTACCGAAGTCACAGGAATTGACTATTCAGTTGAACCCCAGAGGGGCTAATCTGTCCCTGATAAAGTTGAGTTGGATGAGTATCATGCATTGCATGTGTTTGCCCATGAAGAAATATATGCAGAAGAAACAAGAACAATAATATAGGTCAGTATTTAATGAGGACTTACCTTGTACCAGATAATGTTTTCAGTTTTCACATGTATATGATCCTTTAATTCTCACAAAGATGATATGGAGGATGCAGGACCATTTACATTATTTGTGGCATCTAGTGCCAAATAAAAATGTGAGTTCCTTGTTCTAAAGGCAGAATGAAAGCTTTTTCCTTTCTTTCTCAATCTTTTAGTTAACCTGTCAAACATAGGGATACTCAGGCAGCAACTGTAGACCCTCACAGGCACTCACGACCCCACCCCACGATTCTTTGTGTGGAGGCAGAAGGTTGCAGCACTTGCTAGAGGGAGGCAGAAAAGTGAATGAGGAAGAATCTGTCTGGGTAGGCAAGAACATTCAAGCCAAGGCTCCAAGTCCCTGGCTCATGTTCCATTGTGCCATTGAACTTGAAAAAACATTCACACACATAAATTTACAGATAAAATTCTTAAGCATTTCAGGACAGTGACTAGAAAGCATTGAGCCCCAAACTTACAGAGTTCTAAGTGGCTGCTCTGGTTGCATACCTTTGAATATGGTTCTAAAAATAGGTAATAATATTATCTGAATTTTACAGATAAACTACAGTTACCAGAAACAAAGTTTGTTTGTTTTGGTGATGTGTTTGTCTACCATATAATCACTAAAACATACTATGCCTATTATACAAAATTTAGCTTGTTCTGTATTTTGGTATACTTTTAATACTACTGTTTTAAAATTCTTAATTGCTCCTGCTTGTCTTCCCTCATGGCTAAAGATAAATTTGGTATCCTGTGAACTATGTTTTCCATCAAGGTTTGCACAACCGCATAAAACAATCCATCACATTTTCCTGGCCAATAGACACATGCTTTATTTCTGAATGTCAACGTTTGAGAGACTGAAGTCTGTGACTACTGTTAATTTTGATAGTAAAAATAAGTTCTCCCTGGTTTTGGTTATTATCCATTGAAGGTGTTATCTTCAATAGCTATCCATGTCTATGTCATGATATCTTCACTTCTTCCCAAATAGTATCTTCCTCAGGTGCTCAATTGTGAATGAAAAGTCAAGATCCTTGTCCATTTTTACTGTACCTCAGCCTTCAAAGGCCTAAACTACCATTTCATTTCTGTTGCTGATCATCCGCAAATAGAAGACAGAATTTGGATATTCTCACACCAATGTACCATTGCTGCAGAAATCCTTTGGGCTAACTGAGAGGACCAAAAAAAAAAAAAAAAATACAAAAGAACATTCCAGAAATAATTACCCATTCACCATCTTTAGTACAATGCTATACAAAGAATTAATTTTTGATTTGTTGCTCTATATTCACTTTTTCCTGACATATGGACCCATATATATGGGTCCAGTGAATCCCGTTCAAAGAGAATAGATGGTGGGAAAACTATTGGATGCCATCAGAGCATTTTAAAGAAAAAAACTGTCCTTTGAAACAAATTCTGCAGAATATTTCGAACAGAATAAGAGAAAATTGGTTTCAAGTTAATAAGTGAAAGTGAAACACTTGCTGAGGACATAATAACTGCCATTCCTAAGGGCTGACAGGCCATGCCATTTTCCAATGTCTTGCTGAAAAAAATAATTTGTGTAGGCTACCACTGAGCAGCCATACTGGCTTGCCTTGTTCCTGCCATCCTTCTGATTTGGGGCACTGAGCTACTTAGCTGTCTCAGCCTCATGGCCAGGCCTCACTTAAAACAATGTCCGAGGAAAATGACAACATCCCTTCGGGGAACTGAGCTAGACCTCATATAGTATTTGCATTCATGGAAGAGCATTTTCTTGTAATTACAGAACACTTTGTTCTATTTAACAGCATGCGTAGTTGTATCTGATTTTATTGCCATTGTCTTTGAAGGCACACATTCATTGTCCTATGGTTTGGTAATGTTCTTCTATTCAAATTGATTTGTAACCAAGAACGGGTTTACTTGGACTCTCTGCATCTAGTGTTGGTTCATGTCACAATTACCTGCAGGCAGCAACTGTTTATTGATGAGGATTTTATCATTGTTTTATGTGATTACATGTTAGTTTAGCTTTCCCTTCTAAATCACCACTTAGTTTATAGTTCAATATTATCGATCCAAGTGCTACCAGAGAGATTCTGTTGATGGCATGTTACGTGTTTGGAAGGCAGGCTGACTTTCAACCCACACTCTCTTTTGGAGAGAATATTGCTTCAACTAACAATAATGAGGCTCTTGCTTAAATATTCATCTCACACATTAGAGTAATTGGCATTAAATTTCATATCTGAATATTTTCATTAAGAACTGGAGAGTTGGTGGTCCACTCTAAAGTGTCTATATAGAAGGTGGCTAACTTTTTCTGTAGATGGCCAGATAGTGAATATTTAGGTTTAAAAGCCATATGGCCCTGTCAAAACTACTCCATTTTGCTACTGTAGCACAAAACAGCCATAGACAGTATCTAAACTGATGGGTAAGGCTGGGTTCCAATACAACTTTATTTACTAAAACAGGTGGTAGGACAGATTTTGCCCAAGGGCCATAGTTTGCTAATCCCTGTTCTAGGACCACAATAGAGGTACATTTGTAGAAATTACGTTTGTAAAGCAGACTAGCTACCCAGAATTCCAAACAATAGGCACATGGAAGTTTGGAAAACTCTTCATTTAAAGGATTTTTTAGTTCTAGATGCTGGTAATGCAATGCTGAACAAGACCAACATGGCTCCTCTCCTTATAAGATTTGCATTAACATTTTTGAGTGCATAAACACATAACTGAGTTCAAATAATGCCAAATGCAATGAATAAAATTAAACAGAGTAAAGTAAATGCCTGGGGGTGGGAGGAAGTATAACTTTAGATAAAACTGCCCTGGAAGGTTTTCTGAGAAAATGATATTTGAATTTTGGACATTTGATACTTGACTGATGAGAAGGATCTAGTCTTGGAAGGGTTTGGGAAAGAGCATTCTGTGCAGAGACATTGACAAAAGTGAAGGGCTTATGGAAGATGCATACTTGGTGTGTTTGAGGAATAGGAAAACACCAGTATGGTTGAGAAGGGAAAGGGACTGTTATCTCTATCTTGAACTGTCCCCATTAAACTGATCTATAATCAGAATTTTAAGTGAGTTAAATTCTCTTTCTGATTTACAATCATCCTTTCTTTTGTTCTTAGTCACTTGTGGAGGGAAATTCGCAGGTTATCTGCAGCCTTTCATGTCAAAATGTAAATGTTTATAAATTCCAACTCACCATTATTAAACTGGAAGCAAGCCAGTGCTTCAGTTGAGGGACAGTTAAATCACACTGTTTGAACAATATTTGAAGAAATGATGAGACCAGTGTATTAGTGGTAAGACTTGTGGGGTTAAGGATACATAGGTCTAATCATTTGAGCTATAGAGAGGATTTCACCATAGTCATTTCAATTGCTAAATTGGGTAAAATAGCTTAACTATTAGTTTGACTATGGATGTCTAGAAGCCCAAAACTCATCAGTTAATTGAATACTGTAGACTGGGGGAAAAATTATTTTATCCAATCCCAAAAGAATCAACTCAAGTTTATTTTACAGAAAAATATTGCATCTAGTCCTATATTGTAATTTTCTGAAGGTTTTTAAAATAAAATTATTTTAAATCCTTTGTTGCTCATGGTTGTAAAAACACTAATCCAAAGAGAATTGCCAGTATCTAAATAAAACACCCTGAGTTAATTTGACTCAAAAAATCAAGTCCTTTGCCTCAATTAAGTAGAATGTGAGAAAATGGTTCTAACAGAATTAAGTTCAGCTCAGGGAAGTTAATTAGAGTGTCTTGCCTTGAAAGACAAGGTAGTTTTCTAGGCAATGGTATTTGGTAACAATGTTTCACATGAATGCAAAAAAAATTCTGTGCTCTGTTAAGAATTGCTGAAAGAGACTAAAACTCTGTGAGAGAGTAACCTGTTACAGTTTCAGATAGCCAGAGGGGGAAATCAGTCTGAATTCATAAAATAGTATATCATGGATTTTTTAAAAAATAAAATTCCTTTGAAATACATACAACAACTCACCCAAGATGTGTATGGGTGCATGTGCATGTTATCTCCATCCCAATAATGCTATTGGGAATATATAAGGCTGACGTTACCATTTTAGTTGATTAAAATAAAATATCTAAGTTACTTGTAGCATGCATAAAATATTTTTATAAGTAAGGTAAATAGGCTTGACAAACTGGTGATATCTTAATTTGCTTCTCATATCCATTTTTATGGATATGATAAAGGTACTCGTCAGCCTAGATTTTGTTACAAATTCTCAATTTATGTTTGATTCTGAATAAAATTTTATTGAAGATGTCTAAATGCAGCATCACTGGTAACACAGGATTTCCAAAATTTTAGTTTGTCAAGAAAATGAAGAGTAAGAGATTACATTGTGTAACATGGGGCATTTTTTTTCCTGCCTCATCTTAGCACAAGTTATTACGGGGGTTTTTACTCTTTTTTTTTTTTAAGTTTTAAATCAGGATTAGTATACTCATTTTTTTCTTGGTGTTTCCTGTGTGTAACTGATATAATACCACAGGCCTGGGAGCTTTAAAGAAAATTATTTAATAATAAAATAGTATTTAGGGGCTCTTTTTTTTTCATTTTCTGAGAAGATATAATGTATTTCTTTAAGCGTTTTGAATTGCTTCTCCAGGAGTTGGCAGCAGCAAATGTTATAAGGGAACATTTTCGAAACATGGATTTTAATCACATCTTCTGCCATATCCACCAGAGTTTCCATTTTATATGCCACATTCAACTTCGTTCATCTGACAACAATGGGAAAATGTTACTTTAGACATCAGTGGAAGTTTTACTGTCATCAAATGCTTAGCAAATATTTAAAATATTTCACATATTCTTACGATCAGAAATTACACATTGAGGAATATTTCTTGGTTTGGGAACTTTAATGAAAAGAAATGAGAAATAGATCTTGGTCTGACATGGAAGGTGGAGCAAACTGATGACTTTACTAAGTGACTTGCTACATTCTTATAGAACAAGGTAGTAGGAGTATTTTTCACTAAACTATTTATGGGACCAAGGTCGTGTGACTTACTCTTGTTGCCTAAGCTGGTGATAAAGCTTGGACTTTTAATTTCCAAATTATAGCATGCAGGTATTAGAAAATTGATGACGCAAGCCACGATTCTCACTGAAAAAGAATAGAACAATATCACACCTGTAACCCCAGCACTTTGGGAGGTGGATCACGAGGTCAGGAGTTCAAGACCAGCCTGGCCAAAATGGTGAAACCCCTTCTCTACTAACAATACAAAAATTAGCCGGGCATGGTTGTGGGCTCCTCTAATCCCAGCTACTCGGGATACTAAGGCAGAGAATTGCTTGAACCCAGGAGGCGGACGTTGCAGTGAGCCAAGATCGTGCCACTGCTCTCCAGCCTGGGTGACAGAGGGAGACTCCATGTCAAAAAAAAAAAAAAAAAAAAGGAACAGAACAATAGCACTTTCACTCATTTGCAATTTCAGCAGAGTTTTCATGGGTGAATATCAACATCTGTTGCTCCATTTCCTGAAAAGTCCTGTGGGTTGGAATGCTAGTGCTGTCCCAGTTCACTTTGTCTTTTGCTTTAGTAATAGCAAAAATCAATGTAATTACCATCACTATTCACAGTTTTTTTTTTAATAAATAGTGGGACCCTCATTTAAGTGGATAAAATTGTTCTGTCTCATTCTTTGCCTTCAGGATCACATATGAAACTCTTTTCTGCAAGATGGTTTTCTACCTCCATTGACCTTGAAATGAAAAATTCTTTCAAAATAAATATTTTACAAAATTATTTGTAGGTCGAAAAAGATTTAGCTTTGTCTCTTGAATCAAAAATGGTTGTCAGGTTTTCTGGTTGCATATACTTAAACCTGCCAAAGGTAATGATGGCTACTTCAAGAAGTCCACCTAAGATGTTACAATCAACGGCTCTGTTTAGTTGTTCTTGCCAAGAAAGAGATAATTCCAGATTCCAGGTGTTACTACTTAGCTGGATGTTTTACTTTACAAGGAGGCAGCCATTCATGAAAAACAGCTGTAATTACACAGCATTCAGGTATTTCATAATTAAACTAACAGCTGATTTTAAGGTGGCACATGGCATGAGATTTTGCAACTAGGCTAAGTAAGAATGAAAGTGTAGCTTAGTTCTTCTCTTGCTGTCGGCTTTGGACAAATCCTCTCTGTGCCTTGGTGTACAAGAGTGGGGTAATACCAGCATGTTTCTCAGTGGGGAGTGGGGTAAATGAGGAGGACAAGAAGGTTAATTAATGCATAAAGTGCCTAGCTCAAAAGCAGGCACCACTGTAAGCAAAAGACATCTCCTTGAATATTTCCTGCTAACTTTCAAAAACGAATGGAACTCAGCTGTAGTTTAAATAATAATGCCAAATATTGGAATCATAGAAAACTGAGTATCCTTATCAGTATCCCTGTGACTCAGTGGTTTTGGTTCCTTAGAGAACTCATCTTGTTATGTAGGACTGAAGAGGGGCTTGGATGTCAGTTGGATAGCACTGATCCTGTTGAAGATGTACCAGGCACTGTGGAAAACAGAAAAGTTGCAGAGTCATCTGCAGGTCTGGTATACATGGAATTTACAATCTAAGTTTCACACATGAAACGTCTTTCCGGGGAAGACATAAGCTATTGCCCTTGAAGATTTGTAACCTAGGGGTTGGAGATAGACTCCATGAGGCTGAGGCTCCTCTATTCCCCATGCTTCAGGAGAGTTGCTCAAGTTAGCCATGGCTGTGCCTTTGCTTGTCTCTCCCAAGTTCTCCTATTTCTGTTGCTTGGTAAGTAAAACAGCTTATTTTCAGGGCTCTTTAACAAATTCTGTAATTTGTACTCTGTAAAGTGTTCAGTGATCCTGACTGTCTTACTTTTCACTGTTGCTTAAGACCTCATGTCTTTTGAGTGACCTCTTCCTTCAGGAACCCTAAAAGCCTTGGTTTTGTGAGCCCATAAATGCCAGGAAGCCTCTGAGATTTCTAGCTTTGTGAAGTTTACAAACCATTTCCACAGTCTCCTGTTGTCATCTCTAGGGGAATTGCAATGTGTCCATCCACCCTTGAGGCATGGCAGGGTGAACATCCCTTGGACTGAAGACTGAATGCTTGGTTTTGTTCCCATATTTAATCTGAGAGATTCAAATAATTCTTTGCTGCTTTCCTAAGAGTATTTTAATAAGAAAAGCATCAAAAGAACTTGGTCAAGATGGGGAATCATGGGTCAGGAAAATTTAGAGACTTATTTGAAGAGAATATTTGAAAAAGATTCAAAGATTTTGAACTATCAGTGTAGAGGGAAATTGTTTCTGGTGGTTAAAATGGTAGGAAGTGGCTTTCAAATCTGAAAAATATCTAAATGTTTTAAGGTGTTCCGGGCGCTGTGATTAACAATTTATATTCCTTTTCTTATTTAGTCCTCCCAACAACCCTGCCAAAGAGGTATTATTATTCCCTTTTGGAGTGAGGAATCTTAGTGTATTCAAAAACATTCATCTACTATTTATTGAGCACCCATATTTCTAAGTGCTGATAATGTAGCTGTGAACAAGATGGCTTATCTTTTAGAGGAGACAGGTCATTAGCAACTCAACAAATAAGTAGCATAATTTTCCTAGGAAAATATGTTGTGCAGAAGGTAAGGCTAGGTTACTGGTCATGCCAATTGAAGGTGGGAACACAGTAGGTGTGTTTGCAGGACAGAAAGAATGTATGTATGGCTGGTGAGTGAACAAGGGGAGGGGTGGTGGTGGGAAAAGATGCAAGGATCCGTCAGGGTCTTGCTGGCCAAGGCAAGGAGTTTGCATTTTATTCTAGGAGCAACAGGAAGCTTGAGGAAACATAAATAAATGAGTGATGTGATTCCGTTATGTATTGCAAAGTTTCCTCCGGCAGCTGAGAGGTTGAATAATTTGTTCAAGGTGAGGTGGGCACAGAGAAGAAAGTTGGAGGGGGCTAAATGACTCACTTGGCACCTGGGCCCCTCTGCCTTGAAATTCCTTTCCTGAATACTGGTCTATTTTACTCGACTACTAGTATTAAGAGATTGGAAAGAAATAATACAGGTAATGGTCAGAGAGGCAAACCAGACTTAAAAACCTAAAGCAAAAATTTGCGTTATTTTAGGAAAATGAAGCAGGGTCATTCGTGCTAACTCCTGGGAAGCTGGCCTTTGAGTGGCTGGCTTGCGTGGCCCTTGCAGTGTTGCTCTGTAACACAGGTAACCAGGTGAGGAGGCTCCTTTCTAAACATAACACTGAGAACAAAGCTTCATTTTTGGATCCTCAGGTACAAGGAGAACTGATATGTTTGGGTCCCCTGAACTGTGTTCCTGAATTTCCTCTGCCTTCTTGCTAATAACCTGAATTGTGCAGCCACTGCTGCGGCTACCAGCACACACCAGTGTTGAATGCAGCAAGCTTTGGAAGGTTAAGGAGCAAGTTGTGCATGAAACACTTGACCCTGCCCTGCTAAATAAAGAACCCACATACAGCCTACACTGGGAAGAAAAGAGAGAGAGGATGCTCCTGGAGAATTTTTGTGTGTGTTGCAGACTCTTCCCCTCCCCTTCCTCCTCCCAACCCACCCCCAGTCCATCTGTGATGCCTGAATTCTTTACAGGCTGTCTTTCTAAAGACATCCTAGCCTTAATCACCTTCTCTGTATTGTGTATCACTCCTGTATCTATCTACTTATGTCAGTTGTTTACCAGTTCCCTTCAGCTGTCTGCTTTTTATCATATTATTGATCAGTCAATCTTGGACGTCTTAGGTTGGAGGGGAGA
The DNA here is from genome assembly GCF_006542625.1 of Nomascus leucogenys. Taxonomy (NCBI): domain Eukaryota; kingdom Metazoa; phylum Chordata; class Mammalia; order Primates; family Hylobatidae; genus Nomascus; species Nomascus leucogenys. Next base: position 26,732,250 of record NC_044402.1, on the reverse strand, counting down.
GAGAGAGAACCGGCAAAGGGAAGCAGGAGTAGAGAATAGCGGTGGCGGACAATCAGTTAAGATGGTTCCAAAAATAGCTCAGCCCTGCTGATGACAGCTCTGCTTGCAGCCACCCCGTATGGGATTTACGCACTTCACTAAGATTCTCTGCTGAAATGGATTCGACCAGCTGCTCCTGCAGTTGGTGGTGGCTGGTGGCAGCGGCGGCAGCAGTGGGCTGGCTCCATCTTCACAGAAGGAATTGGAAGTGATAGGTTTGGGGCAAGGCAGGCTCCCATACAGGGACATGGGATTTATTATCAGAGGCTATTAGGGCTCAGGTTGTGGGGCATCTGTGTTCTTTGTACGCTATGCTCTGGGCACTTGGCATCCAGTTTCTTTTTGTCCCTATCTCTTTTGAATGAGATGAGGGAATAAGTGATGAGAAATGGTTATATTTCTCACCCACTATAGGTGTCTATTTTGTTGCTATTGCTCTAGTTTATTATATACATAGGCTTTTTTTCCCTACTGCACTTTCTGTTGGGAGACTCAGCTATGTAAAGGTCCCAACTTTATAATTCTTTGGTCTTATCCAAGACTTTCATTTGTCAAAGAACGTCTGCAAAGTGACTGGGTCTAAAAAATGTAATATAAGTAAGTATAACATTGATAGAGGGCCCCTGTCCCTCAAAGACTCTAAGTCTATGCTATGTAGAAAATGCAGTGTTTCTTATCAAGTAAGGTGATCCTCTCTTAGAAAAAGATAATGATCTTGCACAGGCTCTCAGGCTTTTGTAATCAAGACTCCTTCCAGCCACAATACCTCTAATTACAGGGTTTTTGGCATCCTGATTGTCCCCCAATGTACTATGTGTAGGGGCACTGTGGGGGTGCCCTATAATTTGTCAAGCTTATTATCTTGCTCTGACACACAGAATACACTGAATCAATTTTTAAATTCTCTTTCAAAATGTGTCTACCTCATCTGAAACCCATAAATATTAAAATCATAGGCACTAGAAACAGTTAAGATGTTTAAATTTTCCAGAACACAGAGACTTAGGAAATAGGCAAGACACAACATAAAAGCAAAAAAGGAAAGAGAATGTTACTTATTCTATTATCTGTCATGATGGGGAAAGGGGAGAGAGAAAAACAACTTTCTCCTTATCAATCCCAGCTTCTGCTGCTGCTTTTACTATAAATATTGTTATTCAAAAGGTTTTCACCTACTTCTTGGGAGGCTTTTCGGTGAAGTATAAGATATAAAGAGCAATTTTATTGCCTAAACGAGAGGCTGGCCAAGTGTAATTTCCTCAGCTTCATGCTCAGAACATCTGATTCAGTAGGTTGAATTGGGACTGAGGATATACATTTTCATAAGCATGTGCAGTAATTCTGATGTAGCTTGTCTGCGGACCACAACTCAGGAACCCTAGTCTTTTAAATATATATATTTTTAATAACATGGTACTCTAATTTAGAGACCTCAGAAAGAAAGGAAAATAAAACAGCATAACCTATGTCCTCCATGATAGTTTAGTGGGCTCTAGTTTAGTTTATTTCATGACATGTAATTTTTATTTTCCTTTAATTTGCTGCACAATTACTTTTATGTATAATCCGTGTTGAGATGTGAATGGGACAATTTATTTAAAGACTTTCAGCATTGGCATACCTGAGGAGACATAGACTATGAGTAGGGAAGACGTGGGCTGATGTCCTACAGTGTTCCAGGGTCAGTCATTTTCTTGCTGCGAGCCGGAGAAGATCCACACTTCCTTCTGTTCTATTGAACCTTAGAGTGGCCACAAGGAGTATCAGTTGCTCCCTCCTTTGAAGGCTGGAGTCTGTGAAGGCAGTGTTCAAGTTCACTTGTTAACCCACATCGCCACCTACTGTCCACCCTCCATCCTTAATTAAGAAACTTTTGCTTGGGAGTTGGGTGGAGATTAGTGTGAGAGGCTACAGCATGAATGCAAAGTGAGACTGTGAATGCACCTCTATCGAGCCCTATTCAGAATGCTTGATTTGCAATAGTTTATTCAGAATTACAGCATTTCTATCCTTAATTCTAAGGTCTCTCTCTCTTTCAGTCCAGAAGCAAATTACTTTTGGGTTAGAAATAGCAGCCAAGTTCCTGTTAAAATGAAAACAAACCTCTCTCCACCTTGTGTCTAAGGCCCTCTTTGTTGGCTTTAAAATGTTTATTGATTTGGGGATTTAATGTTGGATCCAACTGTGAATAGTGGCCACTTTGGGCCTGGTGAGTGATTCTGGAATTTGTCAAGCAAGTTTATGGAAGGAAACCTGAAAATGCTTCACCCTAGTCCTTTGCCTCTTTATTTTTGTGGGTTTCTTTTCTCTCTTTGAGAATGTTTTCTATTTGAGTGGAGAATACTCTCATATAGTACCTTTCTCTGATCCTTTTGGAAAGAGCAAGTGTCCTTTGAGAAATACCTGTTCGTGGTTGTTCCCTGCTCCCCACCCCCATGTCTGTCCCTGCCACCTCTAGAGCAGGTGGAAGTCACCTGTGGGTTCTTCTGATCTCAGGCTTTGACTGTTCCCCTCCACAAATTTGTTCTTAATTCAATTTCGTATTGAAGCACATCAGTTATTTGGGCTTCCATCTTTAGTGAAAAGCCACCTTTGCATGTTGTTATGCCACATTATAGTGTTCCAGAAAACATATTTGTATAGATGCAAAATCTTGCCTTCCTGATTTTTAGCTTTATGTTGGATTAGGGAGCATATTTGCAAGTTGATCTCTTGGAACCTCAGCATGAATCTATATTAGAAGCCCAGAGAATGCTAAACAGAGTTTTCACTGAGCCATATTAGATAACAAATTATTTTAGCTATAAATGAGATATTAATTATATAGATTAGATTTTTGTTATTAGATATCAGCTATAGAGTGATCACCAAGGAGGATAAAATAGGACTAGTATAATCTCCTTTGCCCCCTTTAACTCTACTATCTGGGGAATATACTGACCGTTTTCCAACCGAGTCTTCAATGCTCTTCACTTTCCCTAGCAAATGTTCCTCCATTTAAAAAGTCTTTAAAATACTTCTTTATTTTAGCAGTGCTTCAGAAAGTCTATCTTAGACCATTCTATGCTTTTAAATCTATGATAAGATTAATTAAGTAGGCTAACAACCTCACTTAAAAATATTACTTCGTTCTTGTAACATTAATTTCTACAGTTTTTTTAATTGTGTAGAAGTAGATACATAGATATTCCTAATAACTATAGTATAATATAAAATTAAAATCCTACGTGTTGAATCATTATGTTAATAATAGCTACCGTTTCTGGAACACTCTGTCTTCCAGGCTTCTGGTAAACACTGTTGCATACATTATTTTTCTTAGTTCTCAAAATAATCTTGAGAGGTTTGTACTATTCTTTCCATTTTACAGATGCAGAAGTTGAGGCCACGAAGAGAATTCTTAGGATCCTGAATTTTCATAAATGCCTTCAGGGGGATTTGACAATCAATCTCCATTAGGATCACATTCCAGTAGTTTTGGCCAAGGAGAGTAAAGGAAAAGTTTGTCTTTCTTGCCTTGAGGTTTAAAGGTCAAATCCTCTCTCTAGCCATATTGCAATTCTGGGGACAGTTCCTACTGATTGGGCACTTCCATCTAATGTGCTGTTCAACTGAGATTCTTTCTGGCCAAGAGCTGTACAGGGGCAGGTGACCTCAGAGAAGGAGCTGCTGGAAGAGAGAAAAAGGTGGCTTTGTCCAAAAGAGATGAAGCTCATAGGCATGCTGTGCTTCATACCCTCTACTAGCCTTGCTCATTTAGGTTATTTGCTGAAAACTATGCCTGTCTAAGGGAGAATAGTGGGTGCTGGAGATCCGATGGTGAGTGGATGCTGTCTCTTCCCTCATATAGCTTAATTGTTAGTGCTAGAGACAGACACTAAAATAGATGTACTGGTGCAAAGTTAAAAACTTGACTTCATAAGAGCCGTAAGGGGAAATTTTAAATTGTGTGAAAATATATGACCAGAAGAGCTGCTCTATTCTGGGATGGCCATGGAGCATCAGGAAAGGCTTTGCTGAGCACATTTGTGCTGGACTTAGAATGATGGCTAGGAGTTCTAGGCTAAGAAAGAGGGGTGTGCCAAAGGTCTTTAAGGAACTTAAAGTGAATGTGGCTGAGGAAAAGAGAGGGATGAGCTTAGAGAGTGTGGAAAGGGTCAGATAATGGAGGACACAGTCAGTCGTGATAAGGATTTTGCTTTTTATCTTAAAAGCAATGGAGTTCATGTCCTTTCCTCTTGATCTGCCCAAGTACTTCAGTCTTCTTTTCCCCTTTTATGCTTTTCATTTGTCCAAGCTGTTCAGCTGAGCTTTCCTCACTGATGACAGCACCATCTGGAGTGAAGGAGGTACAGATCCTGAGATGGACTGCACACCCCTTGGGGCTGGATGGACAGACTACTCTTTGAGTGAGATAAGGGATGCAAGTGTAAAGGGCGAGTATGTTGCCTCACTCACTCACCTGTTTACCACCCTCTCTGCCAACCTTTCTGCCCCCTGCTATGCCCTGCCTAAGCCATGCTGACCAGCCTTGTCACTGTGGCCACTCACTTGCCTCACTGGAGCAAGAAAGTCCTAGAATGCTGGAGGGTTCCACAAGAATAAAGAGAGCCCACCACATCTGCATGCATAAACACTACACAGCTAGCTCTTGCTTATTTCTGAGTCCTGCAAATATTATTTGAGTGTTTTTACACATCACTGATCCAATAAGGAAAACTTGTATAAAGACTAATGTTTTTATGCTTCCTTTATAGAACATGAACACATTTGAGGTTTTGTTACTTATTCTGGAGCATTAATGCAAGATCCAAGAATATCAGCTTTAAGATTTGTTTTTCTATTCTCAGAATAGGTTTGAAACCGAGAGCAAAATACCTACCTGTGTGCGTTCTTTAGTGAGAGTTGATTTTAAAATATCTGTCTTTCTTCTGAGAGAACTATTTGAGTAGTGAGAAGTAAGTAGGAATGGACATAAAGAGATTTTCATGAAGATGGTTTTATGATCATCACTGTCATTGCCATTGTCCGAGAGGCATTTATTAAATGCCAGATCTGATTTTAGTATTGTTTTAAGTTCTGTTACCTGAAGAGAATTCAAAGTCACAGTCTTTGTCCTATGGGAATTTCAATCTATCAGGCTGCCTTAATTTAGAAACATTTGAAGAGGGCATAAAGGAAACAAGAATGAAAAGAGATTGGATCAATATATAAAAACCAAAGGCATAACTTCTAAGCATTACTTAGAAGTTAAAAGTCAAAACAAATCTAGAACACTGTTGGAATAGTCAGAATAGGTTAGGCTGTGCTGTGGTAACAAACCAACCCCATACCTCAGGAGCTAGCAGAATGGAGTTTATTTCTCATTTCATACTTCATGCTCATCACAGGTTGGCAAGAGTATTGCTTTGTGTCATCATTGTTAAGGGATCTAGACTGAGGGAGCCTTTACTATCCAGAATGTGGCTGGTCACCCTGGAAGCAGGAAGGAAATCAGGTGAATTCTGACTGGCTTTGAAAGGTTTCTATCCAGAAGTGACACTACTTTCGCATACATTCCATTAGCCCAGGCAAGCCACATAGTAATGTATCACTCGAAGAGAATTAGTAAAACAGTAAAGAAACACTTCTGATCAAATTTAGTAATTATTCTAGCCACAGTAATCAATCAATCTAATTAGATGATAATACTATTAGTACTTATCAGCAACAAAACATGTTCTAGGTATCAAATGCTTTGTTAAGCAATTCACACACATTACTACATTTAATCTTTACTGACTTATGAGGTGGGTTCTATCATTATCTCTATTTTCCACATGATGAAATTAAAACTGGGAGTCTTTAAGCAACGTGCCTCAGGCCACACAGCTGGTATTTTGCAGAGCTACGATTAAAACCCACTTACTCCTAATTAAAGAGTCTGAGTGTTTTTTCAAGATTCCTGTCATGTAACAGAAGTCCACTGACTTGTTTTGATCGAGCTGAGAAGAACGGACTAGAGTCACTTCTGACCTGGCCACTTAGAATTATTAAGAAGTGTCTCTGCTTTGCTAGAAACCTGTCTTTGGCTTTGTTGGTATTTAGAACCAGATGGATGATGATGACGATGATTATTTTTATTGTAAACTGTCTTCCACTTGTTTTCTATTTCCTTTCTTTAAGAGTGTTGGTGAATAATTGTTTCTTTCACCCGGGTTCCTGGAGCTCCTTAAGAATTAACTTCCCAGGCTCTTTCATGTTTTTCTGGCACCATCTTGGATGATGAAGGCTTAGAACATTTTGTGACTGTGCCCACTGTCTGAAAAGGCGTGTAGGTGAAGGATTCTTTAAGAAAACTCAGATACTTTTCTCAAATTCACTTATGATGATGTTTCCCCAAATCATTTTTTATCAATTCTATTTTTGGTTTCTCTCACTTATGAATTGTTTCTATCTCCTTCATTTTGGAACATTTTTCTAGTTCATTTTTTTTTCATTCTCCAGTGTCTAGCAAAAGCCTAACACACATTACTTGCACATTCATATCTTAAAAATGAAAGAATAAATTAGTAAAGTGGTGGATTCAGAATTCTAGTTCTTTTTCAGCTACTCTGCCTTGATTACCTCTCACCAAGATTTTAACAAAGAGTACTATATTAACCACTGAGCCACTTACTTTCTCCATTACTATGAATTTTAATAAGTTTGGTAGCCTGTTTTCTCGCCTGTAAAATGAAAATAATGATAGCACCCATCTTTCAGGGTTAGAATGAGGATTTGATAATTTTGTGCTGCAAAGTACTTACAATACTGCCTGACACACAGAAAGTACTACCATAACAGCAACAATCTCTTTATCCTTTGCCTTGGGAATCAAATATTTTCTACAGATTCCACTTTTCAGGTTTTCTTTGTACACTGAATTATACCTAAAATTTCTTGTGCCTCCTATAAGAGTTCATCCCAAGGAGATTGGTTGCATTATTATCCTATATTTAGATATTTATTTCCTTTAATCTGGTCATTTATTATTGGGCAAAATTCACCCCCAATATATCATGTAGATTCTTTTCTATTTTCCCTAAGTGTCGGCCGGTCTGAGAAATAAAGGGAAAGAGTACAAAAGAGAGAAATTTTAAAGCTGGGTGTCCGGGGGAGACATCACATGTCGGCAGGTTCCGTGATGCCCCCCAAGCTCCAAAACCAGCAAGTTTTTATTAGTGATTTTCAAAAGGGGAGGGAGTATACGAATAGGGTGTGGGTCACAGAGATCACATGCTTCACAAGGTAATAAGATATCACAAGGTAAATGGAGGCAGGGTGAGATCATGGGACCACAGGACTGGGGCAAAATTAAAATTGCTAATGAAGTTTCGGGCACGCATTGTTATTGATAACATCTTATCAGGAGACAGGGTTTGAGAACAGACAACTGGTCTGACCAAAATTTATTAGGTGGGAATTTCCTTGTCCTAATAAGCCTGGGACTGCTACGGGAGACTGGGGCTTATTTCATCCCACAGCTGCAACCATAAAAGACAGCTGCCCCCAAAGTGGCCTTTTCAGAGGCCTACCCTCAAGGACACATTCTCTGTCTCAGGGATGTTCCTTGCTGAGAAAAAGAATTCAGAGATATTTCTCCCACTTGCTTTTGAAAGAAGAGGAATATGGCTCTGTTTCGCCCAGCTCACTGGCAGTCAGAGTTTAAGGTTCTCTCTCTTGTTCCCTGAACATTGCTGTTATCCTGTTCTTTTTTCAAGGTGCCCAGATTTCATATTATTCAAACACACATGCTCTACAACAATTTGTGCAGTTAATGCAATCATCACAGGGTCCTGAGGTGACATGCATCCTCCTCAGCTTACGAAGATGACAGGATTAAGAGATTAAAGTAAAGACAGGCATAGGAAATCACAGGGGTATTATTGGGGAAGTGGTAAGTGTCCATGAAATTTTCACAATTTATGTTCAGAGATTGCAGTAAAGACAGGTGTAAGAAATTATAAAAGTATTAATTTGGGGAACTAATAAATGTCCATGAAATCTTCACAATCCACGTTCTTCTGCCATGGCTTCAGCCAGTCCCTCCATTCAGGGTCCCTGACTTCCTGCAACAATTTATCATCTGTTTATGTTATTGTCCCAGGGAATCATATTTTGGTAAGACACGTATTCTTTTTAGCTTAAATACTTGTTATTATAATACAATAGGCTTAATGACTTTGGCTCCATGTTTGGCAGTGTTTTCATTTGTTGATTTATTCTTTTATTCAATGCATATTTATTGAGAAAAAGAAAAATAATTACAGAGACTCTTAGAGCTAGAAAGAATCTTAAAATCTTTTAGGCGAAATTCACCCTCGCTTATACAGACGTAATACTAAGCATGCAAAAAGATCAGTGGCAGAATTTGCTTCTTCAGTGTCAAAGTAGACTCAATGAGAGCAGCAAAGGAAGGAAAATTTCACTTTTTTCATTTTTCCTTGGGTAATTCCATTTCCCTTAATAAAGGAGGGAGGTTCTTCCATGAAATTAGGGGTTTCTGCTCCTGTAGGTTTGCTTTAGTATTAGTTGAAACATTTTGAATCAAATATGAAGAATAGTAATTCATATATAGGCTGAATAACCTAGATTTTAAGTTGTTATGGCTGGCCCCAAGTCTGCGTTGACATAAGGAATGTCTAGAGTACATTCAGAGGTCTGCGGCCTTGCATTCTGATGTCAAGAAGCTTGAATGGTGTCACAGAAAGGGTGTCTGAAGACATGGTGAATCTGTTTCCTGTGGCTTCCAAGCAAATTACCACCAACCTGGTGGCTTACAAAAATACAAACTCTCTCGCAGTTCTGGAGCCTGGAGGTCTAAAATCAAGGCACTGGCAAAGTTGCAGTCCCTCCAGAGGCTCTCACAGTGACTCCATTCCTTGTCTCTTCCAGCTTCAGGTGGTGCTCAGCACTCTTTGGCTTGTTGCTGCTTCACTCCAAACTCCGCTTCCATCCTCACATGGTGTTTGCTGTGAGTCTCTGCTTCTCTCTGTGTCTAACTTATAAGGATACATGTGATTGCATTTAGAGCATGCATGGCTAACCCAGGATAAGCACCTACTCTCAAGATGCTTAATTTAATCATGCCTTTTGTCATATAAGGTAATAGTCACTCTTTTGCCATATGAGATAACATTTATCCATTCTGGAGATTCACAGGTTCTGGGGATTAAGACAGGGACTCATCTTTTCCAGGGGCTGCCATTCACCTCACTAGACCTGAATTTAAGTTCTTGTTCTTTGACTGCCTTTCCATGATTGGGCAAGTTACTGCATCTCTCCAAAACTAGGGTTTCTCCTCTGTAAAATGAGAATAATAATTCCCAATTTACAGGGTTATAATAAGAAATAAAAGTGGTAAATATATGTATTTATATGTATGTAAAGTTACCTAACCCAGTTCTTATCACAATTAGTTGCTGTAGTTCCAGGCAATCAATGGATAGAACAGATTTTAAACTACTTTAAAGACTAGTGTAAGGTTGGCCTATACTTAGTTAAGAATTTGTTAAAGTTTGATGATTTGGTTGAAAAAATATTCTTGAGTGTGATGGTTAATCCCTCCGGAGAACCCTGACTAATACATTGAGTAACTACAAAATGATTTTATATTTAGTTCACCGTTTTACATAGAATTGCCACAAAATGGTTTTATATTCAGATAACCATTATTTGTTGGCCATGCCTCATTTAATAATAATTTCCTCTGTCTGCTTTCCACTGCTTCATAACCACCAGCACATTTTGAAACATATTACTATGTGATGTCAAATTCTTTAAATAATAATGAGTTTTAGTTTGAGTAACAAACCAGTGATGTCTGTGATGTCACAGGCCTGAAAAAAAAACTGTTGCAATGATCTTCATTGGCTAAATTAAAATATAAAGAGTAGTATAGAATTTATCATCCACATTTTACAGAATTATTGTTTGAGTCATTTAGGGTTTCTATTCCAGTCTCTTAATTGAACTGTACTTTCTATATCTGCAAGTCAAAACACTCATCAAAAAATATGACTTCAAATATGATAGCCAACTTTTGTGTTACTACATAGTGTTCATTTTACAGTTTTTTAATATGAAATAACTGTCTGAGTTAGGAGACAAGAAATGTTGCCAACATTCATAGATATGAATAACAACATAATTTAAGGCATGTTTCAAAACATAACCTTTTAATATATCCCTCTATAAATCCTTTTAGTACTCTTAATTCTCAGATATTACTCCTTTTCATATGATTGCATTTATATTCTTGTTTAATTCTCTCTTTTTTCTACTTATATGATTTTCTCCCCACTGACTTCTGCTCCTCCTTCCTGCTTATAGAAAGAATGTTGACCTCAAATGTCTATTATTTTTTCATTCAATGAACTACAGTAAAGTTGATGTGTAGGTGACAATTAGAGTAGGCAAAAGGTAGAGTAATGTTGCTTTCCAGGTATCTTCCAACTCTAATATTCTGCAGACTTACATACTTGAGAGTATTCATTCTACATGTAAGATCTCACACTTCTATAGCTGATACATTATATTCTGCCTATGTCTTTTTATCCGATCTATAGAAAAAATATTATTTTCATATCTTCGTATGTTTTTGGGTTACTTTAGGCTATTAAAAGAAAAATAATGAAGATGTTAAGATATTTCAGGACAGTACGAGTATGTTGGGGTGTGTGTGTGTGTGTGTGTGTGTGTGTGTATAAAAGATTTTAGTTTTTACTCAGCTAACGCTTTAGAGATCTTCTGAGTTTCCAAGTAAATTTATTTGCTTAAGATGTGTCTGTTTTCTTTCATACAGCCATTCCACATCTTCTAAGAAATGACTTCAAGAACATCTGCTTCAGTACTCATAAACATCCTATCTGCTCATCATTTTCATTCTTTTACAACACCCCCACTTTCAAATCACATCCAAAATGGCAAAAAAACCCAAAGCTAACATGATTTTAGATGTCAATTGTGTCCTCTCTGTGAATGTTTTCCATATTTGAAATGGCTGTGGAATTATCTTGCCTCTACCCGCAGTAATTGAGAATGACAGGAATCGGAAAAGGGTCGTTTCCTCTGTCTCCTGGGATTCTAAAAGCTGTGTTTTCTTTTACACCTGATCAGGTCTGCCAGTTGCAAAGCTATACAATGTAGTGGAGAACTGCATACGGTTAATTATGACAATTACAATCAGTTCTTTACAATCTCTGCTGCTGTTATGGGATTTAAATACCATAAAGTATGTCAAAAGGACAAAATAATGTTCCTATGTTTTCTGCTTACAGCTGCTTTTATGATTGGGTTTTGCTCATAAACAGGTGGTTATAAAGATGCAATCCTTCCATGAACACAAGTGTTGAGATTCCTAGCATCTCTGAGGTGATCTCAGGTCCTAGACAATGTCCCTTGAATATGCTGCAATAAAAATGAAACCACTTATGGTCAGCAGAAGTAGGTAGATGAATTTAGTTAATTCTCAAAGTCTCCCTTGCTACTTCAGACCTCTGTGGTTTGCCTTCCCACTGCATCCTGCACCTTCTATTTTCTACCTTTGCTTAATCCCTACTTTTTCAGTTTTATCTCAGTGAAACACTGTGCCTAGTTTCTTCTCACCGTTTTGATCTCCAGCTCATAGCATGTTGTGAAGAGTATTGCATGTGGACTTGAATTTATGTGCTGTTGATACCTGGGTACTTGTCTCTGATTTTACAAGTTAATCCACACAGTGCACATGTGGTCCCTGACTGTTGCTTAAGGCAGCTGGAAAATAGGTAAGGTAATCTTTTTCTTGCAGCACACCTTCCTTCTCTGCAGCTCTTACCTCTACCTGAAAGGTAGGTATAAAGAGGATTATGGCCAATGGAACTCCATATGAGAGCCCTCCCCTCCTCCCCAGAGTATATCTTGCTTAAACAACACATTTACGGTTAATGACCATCTGGTAAAGCTGACAGCCTTTAGTCCTAATTCTTAACTGTCTGAAAAAATGTGCCCAACCTGCCACGGCTTGTGACTGAATTATAAACCATGAAGCATAATAAAGTCATTAAGTTTCAACATGTCAAAATGGACTCAAATTGCATCTTGCCCAGAATTTGATGGCCTTTCCCCAGCACTTAAGAGAGCAGGGCTGTGTATCGTTCAAAAAGCACTTTGTCATTTCTCGAAGCACTCTTAGCTTTGTGTGGCTGTCTGCACACAAGCATCAGCAGCTCCAGGAGAAGGAGGAAATCGAGTGAAGTGAGAGCATGGAGGGGCCAGTATGCCGCTTCCTAGGGAAAGGCAAAGCCATTTCTTCCCAGGAAAAGAGCAGAGAATGATGCTCTACCTCATTTGGTTATTGCTCACCCTCCTGAATATATGATTCATTTTACAGTGGGAAAATTTTGGATAAAAGCTTGTGCTTTACAATTCTGATTACTCTTCCCCTTTTGTCCCCCACTATCAAAAATAATCATATTCTATAAACGTCAGTGGAAAGTGGTGAGAGTGCAACTACATTTTGGAGAACCAAGGGTCAGCTCTGTCAGATTTCTATGAATAGGCACATCTATATACACTTTTTCAAATAAAGAAAGGTCACTCACCACCCTACTTGTAAAACTGTCAGAGGATTTAGGAAAGAACTAAGTTAGGCTGTCTTTTCACATGGGAAAGGAAATCTGGTTCTCAAGATATTTGGGGCATTGCAGTGAATAAGGGATATTAATAGAATTCCACCCCCGGCCTCTGGCTAAGAACTTATCTGCCTAGAATCCGAGGAGGAAAGGAATCTAAGGGTTACCCAAGGCTCAGTCTCACTGCGATAGGAGGGGGTAACACTGAACATGGTGGGGCAGATGTGGGCTTTGGTATCTGTTGCTAGTTTATCCGCCCTTCACCCACCAGCGCAGTACTGCCATCTCTTTTTGCCCCTGGAATTCTCTATGTTTAGTGAGCAGGTTTAAGAATGGAGGATGCTCAGGGATCTTCTTCTCTTATATAGAGACTGGGATAATTTGAGTGTTCCCTATTCTGACACAGGTGGCATGGATGAAGGGGTGTCACCGAAGAAGCTTTGGCAAAAGCTGACTTTCCCTTTCCAAAGGCTCTGTTTCAGGTGCTGGATAGCCTTAAAAAGAAAGGAAAGCAAGCCCTCTGGTGGCTGGCCTGCAGAAATGCACCTGCTAAGCCACTGAGCCATTACCGGCCATGCCTTCAGATTAGAGAAGGAAATGTCAAATTAGTTGGAGAGTTTTAGAATACTTTATTTATTCCAGCTTATACATGAAGTTATCGATGCATCTGCCACTCCAAGCATGTTCAGATGAAGTAATAGAGGAAAGTCTTTAAGGTATTAAGGTTCATCTTCTGAAATTGTTCAACACTTCTTAAACTGCAGTGGGCCCAGTTGGGCACTAACAACTTAAACTGTCATTACTTTGTGGGATCCAGATCTCAAGAATATTTATTTAGTAAGAGGGAGCCAGCCATTTGTTTCTGTAGGCAAAAGGAGATTACAGAAGAGAGACCCCCTTTTTTGCTGAACTGAGTAGCTGGGAGGAGTTGCTGGAAGTGATGAATTTACCCCAAGCTGTGAAGGATGGGTAAGACTAGAACAGATAAAGGAAATGAAAGTGAACGTTTGAAATATAGGGGCCAAGGGAGCAGGAGTGGGTTTGTTTTTGAAGTCAGTAGCAAGCAAGAGTTGAGAGTCAGTGGTAAATAATTATGCACAGAGAAAACTTGGCAAATAGATAAGAAAAAATCACATTAATATTTAAAGTGGTTTAATATAAATTGAATCACAAGGACATCTTAGGTACTCATTATGAAGCTAGAGACAGTATAGCCTCTGGACTTAAGGGGTGGGTCTGTATTCAAATCGTAGTTCTGACACTTCTGAGAGTCCTCAGGCAAGTTAGTTAGCCTCTCTTTGCCCATTTCCCCCCATCTGTCCACTTGGGATGAGAAGAGAATGTATCTTTAGACTCAGATACACAAACATTATCTAAATCCAAGATGTAGAAGTTGAGTGCAAGGAAAGTCTCAGTTGTCCCCAGGCTGCATATCATTCTAGTGGTGAGTTTCCAGCTGCTGGTGTGCACAAACAGAAGCTGAAGGACCATTGGCAGGAGAATTACAAGGGAAGTTTATGAATCAGATGGATATTTGGACCAGATGACACCCAGGGGCCCTCCAACCTAGAGATCTGGTAGTTCTAAAAATTCCATGAGAGAGCTAACTGAGATGTGGGGATAATAATGACATAAGTTTACATCTTATGCTAAAAATGTTGTTTAAATTTAGTTCAAAATGTTCTGTTCTATGTGAAAAAAATACTATCATTTTATTTAATGCAACCTATCACTGAAATGACTATCTCAAACTGTTTATCTCGTGGAGGGAAGGAGTGGAATTGGGGGTAGGGTGCAGGGTGGAGAGAAAGGAGAGGTAATACTGTTACCCAGAGCCAACATGTTGCTCTTCAAAGGGGCTTAAAAAAAATAGAACAAAGATTCCAGCCTGAATGAGAAAGGAGGTGGAGAGTTTGGGGAACACAAAGCTTTAAGTGGAATTTACCCCATCTAATTATTTGTGAAGGAAAGGGTGGAAAGAAAGGTTGACAGCAAAGATTTCATGGAGAACAGGAACAATAAGACCCTATGCCAGAGCACCGTATTCTTTGATGTACCACATATGGAGAAGGGATGTAGAACTTGAATTCAGCAAGGTTTAAAAGGCAAAATGTAATCACTTCCCTTTAATTAACTCAAACAATGCACGGCAGGTTATGTCAATGTGCCTGTAGCTGAGATAGAGGCGGTAGGCTGCCACTAATACCTGAGAGAGAGAGACAGAGAGAGAGAGAGAAAGAGAGAGGCTCCTGTAATGCCAGAGCAGGAAGGGCCTAGAAACCTTATAGACTAATTTCACAGATGCGAGAACAAGCCTAGCAAAATTACAGAACTCACTCAAGGCTATATGGTCTCTCAGTGACAAAGTGACCATAATACCTCAGGCCTTTACCAAGTTAGTATTTTCTCTAAGACACTGTATGATGGGAGTCCATAGTGATTTCAAGCTAGCCCAGGGGATAAAACTAACCATAGTGCATTTGAATACAGATTGAGATTTGGTGTATCCTTTGAACAAAAGGTTAAATAGAAAGGTAAAATGTAGAAAGGTATCTACCTGTATTCATTTCAGTCAAGCTTTCCTTTTAAAGTTGCTTTAGAATATTCTTATTAAAACCAGTGGCAGTTTCCATGCAGCTGTTTTAATTAAAATGTTGTATGTTTTTTATAAACAAAGTGATGAAAATTTCTGGTTATAGCCCTGTAGGAGACTGAGCAGGGAAACCATCAGAATTGCAAGTGGAGCAAAAATGTTATAATTTAGATCATGTGACCGAAATACCACCACCGCTGAGTAGAATCTGCTTAAACTGCAGCTTTGGATTTTTCAGGGGTAAACAAACCTCTTATGAAAAAGAAAGCCATGCATTAAAATTATAAAGGCACATGAAATATTGTAGGAAAGAATGAGAGGAAATAAAGAAAACTAACGTTCTTCGGTTTTACTGCTTTCAGGGAAGAGTTTTATGAACAGTTTCCAAAAGCGTTCTTAAGTGGTTGTAGATTTTATTTTGCTTTACAATTTGACAGTATTTTAAGATTCTGTATTTATTCTCTTTTTGAGCAGAATTATGCAGGACCAAACATATCTTTTCTAAAACCTTGTGTTTCCCTGACAATTAGGAGAAATATGAAGTAGGAAATTCTTTGGTAATTGTTGGAGGTTGGTATAGTACAGTAGATAATGTCCCTTTACTGAATTTATTATCAAAATATACAAGTTAGAGGGAAGGAGATCAAAATATAGCTTCTATTTGGTGATATACTGGTAAATGTTTAATTTTCTTTCTTTTAGAAGAGAGGAGACTGATTTATAGTGTTGACATATTTTTACGGTATAAATACTCCCCCCCGGTGAAATTCAAGATGCCAATGGGATGTCACTGAACTTGAAATTGGGCAGAGGTTCATATATTTGGCTCTTGCAAGCCAGTGCAGTCTTGGGACAGCACTGCCTGAGTGCATCACTCGTAAAGGCTGTATTAGAGAGTGGGGCCTAGATCTCATAGCTTAGCAGACTTGTTAGTACAACATTTCAGAATCAGTCAACCTTCAACCACAGGTCTTTTCTTCTTTGGATGCCTGTACTGGTAAAACTTTCAGCAAGAAGGAGCAAAGCAAAAAGTGTGCTTACCACAGGCAGGTTGGCAGCCAGGAGAGTTAGTCATCTCCCAGACTCTACCAATCTGATGAATCCACAATCTGAATCAAGCTGGGGAGGCCAGGCATGTCACTCAGACGGAAGGAAACAATGAAAGTGAGAAATAAATGTTAACTCTTAGCAGCATCAGAATTCAGAATGATTCTTAGAAAAATGTTACAGGGTTTGTGTCAACAAGAAGGTCAGAGGCAGAACTGTATTTTAAATCTCCAACATTTTGGTGTATAGCTATTCTAGCAAAAGCATCTTTGAGGCTGTCATGTGGCAAGAATTGTGGTTATCAGAAAAAAAAAAATAGGAGTTTTTAGGTTACACTTAAAATATAAAGACCTTAATAGACCTTTATTTTGTAGAAAGATATGGAAGAATAAATTTATATTCAGTTCCTTCAAATTATTTTTTTCAACTGGGTGTAACTGAAATAAATAGGGCAGCCATAGTAATTTTACTTAAACAACTTCATTGCCTCGGAGAGCAGACGATGAACTATTTTAGTGAATATATGAAATGATGTCTGGCAAGAGAAAAATACTTGATCATCTCACTTCCTTCTAGTTGATGTTCAAGAGTCCCTGCATCCAGATTTACAGCTCTGTGCTTACACATCCATCATTGTTAGTATGCCAGTACCCTGACGAAGCAAGTCTGGTATTGGCTGCATGAGTCAGTTTTTCCTGGTAGAGAGTGGTTTATTATTCTTGTTGCTGCTGTTGTAGTGTTAACATCTGACAATTTGATAATTAACAATGATTATAAATTAGCTTATTACTATAATGACATGAGTCTAAGTAGACATTTGATATAGCTTATTTTTGAGTGTAAAAATTCTGGTTCTAAGTCGGGTGTCTGGAAGTGTTTTGTTATTATCACTGTGCTAGAAGATAAAATCTAAGTTCTGAATCAACCTACTTTCTTATGCTGTTGCCTGTGACATTGAATCTCATGTTCATATGTTCATGTGTTTTATGTTCATATGTTTTTACATTTGCTTCCCTTTGTTAGAATTTCTGGTCAGGTGTGACCCAAAACTCTTAAGTCAGGTGGAGGAGAATTTTAGGACTGGCTCTGCCATTTAACTTAAATAATAAGTTATTAAGTTATTATAACTTAAATAATAAGTTAATGAATCTTTCCAAATCTCAGCTTTCTCATATATAAAATAAGAATGATAATGCATCTACCTCCTAGGCACCAGTAAAGATTGAGTGGAATGGTGTATATAGTATGTAACACATTTTGTGTGTGTGTGGTTAGTTTCTTTTTGTTTGTTTGTTTGTTTGTTTTAATTTTTAGCTTTCTCAAATAAGAGAACATGTGAGGTTTGTCTTTCTGTGCCTGGCTTATTTCACTTAACATGATGACCCCCAGTTCCATCCATATTGATGCCAATGACAGTATCTCATTTGTTTTTATGGCTGAATAGTACTCCATTGTGTACATGTATCATACATTCTTTTTATTATTATACTTTAAGATTTAGGGTACATGTGCACAACGTGCAGGTTTGTTACATATGTATACATGTGCCATGTTGGTGTGCTGTACCCATTAACTCGTCATTTACATTAGGTATATCTCCTAATGCCATCCCTCCTCCGTCCTCCTACCCCACAACAGGCCCCGGTGTCTGATGTTCCCCTCCTGTGTACAAGTGTTCTCATTGTTCAGTTCCCACCTATGAGTGAGAACATGCGGTGTTTGGTTTTTTGTCCTTGTGATAGTTTACTGAGAATGACATCATACATTCTTTATTCATTCATCTGTTGATGGACACATAGGTTGCAGGCTTACATGTGCAGGTTTGTTACATAGCTAAATGTGTGTTATGGGAGTTTGTTGTCAGATTATTTCACCACCCAGGTATTAAGCCTAGTACCCATTAGTTATGTAGTAATTTCTTAATATATATTATAACATTTGTTAATTGTATAAGTTAAAATTTTATAATTATAATATTTGTTAACTTTATAAATTTTGTATGATAAAATACATGTATTACACTCAATGCATGGCTACAATTAATCCACGTTTAAGGACTGACTCATTTTCTGGAATTTGGCAATACCATGTCTCTCAAAGAAAGTTTTCCTAATGAAATAAGCTATTTATCTTTCCAACCCACAGCTCTTCAGGTTCACATCTATTTCTTTGCTTTCTCACTGCCCTGGCTTCTACCCTTCCCTTTTTGTCTCCCCAGTACGCAAAGTCCTCTTACCCACTACCCCCACCATTCTTCTCCAGGTGAAAGTCTGATTTAGGAAAAGTGTATGAGAAACTCTCATAATACAGAGTGCATTTGTATTCTTAAAGCATTACAGCAGAGCTAGAGCCTAAGAGTATAATTTCAATATTCAGGCTGTGGGTAAGAGAGGTATTTGCTCAGCCGTAGATTCCTTTTGATGCCTCTGAAATCACTGTCATATTTGTAACTATCTATTGTACAGTCCATATGGCAACCTTTAATTATACCTGTTGGAATAATCCACTTAGCCAAAGTCAAGCATCCTCTGATTACATGTTCTGTTATTTCCTAGTTGTCATATATCCTTGGCAGCTGTCATCAGCCAAATTTGGTGTTTCTAATTTTTAGTAGCTGTCATCCTGTCCCAAGTTTCTGTAACACATGCTTCGGCCTTGCCAAACATGCTTTGCTTTAACAGTTAGTCATAATTTTACGGGCCTTACCTTGGTGGGCTAGTGGTCACACTTTACTGTAGGTGATCTTTACAAGTGACTTCAGCTCCCTCTTCTAGCTTTACCTTTTTTTTTATTGCACAAAATTCTATGTAGCATGTCAGTCAATAAGCAGAAAAAGATCTGTTAGCTTCCACTACCCAAGAATGGGCCATATTTCAGTGGTAGGTAAATTTGGTCCAATTTAGTCCAGCAGTTATGTTTGAAACGCCAACAATGAATAAATTAAATTAAAATTTATTGAGCACCTAAAGTGTTATAGTTATTTGCTTGCTAATTTGATTTTAAGTGTGTGTATAAGTGTATGCATGTGTGTGAGTGTGTATAATAGAGGCTATTCTTTTCAAGGTCATACAGCTACCAAGTGGAAAAGCTATGATTAAATGAAGTTTCATGGCTTAAAAGTCCTTGCTCTGTCCTCAGAATACGTTTTTACTAAGCCTACATTAGTTAGAATGAGAAATATATAGAGAGATATATGGGCTGGGCACGGTGACTCACATCTGTAATCCCAGCACTTTGGGAGGCCGAGGCAGGTGGATCACGAGGTCAAGAGATTGAGACCATCCGGGAAATATTGTCACTGAGGTGGAATAAATTAAGTGTATATAAAAATACAGGTTGAGTAAGGTTATGATAGCTATTGAGTAAGGTTATGATAGCTGGCCAACATGGTGAAACCCCGTCTCTACTAAAAATATAAAAATTAGCTGGGTGTGGTGGCACACACCTATAGTCTCAGCTACTTGGGAGGCTGGGGCAGAATAATCACTTGAACCTGGGAGGCGGAGGTTGCAGTGAGCCGAGATCACGCCGCTGCACTCCAGCCTGAGGACAGAGCGAGACTCCATCTCAAAAAAAAAAAAAAAAAGATATATATGACTATAGCCCTTTTTCTTCATAAGGTTTATAGTCTTCAAGGATAGAGTGACTTTCATGTTTTCCTATCAGAAGATTCGAAGTTCTGTAGAGACAAATGTTTATGACATTATTACTTTGGTAAAGTTCAGTAAAGCAAAGAAGACGAAAACCTGCCTGCTGAGGGTTGGTTAATCTCCTCTGAAAAAGGTACACTTTGGTATAATGATTTATAAAAAGCACGTGGACACTTTACAGCTTTATATTTAGAATAAAACCTGTAATCCCAATGCCTGTTCTATGTGTTAGACCTGTGTTTTCCTGAATTATATGTCTGTGCACCTCCTCTTCATATAGTGTTTCATCTAAAAGGGTGGCATTTACTGCAAGAATTTGAGATCATGAAAAGGAATGATTTTAGCACCCAAAAAAATGAAACCTGTTTTCTATCAAATCCTAAGAACCCAGAGGCAATGAATGCTACTGTCAAAAATAATTTGAAGAAAGTGTATCTGACAGTATTTTTCAAATTTAGCTATAATTTTGGCTTTACTTTGGGGTATTGCTCCAGTGGAGATTCATTCATGATTGTATACCTTCCTAGAATATATAGATTTTTCTTATTAGGCATTCTAAGGAGAGCTTGTTACTGACATTCTGCAGAACTTTACAGTCATAGTATTTCATCTGTAATATTATCTTATAGAATACAAAGATTTTCCTGTAAAAATGGAAGTGTCCCCAAGCCTGTGTTTCTAGTCATGTTTCAATCACTAAGTAGCTTTCTGACCTGGTGAAGTCACTTTACCATCTTTCTGGGTCTTCTTTCCTCATTGGTACCAAGAAAGGGTCAGAGTATTTGAACCTTAATGTCTCTTCTTAGTTCCACCGTGTTGCTATGCACAACCCTCATCCACTGCTTATGACTGCTGTGTAAAACACTCCAACCTCAGTATGCCTACAGGCGTTCCACAGGAGGTCTATGAAGCTTTTCACAGTTGCACAGTCATTTTTCCCCCGTGGAAACTGGACTTCAATACCATTTTGGTTCAGCATGTGTTTTCTTACACCGATAACAAGAATGGGGACTCCTAAAAGCGTAGAGGTTCTTTATGACAACCTCGAAAATGTAAAGGATATATTCAAAATATAACTCCTCTAAAATAAGTAACCATTTATCCAAAAATTTAGAGGGTATATTCAAAATATAACTCCCCCAAAATGAGTAACCATTTATAAAGTAACTAATGTAAATCCTTCTGGATTCTAAAATGTATATTGGGTTCTTGGGAACTTCAAATAGCAATTATTTTATAAATCCTTTGTAATAGTCAATAGCAAAGTAAGATCATTGATGTGTGTTTACTCCTTGTTGTCTCTTCTTACACGTTTTCCCAGAGGATGAAGTTCGGTACAGTAATAAAGTAAAAAAAAATGCTAATGTATTTGTAGACTTCTAAAGTCTTCAAATATTTATTCTGCCCTGCTGAGTGTCTTATGGATAGGTAATATTATCTTTAAAGGTGATGCTCAACTTTCGTGCTGTTTTATTTTATTTTATTTTTCTTGAGACAGAGTCTCAGTCATTCTGTTGCCCAGGCTGGAGTGCAATCATGTGATCTTGGCTTACTGCAACCTCTGCCTCCCAGGTTCAAGTGATTCTCCTGCCTCGGCCTTCCGAGTAGCTGGGATTACAGGCACGTGTCACAATGCCAAGCTAATTTTTGTATTTTTGTAGAAACATGGTGTCACCATGTTGGCCAGGCTGGCCTCAAACTCCTCACCTCGAGTGATCTGCCTGCCTCAGCCTCCTAAAGTGCTGGGATTACAGGCATGAGACACCACACCTGGCCTGTGCTGTACTATTTTTTTATCCCATAGTTACATATGTTATGCAATAAAAATGTTTTCATGCTACACATTAAGTACAAAACTCTTCAGGCAAGACTCCTATACAGATTAAGATGGCATACATGAATTGTTTTTTTTTCTTTCTCCCAAAGGCATAGGTTAGGAATATTTACTGTCTTTGCCAGGCCTTTTCTCACTTTTTAAGACATCTGAATATGTAGATTTCCTTCCTTTTCAACATTTACATTGGAAGATGAACATATTTAGGATGAGCCAAAAGAAAAAATGCTGCATAACGCAGTGTTGAAGGAAGTTATTTTGGCAGTCTTAGGGTTGAAATTTGCAATCCATTACAAGCATGGAAGCTGTAGAGCCTTGGATGAGGCTCTACAAGGATTGGGATTTGTAGAAATTTGATGCGTTCAAACTCTGTAATTACCTTAAAGAAATCCAAGCTTTCTGCAATTAAAAATGTGTAATTAAAAAGTCATCCGGTGTGTGTATGTGCGTGCGTGTAATTTATATCCATAAATATGCATCTAGTATGTGAAAAATCTCTTAAAGGATATGAATATATGCTGAAATAATTCAGCTAGTGTAAAGAGGGAAGGAAAAATAATTTGTATTACTGGGGGAAGGCAGTCAGATGAATATAAATGGGGAAGCACCATCCCCAGCAGAGATAATAGGTTGAGAAGGAGCTATAAATAGGGAAAATCTGGGTGTGTATGGAAAAAGTGACTTCAACATATGATTAATTAGAGGTGGAGGGGAACAATCAAAGAAATATCAATGTGCGGTAAGTAAAAAAAGTGGAAGGGTGGTGGGTAGAGCAGCAAAATATAGTGGAGGTTACTGAATGCCCAGCAAAATAATTAAACTCTTAGGTCATACCCTTATCCAAGATTCTGAATTAGTTTCTTCTACTCAGCTTTTCTGGGGATGGTTAGGGCTTCTACAGATAGGAAGCAGAATGCTATGTAAAGAAGGTACACTTATGAAGGAAGATTTCTGAAAATAAACCAGAAAACTAATTTGCTAGAGGAGTTCCCTGGTGGCAGAGTTTATACTATGGGTTGTCCTTTCTCTCTGCACTTCCAGGAATTCCATCTGCAGAAGGTGAGTGACAGGCCAGTGGTGCTGGTAAAGTCTGTGCTGAGGCAGTAGGAAAGCTGATGTCAATGACAAGGCAACCCGTGACTGCAGCCCTGACAGCTGTCTGGGGAATTTAGACTTTAGTGACAATCCTTGACCTGCCATGCAAATCTGGAGCTATACCATTGGATTATTGCCCGTGATTGGGTGTGGAAATGGAGAGTTTTGGGGGCCAGGAAGCAGGCAGTTTGTAATGTGTGGGTTTTTATCCCGGCAAGCTAGACGTTCTACCTTCATTAGAGTAATTTTAATTGATTCTCTTCTGAAAAAAGAGGTAAAGATGAAGGTTGTCTAGGGAGGAGGAATCTCAATATTTTTCTTCATTAGGACAGTTATAATGTTGAGACCAAAAAGATGTAAGTAAAGGTAATTAACAAAGGGCAATCTACTTCCTTTGGAGCTTATAAATTCCTCAACAACTTAGAAATGCTACTCTGTCTCACCCTGACATTTTATCTTTGTACTTCAGATAGGATTTGACATACATTTAAGTTCTCAGTGGACTCAGGTTTCTGGAGGACTTTTTTGTTAACTCCTGATTGAGCCTTTGTTCTCCTCCACATGATTCCTTTGCCAGCTCGTTTGAAGTGTTTGTTCCTGGTGGAACCACAACAAATATGTGAGCTCATTTTCTTTCTATTAGGTAAGGTCTTTAGAGTTTGGGATTTCAAGTATTCAGTGTTTCATGCCTTCAGTGTTCTTTTAGAAATCTGTATATGTTCCTGCATTTTTCACAGGCAGTAATCCAGAGGATCTGATATGGTTTGGCTGTATCCCCCACCCAAATCTCACCTCAAATTGTAATCCCTGTTATCCCTATGTGTCAAGGGCAGGACCAGGTGGAGGTAATTGAATCACAGGGGGGCGGTTTCCCCCATGCTGTTCTCATGATAGTGAGTTCTCACAAAATCTGATGGTTTTATAAGCGTCTGGCATTTCCCCTGCTTGCAATCACTTTATTCTGCCACCCCATGAAGAAGGTGCCTGCTTCTCTTTTGCCTTCCACCATGATTGTAAGTTTCCTGAGGCCTCCCCAGCTTTGAGGAACTATGAGTCAATTAAACCTCTCTCCTTTGTAAATTACCCAGTCTTGGGTACTTCTTCATAGCGGTGTGAAAATGGACCAACACTGGATCAAATCTGGCTTATGTAAATCTGGAATAAAGATTAATAAAACCAAACAGATGCTAATAATATGATGCCACCCCTTTTCTCCCATCCAAGATGTGATTTTCTAGATTTTCCAGTCTGATGATGTTGTGGAGCTCGCAGTTGACCTGTATCTTCTTGATATAAGTCCCATGTGGTTGAGCTTGGGGTTTATAACAGAAGAGCAAAAAATGAGATCCCTTTCATCAGAATTCCCCTCTGCCGCCACACTTTGTAGCAATTCCCTGTTTGCCACTTTCAACTCTTTGTTGATCTAATTATTGGTATGTCTACCCAAGAAAATCTTAAGCTTATCTGGGGACTGTGGTCTTGTTACATATATCATCTCCCAAGATACTAGAATAGCTTAAGTACCCAATTATTATTCAGTAAGTGCTTGTTTACTGTTGGACTTTCTTGAAAATTCATATAGAATACCTTCATTTTCTTCACACTTTGGTCTGTAAACAGTGTGGAAGTAGTGAAGAAGACACAAGGTCACTTTAGACATGTTTATCACTCTCACTTTTATCCTCTCCCCTCCATCAGTGAAGTCTCCTACTTGCCATCTTTCCTCTAAAGATCCTTAGTCCCTGAGAAGCAAGAGCTACTGAAGATTATATCCTAATAAGTTTCTAAAACTCAAAACTTTTGGTAGGAAAGAACATGTGCGCTTAATTCCTTTCTCTTTGACAATTTGGCCCAATTGGATGCTCAGGTGTAATATGCTATTATTAGCCCTGAGACGAAAATTTCAGGGGCAAAATAATTAGTAAAACACTTAACATTTATTAAATTTTTACAGAGTATTTAATGTGTAAATATTTACTGCACTGAGAACCTTACATGCATTGTTACATTTAATTCTCATTATAATGATTTATTAGCTATTACATAGGTTTTTTTACTATCATCCTTATATATATGGAGAGTGAGGCTTGATGGGATCAAGTAATTTGCCAGTGTCTACTAGCTCTTAGATAGTAAATTCAGCATTCAAGTTCATGCTTAAATTCTACCTTTTATACCCTCCATCTTACATAAACCTTAACTCTAGGAAAAATTTATCTGTCTTGTACTAACTGTCATATATTTGGTAGGAGAGGCAAGGAGACATTTTTCTAATCACATTCTTTCAGTATGTGTTGGGATAAATTTCAGAGGTTGGAATTTCCATCAAGTGCACATGTACACCTCTTAGAATTGTCACTTTAGGTTATGACAACTAGGATGCATTTTTTAAATAAAAGAAGTGTATTTTTTATGTTATATGTATTATATACTGTATTCTTACAATAAACTGAGCTAAAGAAAAGAAAATGTTATTAAGAAAATGTTAAGAAATATTAAGAAAATGTTATTAAGAAAGAGAAAATATGTTTACTATTATTACATGAAAGTGGATCATCATAAAGGTCTTCATCCTCATTGTCTTTATGTTGAGCAGATTGAGGAGGAGGAAGAGAGAGGTTAGTCTGGCTGTCTCAGGCATGGCAGAGGTGGAAGATATGGAGGAGGTGGAAGGAGGGGCGAGGGAGGCAGTATATTCAGTGTGAGCTTTATTGAAAAAAAATACACATATGAGTGGACCTACACAGCTCAAATGCATGTTATTCAGGGGTCGACTGTACCTCAATAATAACTTCACTGCCATGACCATATTCTGAGTTGGTGGTATAAATGGCATTTTTCTAGGTGATCGTTTTATACGTGTATCATATATATTATCAGCTATAGTCTTGTAATAGCTTCCACCTTTCTGCATTAAAGTCTTCACAAAGCTAAACTGAGAGTTATAGTAACTGTAATTATGGAAGGTAATCACAACAGAAAATATGTTATATGAAATATAACTTTTACAAGTTGTTTTACAGTTTATATTATATGAAATAACAATTATAGGCTTTGTTATTCTGAACATTAATTTGCATTAGCCAGACAAGAGATTCATTTTAGGAATATTTGTATGTGTATACTCTTTCTATTATCTATATATACCAATAAACATTGACAAACATTTAAGCATTATAATTTTCATCTCAATTGAATGAAGCTTTCAAAGATGCTTTTTCTTTTTTCTTGGAATCCTGTTGAATTTCCTTGAAAAATAAATAGGAGTTCACACCTTCTCAGAGTTTCCTCTGAGGTGTTTTGATAATGTTAACATGAGCATCAAAGTAATACCAACTCTTAAAACACACATAATTACTTAACTATCAGTGTATTTCTAAGAACCCTGTCATATGCACCCTTCTTATTGTATGCTCATGTTGTAAATAGACATACATGATGCTGTGCTGTCATAGAGAAACCATCCATGTTCACTGCTTAAAGAAGTGAGTGTGAGTCTGTGATGTATGTTTAGTCTGTAATAACGATTCTATTAATTCAATACTGTTTTGAACATGTACTCACATCCTGTCATCAGTAAAACCAAGTGTCAGTTATCCACACAATTAATCAAGTTCTCACTCAGGCTTTCTAGTAATTCAACTAGCTTCCCATTTCCTTATTTCTTCTAGGTGACAGACATAGTTGCTTTTCCATCTGTAAAGCCAGTATAGGATATTTTAATTATTTAGTTAGCAATGTTTTTATTAGGCACTGTTTTAGGCATTGACGATATTCAAGTGAACAAGACAGATAAGTCCCTGTTTCCATGTGAACTAGAGTTTACATTCCAGTTGAACTAGTAAACAACTAAAAACTCTCCATAAGGCAGTTTAATATAGTGAAGAATGTCCTGAGGAATATGAATCAGAACAATGTGGTAGTGGTGTGGTATAGACATACTGTTTACTTAGGGAGACCCTTCTAGTTGGTGAGTTGAACTTAGACATGAATGAGAAGTAGCTAGCCACAAGAATATCTATAACAAGATTGTTATAAATAGCAAAGATACGCAGATAGATAGATAGATAGATTAGATAGATATAGATGGCAAAAGCCCTAAAGTATGAATGAGCTTGGCATATTTGAAAAATAGATTGACTAGTAGAAAGTGGATATTTGCAAAGATTTATTGCTAATGATAGATCTTTAAATATCCACATAGCTTTAAGGGAGCAGTAAATTTAGCTTAAGGTTAGTAAAATGTTCAGTACCAGCAGGATATCCCTATAAGACTTTTAGGATTATAGAACTTGGATAAATGGTATATTGGATCAACATCATGCCAATTAAATTTGTTGTATGGTCTGTTTTATTAAATCTCTAATTCGTATTTATATAATTATAGTTATAACTTGCTGCTTACACAGAATGGTTACCGTTTAGTACTTTATCTGTTCAACAACCATTTACTAATGTCCTATCATATGCAAGATAGAGTACTAGGGGCTGAGTATTCAAAAATAAATAAGACCATTCTATCATGAAAACATGTACAAAAAGGTAGATAACACAGGATTTAAGTATATTTAGTGGGAAATATGTTTTCTCGATTTAAACATATAAAAATTATAAAGTGGAATTTCAGATGAGAGTGGCATTGATAGATATAAGTAGGCATAGCTGATGCAGAGAATGTTAAAATATAATTTTGCCGGTCTAAAAAATCATTTGACATTTACTTGTAATTCTGGATTAATGCTTATATTATTATCTCTGCCACAGTGGAAAAGTTTATAAATTTAAATTAATGGAAATTGCTGTTGATGAAACCCTCTAGAGGATAATACATTTCTGATATGCCTGTAGGGCTCTGTATTTAAGCTAAACTCCTGCCCAAGATGCAAGATGATGAAGTCCTTTATTTCGGCCATCAGACCTATTAAAACCATGAGTATCCCCATGAGTCCACAAGTCAGGCTACAATACAACATCCTCAATCTGACAAGAAAATCAACTGATTTACTGAATTTATATGAACCAATTCCTATATGCATGACAGCCAAAAAAGTTCCAAAAAGAAAACAAATTTTGCATTAGTATGAGATTTTGAGGTTAGGAGCCTACATTTAGAGGTTTATCAACTCAGCCCCCCATATGGAGCTTTCCAGGGTGCTGAACGTGCTCTGCAACTCAGTCCCCTTAGTCTCTGGGCTTGACCTATTTTTTCCATCGTTGTTTCTTCGCCTTTTATTCCCTACCCATACTGCCTGCTCTGATTGCTCTTTGTATGATCTCATCAATCATATGTGACAAATTTTTGTCTCGACTCTTGCTATGCCCTACATTCTAACCTAGTACATTCTTCAACCCATGTTGAGCCAAATTTCAATTAAAATTTATACTTACAGCCTTCCCAACAAGTGCCTTGACCCCCAATTTTGTTTCTTGAAGCAATGAGATCATTGATTTTATCTCTAATTATAAAGTAATTAACAATTTTATTTCAGTCCACAAATATATAAATATTCTAAAAAATAGCCTTTAATTCATTTAATAATCCATAAAAATAAACTGAAAAATCAAGTGTGGACTTCTTTGTCATTTTCCTCTTTTTTCATTGTGACCTTCTCTCTCCTCCCACTTCTCCTTCCTCCTCATCATCATTATAAATTCAATGAGTCAGAATGGTTTAATTGAAATTCTTCATTTAAAAAGTAGGATCTTGGTAAAATGTAGGTTCAAAGATAATTTTACAGTAGTTTAACCTTAGTAGATGAAAAATAGTAAAAGTATAAACAACTCCTGTGAACATATTGTCTTTGAAATTGGTAAAATAAATAAAATTGAGATCACTTCTTACTCTATATCTCCAGCTTATTTTAGGGTGTATCTCTTCCTTTCTGACTGGAAGACTCAAAATATATTTAGAGAGTTGGAGTTGGTGTTGACAGTCAATGATTAGGGCAAAAGTTTTGCATATACTTCACCTCTGTATTTCTCCCTAATTTCATCCATTGTAATTTAAGAAGAAGCACATGCCTGAATTGGTTAAGAATGTGAACTTTTGAATAAACAGTGTAGATTTTTATCTTAGGTCCACCAATCCCTAACCATGTAATCTTGGGTAAATCTTTAACTCTATGGATCTATATTTTTTAAATATGCAAATTGAGAATAATAAAACATCCTCACACTGAAGATTGCTGCCAGAATTATATGAGATAATGCATATCCAAAGTTTAGGGCAGAAACTGAAAGCTAGCCAACATTTTAAAAATGTGAATTATTGTCATTAACTTATCCTTTCTGCGCTTCACCTCTCCATACATTTTAAGATACTCTGGTCATTATGAGTACTTGCCACAAGTATATAGGAGATAAAAGATTTATTTTCCCACCCATTATTAGGTTCATAGCTGAGGTATCCTATAATAAGAAACAGATTAACAGGAAAAAAAGCATACAAATTAATATAATTTTTATGTGACATTGGAGCCTTTGAAGGGAAGACCTAAAGAAACAGGGAATCCTGTGTATTTTAGACTTTGGTTTGATAAAGAGTGGACAGTCTTGGGGAAGTATGGCTGGACAAAAGTGGGCATGGCCTGATGGTAATAAGCTGGGGGAAACTTAGCAAGGCCTATTGTTCAGATTCTTCCTGGTGTCTCTGTGTCTTCAGCTGCTTTCCTCTAGTTCTAGAGAGAATACCTCTGAATGAAGGTCTTACGATTTGCTTTAGATGAAAGTCAGAGAATTATTTTATGGCCTGCTTCAGGGGAGAAGAGTGAGAGAAAGTCAAAGAGATCTTTCTGCTTCCGCTTTGGCAAATGCCAAGTTGCTGTAATTTGGGGTAGTATGTCCTGAACCCCATCAGGTACTTGACGTTTCATGAAGGTAAGCTGATAACTCTTTCATCCATGGCACTCATTAATGTCTCAATTTGAAATGTTGTGAGCTATGAAAAAAGACAAGGAAGGTAGTGCTTATCCACTCCTGAACAACCATTATTAACTCACTATTAACCATTGATTACAATTGATCTATTGGCCATGGTATTGTTGTGAACTTTGAAATATATTGTATTAACATTTCTATTAAAATGGTGGTTGAAATTCTGTAGGCAGATAATGCAGTGTTAACATAATAAGTAAAATAATTAATGTTAGTGAAGTTGTAAAAGTAAGAAGGTTCAATGTGCTTGAAAGTCACAGAATTTTGAAAAGTGCAAGAGATAAGAAAAACTGATGAACAAAATGTGACAACTTGAGACTGGCTATGCATACAGAAATGAACCAATGACTTTTAAACTAGTAATTCTTAGAGTGTACAGCCTACAGAAATGTAAATATGGCTAATACAGGTACCTTTCTAATTTAAATACCTATCAAAGCTTCTATTGGAAGAAAACTAGATTTATACATTGTGACATGCTCAAAATCCTTGTCTTCTCCAACGCCATCTCCAGTAAAATACTCCTAGCATAAAATTTATTAAAGTGGATATCTCTGAAATTAGGTTCTTTTGGAATTAAACAAAAGAGACTATGGTTTTCCAGGCACTATCGTAGATGTCACTTTATAATAAGACAGATAAGGCAGTCAGTATACAGAGGTTTTGTTTTATGGCCAGAACTAACATTTATTCAATCAATGAGAGAGATCAATTAGAGCAGCATTACTTCTACAGTGGGAAAATTTCAGAGCCCCTGAAATAGAACATTATTGTTAAATTATCAAATATGTTACAGTTGTCGCTAGTATAATGACCCTTTCTCTTTATCAGAATCAGGGAAGAAAAAAGCCAAATGGTGACTAATTTGTCACCAGATTCATAACTAAGTTACCAAAAGACCGAAACTAATCAGGTCTGATTTTCAAAATAAGCAATAACATTTAAAGCATATTTGAATATACAGATGTTTGGATCACTGATATCCTAAGAATTCTATAGTCTATGCTGATTTTAAAGTCGAGATTAGATTGTTCTTGTATACACAGAGAAGCATAGCTCTAAAGGGAAGGTGTTCTGGGGAAAGAAAAGAAAAAAATGACATTTTCATCATCACACTGAAAAAGTGCCATCAAATCCTAAGTAATTTTGTGTTGATTATACCAAATTAGAATAGTGATGGCTATAATCATTTGATCCCTGAGGCATTAATGAAAATTCAGCATTATTTTGTGTGGAATATGTATTATTACCCTTGAGCTTGGGAATGATTATTAGTAAGTCTGATTAAATCTGGAAGCAGTGACACAAGCCATCTTTAACCCACTAATGACAGGGCTATATTGTAAATTTATGATGAATGAACACAGTTTAGCATTTTTAGCAGTTGGTGGGGAAAATAAGAAGTCTGCATTCATTTTCTTGATTAGACGGCAAAGTAGTACAGAGAAGCTCATTAAAAATTCCTCATAATGAAATAGTGTTTCTGCTGATAGATTAACCTATCATAGCTTCCAAAATTCACAGGACTGGTTATCTTTGTATGATCAAAGATATTATTCAGCAACATTCTGGAGATCATGAATTCCTAGATATAGAAGTATAAACAGTAAAAATACTACCATGTTGCATGCATGTATTACCTTTATCTTTTTTTTTTTTTTTTTTTGAGACAGAGTCTCGCTGTCGCCCAGGCTGGAGTGCAGTGGCGCGATCTCGGCTCACTGCAGGCTCTGCCCCCTGGGGTTCACGCCATTCTCCTGCCTCAGCCTCCCAAGTAGCTGGGACTACAGGCATCCGCCACCACGCCCTGCTAATTTTTTGTATTTTTAGTAGAGACGGGGTTTCACTGTGTTAGCCAGGATGGTCTCGATCTCCTGACCTTATGATCCGCCCGCCTCGGCCTCCCAAAGTGCTGGGATTACAGGCGTGAGCCACAGCGCCCGGCCTCTTTTTTTTTTTTTTTTTTTGAGATGGAGTCTTGCTTCGTTGCCCAGGCTGGAGTACAGTGGCACAGTCTCAGCTCATTGTAACCTCTGCCTCCCAGGTTCAAGTGATTCTCCTGCTTCAGCCTCCTGAGTAGCTGAGACTACAGGCACACACCACCATGCCCGGCTAATTTTTTGTATTTTTAGCAGAGATGGGGTTTCACCATGTTGGCCAGGATGGTCTCGATCTCTTGACCTTGTGATCCACCTGCCTCATCCTCTCAAAGTGCTGGGATTACAGGTGTGAGCCACTGCACCTGGCAGTATTACCCTTGTATTTTTAAATGTTTTCACATTTACTTTATGGTGTTCTTATCATAGTAACTCAAGTGAGTTAGACTTTTTACCACTTGCTCTATCAGTAAGAAAACTGAAGCATAATCCAGTGGAGGTATTTGCCTAAAATCACACAGGTTGTCGGAAATACCAGTATTGGAGCCCCAGGGTCTTGGTTTCAAGTCTAATATATTTTCTGGGCCTCAGTTTAGCCATTAATTTTATAATTACAGACAATGTTTTTGTTAACATCTTGAATTCTTTCTTTTTAAAAAGATGTCTATTCTGTATTCATAGAAAATATTAGAGATTCTTACTGATCAAATGGATCACAGCAATTATTTAATTTTAATTTTCAGTGCTAGGTAATGGAGCTCAGAACACACTAACTCAAAATCTGGCATTTGAGGAATCAGCAGAAGGAGGCCATAGAAACTTGAAAGAAATCCACTTGCCCCTTCTTCCCTGAAGCAGTCATGAAAGCTAACTGAATTTTCCCAGAAAATAGGTCATAAGACCATTATATCAGAGGGGTTCTTCCTGTACCTGGAGGAAAAGAATGTTCTTATCTCTGAAGACATAGGGACATTGAAAAGAATCTGAACAAGTAGGCCTTGCTGTGTTATCCCCAGTTTATTAACATTAGATTGTACTCTCTTGTTCTCCAATTATACTTCTGCACGACTGTCCACTCTTCATCAAACCTAAGCATAAAAATACCCAGATTTCCCTGTGTCTTCGGGCCTTCATTTCTGAAGGCTCCTGTGTATAAGTTTTATATAAATAAATATATGCTTCTATATGAATTAATATAAATTTTACTTAATATAAATTTATATAATTTTAATATTTTTACAATTATAAAATTATAAAAATAATTATAATTTTAAATCATATATAAATTTATTATAAATTTATATATACATTTTAATATAAAATATACTTAATTTTACTTAATATAAATCTTAATATGAATTATTAAGTAAATTTGTTTTCTCTTATCAATCTGTCTTTATTACAGGAGACTTATCCAGGAACCTTGTGATGTATGAGAAATCTTTCTGCCCTGTATAGGAAAAATTGTTTCTAAAATCTCCATATAATTTAGGGCAAGTTCTGATCCTTGCATAGCAGCATCTGACACTCAGTAGTAACTTGATTAAATATTAGTTCCTTTTTTCCTAATTCCCACCCCAAATGCTGTGACCCTCTCTGCACTCAAAAGACAAAATCTTTAAAATTCTTAGTTGATGTGAAATTTGTGTTGATGGCCTACATTATTTTATTGTTAAAACTATGTTTACAGGTGACTAGTCAGTAACAAAACATAAAAATTAGTGAAAGTACAGCCAAACCCTGTTTTAAATGCTAGATGGAGTTAGTGTTTTGTTTCCGTCAAAGCCACAATATTTCTACTTGAAACATAGGCCAGGGCAGTGGCTCACGCCTGTAATCTCAGCACTTTGGGAGGCTGAGGTGGGTGGATCACCTGAGGTCAGGAGTTTGAGACCAGCCTGACCAACATGGAGAAACCCCATCTCTACTAAAAATACAAAAAATTAGCCAGGCGTGTTGGTGCATGCCTGTAATCCCAGCTACTCAGGAGGCTGAGGCACGAGAATCACTTGAACCTAGGAGGCGGAGGTTGTGGTGAGCCGAGATTGCACCATTGCACTCCAGCCAGGGCAAAAAAAAGCGAAACTCCGTCTCAAAAAATAAAATAAAATAAAAAAGAAACATAGCTTTGCAACTGAATGGCATCCCATTCACTTAGCATTATAATGGAATTCTGTTGAATAGCTTAAATTTAGGGCAATCAGAGCCAAAGACTCAGTTACACAGAGTCCTGCAGGTCTCACTTGGCATGTGACAGATTAGGTTCCTTGGAGAAGATAAATCCAGAAATGAATCATTTTAATAAAGCAAAACACATGATATAAAGAGTATGGATAAGAAGCTATGAAAATGCCTAGGATAGACTAAAAGAAAGATACCCTGGGTTAGGGAAAGGGACATTTGAACATCAAATTAAGCAAAGCCATGAAGTTTGGAATTTTTCTTGGCATTGTCTTCCCTTACCCTGCAAATATTAAATCAATTGTCAATCAGTTGTCAATTTTACCTTTAACCATTTCTCTTCTTCATGTCTCTCTCCACACTATCACTGACCTAGGGGAAGCTCTTACTATCTTTACTTATAATAGGCTAGTTTATTTGCTATTTCTATTTCCAGGCATATCACTCTCAAAACCATCATCCAGATTATTTAAAACCTTAAATCTAATCACATCTCCCGCTTGCTTGAAACCATTCAAAGTCTTCTAGTTGCCTACAAGATAAGATCTAAACTTATAGTTCTCTGGTCTGGCTTCTCCTTACCTGTGCCACCTCCTCTCATGATGAGCCATTCTGTGATGGTGCTTCAGGCTGTAAAATTGTTTGTGGTTTCAAAAACATTGCACTTCATTTCATGCCTCCATACCTTTTCCTCTTCTTGTAATGCCTTTTCATATTCATCTCCAACAGGGTAAGTTCTGCACATAATTCAGTGTCCCTTTTCCAGTTTGATGTTGCAGCTCTTCCTTCATCTTAAATCTCCACTGGATCAGGTACATCTGTGTGTACTTCATCTTGTCCATCCTGTTAAAGAAACAATTATAGAAGGACAATTGTTAAAGCATGGTAGAGAAAGTTTTATTTAGGACCATCATGATAAATATATGGGCCACTGCAATGGAACTGTTTGCAGTATAGGAGAGAGATTGGGCTCAACTGTATACAGCATGAACAAGTGAGAATTTTTAACCAAGAAACAGGGTAGAGGTCAGCAGATAGACAATGGCTAAGAGGTAACATCAGGAGTAAGGGGAATTCTGGCTAAACTGACCTAACAGAATTCTTGCTGAAGACAAACCAACGTGATCAGGTATCACCTGGGAGTTGGTGGAGAATGAAGAACTTAATCAGATATCAAGAGTAATCAGATATCTAAAGTGGGGCAGTTCTTACTAAACTGACTTAGCAGACTTCTTGCTAAAAGTGCACAGATGAGCCTAGGAGAAGGTAGAGGGGCCTGACTAAAGTTTTGATCGAATAAAAAAGTCTTTATCAATCTTGGTATTTCCCATTAAGCACAATGCTTGGAACATAATAGTTGCTCAACAGATGTTGGCTGATCTGATTATAAGAATAACATGGATAGATCATCCTTTGTAATCTATAAGTTTTTTAAAAGTTTATTTTTAATTATCATGAATACATTCCAGTGGTACATATTTATGGGGTATATGTGATATTTTGATACAAACCTGCAATGTGTAATGATCAAATCAGGGTGACGGGGGTATCCATCACCTCAAGCATTTATCTTTTTTTTGTGTTAGGAACATTCCACTTCCGCTCTTTTAGTTATTTTGAAATATACAAATAAATTATTGTTAACTGTCGTTACCCTGTAGGTGCTACTGAACGCTAGATCTTATTCCTTCTATCTAACTGTGTTTTTGTGCCTTTTAACAATCCCCCTTTTTATGCTCACCTCCCCCACTACCCATCCCAGCCTCTGGTAGCCATCATTCTACTCTCCATCTCCATGAGGAGTTCAATATTATTTTTGGCTCCCACATATTATTGAGAATATGCAATATTTGTATTTCTGTGCCTGGCTTATTTCTTAACATAATGTGCTTCATTCCATTATTTCTTAACATAATATGCTTTAATTCCGTCTACATTGTTCCAAATGACAGGATTTCAGTTTCTTAGTAGCTGAATAATATTTCATTTTGTATATGTACTTTATTTTCTTTATCCATTCATCTACTGATGGATTCTTGGGTTGATTTCATATCTTGTCTATTGTAAATAGTGCTGTAATAAACATGGGAGTGCAGATATCTCTTTGATATACTGATTTCCTTTCTTTTGGATATATGCCCAGAAGTGGCATTACTAGATCATATGGTAGTTCTATTTTTAGTTTTCTGAGGCATACTCCATGCTGTTCTCCATAGTGACTGTACTAATTTATTCCCACCAGCACACTAGAGTTCCTTTTTTTCCATATCCTCATCAGCATTCCTTATTGCCTGTCTTTTGGATAAAAGCCATTTTAACTGGGGTGATATGACATCTTATCGTAGTTTTGATTTGCATTTCTCTGATGACAATCTACAAGTTAATATGTCTGAAAATCTCTCAGTCATCCTATCATGTTTCTAATCTTAAATGGGAAAAATTAATTTATCAAGCCAGATTATCATCTTTTCTTAAAAAATTATATGATACGAAATTCACAGCCTTCCTATTCAAGTGAGTTTTTCTTATGTCCAACTGGAATCCCCTTTGGGTTAATATAAGTCTTTAGTGTAGGAATTTGAATCTTTGCCTGAGGTGCTACATTGTTGGTTCTCTTAAAAATTTGTGGCATTATTTAATTCAGTAAAATTTGTGTGGATTGATTTGTATCCTTTGAATAGTTAGTATTATACAAATATCTCAGTCTATAAGACTCATCCAAAACTTTGGAATTGGAAGTCCAATCTCCTCTCCTTTAGAAGTCTTGGCTTGGACATCCAGTCTCTATTTAATCCAATGATATGCTCCCCGATTTATCTACTCAGACTTTTCACTGTTAGTCAGGTTTATTCTTTGTTTTAAACTGAGATCCGTCATCACAAAAGTCATTTCCATTTACCTATTGTCCATTGGCTGTATTGCCCTGGTTATATATTACTGGGTTTTGCTAAATGTTTACTGTCTTTCCTTTTAAGTTAAGTTTTTATGTCTCTGTTAGGTTATCACATATAAATGTATAAAAACATAGATATTCCTGCAAAGCTTGTAAGGAAAATAATAAAACAGAAAGGACTTGATCTAACTGCTCCCCACCTGAATCCAGAGCTATTACTTTCAACTCTTTTAGTTGTTTCTTCTGATTTTACTTCCGTATTTCCAAACAATGTGGTTATGGTGCTATTTTTATTTTGATGTCTTTACAAATTCAATGTATTAATGTTGATTTTAGATTTTATTTTATAAATATCCTCAATTTTATCTTCCAATTCTTTTGTTGAATAAATCTTTGCTAATAAATATATATACATATATGTACATATTTTAATATATGTATATATTTTATTTTCTAAGGGCTTATGTTGTATTAGTTCTTATTTTGATAGCATTCAGATTGCATTTTTTAAAAGATATAAATCATTTCTTTTATCATGTTAATGATGAGGCTTTTAAAATCAGTTTTCTATTCTCTGCGTTGTATCTCTTTTTTATTCAATTTTCTTTCTTTTCTCCTATTTACCTTAGTCTCTGGTTTTCATATTTCTATTAGAGCCTATCCTACATTGTCTAGTTAATCTTGGCTGTTTGTTGTCGCTTAATAATAAAACTCTAACAAACCATTAGAAACTGTATAATTACAGCAATTTTCAAAATTATTATTAGTGGGTGAAATTCACTAAATCTAAATAGGTGGGGATCTACCCATTTTATTGAGAGACCACCCTCCAAAATATCAGATCTTTTCTCTCAAGTCATTTTTTTAGTAATTCAGCTTCTGAAGTCTTAGTTTTCTCTCTCTGTGTTTTCTGCATTTAGGTGGATAGCATCTTCATAACAGAGGAGAAAAGGGAGTCTGTTAGGCAGATTGGTCTCAGGGGTCAGTATATAAATTTACACATAATCCTACTACTTTTCTTATAACTTCACACTGCTGTCACAGCCTGAGCCTCTTCAAGTCAGATTCCAATGCTCTTCTTAAACAGATTCTCTGAGTGTATTTGCTGATTTTTGCTGCAACTGAGAGGGTATCTCTCAGTTGATGTGATCCTTATACAGGCTTTTAATCACTCCGTCTGTTTGCAACCCCACTGCTGGCTCTGCCTTCAGAAATATGTGATGCCTCCAAGTTCTCTAACTTTATAGGGTTCTATAGCAAAATATCCTTGTTTACTACTGGCTTCTTTTTCTGTAAACACTTAGCTTTCCACTTTTTCTGTCCTACTGTCAATTACTACACATCTATACACTCTTCATCTTCCAAATCTTGTTGACATTTCTCCTCTGCTATTGTCTTTTCATCCAATCTCTTTTGCTACTGTGAACTACACAGCCTTTATTTTTTTCACAACCGTTTTAGTCGGATTTTGAAAGAAAATACAGATAAAAAGCTTGTGTTTAGTCCACCATACTTAATGAGAAGTTGCCATAACATTTTCGAAGATTGAATGTACAGTATGGAATATGATCATTATCTCAGTACCATGTTTGGGCTCATAAAAATAAAAATAGCAGACATGAGAGTGGCATTTATTCATTTGTTCAACAGGCTTTTACTGCTTGCCTATCATGGGAATGGCAAGAAACATCATTTCAGTTAACTGAAAGGACAAATACAATATTCTTAGTGATCTCCTTCCTTCAGTTCCCCACAGGAAATTTAAGGTTGATAAAACAGCAGCAAAAGCATATTTTTAGAAGATAAAGAGATGGTTCATGTGATGTACAGAAGTCTACTTGCTACTCAAAGTGTGATCAGTGGTCTAGCAGCATGCATCCCTGGGAGCTTATTGGAAGTACAGATTCTTAGTCTCCTCTCTGACCTACTGGAACAGAATCTACATTTTAATGAAGTCCCCAGGGGAGTCTTAAAATTGGTCCAAAGGAAAGGATTTTATTAGAAAAAAGTGAATCTTCCTGCACAGGAGTTTTATCTGTAGTCAAGATCATGGGCGCCATGTGAAGTGATTTCTATTTTTTTTTTTTTTTTTTTTTGAGACAGAGTCTCACTGTGACCCAGGCTGAAGTGCAGTGGCATGATCTCAGCTCACTGCAACCTCTGCCTGCCGGGTTCAAGTGGTTCTCTTGCCTCAGCCTTGTGAGTAGCTGAGATTACAGGAATGCACCACCATGCCCAGCTAATTTTTGTATTTTTAGTAGGGATAGGGTTTCACCATGTTGGCCAGGCTGGTCTTGAACTCTTGACCTCAAGTGATCCACCTGCCTCAGCCTCCCAAAGTTCTGGGATTACAGGCGTGAAGCATTGTGCCTGGTATGAAGTGATTTTCAAACATAGTTGATCATAAGAACCTTGAAGGGGATTATTTGTTTAAATGTAGATTCTTCTTTCTTTTACATTGTCTTAGGTAATTTAATCGATGTGGAATAGGGTTGTAAACCTATTTTAAGGGCTTCTGAGATGCTAGTCAGGTTTGGGAACTATCAGGGAAAACTTTCAACCCTTTTCATCATGATGCTTCTCAGGGACCAAATATCTTCCATTTGCTACCCACCACTTCCTGCAACTCCTACCAGCCATCACTACAGATGTGCCATATCAGATCCTATTTTCTTCATCTTTGCCTTCTCCTCAAATCATGTATAGTCTTGAGACTCATCTGTTCGGTTGGCAGAGTGTCTTCCTTCTCCCAAGACAACATCCCCGTTTTCATTTTTCCCATTCACTCTGTGCCACTGCTTACCTCCATGCCCAAATCTCCAGCTCTCCATTTGCTGGCAGGTGTCATGTTCCGACACTGATTTGGGGTCAAGTCTGGGGTTCTGAATCAGGAGGCTGTGTTTGATGGGGAAGAGATGCCAGAAGGCATTGACAAGTGGCACCACGCAAGCGAATAATGCAACAAGAGTCACCTTGTGGGAAAATTGATGCCTGATAGTCTGTCCCACCAGGGTGCCAAGTCCGAGAGTGAGAATCCATCAATTAAACTGTGAGACAGACTTCAGAAGGACAGACTTGAGCACACGGATGTGGAGAATGGGTTATGTAAGAAATTCCCAAGCGAAATGAATATAGTTGGAGGAACTTTGAAGAGGGTGGGGAGTTTCCTGGGCCTCTGCTGGAAGAGCAGAATGTAAGAGTTGAGAATGTTAAACCAGCTTGCATAACGTTTTGCTGAACAGTTTAATTCAGAAGCCAATTGAGATATCTGTTATTCCTGACAAACTTTAAAAGGTTCTAGAACTGGCAAAACAACTAGGTCTGAGCAAAGTGAAAAGACATAGTGTGACCAGCTGGGACAGGAACGCTGCAAACTTGCTAATTAGTCTGGAGGAAGCCAATTGCCCACATTTTTATGTACTGCTAATTACTAAAGTAGCAGCTTGCTATAAAGACAAAAATAACGCATGATAGTTTCTTGAATATAGGATAAAGTGGCCTTTGGGATGTAGGCTCCATCAACTTTAAAAATATTCTGTAGTTTTTAAACTTAAAGCATACAGTGCCATTAATAAAAATACACTTTGGAAGTCAGTTATTCACTTTTTTTCATAGGCTGTTAGATGAGAAATTATAGAATATATGGTACTCTGTTGGGAATTTGTACTAAAGGATTTTGTTTTAAAGATACCAACTCTCCATTTGAATACCATTTCTCAGCTCATTTTAAACATTTACACAATTAAAAAAGCTAAATAAGTGATTTTAAAATGTGTTTTATTTTAAATACACAGTGTTTTTTTCTGAAAATGCTTTCTCAACCCAGTTATATTTGTGAAAAGAGAATGTCCTTTAGGAATTTACCAACTTTTCACGCAGTTGTAGCATTCATTGTGGGTGTTCAGTAAATATTTGTAGAAAGAGTGAGTGAATGAGCAAAGGAATAGATGCACAAAACCTTGTGTGCATGAGAACGATAGGATTTCACACTTCTAAAGAACAGTTGAGAACAACTACTCCCCTTGTGTTCTTTTGAGGATGAGGAAATTTAGGTAGAAGACAATTAACTCCTCTGGGGCCTCACAACTGGTTAGGGGCAAAACTGGGTCTGGGCCCCATTTCTTATGTCTATCAGCCCAGCACTCTTTTCATTCCAAGCTTATTCGCATTCCGTTTAAGAGAAGATTGAATTACTTCTGCAGGGCTAATTCTGACCTGAATCATATTAAATCAGCAAAGCCTGGTTTTCTTAAAGTTTCAAATGCACAATGACAAAAGTAAAGCATCTTTTAAAACAAAACAAAGCCAAAGCAATTGGAGTATTTGGTTTTATTGAGGAGTGATGTTTTCAAAGGCAGAGAAGGGAGAAAAATGGAACTCTGTGCCATGGACTTAACTTGAAAGTCTGAATGTCAGACTTGATGTAAAGGAGGAAAACCAGCCCTGAGAACCTATAACTGCATAAAAGAAAAGAAGCAGATTTCTATTGATTGCAGCAAATCAATAGAAGTTCATGTATTTGCGGATTTATTTATTGCTTGCATTGGTCACTGAAACCTCTAGTTAGATTCATAGTGTACTTCGTGTATTGTAATTATATGTGGCAGAGCACATTTGATGAAGGTGGATATAAG
This sequence comes from Nomascus leucogenys, assembly GCF_006542625.1. Classification (NCBI taxonomy): domain Eukaryota; kingdom Metazoa; phylum Chordata; class Mammalia; order Primates; family Hylobatidae; genus Nomascus; species Nomascus leucogenys. The sequence continues at coordinate 26,690,842 of NC_044402.1, read as the reverse complement.
TAGATGAATATTTAGATCCAGCAATGCCACTAATGACTCACATGCCAGGTAACATTTCTTCACTTGTAGAATTTATTAAGAAGTGGCTGTGGCTTGTCTTCTTAATTAAAGGTTTGGTTACATGACCAAAGAGTTGTTAATAATGGTGCAGTCACTTATCAAATGTGTGATCCCACCTAACTTATTTATAATTCTGAACCTAGTGTTTCTCATTTGTACAGATAGGTTCCTAATGGCACTTACCACATGGGGTTGTTGTGAGGATTAAATAAGAGCGTGCAAGTAAGGTTTTATGTAGTGCATTCCACATAAAAAGCACTCAATAAATGTTAGCTATTATTACTGTTATCAGCCACTCCAGGTGAGCTATATTGTAAAAAAAACGTACTTCCATTGCTTCTTCACTAGAGCCTAGCAAATCATTGTTTTCTACTGGTCTACTATTTGTGGATATTTCTACCCCAAGATCCTTTCCCAAGAGGACACTGCAATATAGATGAAAGATTCTTCTTCACTTGGTATTCAGAATATTTGATTCATATTCAATGTTCACAAGTGCAATTTGTACTTGATATTGTAGACTTTCCAGAAAGGTGAGGTTCATTCATTCAATTGCTTCTTGGCTGAGCAAATTTATATTCTCTCAAATCTTGATAAGTCAGTTAATCTTCTCTAAAATTGAGGAAGTTATACTCATCCCACTGGGATGCTATGAGGATCAGATGAAGGTATATAGCAAAAGTGCTTATTTGTAAACATCAGGCTGTTGAATGAATATTGGTTATTGATATTTTCTGAAAGTCCCCATTCCATGCCTTTTTCTGAGCCCAGTGTAAAGCCATCCCTTCTCTGAAGCTTTCCCTGACTTCTCTACCTTCCATCTAGATGTCAACTCTCCTCCTTTTCACTCTCACTCCATTTCAGTTAATCTTCCTTGGAATCCAAAATACATACTGCATTGTAGAGTAGTGATTTATATTTATTTCATTCCTGCTTCTACACTTTCAGAAGGAAGCGTCTACATCTCGTTGACCTCATTGTCCCACACAGTACATAACACAGTATCTTGCCTATAATAATGCTCAACAAATATTTGGTTAATGAATAGACAGGCTTTTATGAATCCATGTGTAATGTTAAGTTCTATGAATTATGTAGGAATAGTAAAAGCAAATAAAGACTCAATTACAATTTTAACTCTTCAACAAGATGATCAAATCCTTGAGGATTAGAAATTAATTAAAAATGAACTCATCCTTTATTCATTCATCCCATTATTTAATAAATAAACATAAATCGAGCACCTTCCAGGTGCCAGGTACTATGTTGGATTCGAGGAATTTAATGCAATTAAAATAAATAGTTTCATCCCATAGAGGTTGCAGTTTGTAAATAATAAGAAATAAGGAAATAATTCCAAACTTGCTTTTGCAATATGAATATTTAGAACTTTCTTTATTAAAAGAGGCCAATAAAACATTCTTAACTGCTTTTTCTATCCATTATTAATTCCAATAATTTGGTCACTGTTCATTAGTGAGATTAAATTTGGCTACTGAGAGTAGGTCATGCAAATCATCTTTCTGGTTAAAAAAAGGCCTGTAGCTACTGGGTGAAATTTGCTTTGAATTATTTTTGATAATCACAAGTAATTGGGCATGTCATACTCAGTTATAAATAAATATACAAAGTACACTGATCTACTTTCCTTAATAATGAGTTTTGAAAACCATAGCTATGTTACTTAAACTTACTTTTCTTCACTATTTAAAAAGTCCAGAGGGCACAAGTAACCTTCAGAGAATCTTTCCACATTACAAGGCAAAATTATTTAATAAAATTTCTGAACATACATTTTAATTGAAAAGTCATAAGCAATTCTACACTGATGGGGAACCAGCCAATGTGATGCAAAATGAATTTCTCAGTAACTGTTTTGTGTGTAGGTAATTTTAAGTGAAAGAAGTTTTTTTTCTATTGTACAAACCAAGACTAATTTATTCATTGTTGTTCCAAAGCAGCAGAAGCCAATAAAATGTCACATTTTATTTTATTTTCAGTTCACAAAATTATATATACTTATGGTATACAACATTGAGTTTTGAAATATGTATACACTAGAATAGTGGACTCAAGCTAACATATGTATTACCTCAAATACTTATTTTTTTGTTGTGAGAACAATTAAAATTTCTCTTCGCAATTTTCAAGTATAAAATACATTGTTATTAACTGTAGTCATTACATTGTACAATGGATTTCTTGAACCTATTTTTCCATCTAACTGAAATTTTGTACCGTTTGGTCAAACATCTCTCTAATCCCACCCTCCTACCCCACCTCAGCACCTGGTAACCACCGTTCTACTCTCTCCTTCTATGAGTTTGTTGTTTTTTAGATTTCATATATAAGCAAGGTCAAGCAGTATTTGTCTTCCTGAGCCTGGCTTATTTTTCTTAACATAATATCCTCAAGATTTGTCCATGTTGTTACAAATTAGGAGATTTTTATCTTTTTAAAGTCTCAATAATATTGGTTGTGTACATATACCATGTTTTCTTTTTCCATTTCCATTTATGTGTCAATGAACGCTTAGGTTGATTCTGTATGTTTAGCCAAGGTGAATAATGCTGCAGTGAATGTTGGAGTGCAGATATCTCTTTGTCATTCTGAATTCTTTTCCTTTGAATATATACCCTGTGTCAGGATCACTGAATCATATGGTAATTCTATTTTAATTTTTGGAGGAACTTCCATACTATTTTTCATAATGGCTAAATGATGTATCCCCAACAGCAGTATACCAGGGTTCCCTTTTCTCTACATCCTTGCTAATACTTATCTTTTATCTTTATAATAACAACTAATCTATGATAATAGCTAATCTATAGCTAGGTATAAGATGATATTTCGTTGTGGTTTTAATTTGCGTTTCCCTGATAATTAGTGATGTTGAACATTTTTAAATGTACTTGTTAGCTATCTGTATGTCTTCCTGTAGGAAATGTCTATTTAGGTCTTTTGCTTATTTTTTAACTGGGTTATTTGTTTAGTTGCTATGAAGTTGTTTGAGTTCTTTATATATTTTAGATATTAACCCCTTATCATGGAATGACACATTTTAAGACAAGGAATGAATCTTCCTGTGAAAGCTTAATTCCCTGTCCTAATTCCTCACCCCTTACACCTCCTTGCACTAGACACACTCATTTACAAACTCTATACTTCTACTGTATTCCTATGACTGGGGGGTGTTTATGAGAAAAGCGGGTGAGCCTTAGAGTACCAGTATATCAATTTTTTTCCACAGTAGGTTAAGGGATTCATGGAGGAACCCCCCTGCCCCCCAAACTTATTTGCCTTTTGCATTAGTCAAGGTTCTGGCAGGAAAACTGGTGACACTCTCAAATGGGGGTAATAAGATAAGAATTGACCCATCTACAATAGTATAGGCAGGATAAGTCTGTTGTCAGGGAAGCCAATAAAGGATGGAGAAGCACCTTTTTACCCATTACCTCTCTTAGGCCTGAAGGGGGAAGGTGAGGGAATATTTACTGGAACAAAGAGACAGAGATATGGCTATAACTGGGAGAGGGCCTCCCAATAGGATCTGAAAAGTTCAGTAGTGAAATGCAAACACTGCAACCCGAGGCCTGGCAGGGAGGAAACCAAAGAAACTGATATCCCAATCTCACTTTTCCCACTCCCTGGCTTTCTGCCAATGCCTCCCATTTGATGCAGTCTAGAAAGATGGGCTTCCTAGAGAGCAGAGTATGGTGGAAAATGGATTCAGAGGGCCAAGCAGAGTATCAAGTATACCTGTTACATAATAAGGAATATATATGTATATATGTATTTATTCATATGGTGCATGTGCTTACAAGCAGGAAGCTATTGTGTATATATATGTGTTATGTATTTATGCATATGGTACATGTGCCTACAAGCAGAAAGCTATTAATCCTTTCAAGAACTTTTACAGGCATTATCCATTTAATATTCATAAAGCCATTTCAAATGAGCTGATATGGTTTGGCTGTGTCCCCACCCAAATCACATCTTGAATTGTAGTTCCCATAATCCCCATGTATCATGGGAGGCACCAAGTGAGAAGTAATTAAATCATGGGGGCAATTACCCTCATGCTGTTCTCATGATAGTGAGTGAGTTCTCACAAGATTTGATGGTTTCATAAGGGGATTTTCCCCCTTTTGCTTGGCACTTCTCCTTCCTGCTGTCATGTGAAGAAGGATGTGTTTGCTTTCCCTTCCACCATGATTGTAAGTTTCCTGAGGCCTCCCCAGTCATGTGAAACTGTGAGTCAATTAAACCTCTTTGCTTTATAAATTACCCAGTCCTGGTTATTTCTTCATATCAGGCTGAGAATGGACTAATACAGTAAATTGGCACTAGGTAGTGGGATACTGCTGTAAAGATGCCTGAAAATGTAGAAGCACCTTTGGAACTGGGTAACATACAGAGGACGGAACAGTTTGGAGGACTCAGAAGAAGGGAGGAAGATGGGAAAAGTTTGGACTTCCTGGATACTCATTGAATGGCTTTGACCAAAATGCTGATAGTGATATGGACAATGAAGTCCAAACTGAGGTGGTCTCAGATGGAGATGATGAACTTGTTGGGAACTGGAGTAAAGGTGACTCTTGCTATGCTTTAAAAAAGAGACTGGTGGCATTTTGCCCCTGCTCTAGAGATCTGTGGAACTTTAACTTGAGAGAGATGATTTAGGGTATCTGGTAGAAGAAATTTCTAAGCAGCAAAGTGTTCAAGACATTACTTGGGTGCTGTAAAAAGCATTCAATTTTATATATTCACAAAGATATAATTTGGAATTGGAAATTGTTTAAATGAGAAGCAGAGCATAAAAGTTTGGAAAATTTGCAGCTTGCCGATGTGCCAGTAAAGAAAAACCCATTTTCTGAAGAGAAATTCAAGCCAGCTGCAGAAATTTGCATAAGTAATGAACCAAATGTTAATCACCAAGATAATGGGGAAAATATCTCCAGGGCATGTCAGAGACCGCGACAGTCCCTCCCATCACAAACCTGGAGGCCTAGGAGGGAAAAATGGTTTCCTGGGCCAGGTCCAGGGCCCCCCTGCTGTGTGCAACTTGAGTCTCAGCTGCTCCAGCCATGGCTAAAATGTGCCAAGGTACAGCTCAGGATATTGTTTCAAAGGGTGCAAGCCCCCATCCTTGACAGCTTCCATATGGTGTTGGGCCTGTGGTTATACAGAAGACAAGAATTGAGTTTGGTGAACTTCTGACTAGATTTCAGAGGATATATGGAAACACCTGGATGTCCAGGCAGAAGTCTGCTGCAGGGGCAGAGCCCTCATGGAGAACCTCTGCTAGGGCAGTGCAGAAGGGAAATGTGGGGTTGGAGCCCCCACACGGAATCTCCACTGGGGTACTGCCTAGTAGAACTGTGAGAAGAGGGCCACTGTCCTCCAGAACCCAGAATGGTGGATCCACTGACAGCTTGCATTGTGTGGCTGGAAAAGCTGCAGACACTCCAGAGCAGCCATGAAAGCAGCCAGGAGGGACTGTACCCTACAAAGCCACAGGGGCAGTGCTGCCCAAGCCATGGGAGCCCACCTCTTGCATCAGCATGCCCTGTATGTGAGACATGTAGTCTAAGGAGATAGTTTTGGAACTTTAAGGTTTAATGACTGCCCTATTGGATTACTTGCATGAGGCCTGTAGCCTCTTTGTTTTGGCCAATTTCTCCCATTTGGAATGGGTAAATTTACCTAATGCCTGTATCCCCATTTTATCTAGGAAGTAACTAACTACTTTTATTTTACAGCCTCATAGGTGGAAAGGACTTGCCTTGCCTCAGATGAGACTTTGGACTTGGACTTTTGAGTTAACGCTGGAATGAGTTAAGAATTTGGGGGACTGTTAGAAGGGCATGATCATGTTTTGAATTGTGAGGGCATGAGATTTGTGAGGGGCCAGGGGCAGAATAATATGGTTTGGCTATGTTTGCACTTAAATCCCATCTTGAATTGTAGTTCCCATAATCCCCATGTGTTGTGGGAGGGACCCAATGGGAGGTACTTGAATCATGGGAGTGGTTACCCTCATGCTGTTCTCATGATAGTGATTGAGTTCTCACAAGAGCTGATGATTTTATAAGGAGGTTTCCCCCTTTTGCTCAGCACTTCTCCTTGGTGCCACCATGTGAAGAAGGACATGTTTGCTTCCCCTTCTGCCATGATTATAAGTTTCCTGAGGCCTTTCCAGCCCTGGTGAATTGTGAGTCCATTAAAGATCTTTCCTTTATAAATTACCCAGTCTCAGGTATTTCTTCATAGCAGTGTGAGAATAAACTAATATATAAGCCTCATTATTCTCATGTGATATAATAAAAGATATTAATGTAGATGTGTTTACAGATATCTTCTTTATTCCAGCTCAACAGCCCAAATTCTTTTCTTTTCACCTTCTATAAAGAAGAGTGATTCTTTCTTGCTGGAAGAGAGACTAAGTTAATTGAGATAATGAATAAGTGAGTGAGAGAATAAATGAATTATAGAGGAGGAACCAAAAGCACATAGCTGGAAGTGGAACAGGAGGTTCTCAGCAATTTTAAAAGTGAAGGCACCATAGCAGTTGAAGTATATAAAGGGAGTAAAGGCAGGCTGGGGAAACAAGGCAAAATTAGTGTTCATCTAGACTGTGTGTCAGATTACTTCTGATATCCTTCAAGGTACTTGAGTGAGGAATGTAATTTCCTCTTATGTTTCTATTGGTATTGGGTTGTCCTTTTGGATGAGGCTCAGCTCAGAGACTGAACCACGTGGTGTCTGTGTATTTTATGGTTGCACTCACTTTGCATTAATTTTAACTGAGAGTTAAAGGGGTTAAGTGCCTTGTCTAAGATCACATACTCAGAAAATGCAGAGAGCTTACTCCAGCCCAGGTTTGTTGATTTCAGATACATTAGTCTCAATTCAGCTTTGGTTGAAGTCATCTGTGATGAGTTTGTTGCATGATATAGTTTTCTGGGGGAAAGATTTCTTTTAATATATGGTAAGTATATAGTACCCCTTTTATAGTTGGATAGATTAGTTCTTTAAATTTCTTTTGTGAAGAGGATAGATTAGTAATGGTCAAGTGTCACTGAGTGATTCAGATGAATATTTCCATGATTAAATCTTGTTTCCTTTACTTTTTGTATAATGCTAATGTATCCCTTAAAATAAGAACTCCATTTAGTTTTCTTCAGTTCATTTAATCATGGCATTGTTACTGTAAGAAAGTTCTTCTCCTAATGGTTTCTAATTGCTCTTAAAATCTTGTTTGAATCCCAGAACAAATCTCTGTGTTATATGTCACCAGTGACCCACCCTTACTTTCTCTCATTTACTGCCTTTCATAAGCAGAAAGCATTTATTTTTTGGGTATTTTTGCTTATTTTTTAAAAATAAATAACATTGATTTTTAATCCTGGGATATGGAAGATAGTTTAAAGAAAACAGCAGTGTCAGTGGATAGGAATTACCACCAACAAAATATCTTCTGGGTATTTGATCTATGAACTTTGTTTACACTCCTGCCCACATCAGTTTTTGTAACCCTTCCAACTTCCTCCTAAGGGCAAACTCGCTGACATTTCCACAACTGTTCACCTTTCTGATCCTGATAGGATTGCTATATATTTTGTTTAGGTTTCTAGATGTGATAAGACTATCTACCTATCCAACTTGAATCTGTGGCACTTTATTTTCTTATTAATTTTAAATTCAGGATTTAAAAAAGATACATACATAGTGATAAAATGAGTTGACTCACACCTTGCATTATTCTAAACCAAAATTAAGTTTATATTAATACTTTCTCTTTAATCAGGGGTAAATTCACATGCCCCATTGTAGTTACTGAAGTGGTGAAGGGAAAGTTGAAGCCAAACAGCCTATGTCTTAATTTTAGCTCAGCCACTAACTAGCTGTGCAATCTTGGACAAGGCACTGAAACTCTCTGGGTCTCAGTTTTCTCATTTCTATTAAAAGGACAATAATAGTACCTATTACCTAGAGTTAGGAAGATGATGTTAACAAAGTGATAGTGTATAAAAGCGTACCTGACACATAGCAAATATTCAGTATATATTTTCTGCTATTATTGAAGCTCCTACGCTTATTAGGTAGGTGAACTCAATCAGATTATTTGACTTTAATAAACCTCAATGATCATATTTATAAAGTAGGGATTGTAAAATATAATGCAGTGAGTTTACAAGTGTCATAATGTGAAATATATAAATATAAATTCCATATATAAAATATATAAATATAAATTACATATGTGAAATATATAAATATACATTATATAAATTATGTATGTAAAATATATAAATATAAATTACATATGTAAAAAGTACATAGCCATGTTTTGACTCATAAAGAGCATTCATTAAATGTGGTTACAATTTTTAGAAGACATTATCAGTAATATTATCAGTAATAAAACAAGACCTACAAAAAAGGGTAAGGGAGAGAGTTTCATGTTGTATAAGGGAAGTGTTGATTTAAAAGCCTTAGATTAAAATCTACAAATGAAACTAAATTAATGGTGTTTTGAAATGATTTTAACCACCAAACAAATTGCATTTAATACATAATAATTACTTTATTCTCCCATTAAAATAATTATTTTTAAGTGAATAACACCTTATTTGATCACCCTACCTGTAGTTGCAGTAACAGTCTACCAGTTGTCTTTCCAAATTTGTATGATGTCATCAGCAGCTTAATAGAGCATTAGATGAGACTGTCTGAGCATTACTATGCTGACTTTGTAAAACTGTAATCCAAAAGCAAAGATTCTTGACAGCTTAGACAGTTGCTTTTATCTTATTATTAATGCGCAGAAGATATATCTTAGGCTATTTTAAAAGTGAATTTATAATAAGATTTCTACTTCTTATGTTAGCTAGAGTAAACACCAGCTAATGAACAACCCTCCTAAACCTCAGCAAACTAGCCCAAGAAAAGAGTTTAATTTTGGGATTAGTATTGCTCACTCACATAAAGCCCAAGCAATTAGGAGCAGAAGAAGGGATGTGAGGGTTTGCTCTATAGAGTCATAGAGGATCCAAGGTGACAGAGGCTCTGTCATCTTCAACACAGGCCCTCCAAGGTGGTTCTAGCCAAATCCAGCTAGCCAACATCTCTGGAAATGACAAGCATCACTTTTGGTCATATTTCATTGGTCAGAAGTTAGTCAGAGGGTACCTAGTTGCAAGGGGAGCTGGGAAGTGTAGTCTGGCTGGCATTGCTTTGTTGCACTAACTCAGTCCTACGGAAAAGGAGCACAAATATTTGGTGGACAGTAAATGACCTGTGTCATATCCTTATTACTCAGATCTATAGTAATAATGTCTATTTTTGTCTCCTTTTCTAATTCCTAGTAAAGAAGCAATCAAATAAAAGAAAAACACTGAACAGTATGTGTTCATTTGTCTCATCCATTGTTGTATATAGTGCCTGATACAGAGTTCAGTATATATTAGATATTCAATAAATATCATGAGTGATCCAACAAACACATATTCTCTGCCTTCTTCTCTTCCTCCCTTCCTTTTTTCACTTTTTCTTGCTTCTTTTATATCTCTCTTTTTTTCTGATCCCAAACACTTTAGAGGCTTTATTTTGAGCTAGATGCTATGATAAGTGATTGAAGAATTAAAGACATATTTAACCTTGGGGAAAATCATAATGAGAATAAAGGAAAAAACATTAATATAAAATATTAGTAAACATTTCTAAATTACTCATTTCATTAAAATATTTAACAGTCTTATGAAAGACTAAAGAATCATTTTGAGTTCATCTACTAGGCATGGAGAAGCCACTTCAGGAAGTTTAATCTCCTTCTTTGTGCCTTGGGGTTTAATCTGTGCTAGTGATACCCCAGCCTTGACAGGATTGCTGCCCCCATGGCCCAGACTGTGGGATTCTGCACGGGAAAGACCACTTCATGGTGAAAATTCTCTAAAGTTTTGCTGTGGATCATACCATAACCTAAGATCTGTGTTATGGTAAACTGGATACTGTAGTGGTGGAGGATGTCTAGTTTTGTTTTGTGTTTCACAGAGTTTCAAGAGTTTTCCTATAAGCCTCTTTAGTCTTTGTATATTTAATATGCTCCAATCCTACTTACGTACCAACTGTGTTCTTTCTGATGGCGATGGTGATGATAGTGCCAATCATTTATTTAGCACTAGCAACTGTGTGCTCCACACTGTACCAATAATATTAGAACTATTATTTCTTTTACTCATCACATCAGCCCTATTAGGTATTTACAGATTTGGAAAATTATGTTCAGATAGATTTGGTAACTTGCCTAAGGTCAGACATGTTAGGAAAAGGCAGAGCTAGAATTCAAAGACAGATCTGACTGACCTCGAAGCTTGTGTAGTCACCACTTAGGCTGATGATTTGTTTAGGCTATTGAGAGAGAAAGATTATTTTATCTTTCTTTTTTTTTCTGGAAAGAGGGATGTATACAGATCTTTTAGTAGTAAAATTTTGCCACTACATTCAGTGACAACAACAGGAGTTACTTTTGCACCAACCTGATAACTTTTTTCAAAATGTTTGGTGAGGCTGGACTAAAACATAAGTGCATGGATGCCTGATTTTTTCCCCCAGTGTTCAAGAACCTCAGGGTTTTCCTGAATGTGCTGTAGACATTCCAGGGACCTCCTAAGTTTTGAGCATTGCGTTATTATGAAGATTAGGTCCACAAGTTTTATCAGATTTTCTAAAATACGAGTAAACATTTTTTAAACCCAAGGTTTGCTGCCAACTTCTCTCCTCTACAGATCCTGGAAAGAAGAAAGAAATGGCTTCTAACAAAAAGGAGGGGAAGATTTCCAGCTCCTTTCTAATTCAGGCTCATTGGAGGAGGAAGTGGCATGGGTGATGATAAGCAGCAGTTTTTATTATATCTGAAGCAAACTGAAAACAGCATCTCACTGGGGTGGCCAAGAACTCTTCTGCTGAAGTCTCTGTGTATCCAGAATGCCTGGGATTGGATTCTTGTCCTGTTCCCTCTGACTTCCCAAAAGTGGCCTCTGGGCCGTCTTTATTTATTAAATCTTCTGGGTATGATCTGGCTCTGATATTTTGGCATTCGGGAGTGGCAGACCAAGCTCAAGTTGCAATAGTCCTTTAAAAAGATGTTTCTAAAAGCCAGTTATGCACTGACATTTCAGAAAGAACATTTGTGCCTAATTTCCAGCTGCCAAGTTATAGTTCATCATTCAGCTTTATATTGGAGGCCTTCAGGCTTTGATTTATTTAGGAAACATTGGTGAACAATGGGATCATGATCTGCAACATGACAGATGTAGGAAGTCCATGTCCCCTAAAGGAGGTTTTCTGGAGACTCCTAGCAGTTAAGAGAATCCGTTCTGTTTCTAAGTTGATAGCAAATTATTGAATTCTGAGTATCCAGAATGAGTTTGGGGAGTAAGAGCTGTGAAGAGCAGACATTAACTGCTTATTTAAGACATAATGCCTGTCCTTTGGAAACCTATGGTTTGTTAGGGGGTAGTGTCCTGGAAACAATGTAAGACAATTTGTTACCAAATGATAAATAGAACTTTGGTTTAGTACAATTTAAAGTTACAATCTTTTAAAACAAAAATTTTCCTACTGTCAGGGAAACTAAGTTTTCCTTTTCTTTGAAGGCATGGAGAAGTGCTGAGCAGTGTGTTACTTTTCCTCCATTCCCTGGTTCATTCCTCACCCACGTCTGTTTTTCTTCATATTTGTCTTTATTGGAACCCACAAAGCTTATTCAAAGTTATTATCAGTTTCTTCCCTTTTGTGAAGAAAATTCAATTTTTATGAATTAGATTTTTAAGATGGCTTGTAATGTACCCATACAGCCAGGTATAAGAAAATACCTGGTAGCTTCACTGATGCAGATGACAGATACCTGTGGGGGCTTACAGTCTAGTTGGGAGAGTAATCACACACACACACACACACACACACACACACACACACACCCCAGATTTGTCATGAGAAGAACAACGCTGAAGTTGGTATCTGCCTATTTTGTTTATAATAGTGTGACCTTGGGCAAGTCACTTAATTTTTCAATGTATTTTCTCATCTATAAGATGGGAGATATCTTATATCCTAAGGCTATTGGTTACGTCAGATGGAATCTCATCTGAGAAAATACCTTAGAAATTGTACAGTATGATAAAAATATTGACTTATTTTCTAAATCATACATAGAATGATGCAGGACTAGTTTAATTGTTGTCACTTTTAGAATCCGATTTTCACATCATCATTCCATTTCTTATGATATTTAACATGACAAGCAAAAGATCTTGTTCAAAGGGGAAGAACAAATAAGATTAATTCTCTGTAAATCCTTTAAAATTTTATTATCCATCTCTTCACTGGGGAAATGTCTAGATACATTTTCCTAAGTGGTTCCATCTTTTTGTAAATGGCTATTGACCTGCTGAGTGCAGTTTTGCTTTCAGAGAAGCATTGCACTTGGTGTGTGATTTGAGTTTGGGATCATGACCTTATTTCCTTTGCACTTGATTGCTTTACTTCACCAACTGCATCCCTGATTTTGACATTATCTGTGGCTAGTTCCTTTCATGATTTTGGGAATGGCTACCTCTCAGTTTTTTGAATATTTTTTGGTATCTTGCTGTTACAATGTAGACATTGCAATAATGTTCTAAAATTATATGTACATTTACTTACTCAACACAAATTTAAAGAGTACCTGATAAGAGCTGGTACTCTGAGTACTGAGCACTGAGTACCTGGTAGAATCATTAATACAGAAGACAAAGCTCTGGCCTCAAGGATTCTGCAGTACAGCAGCAGGGAGGTAAAACACACATACCACATTTGTTTACTACAAGTGTGGGAGGTAGATGGGCGTCCCCTAAAAACACGTGTTCCCAGAACCTGTGACATGACCTTACTTGGAAAAAGGGTCTTTGCAGATGTTTAAGTTAATAATCTTGTGATGAGATCATCCTGGATTGTACAGGTGGGCCCTAAATCCAATGAAAACTATCTTTGTAAAAGACAGATGAGGAGAAGACATAGAGACATGTGAAAGAGAAGGCCATGTGAAGACAGAGGCAGAGATTGGAGGGATATAACCAGAAAGAATGCCCATAGGCAGCAGAAATTGGAAGAGGTAAGAACTGGATTGTTGCCTAAAGCCTTCAGAAGGAGTGTGACCCTGTCAGCATTTGGATTTCAGACTTTGGCCTTTAAAACTGAGAGAGAAAAAAATTTCTGTTGTTTTAAGCCAATGAGTTTGTGGTAATTTTTTAATGGCAGCCATGAGAAATGAATACAACAAGGAACAGGATAATCTACAAAATCCATGAATTATACAAGAGCATCAGAAGTTTGTGGAAGTTTAGTATAAAAAAACACCTCTCATTGAAAGTGTGATTGTTACTATATAGTCAGTTCAGAAGCACTGAATTATGAAAATGTCATTGCCTGGTATGTATCAGTTATGTTTATAATAATATAAATAATCTAAGCACACATTGTGTCCTATAATTTTAATTTTACTCTAACATCTCGTGTTAAGGTTTAACTGTAGGTGGCCATTTCATGAAACAAATGCCAATTTCTCATGGAGCAATGTTCTCCAAGCAGAAGAAATATATCTTCCTACCCACACTGGGCTACAACATCACTAAAATTCCAAGCAGAAAGGAGGTCTGCATTTCTGTAGCCTCTTCTTGTCTTATCTAGTAGTAAATGGTTATAAACTTGACATTTCCAGTTATAAACATAAGTAATAATATTGTAATAACAAAAGGGAAGGTCCAATCCTATAGATCCCACTGATAGTGATAGAGTAAATCAAGGAATTTGGAAGAAGTGGTATCGAGTTCACAAGTTGAGAAACCAGAATTATCTTCAGGCAGTCATAATTTTAGTGTCATGGGTTAAGGTGTTTGGGGGCAAAATGAGTTTCTGGCTGTGGGATGGATTTGAGTGGTGATAGCAATCATTCAATAATAAAAGCCACTGAAGCAGCATTGCTCTCCCTAATCAAAATGCTGCCATCCATCATACCATTTTGTTCCCAAAATATGCTAAAAGTAAGGCACCAACAGTAATGAGTAGTATAGGTAATTTTTAAGTACCATAAAAGTGTACAATATTAACATTTACATTTGTTAGTTTTGTCTGGCTTAGTTGGTGGTGACTTCAGATGGTAACTGGGTGAAATAAGATTTCTAACCCCACATAAGACAGGATGGTGTGATCTTTCTGGGAGGGTGCCATGTCTGTCTAATATTAATACAATAGCACACCAGTGGCAGCTTCTTGGTTGGGCCAAGTAAGCCTTCTTCAGTCTTTGTAACAATCAGGAAGCTGTAATTATTGTCCATATTTTACTAATGAAGTAACTAAAACTTAGAGAAGATAAGCAGTTTGTCTGAGGTCATGCTCTAGAAGTGAGCAGAGCCAGAATCTGAACTCTGGCATGATGACTATAGCATCTGTGTTTTTATGCACTACTGGTAGGTATGGGTGGTATACTGGAGACTTAGTGAGTATCTAGGTGTGAGTAATATCTACAGTGATGTCAGGGAGCTCACTGTACATCCAAGACATGAGAAATAAAATTCCCACGCTTCCCTGTCTTGAAGCTGAGGCAATGTATTACATGGGTTAACTGAAAATTCAGGCAGAGTGAGAGATCAATTATATTTACCACAAATGAACACAGATGGACACTCTTCAAATAAAGCTTCCTATTGAATTTTAATAGTGCTCTTCTGCAGAACACATTTGCAAAATGGATCATAGCATATTCATATTTTCCTTTAGCTTGCCAAATGTGAGATGATTAAGAAACCTGCTTAAACTGTAAATATTCTTGCCATACGCATGCATTTTTCAAATGTATGCGTCTACAATAAATATTTGTTGAATGAATATGTATATACACAAACATACATGAAGCAACAGGTGCACATACATTTAATTTGACAAATATTTGTTGAGTATCTACTGAATATAAACTTGGGCCGAAGAGTTATGGAAATACAAAGACAGAATTATTTTCTGTTCCCAAGAAGCTTTATAAGGGGAAGTGAGACATACTCACTCTTGTTCTGGTGGCAGTTCTCAAAGTGTGGTCTCTGGCTCAGCAGCATTGGTATCACTTGGGGACTTGTTAGAAATGCAAATGCTTGCGCCTCACCATACACCTGCTAAATGAGAAACTGTGGTTGGGGGTCTAGCAATTTATGGTTGTAAAAGTCCTGCAGGGAATTCTGATGCACGTTAAAATGTCAGAACCACTGGGCACAGGAACGCTTTAATGTGCTAAAGGATACTAAATATTACTTTCGCGTGGAGACATCTGAGAAGGCTTGAAGAAAGAGATCGTATTTGAGCAGGGTCTTGGAGAACAGGTAGATTTTGGCTGATAGAAACAGAGAAGGGGAATAAAGTCAAAGAGAAGAGAGGAAGTCAACTTAGCTCGTTTGAGTTGGTGGATAGGCTGCCCATGGATGAAAACCCAAATTAAAGTCAGACAATGGAACTCCCTGACCAACATGCTTGTGAGTTTAGACATTGTTCTGAAAGAAATTGGTAGTCATTGAAGGTTTCTGAGTGGGGAAGAAGTGTGATCAAAACTACCTTCCTTTTTTTTTCTTACCCAGTGAATGTAATTCAGCACTTGTACTGAGTTCATATTAACAGAACTTGACAGTTGTAAATCAGTCTTTTCTTCCTCATTAAAATCACTTCACCATTAAGAATTATCTATAGGTTATGGCTGGAATCCTGTTATCTCTGCTGTTTCTTGCTATTCTGACACAGCATGCAACTTAATTTTAACAACTCGGTAATGCCTCCATCTTCTGTGTGTGTGTGCACGTACGCATGTGTGTGTGTGTGTGGTGTTTGCTAAGAAGGAGTCACATGGCTGCTTTTGAATTCAGCTGGGCTTTAGGAAGCTGCATAAAAACAAAGAAAAAATGTTGCTGCTTGCTAGTGCATTCTTTGTTATGTAGCAATCAGAAGGATGACTGTGCTCTGAAGTGGTGCAGGTGGCTCTTCTGATACTAATTCCAGCGTCTCAACTAGTTCAGCATCAAAAGGGAGTTCTCTGGAAGGGAAATAATTCTGTCCCTACCCCTGATTGCTCCTATTTGTCCAGCATTGTGGGCACCTGCTTGGCCACCCACCTTCCTTTTCTTTGCCATCCACTTGCGTCATCTTTCTCTTTCCCTGGGTCAGCCTGTATATTTCAATCTATCCACACCCTGCACAAGCTCATTCATTCATGGGCTTTCTCTCTGCAATTTTCATTGTGCCTCCCTTTGTTGGCATAATTGATTCCCTGCTTTGCAAGAGCAGGTGGATGTGTTGGTTTATTGCTTTAAAATTTCCCCCTCTTTTCTCTTTTATTGCACTGATCTTTAGTCAATCTTTGGTTCAGCCAGCTTGTTCTCCTTCTATTGTCTAATCTCTCTCTGTATCTTTCATAATAGGGGTGGAAGAGTCCATGCCAAATCTCCTGTTGGTTGAAGAAGGTGAAAGTCAATTGATAAAGTCACTGTGACTTATAATGTTCAAATTGGGGAAGGATTGAGTCATGAAGACCAGAAGTACTGATTATCATTTAGCTTATCTGCTGAAAGGCTCCATTAGACCCTAATGAAACAATCTCATTTATCTTCCCCATATCCTAATGGAATTGCAGAATTAATGGTAAAACCATTAAGCCTCCTTGAGCATGTCTCATCTAACACTCCAGGATCTTTATTACACGTTTTTATTCTTTCTCAGTTTTGGATTTTTTGAGGGTGCGAATTTACTTAGCTGAGAAATTCTGAAGTCCTTTATTCAGTCTCGTATAAAGTGTCCAGATAGAAACATACCTTAGAGATATTGTGGGTGCAGGTCCAGACCACCACAATAAAGCAGATACCACAATAAAGCAAGCCATATAAATTGTTTGGTTTCCCAGTGCATATAAAAGTTATTTTTACTCTATTCTATAGTCTATTAAGTATGCAATAGAATGATATCTAAGATACAATGTACATACCCTAATTACAAATATTGTATTGCTACAATTGCTGATGATAATCTGAGCATTCAATGGGTCATAATCTTCTTACTGGTGAAGGGTCTTGCCTTGATATTGACGGCTGCTCACTGATCAGGGTAATTGTTGCTGAAGGAGGTTAGGGTAGCTGTAGCAATTTCCTAAAATAAGACAACAATGAAGTTTGCTGTATCAATTAACTCTTCCTTTTATGAAAAATATCTTTGTAGCATACGATGCTGTTTGATAGTATTTTACCCACAGTAGAACTTCTTTCAAAATTAGAATGAATTCACTCAAAACTTGCAGGTGCTTTATCAACTGAATTTATGGAATATTCTAAATCCTTTGTTGTCATTTCAACAATGTTCACAGCATCTTTACCAGGAGTAAATTCCACCTCAAGAAACTACTTTCTTTGCTCATCTATAGAAGCAACTCCTAAAATCCATTCCAGTTTTATCATGAGATGGTGGCAATTCAGTCACAGCTTCAGTTTCCACCTCTAGCTCTAGTTCTCTTGCTACTTCCACCACATCTGCATCTACATTCTCCACTGATATTTTGAACCCTTCAGCCATCCATGAGGGTTGGAATCAACTTTTCCAAATTCCTGTTAATGTTAATATTTCGAACTTCTCCCATGAATCACAAATGTTCTTTATGACGTTGACAATGTTAAGTCATTTTCAAAAAGTTTTCCATTTGCTTTATCCATATCCATCAGAGGAATCACCATGTCAGTTTTAGCCTTACAAGATGTATTTTTTAAATAATAAGACTTGAAAGTTGAAATTATTCCTTGATTCATGGGCTAGAGAATGGATGTTATGTTAGTAGACATGAAAGCAACATTAATCTTCTTGTACTCTCCATCAAAGTTCTGGAGTGACTAGGTGCGTTGTCAATGAACAGTAATATTTTGAGAAAAAAAAACTTTTTTTTTTCCCTTAGCAGTAGTTCTCAATAGTAGGCTTAAAGTATTCAGTAAACCATTCATTTTGTAAGCAGATGTACTGTCATCCAGGCTTTGTTATTCCATTTACAGAGCACAGTCAGAGTAGATTTTGCTAAATTCTGGGGCTGTAGGATTTTTTGAATGGTGTATAAAAGCATTAGCTTCAACTTAAAGACACCAGCTGCCTTAGCCCCCAACAACAGAGTCAGCCCGCCCTTTGAAGCCAGGTATTGATGTCTCCTCTGTAGCTATAAAGGTCGTAGGTGGCATCTTTTTCCTATATAAAGCTGTTTCATCTACAGTAAAAATCTCTTGCTTGGTGTAGTCACCTTCATCAATTATCTTAGCTGGATGTAACGGATAACTTGCTGTAGTGTCTACATAAGCACTTGCTGCTTCACCTTGTACTTTCATGTTATAGAGATGATTTCTTTCCTTAAACCTCATGAACCAATCTCTTCTAGCTTTAAACTTTTTTCTGCAGCTTCCTCACCTCTCTTAGCCTTCATAGAATTGGAAATAGTTTGGGCCTTGCTCTGGGTTAGGCTTTGGCTTAAGGGAATGTTGTGGCTGTTTGATCTTCAATCCAGACCACTACAACTTTCTCCATATAAGCAATAAGCTTGTTTCACTTTCTTATCATCTGTGTGTTCACTGGAGTAGCACTTTTAATTTCCTTCAAGAACTTTTCCTTTGCATTCACAACTAGGTTAACTGTTTGGCACGAGAACTTAGATCTCAGCCTATCTCAGTTTTCATCATGCCTCACTGAGCTTAGTCATTTCTAGCTTTTGATTTACAGTTAGAGATATGAGACTTTTCCTTTCATTTGAATACTTAGGCCTTTGTGGGAGTATTAATTGGCCTAATTTCAATATTATTGTGTCTCAAGGTATAGGGAGGCCCAAAGAGAGGAAGAAAAATGTGAGAATGGCCAGGAAGTTGAGCGGTCAGAAGACACACAACATTTATTAAGTTGGCCATCTTATATGGACATGATTTGTGGTGCCTTCAAAGAGTTACAATAATGGCATCAAAGATCACTATCTCAGATATAATAATAGTGAAAAAGTTTTACGTGTTGAGAGCATTACCAAAATGTGATGTAGTGACATGAATCAGGTGCATGCAGTTGGAAAAATGGTGTGGACTGACTTGCTCAAACAAGGGTTGCCCCAAACCATCAATTTGTTTTTAAAAATGCAATAGTTGTAAAGTGCAAAAAAGTGAAGCACAAAAAAAACTAGGTATGCTTGTGATAGGTTTCTCTCCTATTCTTCGAAGAGGCTTTTAAATAGAGTTGATTGCATGGCATTGCCTAGTAAAATCATTTTAAACTAATATGAAATTATATAAGCTCTGAACAGGGCATTTGATGTCCACTAGAGAAAGTAAAACGTATTTTTTATTTCAGCATAAGAAGCTTATCTCTTCCGTATTGTAAAATAATATAATAATAAAAGAATTAGTTAAACATGGTGATTATTATTACAGTATTTTATGATTCCAGCAAGCCACTCTCTTGAATGTGTCCTAGTATATTCAGCTCCACAGTGATGCCCAGGGTTTCATGTTGAAGGTTGTGAAGTTAACAAAGGAAAATGGAGATCAATAGATGTTTCAAAACATGTGAGTACAGCTCAGGGAAGCTGATGGACTTTATTTGTTAAAGGTGTTACCGTCTCTTTTGACTTAAAAAAAAATTAGCTGCCAGAGATTGGTTGAGAATTGAGGGAGGAGAGAGATCAACATTATATATTTCACATGGCAGAGGGTAATAGGAGCTTTTATAGAGAGCCAAAATGCATTGATAGGAAGAGAAGAGAGAGCCTAATTCCACTTGCTAAAATCTATGGAAGCCACCTAAAGGGAGAATGAAGAATTGAATGCTTATCAATAACTTGGAAAGAGGAGAGGAACATTCTGGGCAGAGCAAACAGCATAGAAATAGAATAATACATGGAGTATTTGTTAGCACTGCATAGTTCAGAGTGAATGGAGATGACAGGAAGTGGTAGAATATAGTTAGAAAAGTAAATTGGGCAGAATTGGTGACGGGATTCAATTTGGTAAGCAGTGGGTAATCATTCATGGCTTTGAGCAGAGTTTGGCAAACTATGATTTGTGGACCTAATCCATCCCATTGCCTGAACTTGTAAAGAAAGTTTTATTTAAATACAGTCATACTCATTCACTTATGTATTGTCTGTGGCTGCTTTCATGCTACAATGGCAGCATTGAATAGTGGTGACAGAGACTGCCTACAAGCTGAAAATATTTGATATCTGACTTTTTACAGAAATTTTACTGATGTCAGGATTCACTTTAATAAAGTGTTTCATAAAGTGTTTGTTTGTGTCATGATGGGCCATCCAAGATTGTAATGGGCGATCACTGAAAACAAAGATGCTTATAGAGCAGCATCTTGCATGGCACAAATATTTGAACGAATGAAAAAATGAATATTTCTGTTAAGACATCACAGTAGCAGTAGGTGGTATTGCTTTTTTTTTTCTTTTTTTCTTTTTTTTTTTTTTTTTTTGACAAGACCAATGTGAAAATAATCAGAGAGTGGTTCTCTGGACCACATCCTGTTCTTCAGGGGAGAGACATTGAAAAACATCAGGAAAAGCTTATCCCTAGAATTGATTCAGAGGACAAAGCTACAGTTAGGAGAAAGGCTACTTTGGAGAAATGTTGGATAAGATGTTCAGTGAGGCACAGAATGGGGTGACACTGGGAGTGACAGGATCTTGATGGACTCTGGCCATGGCACTTCTCAAACGTTTTCGGCAGTCCTATTTCTATTTTCACAGACTCCTCCACCTCCACTCTGTCCTGGCCAGCACCCAGTTCTCAAGAATTACACATTTATCCCAAGTAGTGCGTAGGGAGCTTCCTTTCTTGAACCTATAAATTATTCACTAGTTTCAGGTTGGGGTGAAAAGAGGAAAACATAATTAATCCAGAATTATTTCACATGTATAAATTCCTTGCTTGGCTTTGTTTCATCATCAGGGCTTCCTTGGCCCTCCATGGATGGCATATACGTTATTAGTTTATGCTTAGCAATCTTATAAAAATAATTTCTACATGGGTAACTCACTGAAACATCGTGGCATTTATCTCACATCATGTAGTTTTGTCAGTGTTGATGTTAGAGAACATATTCTGCCTTTCTTTTATGTAGCAATGTGACCAGGAAATCTCATGTAAAATCTCTGCCTCCCTAATATGCAAAAATACTGAAAATGAACACCTGTTCTCCCTTCCTTTTTTAATAAGTCTAGTAATAATAGCTGGAATAACCACAGGATTTCTAAATGGAGTCAGCATGGCAAAGGAAAATGTTGGTGATATATTTATTAAGTTCATAGAAGTTAAACTTACAGAGAGCTCCCAAGCTAATTGGTACCCCTTGTTCAGGACTGGGGACTATTAACTGAGAGAATTCATTGGGTGTTTTAATATCTAGCCTTTTAAAATCTATTTTAAACAAGGACTTTGAAGGATGACTCAAATGCGGTTAAATTTCCACACAGAACTTGCAACTCCAGCAATGTGAATTCCCCAGGTACAGTGATGATACGAATTGTGTTGGATTTCTTGAATTTCACCTTCAAGGCACAGGAATGAGAAAAGAAAGGAGACAGGAACCATTTACATTAAGCAGAGATGCATAAGTTTCTTAAGTGGTGCTTTCCAGAACACAGCTGGGTTTCATGTGTGTGTGTGTGTGTGTGTGTGTGTGTGTGTATGTCTGATATATCAAGCTGTCGGTTATATTCTATAGATTCATAGTATTTTCCTCCTCTCTATATTCCATCTCTACTTTTTGTTTATAACAAGTTATTTACTTTGCCCATCTATCTTTTAAACAAATTATCTTGATTGGAAGTAACTGGAATGCTTGATAATTATATAAGAAACTTAAATGCTTGACCTATTCATTTATCCTAGAATTTTCGGGAACATCTTGGTCTAGCATAGGCATTCTCAACCATCTATTGAAAAAAGTTGTGGAGCATTATAGTACAAATGATTTTACAAAATAAAATGATTTTTAAAAATTAGAATAGGTTCATAGTAGCCTCATGCTCTGTGTTCCAGCATGCTTCCTGGGAGAGAGAGAGAGAGAGAGAGAAAGAGCAGGCTGGCTGGCCAGAACCCTGGCTTTGACTGAAGAACACATTTCTGCCTGTAAGCATCATTTCTCAGCTCTGAGCCAGAGAAAAGCAGTGGGACACTTTTCTCTAGGAAATACAGTCTGCATAGATAGAATGAAGCAGAATTGGAGACACATAGGAAAACAATTATCCCTTTGTATTAGTTTCTCTAATCTTCTGCTTTTGGAAAGCAGGAAGAGAGAAAAAGAAGAGGGAAGAGAGGGAGGGAGCTAAAAACAAAGGAAAACACTTCACAAGGGTTTGCCCTCCCCCAAAAATTCAAGACATGAAATGGAATCTATCACATATGATTGAGAGCCTTGTGTTCTGGTTTTCTCCAATCCTAAGCCCAAGAATTTGTTCCTCCAGATGCTGTAGATAGTTTCACCTGAGAAGATTTTACTCACCTCTGCATCCCATTATGAGATGGGAAACCTGGCTTCTGCCACGTGGGCAGAGTAGATACCCACTAGATTTTGTTTTTTTGTGTGTATGGTTGCCAGGGATGATCAGTACCCAATATTCTTGCCCCATCAATGTTCTTAATGAGATTTGCAACCTTTTAAGCATTGGGAACTTAAGGGTTATTATGAATACCCATAATTTTAAGCTAATATACATTCTTTACAGAATAAATGCAAAATGTTCACATTCATGAGAAAAAGGAAGAAACTTTTAGCTGACACATACCATTTTGCATGTTATATAAATGTATTCTGCTCAGTACAAACATTTTTGTGAACTTAAAAAAACTCTTAAATGTTTCTATAAAAGTACTACTTCTTGAAGTTTATATTTGAATGAAAATACCTCAAATTCTTTTCTACCCTGATTTAGAACTATATAACTTTAACTCTCTTTTTCATTTTTAAAGATGTGATATTCCTCTGAATGAGATAAGGTGGAGCTTTTCTCTAAAATTTTCTTGTGTTCAGACTTTTTCCTCTTCCTTCTGGTCTTCAAAAAGCTATAGGAATCCGACCTAGGTACATGGTTTCCTCAATAATTGGCATTTTCTATTTTCACTTTGGTTTTCCCCAACTTAATTGATGAGACATTTTGTCTTTCTCCATCCAAAGAAACTGCAATGACTGACGCTAACATTTTTGAACCCATCTATGCCCATTTCCATTTTTAGTTCTACAAATGTTCTGACACCATTTTTAAAAAAATCACAACACCCCAAACAGTGGGTTCTTCTATTTTTTTTTTACCGTTATAGATGAGTAAACTGATGCCTAAAGAGGTCCCTTAGCTTGTGGCTGGCATCTCAGGACCAAAACACCTGCGTTTGAAGCCCCTGGGAATTTGGCCTTTGGAGCCTTTAGCAGCTTCTGAGCCTGGTGAGTTTGTGGCTTCAGGTCCTGTTTAGGTCCTGTTTCTCATTTATGGAGAGGTTTGTCTTGTTTTGAAGGCAGCATCATCATTTTTTTTCTTTTTTTTTTCTTTCACTATCTATCATTACTACCTTTGGTGCCAAGTTGGGGCCTCAAATTTTGAACTTAAAACATGACATACCTGGAAATCCTTTTCTCTCTCTTCTTCTGAAGGGTGTCCATAAAGTTTGGGATGCAGACAAATATATGTAATGTCATTAAAATTTTTGCAAATCTGTAAAAAATAAAATAGTGTTATCAATGTTTTCATACCTTACAGATATCTTTCACTTTAAATAAAGTTTTCCTGAGAACTAAAAATAAAAATACCATGTCCTCAAGTTTGGATTAGTCCAGGGAGAAGGGAGAAGGGCTGAGAAAGAGAAGGGTAAAATTATCTATTCTTGACGTCGCTGTAATAAATTGATTGAACTGTACTGCATATTGAATGCTTGATCTTACTAGGGTCTCTTCATGAATCATCTCATTATTCCTTAAAATAAGTCAGCCTGGTAGGTTTGATAAGCCCATTTGACAGATACACAAGTCCAAGTACATCAAATGACTCACCCAACATCACTAGGGCATGTGGACTGAATGGGGATTTTCAGTCTGGTCACGTCAAAAGCCCTAGCTCTTTTCCCTATAAGCTAGAAATAATATTCCATCCCTTTTCTCACCTACCTCCCAGCAAAAACAAATGACATACAAATATTTCTTTCTATCTGCTTCTGCTCATGATACCTTTAAAATGCCTTATTCATCAATTCATTCCCCATTTCAGGCTCAGGTAACCCTTGATGGGGCATTTGTATCTAATTTTCTCTGTATTTCTTGAACCATTTTTTTTTCCATGTGTCCATGGACCCAAGGTCCCACATGACCGTTTAAATTCTCTTTTATTCTTTCTTTTTTCTCTATCACATATCTTGGCTCTAACTCACCTGCTTTCCCTTTGTATTTCTCTTTTAATATTTTACATGTATGTATTACCCCAACTAGAAAGTGTTTTCAAGGGAGAACTTAGGAATTTTTCATTTCTTTCCACCATGACATCAGACATCTTTCTGATGTCATAGCTTATGAAATAAAAGTCTATAAGTATGTGACCTGGGTAAAACATAATCATTTTGAGACTTAATGATATAATCTCTATCAAAGTTATTGTCAACTGCAGTTCATTCTGCTGTTATTTTTATATTTGATGATAATTCAGAATTTCATGTCCCCTTTTATAATACCTCACATGCCAAACAAATTAATTGTGTTAAAGACAGGTAAGGAAGCTCCTGGTCACCTTCCTTCCTTGCTTCAGACTCAGCTTCAAGGTGGGCCAGATGGGGCACAGGCTGCCTCCTCTGTCTGGGTTCAAGTTACTTGTAGCCATGTCTGACTGTCCTGGGGTGCCTCTTAGCTCCAGTTAATTTCTGAATCCTCAGCAAGTCTTAAAAGTCTGAGCAAGAATTTCCTTTCTTACTCTGTTGCTTCATCTTTTTCCTTTCTTCCCTCAAATATTCAGGATGGAGGAGAAACGGCAGGCTGAGCCAGCAATCCGTCTTACTTGAAACCTGTTTGAAGGTTGTCGGGTATGCAAGGGGGCTGGAAATAGGGACTGAGAGTTTGATTCCAGCATGAAGGCCAGGCATCAGTACCGATCTACCTTGTAGTGTGGTAAATAGACTTTGGCATCAGCTAAATTATTTCTGTGAGACTGAAGTATTTTGATCGAAATAGACAAGTAAGCTAAGGAATTTGCAAAAGAATTCTGTTTTCTGGCGCAGGCATCTCAATGAGGCCTTGTGCAGAATCTCACATCCGAGCGCCCCCTGATGGCAACATATAGACACGCCTCACTTTCTGTGGCCAAATTACTCCATGAAAGGAATAGTTTCTATATTTGACTTTAAGACCTTATTTCTAATTTATGTTTTAACCTGGGATGTGTTTGGTCACCACTTATGTATTTGTTTTTCATATTTGTTTGATTTCAAATTATCTGTGATAACAGTATTAGATTATAAAGTGCATTTTATGAAGCTATTTCAAAATAAGGTATTTTCAAATGTCATTTAATGTTTTCTTGGAAAGATTCAAAATAGTAGAGTGCTTGACGAGAAATAAAAGCAGAGGAGGAATAAAAGGAGATGAAGGAGGAGGGAGGAAGGGGAGGAGGAGAAGTTATAAATAAAGATTAGCCCCTAATTCTAAAACATTTTTTCTTGATCTAAATATATGAACAATGAACTCCAAATTAGTTAATGGTTTCCCATTGACTATAGGATGAAATTTAATACTTTAGCCTGATGTACAAGGCTCTTAAAGATCTATCCTTGTCTAACTGAGTCCAGAGTCAACCCTACAGCTGCCCACCTTCAATTTTATGCTCTGGAAATGCTAAATGATTTCAATTACCTAAATATAACATAGTTATATTCAGGAAATACATCTGTTAAATATTATATATATATATGTATAATATGTGACTATGTTGCTCATGGATCTGTGACTGTGCACACTGTAGTTCCCTCTGTCTGGAACATATGTACTGCCTCTTATCCTCCTGCAAATCACATCCTTTTCAGGATCATTCTTTCATTTCAGATAAAATGTTATTCTCTCTGTGAAGCTTGGCCTTGATTTCCCCCAACTCCTGCTGTCCACAAGTTTCCACTTTGTACCAAGCTCTTACATTGCCTTGGTCATTCCCTTTCTCTTCTCCCTACCTATGTTCTGAGGAAATAAACAATGAAGTTTCATCTTTTTTTTTTTTTTTTTTTGAGACAGAGTCCTCATCTTTCACCCAGGTTGGATTGCAGTGGTGTGATTATAGCTCACTGCAGCCTTAACGTCCTGGGTTCAGGAGATCCTCCCGCCTCAGTCTCCCGAGTAGTCAGGACTACAGGCTCATGCCACCACAGCTGGTTATTTTCTTTGTAGAGATAGGGTTTCACCACATTGACCAGGCTGGTCTCAAACTCTTGGGCTCAAGGGATCTGCCTGCCTCATCCTCCAAAAGTGCTTGGATTACAGGTGTGAGCCACTGCGCCTGACTGAAGTTTCATCTTTCTAGTCCAGCTTAGCACAATACCTGGCACAGGTGCATAAGGCGTATGTATTAAATTGCATATTTCCCATTTCCTGAATGGAGCTGAAATAAAGGAAACAAAAGTTAAATATTTTTTTTCAGGAGATACAGAAATTTGTAACTCGCTGAAAAAGTAACTTTTTATTAGGACTTTGCCTTTTAAATAATTACACACTTCAGTCTTTCCTCTTAAACTAAATTACTATTTATTATTGACTTTACAGAAGAAGAAACTCATGTCATACTCATATGACTTTTTGGACCCTGTTGACATGTGACTAATAGGTAAAACAACATACAATGCTGGGAGCAATTTTTCCTGTGGCCCAATTTTATATGATGCTTCAAATGAAGTGCTGTTTATGCAATGAAGTGCGTTTCTTGCTTTGTTAGTAGTCGTTGAGCCTCTGCACACGTAAATGTGTAGGGAATGACCATTGAGAGACAAAGTCTGTGTGATGTTGCCCATTTATAGGGTATATCAATAGTTCACATTTACGGCACACTCCCTTGATGCCAGGCACTTTACACACACTGTCACACCTTATCCTCATCATCACAGTATGACATTAGGACAATTATTATGTCTATTTGCAGATGAAACTGTGACTCAGAGAGATCAAGTGATATGTCAAGATTATTCAGATAGTAAAAGGCAGGCTTGGGTTCAAAATCAGGCAGTCTAGTTACAGAGCCTGGCTATTTTTTAGGGCAATGGTTCTCAACCAGGGGCAATTTTGCTTCTTGGGATATGTGGTAGTAGAAGACATCATTTTGATTGTCACAAAGGGGAGAGAGGGTGTTGCTGGCATCTAGTGGTAAAGTCCAAGGTTGCTGCTAAATATCTCAGAGTACACAAGACAGTCACCACAACTAAGAATTATCCAGCCCAACATATCAATAATGCTGAGGTTTAAAAGACCCGTTTTATGGTAATAAGCCAGGTAGAATTCATGGCAATTGAGTATATATACCAACCAGTCCTTAGCCCTTGCTGTTTTCAGCCTATTGCATTTCTTTAAGTGTCATTTATTTTCATGGCTTTGACTATTAACTCTATACAGATGATTTCCAAAAATCAAATATAGATGATTTCTAAAGAGAACCTCAACCTCTCCCTTGAATTCTAGCTTCTTATTTTCAACTCTCAGGAGGCCATTTTTATTTGAATGATTTGCTGACTGTTCCAGTAAATTCAAAGTACCTGTTGCTCCTAATTTCTCCCTCTGTGGCTTTGTCCTTTTTATCCTAGATACTGTTATTCTTTTCGTTAGCCAGGATTGAAACTGATTTATTTCCTCTTCTTTTTTCCATAGTTCTCCTGACTTCCTCGTGTCCAATCAGTTACTGAACATGAATGACCTTTCCCTACATGGCTTTTCGTAATATGTTCCTATTTTCCCTTCCACAATGCTGACCTAGGTCTTTTTCACCTACCATGTGGTATTACTGTAATCATGTTCCAGCTAATCTTCCTGACTCCGTTATTTTCCTCTTTCAACATGATCCTGCACAACCACCCAGTTAATCGACCAAACTAACTCTTTGGCCATGTACCCTTTTGTAGTGCCTTTCTGCCACTGAGTTCAGTGTGGATTGTATCTTGCATTTAATATTCTTCAGGATTTGGCCTGCACCCTGTCATCTTCACTTGAGCCAACTCCTTGCCTTCTCTCAAATGTACTGTGCCTGTTTCTGCCTCCTTTCCTTTTCCCAGCCTGTGTTCTACAGAGGATCACCCTAGCTCCTCCATACCTACACAAAAATATCATATTCTTAAGACCTGATCTTGACCATTTACCTTCTCTTTAGTTCTTCCTGTTTACTGCGCCACTCACCCTGGTCCTAAATCATATGTTCTTTCTTTGTATTTTTATTTAAATATTTTATAGGAACATACTTTGTCATCCCAACTGGACAGTTAGTTTTTGCAAAGAATAACTAATACATTTTTCATTTTCTTTCTCAGCACCTGATATCATCGCTTTTTTGAATAAAAGTCTAACTGTTTGATCTTGGTAAAATGTAATCATTTTGAGAGTTTATCATGTATAAAATGATAAAAATTGTAATGTTGCTGTTCTACAAAGCCTATTAATATTTTACAAATTTGCAAAGGAGAACTAATGCATTTTTCATTGTCTTTCCCAGCACCTAATATCGTAGCTTTTTTGAATAAAAGTCTAACTGTTTGATCTTGGCAAAATGTAATCATTTTGATAGTTTACAATGTATAAAATGATTAAAAATGTTATGTTACTCTTCTACAAAGCATATTAATATTTTCCCAATTTGAAAGATAATCCATAATCTGTAGAGTTTCTAGAGAATACATGAAAATACTAAAACTAAAGTGTATAGAGTTTATGTGAGTATTATATTCAGAAACAATATTAGGGGATTACCAAAATTGTTACTTAAACCAAGATAAACAAATTTAAAGAACATACAATTTGGCAGAATAGAAAATTGTAAGTTTAAGGGCAGTGGCTAAAACTGGAATAATTTATGTTCTATAAGGGGAATGGCTAAATAAAATTAAAAACACATTTTTAATGTTATTGATAGAAAATTAACCCATAAAAATTGGTGCATTGGTCATTATTTAGACTAATCTGTTAAAGTTGATTATCACACAATCATATTGTCTCTTAGATAAAATATTTATGACACTTAGTAAAAATGGAGCAGAGATTTTGCCATTATATAATTATAATTTCAGTGAATCAACTGCAAATTCATCAAAGGCTATTTACATTCTGCTTCACTTAAATTTTCCAGTTTTATTTTCCAGAATTTTTCTTTACACTGTGCCCTGCACTCCAACCAGACTGAATGAACTACCACTACTTTCTTCCAATGATTTCCCGTATCTACTTCCTCTGTTATTTCTTCTACCCAGACTGCCCTTCCCAATAGTTTTCTCTGTGTCTACACCCCTTCCTGACACCACTCAAATATCATCTCCACCACCAACTTGCCTTGATCCCTAGAAATAATCAGGCTCTTTTCTGAACACTCTTAACCATTTATTACTATTTTGTGGCACTTATTTCACTCCCATGTCTGATCTGTGTGAATGGGCATGACATAACTTTTCTACCAAACAATATTTCTTTGGGGAAAGAATTGTCTCCAATTATCTTTTTTTCCCTGATCCTAGGCAAGCAAGGCCATTGCAATTGCCGCACAAAGGGTGGAAATTGAGCTGGTTTCAAAGACCAGATTCAGAAACTTGAATTCATTATCTCTGTTTGGTTTCTTCTTTCATACTTGCTTTTCCCACTTGGCTGGAGCTGGGGCCTAGGTAGATTCAGGCTTACATATAGCCATATGAACAGAAAGGAAAGAAAAGTTTTTTTTTCTGCCAAAACTTTTCTATTTTAGAAAAATAGGGAAGGGCTTTGTTAACTGTGACTTGGGGCATGTGCTCATTTCTGGAGCAATAACTGCAGCCAACAGAATATGGTACAATAATTCGCTCAATCGGGGCTGAGAGACACTCCTCAAAGTCAGAGACTCCTGTCTGTTACCAGAAGTAGAGAAAACAGTGCTGGGCAGACAAAGAAACTACCCCATAAAAGTAGAAGATATCTTTCAGAGTCTCAATACATATAATTATTGGCAGTTTCTTTAATTATTTTTTCTATTTAGTTTATTTACTGTTGAAATTGGATCGCATATTAAGTTTTGGATTTAGTTTTCTTACTTATCATTATAGTCAGCTTTGTTCCATGGTCTTATACATTCTTCTTAACATGTGTGGTGCTCTTCATAAACATATGAGGTGCTGTGGAATAGTATCTCCTGAACACGTCAAGATATCACCAAGAAACAAATTTGACTTTAGGTCACATGGCCACTTTTCTGTCTCCATCACACCAGTTTATTAGCTGGTCAGAGTGGGGATAGAGTCTAAGGGGGAAATTAAGTATCATGTGAGCTTTGAATTATGTAATGTTCACAAATGTTTAACATTACTATTTTCTAGAGTGGATTTTTGTAGGAACACTTTCCAACTTGTATGCATGTTTCCCATTCCACACAGAGTTCAAAATGTGACTACTTACAGACTGCTTTCCAGTTAGTATACTTAAGATAAAAAAGCCTACATTACACGCCTTAAGAATGTAGGCCATGTCTACATAATAGGAAGAACACATTTTTTAACTTTTAAGTGCAGGGGCATAAGTGTGGGTTTGTTATGTAGGTAAACTTGTGTCATGGGGGTTTGTTGTACAGATTATTTTGTCACCCAGATATTAAGCCTAATACCCATTAATTATTTTTTCTGATTCTCTTCCTCCTCCCACCCTCCACCCTCTGAAAGGACCCAGTGTGTGTTCTTCCCCCCTATGTGTCCATGTGTTCTCATCATTTAACTCCCACTTATAAGTGAGAACATGTGGTATTTGGTTTTCTGTTCCTGCATTAGTTTGTTAAGGATAATGGCCTCCAGCTCAATCCATGTCCCTGCAAAAGACATGATTTTGTTCTTTTTTATGGCTGCATAGTATTCCACAGTGTATATGTACCACATTTTCCTTATCCGTTCTATCACTGATAGACATTTAGGTTGATTCCATGTCTTTGCTATTGTGAATAGTGCTTCAGTGAATGTATGTGTGCATATGTCTTTTGATAAGAAATAACATCATACACGCAAACAGCTGCTAGCATTTCTTTGTTAACACTTTTTGTGGCTTAACATTTTTGCTAATATTTATGATTAAATTCAATCTTCTTCTATTTCTGCCATTATAGAAACAAGTAGTGTAGAGTTGTATGAGACTCCTGAATTTATCTAGTCCAATGTTTCAAGATTTTCAGAGGTTTCTTTTACAAACCCATAGTAGTCAGTCATGATACATTGGTTTAAATACATCTGATTCTATCTTCATCTTGCTATCAGGAACTTTCTGTCTCACCAGTCAGCCTTTTCCATTGCTAGGTATTTCTGAATGTTGGAACTTGCTCCTCCCACCAGTCTTTTTCAGAATCTACTGTCATCTGTTCTCATATTGATTATAATTTTTCTTTCAGAATTGTATTTTTTAAAATTTGCACATTTATGAGAGGTCTTCAAAGGGTTCCTGGAAAATGTGCATTATGAAAAAACTGGGCATCACTTAAAAAAATTTCACCAAGATAAACTTGTACTAACTTATTGTAACATGTCTGAACAGGATCTAGTTTGAGACACTAAGAAGGATAAGACATTAGTTTGAATAGAGGCCCTATCAGAGCAACATGAATTCTATTAAAATTGCAGCAAGAACAAACAGCAAATTTGTGGTGAGGCTTGGGTAGAAGAATGGTGACATCATTGATTCTTTATGAAAAGCTTATGGGGACAATACCCCAAAGAAATTAGCAGTTTATAAGTAGAAAACTCATTTTAAGGAGGGACAAGATGATCTTAAAGATGAAGCCTACTATGGTAGACCATCCACATCCCATTTGTGAAGAAAACATTCATCTTGTTCATTTCCTAATTGAAAAGCCTAGGTGATTAACAGAAGAAACAGTAGCTAACACCATAGACATCTCAATTGGTTCAGCTTACACAATTCTTACTGAAAAATTTAAGTTGAGCAAACTTTCTAGTTGATAGGTGCCAAAACCGTCATACCTAGATCAGCTGCAGACAAGAGCAGAACTTTCAATAAATATTTTAGACAAGTGGGATCAAAATCCTAAAGCATTTCTTAGAAGAATTGTGACAGGAGATGAAACATGGCTTTACCAGTATGTACCATCCTGAAGACAAAGCATAATCAAAGCAATGGCTACCAACAGCAGGAAGTGGTCCAATCAAAGCAAAAGCAGACTGGTCAAGAGCAAAGGTCATTGCAACAGTTTTTTGGGCTGCTCAAGGCATTTTGCTTGTTGACTTTCTGAACGTCCAAATAAGAATAGCATCTGCTAGTTATGACAGTGTTTTGAGAAAGTTAGCCAAATTTTTAGCAGAAAAATGCCCAAGAAAGCTTCAATAGCGAGATCTTTTTCATTATGACAATGTTCCTTCTTGTTCTTCTCATCAAACAAAGGCAATTATGTGAGAGTTTTGATGGCAAATTATTAAGCATTCACCTTGCCATCCTGATTTGACTTCTTCTGACTTCTTATTGTTTCCTTGTCTTAAAAAATCTTTAAAGGGAATCCATTTTTTTCAGTTAATAACGTAGAAGAGATTACATTGATATGGTTAAATTCCCAGGATGCTCAATTCTTTGGGATAGACTAAATGGCTGGTATCATCTCTGACAAAAGTGTCCTGCACTTGATGGAGCTTATGTTGAGAAAAAAGTGTGTATTTTTAATTTTTATCTGCTTGCCCATGAAGTTCATAGAGTGCTTTTAGATCTGTCTTTCTCTGTGTCTGTTTATCTATCTATTTATCTGTCAGTCTATCTACCCACCCATCCATCTACTATCCACCTACCTACCAATCATTTATTCATATAAATTGGTTTGGATACCTGGAAAAAGATTATATCTCCCTCTTGCCTTCTCTTTACATATTGCTAACTATACTCAGATATTTGAGTCATTCTTAGTATGATAGTTTTCTTACCACTGTCCATTCCTGTCTTATTTTTTAATGTTCCGGTTCTTTTAAAAATATGCTATCCAAAGTAAACCCACTGTTCTTGCTGTAGGAGAGAGTTCACTGGGCCTTTCCGTGCTGTGGTGTGGACTTTTACTTCCATTGTAGATACAGCAGGAAGAGCCCAGTGACTGAGAGCCTGACTGCTTGGATTTATACTCTGGCTCCACCTCTCACTGGCAATGTGGCTTTGGACAAGTCACATATCCTCTGTACATAGTTTTTCTCATTTGTGGGGTGCAGGTATAAGTGGTGGCTATCTTGGAGGGTTGCAAAGAGGAGCACTTCCTTGGCCAATAGTGTGCCCTCTGTCGTGAATATTTCCTGCTATCATTGTAACTTAATTTGTTGCTATTTTAATAGCCAAATCATGACTATTTATTATCACTTCTGGGCCTTTAAAGTTGCTGCTTTTCCCACCTAGAGCATTTTCCCCCAAGATAGTCACAGGGCTGGCAACCTCTAATCTTTTAGCAGCTTGAATGTCATTCCTCAAAAAAAGCCTGCCTGACTGCTGTTTCTGCCCTTGCCCTGGTCACTCTCTAGCCCTCGGCTTTATTTCATTTTCTTTATGGATCCTATCACTGTCTGAAATTCTTCACTAATTTGCTTGATTATTAGCTTTCTCCCTTGGCTGAACTGTAACACACGTGAGACCAGAGCCTCCTTAGTCTCATTTACCAATGTTAACATTTACCAATGTTACCAATGTTAACATTTACCAATGTTAACCAGAATCATGTCTGGCATATAGCAAGTGCACCAGAAACTTTGTTGAAAAAATGTTTTGGGTCCATGAAAACTTCCAAACATGTTTCAGATGACTTTTTCATTTTAACTTGATCTCCTCCATCCCATATCAACGCAATGGATATTTGAAAACTAAATCCAGAACCTGAATTTGTCCTCAATAAATTTGACTTCTCATATTCCATTCAGAGTCCTGGTATTCCTATATTGTTTTGAATTTAATACTAGACTTTACAGTAATTAAGATAATTTTATGGTAACAATAACATTATGCATGCATTGAGTGTTTGCTACATATGAAGCACTTATAAATTTTTACATATAATCTCATTTAATTTTTAAAACAACCCTACGAAATACATAACATTTTTATTCCCATTTTTATAAATGAGAAAGCTGAGGTACAATGAGGGCTGGTAATGGGGCAAAGTCCCACAGCTAGTAAGTTATAGAGTCGGGATTTGAACCCAGACAGTCAGATATCATCAACTGAATAATTCATCAGTGTCATGAGGAATTTTCTGAGCTTTGTATGACTTGAAACTTTGTGATGTTTTATCTGTATCTATATACAAGTCATGATAAGATTCCTCATAATAATACCAAGCCTCTGTGATATTCCAGTACTTTTTATTCTGGTTACTACTGAACCAACAATTATTATATTTTAGTCATATTGTCAATGAGTTCACTATCTGCAGAGCTGAGCACATAAGGCTGCTGTGGAAAAGGGAGTAAATGCTTATTAAAAGCCAGGATAGGCAATGTGGCATTCCTGTGAAGCACTAATTAGTATTTTCATCAGAAACATGTTTTACTAAACCTATTTTGCTATCATTTGAAAGCATGTTATTTTCTGCATGTTCACATTTCACCTTCCCAGAGTGTTTACAGCAACTTGCCATGTAACACATACTAAAATAATGGTATGATATACAAGTAAGAATAAAAAATGTGATCTAGAGAAAAATAAGAGTTAAACACAAGATCCTAGGGTGGAGGATGGTCTGAGAGAGAGAAATATTTAGGCCTTAAGGAATGACACACAGTTCCTTTGGTTGAGCCACAAATTGGTATTTTTTTTTTTTAAGCTTCCTGGTGGCTAATAAAAGAACAGAGAAGCAATCAGTTCTTACTGTCAATTAGAAAAAGCTCTACCAGTTATTCAAGAGAAACACAGTATAGCTTGAGACTATATGTCTCCATAGGCCTTTTTGTAAGAAGTATTCAGTGATATAATTTCCTCTATAGCACACCTACAATGAACTGCTTAGTTTCATGTCACTGCTTCTCATATTGTCCTTTACTAAAAGCTGAGAGTATGACACTAAAACATGATTCAAGGAAAGAAAATCTGTAAAGGATGGAAAATGCAGATAGTATGTTCAAAAGGTTAGATAGGACTTAGAGGATCATTTATTCTTCTTACATCCTCCATAAACACATAGCTTACCTGGGATTTTGAATAAATGTGGGCAGCAGACCATTCAAAGTAAGATTATCTAGAAAGCGCTTGGAGTTTCTGAGTGGTTTGCTGTTGGATCCATTTGTTTTAGAAAATGAATGAGAATACATGGAGGATTATAGCCTTTTCTGGAAATTAAGGACCTAACCAAGTTTTTTTTTTTTTTTTTTTTTTTTTTTTTTTTTGATTAAAGGGCCCTGTCCATATCTATGTATAAGCGAGAAACTGACTTTATTGGATGTCTCTAGTGTTTATTCATTCCTCGTTCCTTCGTTTATTCCTTCAACAAATATTTATTGAGCCCCTACTATGACCTAGATAACTAAGCTATAGCAGTGAATAAGACAGGCATGATCTCTCCTTCAATAGAGTATACATTTTAAGAGGCAAGGCAAACACTAAAGAAGATACTAATTGTACAGTTACAATCTTGATAAAATCTACTGAAGACAAGTACAGGTTGGAAAGTAAGCACAAAAATGAGAAACTCAATTCCATTTTTACAGCTTCCTTATGTTATAGACGATGTTACCTCTAAGATTTGTTTTCTTTTTTCTTTTCTTTCTTTCTTTCTTTTTTTTTTTTTTTTTTTTTGAGACAGAGTCTTGCCGTGTTCCTAGGCTGGAGTGTATGGCACGATCTTGGTTCACTGCACCCTCCACCTCCCAGGTTCAAGCGATTCTCCTGCCTCAGCCTCCTGAGTAGCTGAGACTACAGGCGTGCGCCACCATGTGTGGTTAATTTTTGTATTTTTAGTAGAGATGGGGTTTCACCATGTTGGCCAGGATGGTCTCGATCTCTTGACTTTGTGATCCACCTGCCTCGGCCTCCCAAAGTGCTGGGATTACAGGTGTGAGCCATCACGCCCGGCCACCTCTAAGATATTAACAGCCTTCTAATCACTAAATCCAATGTCCTCTTCTAATCTTTAGAAATGTTCATATTCATTGGCATGGGAATATAACAATGAGGTTTAAAGTTTCTGCTTGTGCCTTTGTTTGTAGCAGATAAAATCTTTTGTTTAAAAGAAATAAAGCCTACTTGAAGTCCGTAAAGCGAAAACAGATAAAATCTGGACTGCTTTGTTTGGAGATGCCTCACGGGGAGGTGGGAGCTCTGGCTTTCCCTACACTTGGCAATCTCAGGATCATCTTTTCTTGATCCCCATCGTGCTAGTTTGGAAACCACTATTCTAGAAGTCTCATTATTATCAACTATGTATTGGCTCCCTGACAGCCCTAAAGACTCTGCCTGGGCTGACACATCCCAGTCCTATTCCCAGGTCTGTGCTGGAATCTCTGAACACTTCTTGAACTGATCTGAGCCAAGAAAGAAACTTGGGCATCTTTGGATTTGTGAAACCCAAACTGGACCCTCTTCATTTGCTGTGATTTCCCACTGATGATTACAGTTCACACTCTACTTCCTACCAGGTCTCCAACCACCATCTCATTTATTAGTCCATCTCCTGTGTGTGCATGGATTGGTGAGGGAAATTAGAGAGAAAGGAAGATGATTGCATCCATCAATTGAATCAATGTGTTCTGGGCTCCAAATATGTGCTAAGCATTGTCCAAGGAAGCTGAGGGTACAACAATGAACAAAAGAAACAAAAATACATGCACTCTTGGAGCATACATTCTAGTGGAGGATATAGACAATAAATACATAGAAATTAAGATTGCATAACAGGTGGTGATAAGTTCGTTGGGGAGGAAATAACCAAAGAAAAAGGATAGGTTATGTCAGGGTGAGGAGGACAAAGGTTTACTATTTTAAAGAATGGGGTAAAAGATTGCCTGACTGAGAAGGTGGCATTTGAGGAAAGATGGGTAGGAATGGGTGATACAGGTGTCTGCAGGAAAAGCATTGCCAACAGAGGAAGCAGAAAGTATGTAGCTTAGTTAGGAGCTTAGTTAGGATCCTGATATGTTTAAGAAACAACAAAGAGGTCATGTGGCTAAAGCAAAGTAAGAGATGAGACTAGAAAAGTGGCAGAGGAGCAGATCCTGAATGGTCCTGTAGGCCATTTTGAGGACTTCGGGTTCTACTCTCAGGAATGACTGGGAAGAAGAGTAACACGATCTGTCTTCAGTTTTGAAAAGATCACCCTGGCTACTGTATGGGAAATGGAATGAAGGGGGCAAGGGGAGGTGCAGGAACATCATTTGGGAGTGGTTGACACAAAACAAGTGAACAATAAGGGGAAGGAGGGGGGATGATTTGTTCAAGTAAGCCTCTTTCTCTGTTCCATTTGATAGGAACAGATGGTACAACTTAGCAGAATGTCCAGTAATAGAGGAGAAAGCAAATAAAAAGTCAAAGATATTGAGGTAGTACCTGAGTGGTAATTTAATTAATGGAAAAGGAAATCTTGGAAAGAGATGTTTTTGTCCAAGGGCTAGTTGTGAAAGATGACCCTGAGGCTCAATAAATAGCCTTCCATTGTCAGTGGTATGTGCATGTGTAGATAATTGAAGATGTGAGAATACAAATAGAGGGAAAAGTCAAAGATTGAGTTTTCAATTTGAGAGTTTCTATATGTGGAGTACTGTGTGGTTGATAAAACACTGGTATTTAATATATTTTATTACTATAAAAATGAATGAACTACCTTTCCCAAACATCTTTCTACATGCGAAGCAAAAACAAAAACAAAAACAAAACAACAACAACAAAAAAAACAAGCAAACAAAAACAGATGGAACAAAAGTTTAGAGAAGTCAAAGAGATAGTATTCAATTTTCTGTATTACCATTTATTCAGTGTTCAGTGTCCATGAGGTTATGAGAAATATTCTAGATACTGGAGATACAAATATAAATGAAACACAGTTCTTGCCCTTAAGAAGCCCACAGTCAAATGGAAAATATATAGAAATAAATAGCACTGTAATGTGGTAGGCAGAGAGGATTGTTTAATTCTCACTGAAAGATTCAGATCAGAGTTACCCTCCGTGCAGCTTCTTGATGGCTGATGGGGAGGGCCAGCATCTGGGGGTGGAGAGCAGAAAGGTGGGTCTCAGGGAAGAAATTCCATGTGTCAAGATACAGGGGGGTAAAATCATGTGGCCCTTTCAGTATATGAAAGCAGTGATTCACAGAACTTAGATGTTACACCTTGACAACATACTCAAGACTCCCAAGACAAGACACTCAAGAGAGTGTCTTGGAAATAGAGTCTTTAAGGAGTAATTCAATTAAAATTATGGCATTAGGTCGGACTGTGATTCAATATGACTGGCGTCCTTGTAAGAAGAGAATGTCCCTGTAAGAAGATACTCAAGAATTCCACGATAAGACACTCTTGTGTCTTGGGAGAAATTCCTGCCTTGGGAGTCTTGAGTGTCTTGTCAAGGTGTATCATCTAGTATAGAAAATAACTCAAAAATTGTGATAGCCTTGAGAATATATTTTACATTACTTACTGTCGAAACTGGGACTCTTTTGATCACAGAAAGGGGCACTATTAATAATTACACTGGAATGGGTATAAATTAAAGCGGTCCGGGAAAACCCAAACATATGGTCAACCTAATGATACCTGTTTTCCTGCATAAAGGGGTTATAATTGTACTAATTTATGGTGCAAACTGGGTGCTAAAGGTAATGATGAGTTTCTCTGCTAGAAAAATGTTCCAAAGAAATGAACCAAGACAGTTAATGCAGAGTTTTGGTAGAAGGGATAACTACTTTTAGATGGTAAGTCATAGAAGCTTGTCTGAGGTGAGGACTTTGGGCTGAGTCCTGAATACAACCAGCTATGGGAAGCTCCATGGCAGGAGTGCTCTAGCGAGAGGGAATCCCAAAAGCCCTTTGTGGGAGTCCTTCTGTTAGAGAAGACCTGTTTGGATGGAGAATACAAAACCGGGGGGGCTTGGGAGATGAGGTCCGAGATGTAAGGAGAGGTTAGTTCATGTTCAGGTATGTATATATGGTGGGAATTTGAGTTTTATTCTAATTGGTGGAGGCACAGCGGGTGATAGAGCATACCTCAAGTAGTAGTTTACAAGGGCTGCCTTCACAAAGTACCCTGGACTGGGTGACTTAAACAATAGAAATTTGTTTCCTCGCAGTTCTGAAGGGTGGACCTCCCAAATCAAGGTCCTGGCTGAGTTGGTGCCTTTCGAGGGCTGTGAGAGAAGGATCTGTTCCAGAACTTTCTTCTTGGCTTTTAGATGGCTGTCTTCTCCCTGTTTCTTTACATTGTCTTCCTGCTGAACATGTCTATGTCCAAGTTTCCTCTTCTTATAAGGACGCCAGTCATATTGGACTAGGGTCCGCCCTCGTGCTATAATTTTAATTGAATTACTCCTTAAAGACCCTATCTTCAAATATGGTAAGCCTCTGTGGTATTGGAGGTTAAGATTTCAACATACGAGTGTTTGGAGGGACAGAATTCAGCCCACAACACCTCATTAAGCCTGGAAGAGACTGTAAGAATATTCGATTAACTGGATAAGAAGCACTTAAACCCAATTTCTAAGAAAAGAGGGATAAAAAGGTATATCGTCTCCAGGTATAGTATGAAGGTCATGATATAAAACAGAAAGAAGCTTTTTAGAAGGGAACAAAAAAACACTGGGGCTTACTTCAGGAAGGAGGGTAGGAGGAGAAAGAGGAGCAGAAAAAGTAACTATTGGATACTAGGGTTAGTACCTTGGTGATGAAATAATCTGTGCAACAAACCCCATGATAGGAGTTCACCTATGCAACAGACCTGCACTTGTACCCTTAAACCGAAAATTAAAGTTAAAAAAAAGAAGCCTTATACAGAGGACTATATATAGCCTTATATAAAGGACTATATTAAGAATTCTTGTGAGAAGTCATTATTTGGGTGTCAGGCATCTATAGACATTTAAACAGAATCTGTGTGTAACAGTCTTGAGCTGCTGATGAAAGAAGGTGTAGAAGAGTGTTGGTGCCAAGATCTGGAGTGGAGTGGTAGGATCCTGACTGGGAGCACCCAGAAATGACCGTCCTTTGTGCGCAGGTGATAGACAAAACACGGGGAATGAGGGGTTGAACACAGAGGTATATAAGGAAGGCTCATCCACTCTTCAGAAATCCAGAAACCTAACTGTGAAAACACAGATATGAGGGCCTCCACCTGACTTGGTGGGAGCTCTTCATAGGAGATATTTTCCTAATGTACATTACAGCCAATCTAGGAGCAATGTAAAAGTGATAGTTATCTTAAACGACCTGAATATTTTCTGGATATGTGATTTTGCAAAAAAAAAAAAAAAAAAGGCCAGGCATGCTAGCTCATGCCTGTAATCCCAGCACTTTGGGAGGCCAAGGCAGGCAGATCACCTGAGGTCGAGAGTTCAAGATGAGCCTGACCAACATGGAGAAACCTCGTCTCTACTAAAAATACAAAATTAGCCAGGCGTGGTGGCACATGCCCGTAGTCCCAGCTATTCAGGAGGCTGAGGTGGGAGAATCGCTTGAACCCGGGAGGCAGAAGTTGCAGTAGGCTGAGATCATGCCATTGCACTCCAGCTTGGGCAACAAGAGCGAAACTCCATCTCAAAAAAAAAAAAAAGAGAGAGAGAAAAGAAATACCTGTGTTAGGACAAAAGCTAGGAAAAGCTAAATTCTGGTCATTCCATGATAAAACGAATAATGAAACAAACAGAAAAATATTTTATGTGGAAGAATAGAACAGAGACCTTGGGCAGAAGTAACCATGACACATTGGGGTTTGTATAAGTAATAAACGCTGAGATATATGCCTTAAACTTTAGACTGTCTGAGATCAGTTTAAGGCAAAGATAGAATATTATGACTAAAGAGTGTAAAATGAACTGCTGAGCATACAAGTACCATAAAAAGGCCCTTCCTTCAGAATTGAGCTGATCCATATTTTTTCTCTTGATTTCATTTTCTACTTAGGAACTCAGTTCTCGACAGGCCACATATGCAATGAATGTCCCAAAGATTACAATACTGTATTTTACTGTATTTTTTATGTATAGGTACACAAATATTTATTATTGTGTAACAGTTGCCTGCAGTATTCAGTACAATAACAAGCTGCACAGGTTTATAGCCTCGGAGCAATAGGGCATACCATATAGTTCAGGTGTGTAGAGGTTACACCATCCAGGTTTGTGTAAGTACACTCTATAATGTTCACACAAAGATGAAATCACCCAATGATGCATTTCTTAGAATATTTCCTCATCGTTATGTGAAGCATGACTATATAAGCACTGAGAATATGAATACACATAATTTCCACCAAGAGAAAGCATGTAATCCCAAATATAATTGGTAAACTAGTATTAAAATTTTTTATATGTCTTTCTCAGTATCTGTTATATGAGACACTTGTTTCACATAGAACAGATGAACTATTTGTTTTCCATCACTAGAACATTTTTCTTCTAAAAATTTTGACCTATTTGGGATTGAAATAAATGACTTCTAAATTTCCATCCATTGCTAATATCTATAATTCTGTGTATTACAGATAATTGGCTAATTACCTGAGTATAGTGTTACTTTTTTTCAATTTCTAACAGCTTAGATCTTTTAGGATACTGTTGTTGAAATACGGCACCAAAACACTAAGCATCTCATATTGATCATGTGTCAGTTTACCTAACCTTGGCAATTATTTTCAATATCTATTTTCCAAGGAAAGAAATGAGTGGTTATTATCAAATTACACAAGTGGAGAAGAATTGGAGTTTAGGTAAATATTTTGTTCTAAAATATCAAATGGGCATTTAAGCTGAATTGGGATAAAACAATCCTTATGAATTTTGCTGGATGGACACCATAAATGACAGCAACCCTGTTCTTCTATTTTCATCATAGTCAAAAAATGTTTTAGAGTTTACTACTTCTACATATCTCATTTAGTTTTCACAATGGAGATTTTCTAATGCATGTTTTATAGATGAGCAAACAAATTGAAGACGTTAAGTGACTTGTTCAAAGTCATATATGTGAACACATATTGAACATAACTTATTTGGCCTTATTACTAGAATGCTCATTAGAATATCTTTAAAATATAATTTTTTAATCAATTGACATTACACAATTTTTATCTGAAGCTTTCAAAATTAACAGTAATAATAATAAGCTATTTTATTAAGCACCTATATTTCAGTCACAGTGCTAAGCACGTCATAGTCATCATCTAATTTACTCAATTTGAAGGTATGCCATTCTCTGAAAATGGCAATATACACTTATAATTATTTGCAGCATAGCATTCCACACTGAAAAGATGAAATAAAGAAGTTAAAATTTTCTGTATCAATTAGGATAGCTTATGATCTTCTGTGGCAACAACCAGCACGTCTTACAGCTTAAAATAACAACGTTTACTTCTCATCCACCTTACATCCCATTTTCGGTGTACCTGAGCTCTGTCTCATGTCGTCCCCACTCAGAGACTCACACTGATGGAGCAGCCACAATCTACAGCCTGGCTAGCCACAGTGGTAGAGGAAAAGACAGACTGGTGAACCATGCAGTGATCCCTAACACTTCTGCCCAGAGGTGATGCCAGTCACCTTGATCAAAGCAAGTCAATGGCTACACCAAATATCAAAAAAGTGGGAAGTGAAATCTTACAACATGCCTGAAAATACTGGAAATTTTTATTTTATTTTTATTTGAAAAAGGTATAAATTTTGATTTTCTGTATTAAATCACTTATTCAAACAATGATTTATTCAACAAAAAGCATTGAACACTGTATTTT
The DNA here is from genome assembly GCF_006542625.1 of Nomascus leucogenys. Taxonomy (NCBI): domain Eukaryota; kingdom Metazoa; phylum Chordata; class Mammalia; order Primates; family Hylobatidae; genus Nomascus; species Nomascus leucogenys. The sequence continues at coordinate 26,647,585 of NC_044402.1, read as the reverse complement.
TTTCTGACAACCACTTCTCCAATTCTCTGACACCAACTGGGTGCCCAACAATTTTATTCAATTCTGATACTACCTGGAGTTAGCACAGATCCCACAGGTTAAGGGCTCAGTCTCACAAGACTTCTGCTACTCTAGACACCAGACACTGTACATGGAGTTCTCAGGCTACCCACAGTTTTGTGCAGCTGACCACAAATTAGGGGTTCTCGTGACCCCCTCCACCCCTCAGTTTCCATAATTCAGTAGAACCACTCACAGAACCCACACATGTTCTTTATTTGCAATTATTGGTTTATTATAAAGGATTCAACTTAGGAAGAGCCAAATTGAAGAGATGTATTGGACAAAACATGAGGAAGAGGGCCCAGAGCTTAGATGCCCTCTCTTGGCACACTGCCCTGCCAGCACGCTGATATGTTCACCAACCTGGATGATCCTCAAACCCCATCTTTTAGAGTTTTGTGTCCAGGATTCATTAAGGTAGACATGATTTATTATACATTGCCCATTGGTGATTGAACTCAAACTCCAGCCCTTCCCTCCAACCCAGATGTCAGGGACTGGGACTTTCAGTTCTGTTCCTCTAATCCAATAGTTTTTCCTGTAATCAGTCCCCATCCTAAAGCAGAAAGCTACCCTTTTCTCCCCCATGAGTTATTTCATTAGGGATCTTACATAAAAGACTATACGTTCGGAAGATTTTAGGAGCTTTGTGCCAGGAAGCTGGGAGAAAGATTTTTTTTTTTTTTTTGGTTATACTACACACAGCCATATACTGAGCTTGGTGCAAGGCACGGAGGTTACAGTGGTGAATGGAGCAGACATAGTCCTTGTCCTCATGAAACTTCAAGTTAGGCAAACTCATTGAAACGAAGATCAGTCTAGAGAAGTTAGTAAAACCGAAACAAAGATAAATAAAACATGAACTTGATTCACAGAAAGATTTACCTCCATGTATGAATAACATCAATTAGTAAACTGGGAGGAGGAAGGAGGTGCTGGGTGTGGAATGGACAGGAAAACTGGAGAAGTCAACGCTGAATTTCTAATGACCTAAATCACTTTAAGTCTCATCTTTTTGATATGGTGATGGTCAAAGGTTGGCACATTTTTCTTATCAAAGCACAGGATAGGGTGCTAGGTGGAGGAACCAGGAAAGATCAGTCAAACAGAGAAGATGCCTTGAAATTCTATGTTAGATTGTCATGTAGGTTATAGAGCTCATGGACAAAAATACTTGCATAAAATGATGCCCACATGGATTAATTGATACATGAAATTTTAAGTTCCTAGACAAACATATAAATCAATGAATTATTAAGTTTACACTAGTTGTATATGGGACTATTTGATATTGCTTACTTTGTTCTTTGAATTTTGCATTTAGGAGATTTGTAGTATGAGTTTCTTGCAGAAATCTTAACATTTCCTTAAAAAACCACTTCCCTAAAATAATCTTTGAGGAAACATATTTGTCAGAAATGTTCACATCATATTCCTTTTGTTCTGGTTTGTCTCATCCTCCTTGACTTCTCCACATCTCTAAGTAGGAACTTATTTATTCCCGCTGAAGTTGTAACCGTGGTGATTTCGCTATAAACTTACAAATAACTTCCTTTCCATATGACCACAGCATGTAAGAACGTTGAAGTTTTCTTTTCTCTAAATAAGGCAGAATGCATCTAGAATATTTTATCGTCCTATATGGATATTCTATACCTTTAGAGTGAACACTTTCCTCTATTAAAACATTAACAGTCATAATGAGATTCAGTCCAATTGGACCAACCTTGTAAATAAAACAAAATGCTCCAGTCTGTGGTTCAAACATTTTGAACTTCCCAGACTATAATTAGGTATAGAATATAGTTCTTATCTTTCTTTGAGAACTTTTTGAATTATTGTTATAGTTTCTAAAGTGTCTTTTCTATTTTGAGGGTAAGGTCCCAAAACAGAAAAACATGTGTATCAGAGTATGTTAAATATGACTATGTTTGTCAGATCAAGTTTATGCTGTGTATGGGCCTTCATCCAATTTAGATGCAGATGGTATAAGGGACTTTGAATATGCTATATTATTATTCAGCTGACTTCTCCAGTAAATAATAGTGTTCTTCAGGAACAGAAAACCAAACACCACATGTTCTCCACTCATAAGTGGGAGCTGAACAATGAGCACACATGGACACAGGGAGGGGAACATCACATACACTGGGGCCTGTGGGGGGAGGGGAGCAGGTGGAGGGAGAGCATCAGGATAAATAGCTAATGCATGTGGGGCTTAATACCTAGGTGATGGGTTGATAGGTGCAGCACATCACCATGGCACATGTTTACCTATGTAACCTGCACATTCTGTACATGTATCCCAGACCCCAAAATAAAATTTAAAAAAAATAATAAAGTGTTCTTTAGTGTCTTTCATGTGAATGGAAGTTTTGCAGACATTGTCACAGCAGCATTTTTTCCTGTGGGTTTCCACTAAGTGGTGCCTTCGCCTTGGGGGAAAGCTGTCTCAGCCTTATTCCAGTCTGCTTCATTTACTGTTGATGTGATGATTGCTGCCTAGGTAGTATGTGACTTTCTAGGGACAGGCGGTCAGGTTTTTCTGGACCCCTCTTTCTCTGAGGATCTCCTCAAAGGAATAGGCTTTGGCCTTGAGTGCTGCCTCGAGCCCACAAGCACCTTCTCAAGGTTGAGCACACCCTATTGCTTGACTCAGTGAAATACATTGAATATCCTGCTAACACTTTTTGTTGTACATCTCTTTGCCCTCCGACTAGCTACAGAAAGAAAAAGAGTGAATACATTTTTATATTTCCTGTTCTTGATGTTGAATGAGGCAGTTTATTTTCTGAACAGCTGCTTTGAAGGTTTGAGTATGTTAGATGCACTAAACGTAACAGCATAGAAATGAAAAAAGGAGGTTGTCAAACTGCCCTCATCTTCTTTTAAGGCTTTTGAAGGATTTAGGTTGTTTCACCTTTTAGTGGCATCCCACAGAGGTTGAGATTTCACTTAGAGAGAATGGCTTTGATGTGCTATTTTGTATATTAGTGAACAGGTTCACAAAGATGCCATTCTCTAATCAATGCTCCTGCTCCCACAAGACAGAAGAGAATTGAGGAATTAAGGAAATGCCAAGAGGTAGAAGAATATCCGGTATCTTTGGTGGAGATCTTGCTTTGCTATGTTTCCTTCCTTCAAGTTATTTGATCTGTGAGTGTGCCTGAGGATTTATTGTACAAGAGATACTGTGCTAAGGCTTTTATAAGCTTTGTATTGCTTAATGTTCATGGCAGCCTTGGGAAGAAGATACTATTAGAGTAGGAATGCTACTATAATCTTCCAACCGGGTTGACATTAGTTCCTTAACCTGCTCTTTTTGACTTTTCTTCTTCAACCCATTGATAATCTAATTGTCCTATATTTCTGTAAGGTTATTCTAAGGTATTTTTTGAGATTCCTTATTAAGACCATTAATACGGCTGGGCATGATGGCTCATGCCTGTAATCCTAGCACTTTGAGAGGCTGAGGCGGGTGGATCACCTGAGGCCAGGAGTTCGAGACCAGCCTGACCAATATGGTGAAACCCCATCTCTACTAAATACAAAGAATTAGCTGGGCCTGGTGGCACATGCCTATAATCCTAGCTACTTGGGAGGCTGAGGCAGGAGAATCACTTGAACCCGGGAGGTGGAGGTTACAGTGAGCCGAGATCGTGCCGTTGCACTCCAGCCTGGGCAACAAGAGTGAAACTCTGTCTCAAAAAACAAACAAACAAAAAAAACTTTAATACATGTAAGTATAATAATGAACAATTATTGTGGGCTTAATAAGTGCCAGGTTTTATCCCAAGTAGTTTATATGCAAACCCGATAACCCCCAAACAACCATGTAAAATAGATATTATAAGCCCTATTGTTTTTTAAATGAAGAAGAGATGATAAGAGACATCCCCAAGCTCCCCCTGATAGAAAATACAGACACCAGGATTTGAACCGGGCCCATCTTACTACAGAGCCTAAGGATTTAACCTCCACTCTTCCAGTTTTCTCCGTGGCCTATTGTCAGAGTAGAAACATTATTTCTATTCTGAACATGGGCTGTGCTCAATAAATCATTGCTTCATCTTCTTGATGATAACAAACCATTGCCTTTCTTAACAGTCTTTTCTAAAAAATTTTAGCCTAGTAATTTCAAAAAAAAATAAAGCAGTAAAATATGTCATCCTGTGAAGTCTAAAGATTTGAATTTTAAAAGTTTTCAGGCTGGAAAACAGAACTTAATGTAATTTCTAGAAGTGAAATAACTCTTGTTAAATTCAGATGCTGCTGATATGCAATCCAAAAGGGATTGTTTAGACCCTAGAAGCTTCAAACAAATTGAGTCTCAGAAATAGGGGGGAATTGAGTCACACAGTTCTGATTGTTTTTGTCAACCTACTGCAGAGGAACAGGAGCACCCTTCCGAAAGAGTTCAGAGTTGAATGTGAGTATTCACAAGCATGAACCTCTGGCACAGCTTCATCTTTATAATTCCAATAGCAATGGCAAACAAGAAGACTCAATGTTTAACTTCCGATTTCATTAGACAGAGAGCCGTGTTTACAATCAGCTGACTCATTTGATCGTTCTGACAAGCTCTCAATCACATCTGGTTCTGTTAGGTTGTCTTTTAAAAGAGGAAATATTTCAACAGAGATAATATTCCTATAAGCTGTGAAAGTCTGTCCAGAAATCAATTGTTAAGCGACCTATAGAGTTTAGAGCAGAAAAAGCTACAAAATGAAGTAAATTTTTATAGTGGTTTCTAGTGAGAAACAATGTATGCCCTAGGTGCAGTGGGCCATGGAGAACATTTATTACGTTCTTCTTGTATGAACAGTGATATAGGAAGAAAATAAAGCTCAGCTTTTGTCTTATAAGACTACACTTGCCATGGTACACTTCAAAATTCACACATGCATTGGGGGATTATTTACACTTGTGAAACTAGGAAAATAAAATAATGTGAAAACATGTTAGTTAAATGTGACTGTGCAGCTCTTTTACTTCTATTCTGGATTGGCGTTTTTGCCAAACTCTCCCTATGTCAACACAGGGGACCCCTCTGAAAGGAACGTGCCAATTATAGTTGACAAAGGAGCTTGGTGCACTGAATCCTGAGAAATGATCTTAAATGACCTCCAGGATTTAAATATAGTCATTGAAAGGGGCTGAACCAATGAGATGATTCACAGCTTCCACATGGAGCCATCTCTATATGCTAAGTACAAGGCCAGTCCTCATAAAAGCCCTCCAAGGAGGGCAATAGCACCACTGTTACCAGCACAAACTCCTCCATTTCCTAGCTGTGTGACCTTAAGGAGAAATATACACTCCAGAAGTCTGCTTCTTCATCTCTGAAAAGGGCACAATAATAGTCACCCATTGTAGAGAGGATTAATGGGATAATTATATTATGTAAAACTCACTGAAGTATTTTGTTTACATAGGGGCTATTCAATAAACATAAAAATTGTAATTATTATAGTTGTTATAATTCCCCTTTTACAGCTGAGGAAACTCCTAAGACCAAAGAGTAAGTGGAAAAGTTGAAATTGGGACTTACCTCTTTTTGACTCCAAATCAAGTGTTCTTTTTAATAGGTACGGTAGTTCCCACCCATTCATGAGAGATGCCTTCCAAGATCCTCAGTGGAGGCCTGAAACCACAGCCAGCACCAAACCCTGTATACACTGTGTTTTTCCTACATATACCTATGATAAAGTTTAATTTATAAATTAGGCAGAGTAAGAGTTCAACAACAATAATTAAAAAATAGAACAACTGTAAAAATAATCCTGTAATAAAAGTTATGTGAATGTGGTCTTTCTCTCTTGTATATTTCTGGAATATTCCATTTAATATTTTTGGACTGAAACTGTGGAAAGCAAAACAGTGAATAAATACTATAATTAGTGTTCATTGAAAACATAATTTTGGCCAAGTACAGTGGCTCAGACCTGTAATACCAGCACTTTGAGAGGCCAAGGTAGGTTCATCAGTTGAGCCCAAGAGTTCAAGACCAGCCTGGGCAACATGGTGAAACCTTGTCTCTAAAAATAAAATAAAATTAAATGAAAAATTATATATTATATATATATAAATATATATATAAAATAATATATTTATATATTATATATAATTATATAATATATATGCCAAATGTGGTGATGCACTCCTGTAGTCCCAGCTACTCTGGAGGCTGAACTGGGAGGATCTCTTGAGCCCAGGAGGTTGAGGCTGCAGTGAGTAGTGATTGTGCCACTGCACTCCAGCCTGAGTGTTGGAGTGAGACCCTATCTCACAAAAAAAAAAAAATAAATAAAAGTTTTTTTCAGAATTCTGACTATATGCCAAGTACTCTGTTGGGTGCTGATCAACAAGGTAGACTGAGTCTTTCCTTATGGAGCCCACATTCCAGCTGCCTCCGACAATGCTTTTCCCCATGGCTCTCAGAATCATGATTCCTGAGTCCTACAGAACATTCTGTAACTTGGAAATCCTGAGGCTGCCTTGGGGAACAAGCATAAGGAGGAGGGTTTCCTCAGAGCAAAAAGGAGGGAATGTTTTTCCTGCAATTAGAGAGTGCAGTGGCAGTGGCAACCACAGTAGTCTCATAGAGCACCAGGGATGGCAGGGAAGAAAGTGAATGCTGACCTCAGCTGAAACAGCGCTGGCAGCTTCAGCAGATATATTACGTGGTACTTACCATTACTTCATACAGTGTTGAGAGTTTTGGCTCTTGAGCAGAATTTCTGGGTCTGTATTTTACTTATGCTGCTCATGCATTTTATGATCCTATGTGGGTTATTAAAGCTTTTTGTGCCTCATCTATAAGATTGAGACCATTATGATATTGATTTCATAGGTACTTTGCAGACAGGATTACCTATCTGAGAGAAACTTGATTTATTTCTTTGATGCATGCTAACTTAAGCTTGCCCATGCTCATATTTGTGGGTTTTTCCCCACACAGGACAGTGCAGTCCTTAAGGCACCATGGTTAGTGTCATCTCCACATGCCTCAGCCTATCTCAAGTTCTCCTTTGGACAGTTTGCAAATGAATGCCTGCCTGAGTGTCTGTATCTGAGGGAGTCCTCTGCCTGGGGGAGCTTATCTTCATGCTCAAGACATGAGGGCTAGAATTTGTAGATAAATACAACAGCTTCCTTGCCCCTTGGAGATGATTCTCACATATTCCACAATCTCTCAGAGGCTCCCTGGTGGTACCAAATCCCAGTTGTCCACAGCAGTAGTGGGGTTGTTAACCAGATTTCCTCCCTTCTCTGTCTCACTGCCCCACTTTCTCAATTTGCTCTCTGGGATCTTCCCCCAAATAAATGACATGCTCCCAAATCCTTGTCTCAAGGTCTTCTTTTAGGAGGAACCCCAGGCAAAAGTAGTTACAGGTTTTAGAGCAGGACTTCCTCCTGCAAATTCTGACTTCATTACTTACAGGGATTTTTTTTTAATACTTTAAGTTCTAGGTTACATGTGCACAATGTGCAGGTTTGTTACATATGTATACATGTGCCATCTTGGTGTGCTGCACCCATTAACTCGTCATTTACATTAGGTATTTCTCCTAATGCTACCCCTCCCCCCTCCCCCCACCCCACGAGAGGCCCCAGTGTGTGATGTTCCCCACCCTGTGTCCAAGTGTTCTCATTGTTCAATTCCCACTTAAGAGTGAGAACACGAGGTTTTTGGTTTTGTCTCCTTGTGATAGTTTGCTCAGAATGATGGTTTCCAGCTGCATCCATGTCCCTACAAAGGACATGAACTCATCCTTTTTTATTGCTGCATAGTATTCCATGGTGTGTATGAGCCACATTTTCTTAATCCAATCTATCATTGTTGGACATTTGGGTTGGTTCCAAGTCTTTGCTATTGTGAATAGTGCCTCAATAAACATACGTGTGCTTGTGTCTTTATAGTAGCATGATTTATAATCCTTTGGGTATATACCCAGTAATGGGATTTCTGGGTCGAATGGTGTTTTTAGTTCTAAATTGCGGAATCGCCACACTGTCTTCCACAATGGTTGAACTAGTTTACACTCCCACCAACAGTGTAAAAGTGTTCCTATCTCTCCACATCCTCTCCAGCATCTGTTGTTTCCTGACTTTTTAATGATCGCCATTCTAACTGGTATGAGATGGTATCTCATTGTGGTCTTGACTTGCATTTCTCTGATGACCAGTGATGACAAGCATTTTTTCATGTGTCTGTTGGCTGCATAAATGTCTTCTTTTGAGAAGTGTCTGTTCAGATCCTTTGCCCACTTTTTGAAGCAGTTGTTTGATTTTTTCTTGTAAATTTGTTCAAGTTCTTTGTATATTCTGGATATTAGCCCTTTATTTAATTTTTATTTTGAGTTCAGGGGTACATGTGCATGTTTTTTATATAGGTTAACTTATGTCATGGAGGTTTATTATACAGATTATTTCATCACCCAAGAATTAAGCCTAGTACCCATTAGTTATTGTTTCTGATCCTCTTCCTCCTTCCACCCTCTACCCTCCAAAAGGCCCCAGTGTGTGTTGTTCCCCTCTATTTATTCATATGTTCTCATCATTTAGCTCTCACGTATAAGCGAGAACATGCAGTATTCAGTTTTCTGTTCCTGCATTAGTTTGCTAAGGATAATGGCCTCCAGCTCCATCCATGATCCTGTAAAGGACACGATCTCATTCTTTTTTATGGCTGCATAGTATTCCATGGTGCATATGCTTTATCAATGTCATTAATGGGCATTTGAGTTGATTCTATGACTTTGCTATTGTACAGTGCTTCAGTGAACATATGCATGCGTGTGTCTTTATAATAGAATGATTTATATTCCTTTGGGTATATATCCAGTAATGGGATTGCTAGTTCAAATGGTATTCAGACAAGCAAATGCTAAGGAAATTTGTTACCACAAGACCTTCCTTAAAAGGGCTCCTGAAGGAAGCATTAAATATGGAAAGAAAAGACCATTACTTACAGTTTTTAAATTAAGGAAATGATTAAACACTTCATTATTTCAATTTTCTCATGTCTAAGGAAGGTATGATGATAAAAGCTACATGATATTTTTTGTGAAGCTTAACTGAAACAGTACCTGTCAAGTGCTTCTAGACCATTGCAAGTTTTCAATAAATGTTAGCTTTTATTATTATTATTATTAATGTCAGCCTACCTTAAAACTTTTTTAAATAGATGGCATGAACAGCTGTAGATAACTTTAGGGTGTAAAAATTCTGGCAGCTTTTTTTATACCTGTTTAAACTCTTTGAGCTTAAAGCTCTTCAAGTTCCCTGCTGGCCTGTAAGTAATAGACCAATGTCAGTGGAGGAGACACGTAGATGTTAAGAATGAACTAAGTTTGTAAGGTAAAAAGCCAGGCTTCCTATGCCTCAGTAGATGGTCTGATGAGGACGCTGAGAGAGAGTATCATGAAATAGAAGTGAAATGGATTAACAAGAAAATCCATGTTCCTGGCACACTAAGGTGATAAGTAAATGGTTTTCTGTGGCTTTGTTAAAATTTTGGAAAATTCAGTTAGCAGCACCGTTGCCTAAACATAGTATGGTATGTTAAGAAGGAGGATTCTAACAAGCACTTGTTAAGTGCCTATTATAATTAAGACAAATATGATTTGGTTTGTGCTCTCAAGTCTGGTGGGAGAGATAGGCATGTAAACAGATGAATTACAGCACAAAGTGCTACTGCTGCACCAAGACAGGCAAATAATTCATTTAAGCTAAGGCAGGGAAGAAAGAAGGAAGGGGATTTTTATATACTTTTATCTGCGCTGAAGGTGGCTTTACAGATGAGGAACCTGAAGCTCAAAGAATGTATGTCAATTCACTAAGGCATGCAGCTGCTAAGTGGGGAGCCAGCATTTGAATCAAACTTTCTTTCCCCAAGGCTGTCTCCATCATGCCAGGCTGTAGTGGTGACAAGTGGAAAGGTGTAGTGAGCCATCTTCTAGGTTTATCTACCCCTGAGAGCAAGAAATCCTGGCGGTTCTCTCTGTATACAGTCACAGAGCTCCAGGGCATATAGTACTTAGAATTTTCTTTTTGCTCATTGCACAGGAAATGATATGAAACTGAGGTAATTCATACACACATAATTTGAATATAAAGAAGAAAAGGACAGAGGCATCTGGATGACCTGATATTTAAAATAGTAAAAGGAAAATGTTTTCCTAAGCAAGATGAGTGGTATATGATGAATAAGTCGTGGTCAGGAATCATGTCCCCAGAGTTGTGGCTTTTATCCTTTCATTGATTCACAGCATGATTTTTTTTTCCAAATATCCTTCACTAGAAGGCAGAATCAATCAACCCTTGTAATTTAACAGATTATTTGGATATAAAACTAACGATATTTTTATTCAAACACATCAAGACCTTGCGGGTATAGCATGGGATTTGGGAAGCAGGTTGGTTGGTGGGGGCAGTCGTCTAAAGAATCAGTAACATTTGAGTGCCTAAAATATTAATTATCGTCCTACCAGCAATACTGTTCTCTGTCCTTAATGATGAAATAAGAGATTAGAAAATAATAAAAAAGTAAAAACAAGGACATAATTTCTATGCAATAATGATAGGACTTTGTGATATCACATTTAAAAAATAGGTGACTTTTATGAGAGAGGAAGTGAGGAAAAGAAGCCAGCATTTATTGAATGCTTGCTGCAGGCTTCTGTGCCGTGGGTATTAATAGTCCCATTTTACAGATGAGGACCCTGAGAATCATATATTTAGTGTCAAGTGCTTTACCTAAAAGGACAAAAGTATAACTAGAACAAAAGTTCAGTGCTTAACTCTGAAAAAATCTGTTCTCTTTGCTACAGACCATGCCATCTTGGTGAAAATATCCCAAAAGATCTGGGGTTGAGTTACAGTGCCAAAGGGGAAAGGAATGTAATATTGCAATTAGATGAAGAGAGATTGTCTTAGGAATACTGAAGTACACTGGCAAATTTTGGGAAGCAGAGATAAATTATGTCACTAAAAGCCAAGGAAGCCTGGGCAAGGTGGCTCATGCCTGTAATCCCATTACTTTGAGAGGCTGAGGCAGGTGGATCACCTGAGGTCAGGAGTTCCAGACCAGTCCAGCCAACATGGCAAACCCTGTCTCTACTACAAAATTAGCTAGGCACGGTGGCAGGCTCCTGTAATCCCAACTACTCAGGAGGCTGAGGCAGGAGAATTGCTTGAACCCGGGAGATGGAGGTTGCAGTAAGCCGAGATTGCGCCGTTGCACTCCAGCCTGGGAGACAGAGCAAAACTCCATCTCGAAATTAATTAATTAATTAATTTTTTTTTAAAAAGCCAAGGAAAGCATTTGGCTAGAGAATGTGAGCTTGAGAATTGGATAGAAGTGGGGGAAGTTAGGCTCTGTGGCGCTGGCTGGTGGAAAGTCTGCAGTCAGCACTTGGATCAGGTCAAACCCAGTAATATTTTTGAACTCTTATTTTTCTCTGTCAGGTGCCAGCAAGCAAAACTGAGTAAGGAAATGATAGTTTATGGCCTTAGATTTTAATTAGTTTGAGTACCTGTTGACAAGTGGTCCAATTTTTGTGTTTAATCTAGAAGAAATTCTGAAGGATGAGGTTTAATAATCACAACTGAAGTAGTGAATATGGGATCTGAGTCTGATTGCATTGGATACAATATTCCAAGATCACTGAATGATACAACTCCTGCAAAAAGGATGCTATGACAATGTAAGCATAAAGCCGCAGGGAAGTGGACAGAGGTCTTAAGGGTAGGGAAAAAGAGTGGGCACATTTGTGAAATGTAGCGGAGCAGTGGAATTTGGACTTTGCAATGTACTTGTGCAGTAGGACTAAAGCAGACAAGCATAGAATGCATGCCATTAATTCTTAGCCTTGAGGCATACCTTCTCAATAATTAGGAGAATGGAAAGAAGTATTTTTTATATATCCCTCCACATTTATATATATTTTTTATTGTTCAGTGAAGTAGAACCCTGTATAAAGAGGAGTTCAGGGAATCTATTAAAAATCCAGGGTGCCTTCTATGTTCTAGTCAGAGTTCTTGGAGTTGTTGAATTATACAAACATGACATCCCAACACACACTGTAGGGATCAAAATCTAGGTGTGGGGCAGGAAGATAGCTCATAGGTAATTCCAATATTTGCAGTTGAAATTTGGCATGAAACACTGACAATTTGCATCATCTGTCCCTCTTCACGAGCTGATGATGCCCAATGCTTGTTGCACATGGCAGGTTTCACTTCGTACTGAAATGATGAGGTTACTTCTCTGCCTCCAACACTAGATTGTGTGTTTCCTGAGGGCAGGAGCAATGTCACCCTTTTTGACTTTCTGGCACTTAAAACAGAATGTGGCTCATAGTTGAAGGTCAGTACATATTTGAATAGAAGAATGCACAAAATATAAATGTTAGACTCTTCCCTTATGGTTATTGTTTTAGTTTATAAAGTAGATGTAAATATAGCCCAAGATAACATAACAATTTGGCAATTCTCTATAAATTTTCTATAATAGAATATTTCAATAAGCACAGTATACTTCCTGTTTCAAATTTGTGGTTAACTGACTTTTAGTTATTTGACAGATGTTTTTCTGGCAGGCAATGTGCTAAACATTGGGGGTTGTCTGCAACTGTTTTTTATTTTAAGTGGTAAAGTTGCTCTTTTAATTCAAATTTGTTTTTTAATTGACTTATAAACTTGTATGCATTTATAGTGTACAACATGATGCTTTGAAGTGTCGATAACGAAATGGTTAAATTTAGCTAATTTAATAAATAGCTAGATTTAACCATTTCGTTATCGACACTTCAAAACACACAAACACACATAATGAAATGGTTAAATCTAGCTAATTAAGAAATACATTACCTCACGTAGTTATCATCTTTGTGGTGAGAACATTTCACATCCACTCTGAGCATTTTTAAAAAATACAGTATATCATCATTAACTGTAGTCTCTAGGCTCTTGAAATTATTAGTTTTCTTGAAATTATCTCTCCTGTATAACTAACTGAAAATATGTATCCTTTGACCAACATCTCCCCACTCCCTACCCCCAACCACCCCAGCTTCTGGTACCCACGCATCCTTCAGCTGTTTGTAAATACCTATGGTTGAGAAGGAAATGCATTTGTTGAAATATACTGAAGCCTGTGGATTATTGTAATAATCCTTTTATGCTATCAAAGAGTTACTGTTCTTTGAGCTTACCTTAGTTGTGTCTTGTAAATTGAGTGTTATTTGAGAACAGAACACAGGAGGGCACCAGAGAACAAGAAAACGACAACCAAAAAAAAAAAAAAAAAAAACCAAAAAAAAAAAAACCCCAAAACCAAAGCACTGAACTTCTGGCTCTAGAATAGAGACCCTGCTAAATGTATCATCTCTCAGCAGTCTATTTCTATTAAGTCTTATTCTTTAAATGCCATGAGGTATTTTTAAACACGAGAGCTTTCCAAACTTTCATTAAAGGAAACTGTCCCTTTCCCAGACAATGCCTCCAGCTCAGTCAGATGCCCAAGCATGACCAGAAGGAGACATGGATGAAGAGAACCCAGGGGGTGTCTTTGTACGCATGATGCTCTAAAGCATTTTCAGGTCTCCCCTATGGGCCCAGCAAGAGTGCTGTTTCTGAGGAGGAAGGCAGATTGCTGGACGGATTCACAAACCATGGCAGCTCCAACTCTCCTACCGATGCCTTTACTCCAGGTGCCTCAGCCAGTAGCAACAGGTCTCCCTGTTGGTGATACCCAAGGGTGCCATTTAAGAAGAAATAGACAATGGGCTTAAGTGTTCACTCACCTCCCTGTGCTTCCCTGGGCCTACGGATATGGCTCCTAGGCATGTGGGAGAGGTTGAGTCAGTCACTGTGGCTTAGAGGCTGCAGTACCGTATCAATTTCTGGCACTGAATTATGACTAGAATTTGAAAAAACATTAAACATGGCTTCTAAGACATCATAGTCTCAGCTCAGTGTGTCACTGGGAGGTTGTAGTAGTTTGCAGATTATAGTGATCAATGAAAACCCAATTTATTTGACTCAAAGGGCTGTGGATATATGTATGTGAAGATGTATTATACAGCCCCAACCTGCTGCATCTGACTCTGGAATTCTAGGTCCACATTTCTGAGTATCTGCTAGTCATTTCCATGTATATAGCCATCCCTTGGTATCTCCAGGGGATTGGTTCCAGAACTTCAAAGGAACCCAAATTTGAGGATGCTCAAATCCCTGACAAAATGGCATAGTATTTGCACATAACCTATGCCCATCCTCTCACATACTGTAAAATCATCTCTAGATTACTTGTAATAAATAATATCTAATAATAAATAATAATAATAATAAATAAATAATAAATAATATCTAATAATAAATAATCCTACCATATCATACTCAGGATGTTTAAAATAGAGCTATTGGATGTTTCTTTCTCAAACCCAGCTCTTCTTTTCTTTGTTTCATCTGAATTAAGTAGCAAGACCAAGTTTTCTAGGCTGGAAAAGTGTAAGTGATCCTCAACTTTGTCCCTCCACCTTCCATTCCTATCATTCAGGGGGTCACCTCAACCATCTCTTCTATTTATACCTTTCATTCATTTCACCCTGCTACAGAGGACTTTGAATTCAGGATTTATTTACCTCTTTTCTAAGTAAGTTGAATGGCCTTTCTGTACTTTTTCTGTTCTGGTCTTCACATAATCCGCTTCACATTCTTTTTTAATTCATCTTTCCAAAGATTCATCATTGCTTACAGGACAATGTCCAATTCCTTAGCATTACATACAGTACATCTATCTTTCCTACCTTAGCTCTCACGTCACAGCTCATAATCCCTCTCCTCCCCAATGTACACAAACACACCCACCTTTCCACTGTGGTTCATCTTCTGGCTATTGGTTGTATTTTGCCTTCAATTACCTCTGCTGGATATGGAATAGCATAGAAGTTAGGCACATGGGCCCTAGAACTAAACTAGGGGTCTGCAAACTACAATCAGCAGGACAAATATTCCCCACCACCTCTTTTCATAAATGACCATTTATTGAAACTCACCAAGGAACTATGGAGAAACAAGGAAGAGTTTCACAATAAAAGATGCCAGAGGAAAAAAGAGTACATATTATATGGTTACATTTATATAAATCTAAAAAATGCAAACGAATCTCTAGTGACAGAAAACAGATCCCTGGCTGCTAGAGGTGCAGGGGGAGGAAGGGAGTACAAAGAGCCATGAGAAAACTTTTGAGTATAATGTATATGTTGCTTATCTTGATTGTGTTGATGTTTTAATGGGTCTACTCATATATCAAAACTTATACAATTGTATACCTTAAATATGTGCAGTTTATCATATGTCCATTGTACTTCAATTTAAAAGAACACGTGGAAAACGTTCAGCATCCAGTGTTCCCATAGCCTCAGCCACAGTTAGCCTGAAGAGTTGCTTGTGTCTTCATAGAGAGACCACTGAAGTAATTTCCACAGTTCAGGGTTATCACTCCATTGCTAGTTCTAAGAATCTTACTCTTTTCATGCCTTTGATCTCTCATCAAAGATGTGGGATGGCTGGGCTTAATCATCTTCAAGGCACTTTTCAAATTTCTAGAGTCTCTCTGCAGGGCACAGTGGCTCATGCCTGTAATCCCAGCACTTTGGGAGGCTGAGGTGGGTGGACGACCTGAGGTCAGGAGTTGGAGACTAGCCTGGCCAACATAGTGAAACCCCGTCCCTACTAAAAATACAAAAAGTTAGCCAGGTGTGGCGGCAGGCACCCGTAATCCCAGCTACTCGGGAGGCTGAGGCAGGAGAATCACTAGAACCCAAGAGGCATAGGTTGCAGTAAGTCCAGATCATGCCATTGAAGAAAAGAAACAAAGAAAAGAAAAGAAAAAGAAAAAAATTTCTAGAGTCTCTCCGATCTCCATTTTACATGTTCAGTCTACAAGTATTTTGGTGGTACCTAAACTTATTCAGGCAGTATGTCTGTGGTACATAAATGTACATACCCCACCTTTGCTATAGTTGATGCCTCTGCTGCTAAAATTTGTTTCTTTTCTAAGTGTTGCATCCCTCTTTGAAACAGCAGGGGCTCACCTGGCAAAACAGTCCTGTAAGCAGTAGTGGAGAAACTGGGCTGCTCACTGTTCTTGTTTTGAGTAAATTACCCTTCTTAATTGAACATTATATGATTTGGCTTCCCAAATTTGTGTTCTTCTTTTCAAAAATCTAACAGAAATAGAGTGTGTTTAGTTAGGTTCAAAATCATATTTTTTAAAAAGAAATGCAGGAAAAAATTCAAAGGATGTTTAATGAGAATATGATAGACTTTGAAATGGAAGATATCACCAGGAAATTCTCCATTTCTTAGGACTATATAAGTGACACTGACTTCACACAATGGTTTTAAGGTTGAGTGTACTGTTACAGGAATATGTAAGCTGCTTAAAACATTTCACAGCTCATGGTTGGACAATGTTCCCTTGAGAGGAAAATTTACTGGTGTTTCTCAAAAACCTGACTTCTTAAAATCCAAGTGACCCAATGCTGGCCTTGCTTATTTCTAGGGAAGTTGCCTTAGCAACCTACTAGCATTAAGTTGCTTAAAGGAATGTGTGTTTAACATTGTTATAAGCCAGAAACAGAGAAAACAGTTAACATTTAGACAAGTGATTATTACTGGCACCCAGGTAGGCTGTTGGAATAGCCAGGATATGAGTTGCTCATCATTCATTTATTAACCTTCGTGGAATTAAATATGGAAAGGATGAATACAGAGGAGATCCTGTGCTGGACACATTCTCTGTGTTAGTTCATTTATTCATCACCATATCCCCTTGATTAGAGTGATTATGTGTATTTCCATTTTTAGCTTGGAGAGACTGAGGCTGAGAGATGTTTAGATGTTTGTCCAAGGTCACACAGCTAGTACCTACTGGAGCAGAAATTTGAAGCCATGTCTGGCTCACTCGAAATCCTATGTTCTTTCTCACACCCTGCTGGCTCACTACTTACTGTGAGGCACTTGAATGATCATTCAGCTATTTCCTTTACCTGATGTTTTTCGTTTGCTGGCTTCAGTTTCTTAGGGGCACCCTATTGGGCCACATGAGAGATTATAGAATGATGTTGTGATCATGGTGGTCTATTATCTCTGCAAACTCTCCTGACATCATCAGTGCACCAGGATGGTTGGATAATCCTACGTGGATGTGAAGAAATCTCAACCTTTTTTTATTTGACATTAGGATTTTTTTTTTCCCTCTAGGTGGTTTTTTCACTGACTTTGTGGACTTCGAAAAGTTGAGTTTATTTTAGTTTAACAGTCAAGCATGTGGTTCTTCAGGACATTTTCTCTTGTGTGCCTGGAGCTTCTGAATCTTATTTAAACCTTTTTTGAAATAGATGTTGCACATCTTTGGCTGTAAGAGGAAGTAAGGAGTTGTTCTCTCTGCTTCCAGACCCCCTCCTCAGCCATGTAGACTTTATATTCGAAGGTCCAGAGTGGTTTTTCTAAGGCAACAATCTGACCCTGTCATTCCCAGCAGCATGTAGAAAATCACCTTGACACTCCAGGTACATTCAAGTGGGCTGCCCCAGAGGTCATGGAACAAAAAGCTTCCTAGACCAAGCTAAGATGTGAAATTATAAATTGTTTATTAAATCAATTTAAGGTACACTTTAAGCATAAATCAAGGGGAAAGTGACTGGTTCAATGAACACAGGAGAGTGTGCAAGTGGGATAGAAAGACTACCATATCTCAATCCTTGGTTACACAATGTTCAACTACCTTGGTTCCCTCTCTGCCATATTAGTCTTCCCTGCTGATGAAGTAGTTACAAGAACCAGAGTTGAGATTAAGAAAGGGATACAACAGCTGGGAAACACTGGTCCTGTTACACCATTGCCCTCCTGGAGAGACACAAGGGCAAGTATGTCTGGCCATAGCTATCACTTGCCAATTAGCCTGGTGACCAGATATATGTTTTATCTCTATGTATCAACCAGAGCAAATGGGCCAGAATGGGACGAAAATGGATGTCACCAATGGGTTGACCAGTTTAGGGATGAAGGAGTCAACAGAGATTGTCTGAGCTTCATAAATATTTAAGGTTTACTCTGTACTTTCATCCCTTTCTATGGGCAAGTAACTCTCTTGTTTCATACTTTTTATCTTTGTTCAGCACACACGTGCTCTTTTTATTTTTTCTGTGTCTCACAGGTCTCAGAGATTATCAGTTTGCTCCCTATACTTTAATCCATTCTATAATTTCCATCCAACTTTTTGTTGCTTGCTATAACAAAATCGAATAATCTTAAATAATGCAGCAAACACACATTGCAGCCTGTTTAAGATATTTTAAGAGTTCTTTCTGATCTAGGAGATAAAATACAAAGTTTTCAGTACAGCAGGCTCTTGTAAGCAGGTTCTTAAAATCTCCTCCTGGCTACATCTTTAGACTCATTTCCTACCTCTCATAAAAATGCCCTCCACTACCCTACCACATGGAAGTACTCGAGATTCGCTGAACTTGCATGCTCTCTTAATCTCTATACGTGGCAGTTTTTAACACCTCTTGTCTACCTGGAGCACTAGCTCTGTGCATTTATTAAAAAGCATAAACTTTTCTTTCTCTAACAAGTATTACTTGAACACCACTATCTTCCTAACCCCAAACTCAGACCCAAATGTGCATGTATATATGCACACACACACTCCCAAAAAGCTTCTCTCTTTCCCTGTGTTCCTTAGGTATAATGCAAAGAACTCATAGTAGTATTAAAGCACTTAAAACATTATATTACATTTTTATATCACTCTCTACTCCATTAGACTGTAAGGAACTTTGATCCAGGGATCAAAATATATTTCTCCTTTTATCTCCAGCCACTAGTCAATGTCCAGTGTGTCATAAATAAGCAGTAAATATTTGATGAGTTGTTCAGTTAATGAGTAATAACAAATAAATGTTATTGTACAACAATTTGGCAGATATTTGTTCCTTGAATAGAATGATTTTTGTAATTGTCATTTACAAATTCTGTTTATATAGGATATTTTTTCCCTCATTTCTTCCCTTGAACGTTTTCCCCCAACTACCGTGTACTCCCATTACTAGATTTTTTATAAATCACTTAAATATGTTTTTGTAAATTATTAATAGCAGCAAGTAGCGCTGATCTGTTGGGCACCTAATGTGTATCAAGCTGTGAATTAGAACTTGTCTTCCACTGGTCCCAAGAGAGCTGGGTCAGTTCACAACCCTGCATAAATTGTAACTAGGATTATGATTCAGTAGGAGCATATGTAGCCTCAAGCAGGATAATTAGTTGTAATAAGCACATAAACACATTTTCTCCCTGTTTCTGTGTTAGGGGATGACAGTCAATTCACACTTTGAATTTCAATGTCCATAAGCTGCATTTAAATACATTCATATAAATGCATGTCAAGTAACTACCATGTCTAGGCCTTGGACTAGATTCTGAAAAAAATAGCCTCATGGAGTTCATAGCCAGCATCACCTTAAAATCAATGAGAAGTAGAAAGTCAGGTTATTGAGACCAGGATGACCCACCCTGCATCTAACTGGGGGATATTGAGTTCTCACAGACATTACAAGCTGATCCCAGTCAATATAAGCTCACTGTATAATCAACTACCCCCATATACAAATGTCCCCTCCTCCAGCGGCATGATCTAGGGCTGGCAGGGATTCACCTTTCCTTACTCATTGTGCTTCTCAAAATTCCCCTGCTGCCTCACCCAGCCACCCCCATTCTCACCCAGTCTAAGTATCAGTTCCAAGAAGAATTTCTGGTTCCTCTACCTGTTTGTTTTCCCCAAACCTTCACACCTGCTCCCTAAGAAGCACCATTGGTTATGGAGGTCTGATCTGAAGTTCTACCCCTCACTCACATATTCATCATCCATCCAGAAGGCAGTTTTATATAAACCCAGATAAGCTTGGCTTTGGATCTACTTATTAGCATTTACCCTTGGCTGAGATAACTTAACATCCCTGTTTCTTACTGCTGTCATCTGTAAAATGGGATAACAATGCTTACTTCCCAGTATTCTGAGGATTAAATATTAAGCTCCAGTACAAAGTATAGCGATGACTTTATGCCTCATTATCCCCGCTGGTCTCCCACAGCCATTCTTTCTAGCACCCCTATGCCATCTTTGGGATTGTCCAGTTAGCCCCTGAAATGGCAAGGACCCTATTTCAGTGCTCGTATTAAAAAAGTACCACCATCAGCAAAAGGGGTGTAGAGGGGAGACATCATTTAGAATCTTGGAAAATCTGAAAAAACTTGCTTCTAGGCCAGAGAGTAGAGAGAACTGTGAGATTGTGTGCTAGCCACAGTAGACCAATGTTGGATTGGAGATGATAGGTCGTCTTAATGGAAAGTGTGATGGGGAGCCAATATGGCACAGTAGCTCAGAGTGTGGGCTCTGGAGCCAACATAAGAAGAGTTATCCTAACAGAATATAGATCACAGAGTTCTTCTCTTCAAGTATGGATTCATCATACATCCTTAAAACCTGCCAAGTACTTCCCTTTCTTTTTCTCTACCAACCTGCTTCTTATCAACCTTCCAAAGTCCTGTTCTTGATTCATCCTAGTCTCACCTATAACCTTCAGAAGCCCTGTCTCTGACTCTTAACTCTTCCTGTCTTAACACTGAGCCTCTACTTTCAGCTTTGGGGGCCACAATGAATGTTTCAGAGCTGAAGAATATCTGGAGCCCATATGTCAGGCATGAAAGGTTTGGAAAAACAGAAATAAAAAAGTTCGTTGAAGTATTTGAAATGATTCATTCAAGTAGGGTTGGGACCTAAAAATTTGCCAGATAGATCATAATGGGGGAGTAGTACCAGGAACGTATAGAAAGGAACAGAAAAGTTGATCTCCTAGAAATATAATGTAGAACAGAGGATACTAGAGGCTGAAAACGGGAGGGGGAAAATGGGGGACACAGAGAGATTTGATAAAAGACACAAAATTACAGCTAGATAGAAAAAATAAATGCTAGGGCTCCAGAGAGCTGCAGGATACAATAATATACAGTTTCAAATAGCTAGAAGGAACATATTACATATTAAATGTTCCCCAAACAAATAATGATAAATATTTGAGATGATGGATATGCTAATACCCTGATCTGATCAATATATATTATATGTATCAAAACATCACTATGTACCCTGTAAATATGTACAATTATATTTCAGTTAAAAAAGGAAAAGAAACAAAAAAATATTCTGAGGAGATGACCTTGAGAGAGATGTTGGAAGAGAGGGAGGGTTGGGAAAATAGGAGATGTCTGAGAGATACCCTAGAGGAAATTTGAAATAGAAAAACAGAGCTGAGGAAAGAAATAAAGATGAATCAAAAATTAAATTGAAGTTGTATGATGATGGTTCAGGGAGCAATACATGTGTAGAGAAGGAAATGAGAGGCTGGAACTTTGGGGAACCCCAGAGTTAAGTAATAGACAGGGGAAGAGGCAGGGAGGGGAGGTTGCTCATGAAAGTTCATACATGTGGGAAAACCATGAGACAGCCATGTCACTGAAGATGGCAGTAACTGCCGAAGCTTAATGGTGATGAAGAAGACTAGAAAATGTTCCTTATGCTTGGCGATTTGCAGATTATTAGTAACCAGATAGAACAGCAGAGAAAATAACTAGCTGCCAAAAGGTTGGTGGGGAGGGCTTGGAGGGCAGAGGAACCTGGGCTCAGCAGCAGTCAAGGGGGGCTCTGTGAAGTCTGTGGGGAGGAGAACCCTGGTGGGACACTCTAAAATGTCAAGGTGAATGGAGAAAGCAAGGGAAAGAGGCAGGGTTATGAGGAGGGCTTCTGTGAGTGGAGTGAAATTTAAGGTGCCTCAAGAAAGCTAACAGGAAAAGTCTGAAGGTTGAGAATAAAAAGCAAGATCACTGTTAAAAAAATGTATATATATCTCAAAGAATATAGAAAAAGGATGGGAAGTGGAGTCAGAGGAGAGTTTAGTCTTGGACAAGGTGGCAGGGTCCTTACTCTAATAACAGAAGCAAAACTTTGGATTAAGCTTATAAGGAAGGGATTTCATTTATTTACTCAACAAGCATCCGAGTGTGTAGATGCAGACATGGGCATTTTAGACCTGGTTTTCAAGGTGCCTCCAATCTGGTTGGGGACATGGATAACTGAAGAATTAGTTTACAACAGCATGAGATAAACCATGAGGGATGCTGACTGGGGTGTCGAAGGGTGAGAGGATGGCAGGTGGTGAGAGAGACATTCCAGAGTTTCCTTGTGAGTTATAGGTTCGGTTAGGAGGGAAGTGGAGCTAACTGTAGAATAATAAAGATTGGCCAAATCTCTGGAATTTCAGAAGCATCAACTTTGGGAAATGGAATTTGCTAATGGAGTGGAGTCTGATGCAGTTCTTCACTTATTTTCTTCTGGTATGCAGACCAAAATTGTCTGATAATGATCTTTTCACTTCTGGCTACAAAAATGCAAGCTACCAGTAGAACCACAGGCACCAGTTTACAGTGCAGAGAGCACTGGACCGGAAGTCAGATCTGGGTTGTACTTATGTGGTCATGGGAAATTCCTTCCCCTAGGTGCAGGGACTCAGGATTCGCTTTAGTAAAATGAAGGATTATTCTTTATTGTTCTCAGAAAGGTGGTCGGAGAATCACCTGTGTGGTGGGCTAAGTATTGTTTCCTAAAAATTCGATGTCTACCCGGAACCTCAGCATTGTGACCTGATTTGTAAATAGTGTCTTTGCACATGCAATTAGTTAAGATGAGGTCACACTGGATTATGGTGGTCCCTGATTCCTATGATGGTATCCTTATCAGAAGAGGGTACACAGAGCAGAAGGCCATGTGAAGACAAACAGAGTGAAGTGATGCTTCTATAAGCCAAGGAATATCAGGAATTGCAGGAAACCCTGAGAAACTAGGAAGGGACAAAAATGATTCTCCCCTGGAGCCTTTATGACCTTCTCACAACTTGATTTTAGACTTCTCATCAGAACTGAAAGATAACATATTTTTGTTGTAAGCTACTAAGTTTGTGATAATTTGCTACAGCATCCCTAGGAAAGTAATACCACCTGCATCCGGAATATCAGGAATCTTATTAAAATGCCACTTCATAGTATCCATCAGATCTTCTGAATCAGAAATACTGAGACTAGAGCCCTGAAATTCAAAGTATTAACATTATTCATATGTTTCTTATGAGGTTTTAAATGTGAGAACCACTGGCCTAAATGATGCCTTAACAACTCTGAAAAATCTGAAAGTTAAAATGACAGGACTATTTTATGCATATAGATGACGTCCCCCCTGGTGAAATGTGTTACGTCCCATCCTCTAGGTATCGCAAACAGAAGTATTTATTTTATTAAATACAAAAAGCAATAGATTGCTTCCAAACTACATGCTTCTAAACACTTGCATAGATTTTGTGTTCTGGCAGCAATTTAAAGATAAAAATATTAAGGGTTTTATTTTTTCCAGGAGCGGTATTTGTCTCTGAGCAGTTTGACAAATATTAAAATTTCTTTTAATCTGTGTTCTCCCATCATTTTCTGTATATGTTTCTTGTCTCATTTTATCTGATCTTTTTTTTCTCTCTGCTTTTATTCATTTTCTGTGCGCTCAGAAATTAAAGGCATATCCATTGTATGTTTTTATTTAATAGTTTTGTACTCTTTATCCTGTAGGGCCTGTGGAAAATATTTCACTATGAGGATTAGTCATTGCATCTCTGAACCATCCCTGATGCATCTCTTAGCTAATGGAGGCTGTATAGTGTAGTAGTTAAGGGCAAAATGGAACGAGACTGCCCAGGTTTACTTCCCAGCAATTAGGTTATGCAACATTGGGCAATTGACTGAACTTCTTTCTGTGTCAGTTTTCTCAAGGGTAAAATATGGTTGTTAATGGGACCCCTGTGTTAGTCAGCTCTGCTCAGTTATGCTGCAGTAACAGATGCCTCCCTAGAATCCTAGTGACTTAAATGAGCAGAGCTTTATTTCCCACTGGCATTAATATTCATCCTAGTTCTGCTGCAGTGCTTCTTCATGCCTCTTCATTTCTGGGCCCTGCCTGAAGAGGCAGCTCTAAATTGTCATATCCTGGATTTGTGGCCAAGGGAAGAGAGCTAGCAGAGCCATGTGGTGGCCCTCAGACCTTCTAAGTGGTTCACACTATTTCTGCTCACAATTTCTTGGCTGTGAAGCACGTAATGCAAAATGCCTGACATAAGAGGCAGGAAATGTAACCCTCCAGAAAGGATGGACCTATTTGGAAGAGGCTGATAGGAAAGGACAGCAAATATTGTCAAAAATAATATAATCAACCACAGCAACTTTATGGGATTGATGTGAGTATTGAGTAAGTTAACATAGGTAAAGCACTTAGAATAGTGTCTTATGACTATTGTCTGGTGATCTATTATTAACAGGGTCTTGTTCAAGTATGTGAAGACATTAATTCTTTATTTGAGAATCCAATGTGCATGCCAAGGACAGTGCTATTTAGAGTTGAGAAAGATATAGAAATAAAGGTCTTGGTCTATGCCTTATGGAATCTGTATAATCCTCCATGAAGAATGTGAAGAGGAACAGACAGTTCATGACTTCCAGATGGCCTGAATGCCCACCAGCAGGGTATCCAGTGGACACCTCTGTACCTGTTCTTCCACATGATTGGTTTTTATTTGTTCAACTCCCCCAGTAGACTCTAAACTCCTTTAGAACAGTGAGTGTATCTTTTTCATCTTCGCACCCCAGAAACTTTCACAACACCTATCTAGTAGGTCATCAACTTTTAAATTAAACCCCTCCTTCTTTATACAGTCTGAAAGTGGGGTGGTAATTTCACTCTCTTAGGTAAGAACAGTTTTCTTCTACTCGATGCCCCATGTTAATGAGGAATTCAGGGTGCATGGAGGAGGCAGTCAGCAGTTTGAAGTTTACATCCATGCTGTGCCCAAACTGTTGCACAAAGGTATGAAGACAGCACATGGAAATTAGTCCTGTTCGCCAACATAGTCGGTTTTGCATGCATCATACATGGCCAGGCTTGCTGTTTTAAGAGCCAGCTGCATGTAAGGCTTATTTAAGGGAAAACAAATACATTTGAATTGAAATACACTTGATTTATTTTTGTTGATGTTCTAGTTTTAATTATTTTCTCTATGTGCGTGTCTTGCAAGTTTTATTTTTGTGGGGACTATAAGGATATGATATTTCCAGGGAGATGAAGAGCTATAATTTCTCAACTTTTCAAACCTACATACATATTATTTTAGGAAGGACAAATCTCATCATCTTAGTTAACAAGAACCAGAATAGAGTGATAGTTCTGCTAATCCAGGCTCCTGGGTCTTGCAGTTACATACACCAGATGTTAAGAGGATAAGAGAGTTTATCCAGGAGTAAGACCATTCTGTGTGGCAGCTACCTCTGTCCACAGTGGGTGATCAGCTAATGCCATCAAGCTCATAAGCTGATAGGCCTTGTAATTACCATGCCAAAGAGGCTGCAAATATCCCTCTTTTCCCAATTTTACCTTATATTTGGTACTTTCTATTGTAGGAAGGAGGTGCTGCAAACACCATGGAGGTTGATCTGAAAATGCTGTATTCCCAGAACTCTTTGTCTTGGGATACTTCTAAAATCCAATGACTGTATCTTTATATCTATACATAAAGTCCCCCATCCAGATGGGATATTCATCCAGAATATGGCAGATACAGCCTGAAGGGTCTTTGGATATCAAGAGCATATCTCTTAGCTTCTCACTTGAATAGACTTACGCTATTTAAGAATGATCGTAACCTCATTCTTGGCAGTAGAGTGAATTAGACAAATTAACAAATTAGAGTTCCCGAAAGTCCTCCATGGTTCAGATTGAAGAGCTATGTGACTGTGCTTAGAGACCTGTGCTACTTCCTCACAACCCCAGGAGTCTGGTCAATTTTTGATAATTTACAACCATGGTCCCTCAGCCTGCCCTGAGTGCTGACAGCAGACTACGGCCTTCTGTACTGTGTGGGTTTCATGGACTCTAGGTGGGTATTTAGGTTAATGGGAAGTGATCTATCTGTGGAGTCAGGACAGGCAGCTATCTAGGTTAATGGGAAGCAATCTATCTGTGGAATCAGAAAGACTGGATTCTTTATTTAATTTCACAATTCAATAGCTTGTGAGCTTGGGCAGGTCACTTAACCTCTTAATCTCATCCTATGTAATTGACGTTACCTACCTCATGCGGTTGCTGTAACATTTGAGTTACTGCATGAGACATGATTGAGTGCTATGTAGGTTTTATCTTATTTGAGTTCCCTTGAGAGAAAAGCCTGAGACAAAGACTCGGGTGAGATAGTTTATCTGGGAGTGGTCCCCAAAAGCAGAAGTGAAGGAGCAGGGAGAGTAAGCAGTGCAGAAAGAAACACCACTGTGAGTGTCCACTGTCAAGATTCCTGCTCTAAGCACTGCATAGGTGGGAGAGATGAAGGTGTTGCCATGAATGCCTCCCAGGATTTTCTGCTTTAAACATAGGAGGTTGGAGTATTTATCCATTGGCTCCCTTCCCCTCCCCATTCTTTGACATTTACCCCTAGGGTATTCTCACCCTCACTCCCATTTCTTGGTTGCTCTTTCTTGCAGGCAGGGCAGGCACCCTAGCTTTAGAGAAGACACAAGGGCTGGCCATGCCTGAAGCGGGGGACCATCAAACTCTGTCTGAGCTCACAATAACTGTCACCTGCTGCAGTGGCTGAAATCTGACATTGGCTGAGGGAATATGATGCCAGGCGGCACGTGATGCAGGGTGTGCTGCAAGCGCATACAAATATGATATTTTTCATACTCACTTTTATTTACAATATACATATTTAATTTTTTTTTGCTTTATTAATAGGTTCTGTATGCTACGCCTGTACCCTGGTCTTACAAATACTTAAAAAAAAGGCCAGGTTATACTCTTCATTATCTTCCTAGAATTAGATTTTCTGTTTCATAATTAGCAATAGTCTCCCATATCCTCCATGCCCTTTACCCAGCCTTACCCTATTCCTCTTTCAGTCCTGAGACAGGACAACTCAGGGATGTAAACATGGAGAAACTGTGAGAACAAACCAGAGTGGAAGGATTTTTCAGACAGGCTGACTAGGGTTTGAGTCCCACAGCTGCACAACCTTGACAGGTCACAGAGCTTTGCTCTGCCTCTTGATTCGTAAAGCTGGGGTACAGTAGATCAGCTGCATGCTACAAAACTAAATGAGACCACGTATGCAAAGCAACTGGTACTTCTTTATATATGTTACTTTCATTCCCCTATCACTTCCCCAAAGAGCTGCATTTTCTTCTGGCCAGGAAGAATATATATTAAAAGGAAAAGTAGTGACTTCATTTATATCTGCTGCCTGATATCTTTCAACTCCAAATTTGTCTAATTCACTCTACTGCCAAGATCCTTCTGCTCCTCTTCCTTCTCCCCCTCTACCCTCCATAAATTTACTCTCCTTTAATTTATTCATCCGTTTCTATGTAATCACTTATTAACTCAATTATATGTATTTACTACTATATGGACTACTTTCCTGAATCAGTGCAATCTGTCCTCTTGCTAAAATACAGTTTGCAGCTCTCTTAAGCTCCCCCTCCATTTCTTCTCTCTCCCTCAACCCATCCACTCATTTGTTTATTTGATTTATTCAGTTTTATTTATTCACTCACTAGTTTTTTTCCAATACATTGAGCACTTTCTTGGTGCAATGTGCCATGCTTATTTGTTGGGGATTACAAAGGTAGCATATTCTACCTCAAAGGGCATAGAAATGAAAATTTTCTTTTTAAAAAAACTACAATACAAAGAATAGAGTGGTCATTTGCAAAATAAAATTTTTATTAATTACTGAAGCAGTAAACTCTCAGCTGGGAGGGTCAGGGAAGGCTGAGGAGGGATGGCTACAGATAGAAAGGTTATAAAATTAATAGAGGGAGACAAATGTAAGCTGTATTTTGCCTTCCTTGATTCCTATTTAAAGCAAAATATTAATTAATATTAACGTAGTAGACCTTTAAATTCACAATTGGATATATATTTTTTTCTGCATGCTAGGGCAAAAAGGTCAATTCACAAGAAAACAGACTTAAATTAGAAATGTATTAGGGGATGGTAGGGAGCAGGTCTTATGGCATATCCTTGTTAGAATCTCTTTAGCTCAATCACCTTCAGCTTCAAAATCTGTGACTTTAGTGCTAAACAGTAAGATCACACAATCAGACTCAAAAACACTATAATACCTAAAATCATTGTAAGATATCTAATTTGTATTAATCATGCCATTAGAAAAGTGGAGAAAGTTTCAGTATATGTTATAAAGTTTTTTTAAAAAACAAGAGTAGAATCAATATCCACAAAAGGATCTTCCTGCCTATCCCTGAGAAAATTGCCCTTATCTCTTGAAAAGTGATTTCATGGAGAGAGATTATCACAAGAAAGCTTGAGCCTGTCCCCAGCTTACCACTGCTGAGCACTGCTGTAAATTTATGGCTTAAGGTAGAGGTTTGGCAATACATCGGGGACAATATTCTTTTTCATCTTCTGAGGAGCCATTTGTTTCTTTGGAGATATATCTGCTCCAGATTCATTCCATTTCAAAATTGAGATGCTCCATTCTCTCAGCCAAGATGAACAGGTTCATTTTACACTGTGATCACAATTTAGAGATGCTATTGGATGGGCTGCCAGTGTTTGCTTTGTAATGTTAGGGGCACTCTTTGTTCTAGTCTTAAGGCATGGGTTAGAGCACATAACAGAAACCATGCAGGAAAGACAAAAAGAAGAAAGAGAGGGAGGGAAAGAAGGAAGAAAAAAGAAGGAAAGAAGGAAGGAAGGAAAAAAAGGAAGGAAGGGAACGAGGGAGGTAGGTGGGCAAATAGCAACACCCAACAATCCTGTATCATCAATAGATAGTTGTGGCCTGAAGTATAAATTAACACTATTCTAAGAAAAATCAGGCAAGCAGTGAACTTTGATTCATATGTCTCAGCAGCAGGAAGCTGCCAGGAGCTGGTTATCAAGTGTGACTCATAGGAGAGACACAATACCAGAAGTAACCTTCTCTGGCTAGTAGGATCAATCATGTCTTACTTTTTTCTGGAATCTTTCCGTTTTCAGTGAGGCTGTTTTCATCTACCCAGTTTGTCAGAGCAAACCCTAGGAATCAACACTGATTTCTCTCTTTACTTCTCCTACTACCAATTCACCTCCCAAACCAATCTCCAAATCCTGTTGACTTCACCTCTAAAATACATCCCAAATTTTACAACTTTCATTTCTACTGTTTCCTAGTTTTAGCCTAAATAATTTTCATCTCTTGTCTTTAACAGCTTCCTAATAGATCTTCTTGTTTCCATTATTTCACTTTTGGTCTAATATACCTATAGCAACCAGAGTGATTTTCAAAACTTAATTGAGATTATATAATCTCCTTACTTAAAACCTTCCAAGAGCTTCCAGTACATGTTGAAGAGCTTTCAGGTTCTGTACCATGTCATTAGGACTTCATGTGATCTGGACTCTGCCTACATCACCAGCTTCGCATGATTGGCTCCTTCCTAAATGCACCTTCTCAGAGAAGCCTTCTCTGATCATCTCATTTAGTATCTTTCTACCGAACCAAGTGCTCAGGACAAGAGTAGAGAAGTCGCCTCAAAGAGGCCCTCCTGGAACATTCTACAAAGTAGCCAATCCTCAATCCTCACTCCCTACCCCCAACTACTTTTCATCGTATTACCCTGCCTTATTTTAGATAGGGTTGACAGAACTCAACCCTATCTAAAATTATCTCATGTTCCTTAATTTGTGTATTGTCTATCAGATTTTCTCACCCCAAAGTAGACTGTAAACCGTGTAAGGCAGGACCCGTTCTGTCTTGTTTATCTTTTTATCCTCCGCAATGAGGATCAGAATGAGCATCAGAATGTGACCACAATGCCTGGTTGCCTTCTGATGCTCAATTGGCATTTGTGAAAGATGTGAATAATAATCTTGCAAAACCTTGGCAGAGGTGAGTAACACTACTCTATTAATACCCTGGGAGGCTGAAGTAGAGGATGAGGCGCAGAGAAAGGGGTGAGTAGTCCATCGTTGAACTTGTTATATGTGGCAGTCTCAATTATGTTTGCTTATTAAAGCCTGATAAATATTGGTGGCGTTTTTAGTAGGTTTTAACTAGAAGCAGGGGCTCCTGGAGAGTGCTCAGGCTGAATAGCTGGGTCGCTTGTCTTTCTCACACCTCCCTGGGAGACTTCTCTGTAGAAGACTTCAAGAAAGATCCCTGCACCTTCCACACCTGTTGTAGGAGGTGTGACAGCTATTCCTGAGCCTTAAGTACTCCAGTAAGAGTGAAATGATCTATTTGAGGTGTTCTGCCAAACGGGCTCTAAAAATAATTATACTTTAAAATGTTTTTTTTTCCAGTGAATATGAATGCTTTAAAACTAAGTTTGTAAAAACAAAACAAACAAAACACCTCCTCAATCTCTATTGGGTTAGACACCCAAAGAAAACAACCAGAAGCTGAAATTTTGTGGACAGAACATAAAACGCCTTTTTCCTACTTCTCTGTCCTCTTCTTCCTTCAGTCCTGTTCTTTTTCCTTATCATCCCTGCTTTTACTTGCCTGATCTGTTTTGTCTTGGGGGGATGCCTAATACAATGTGTGATGCTATGGGCTTAGTGAAATGCTTGTCACAGCTCAGCTAGCCTAGCCAAAGGTGCTGGTGGAAGCAAAGGTAAGTTTTCTTTTTTGACATGTCTTTGGTGTCCTTCAAATCTAACACAGTCCATCATTTTGAGCATTTATTAACCATATCATTTAGATATATAATTATATGCATCTTTCACTTTGCCTTTCTAAAGGGGGTAATTTTCATATATTTTATGCATTGTAGAAATTTTGGTTCATGTGAAATGTAGTTTGAAGGGAAATCAAGTTACTGTTTCATTTCCCTCTTTGAAAAAATAGAAAGATGTTCAGGTAAAGCAAAGTGCTTATGATACAGATCTCACCCCCTCCCTCCCCAACCTCCACCCAAGCTAAAGTTCCCAATGGTTCCCCATACACTTTTGGAAACAGAGCTTTGTGGCATATGGAAGGAATTTCTACCCCCTGTGTATGAGCAAAACCATCTGGTTTAGTTGGTTCGGTCAGGTCTTAGAAATACATTGACAAACACGTGTATGTCAGGGGTAACTTGTAGTCTTGCTGCTTATATTGCTCCTGGGGGGAATAACAAATTCATGTAATATGAACAGTCTAGTTTTTAAGAAAATTGAAATAAATTAAAAATAATTAAAATCCAAAGTTCACCTTATGAAGGTGTGTCCCTTTAGTAATGCTCAAATATAGATTTTTAACATACACTCTGATTTTCTGTCTGCCAAAGCAGGGAAAAATCTGATAATATCTGGGTGTCATCTTCCTCCAAGCAATCAGCAATGCATTATCTCCTAATGTTGCTGTTTGATTTCATTATTGGTTCTGACTTCTTGAAGAAATAAGGGTTCCATAGGGTTACTGTAGGATAGGTCAAGAAAAACAGTCTAGTCAGTGTATTTCATCCATGGTATCTTATTCCGTATTCCCCATTCAACAGAGAATTAGGCCATCTTCTGTGAAGCAGAGTCTTACCTCAAAGAGATGGTGCTAAATGAGTTTTCAATGAGGATAGCTTGTGTGAGCATTTGGGTGGTATTACCCAAGGGATTCATTAAAGGCTCTCTGTTCTACAATAGTAAACAATTAAACACTCTATTTTTACGAACTTCTGCATTCCAGGAATCTTTTGCATCTTTATTCCAGGCATGAGTGTCATTACCTGGGAAATTCAACTGAGGAGTGTTAGGCAATTTATTAATATTCTCTACTTAGATCCAGCAGTGATAGTTTAAGCAGCCTCAAGAGAATCAAAGGATTTTTTTTGTGATCAATATTTATTACTTGAACTATAAAAGGGAAAAATACATGTAATACATACAACTAATATGTACCCAGTTGCAGATCATAACTTTCCTAGTTATTAAAAATGCAGGAAAGTTGATGGTTTTGAGATGTTTCTTAAATTCTCACTAGTTTCATTTTAAATTTCAGTGTTTTCTTCTTTTTGTCTGAACCATCCTTTACTTACGTGAATAACTCTTTACATTCATTGCTTCACTGATGCTACTTCACTGGGTTTTTGCTTGAATAGGCCAGAAAAAGTCATCCCTAGACTACATCATCAAGAACAGTTTGTATATTTCAACGTTCAGCTTGTGTCTGCATCTTGCCTTACTTATCAATTCACTTTTATGCCTGGGATACTGATTAGGTTTGCTCCTCCTCTCTCTTTGCTTTGATTTCCTGCTGAGTGTAAACATGACTTTTCCTCTGTAGAATGAGTTGACCTTTTGACTTGATTAAGGATAAATGCCATTGACTCTCCACTTCTGGAGGCCAAGAGTTTTACAAAAATCCCACTGGGACTTATTTATTTATTGTTTGAAAATGAATATCAAATACTATTCCATATCATTTTAATGAGATAGATGTGAATCTTTTTTTTTCTACTTTAAGAATAATAAGAATTGTTGCCGTTGGAGGTATCAAATGTAACTAAATGGTAGGGCATGAGAAGCTTCAGTTTTGTGGGGGTTTTTTTGAGATTGAGTCTCGCTCTGTCGCCGAGGCTGGAGGGCAGTGGTGCAATCTCAGCTCACTGCAAGCTCTGCCTCCCTGGTTCACTCCATTCTCCTGCCTCAGCCTCCCGAGTAGCTGGAACTACAGGCACCTGCCACCATGCCTGGCTAATTTTTTTGTATTTTTAGTAGAGACGGGGTTTCACTGTGTTAGCCAGGATGGTCTCGATCTCCTGACCTCGTGATCCGCCTGCCTCGGCCTCCCAAAATTCTGGGATTACAGGCGTGAGCCACCGCACCTGGCTGGGTGTTTTTTTGTTTTTGTTTTTGTTTTTACATTTTTATTCATTGGCAATCACATTCCAAAGTTTTACAGTCAAATGGACAGTTAAATATTTGTGTTTGAATCTGACCACTGTGAGTATCTCAAGGATACCATAAGAACTGACGGACCTCCAAACGTTAGCATCATTGGACTGAGAGAAAGCTCATTTTATATCTCTATAGGTACTGTGATACCAATGAAGCAATGTTCCCAAACTACTATGTTTGTGTTAGTCATTTTCCTCTTATCTTGTCCCCAATCACAAAAATTAAGCAATGTACAAAAATTGCCTAAAGAACAGATGCCACTTTATAGAAGATGTTTTAAATAGCCCGTACTTGTAGCAGTTCTGCCTTCATAGCTAATATTCTCCACGTCTTTCTTTACTTTTTTCTTTCTTATTGAAGCATTTCCATGTAGAATAAAGAGGATAAAAACATAAAAAAACAAAAACAGATTTGTTTTATCTGAGAACATCTGTTCTTGTTATAAAGAATCCACATGATGTGGTCCATTTTCTTTCAATGCCCTCATTGTTGGCTGTTGTGAAGGCGACTGTTACATCAATGTTAGACCTGAACTTAATAAGATAATGAAGAGTGGCATCTAATCAGTTGAAAATGTGGGGAAATTCTGTTGTAATACATACATTTTATGTAATATTGAGACAAACATACAAAGCAAGATAAGCTGAGATGTAATCTAAAATGGTTTATTGTAGAATTACTTTATTCCTAAGATTCATTGCTCTCATGGCATCACTACCTAATTTTGAGTGCATTTGGTCCTTTAGGTTTCCTTACTAAATGTTCAAGATTCTTGTAAATTTGGGTTGCCCTCGAGCTTTGGGTGCATTCTGAAAATTATTAAATATAAGTTATTTGCTGTGCACATTGTAATTAAAAGAAACTTTTTCACTTTGAAACTCTGTTTATTTTTCAAGAGGAGAATTCCTCCAAACTTGAACTATTACCATAACTCTTATAACCTGCAGAAAATAGGAATACTAATTACTCGAAATTAAAAGGTGTAGTTTGAAATTACCTGGAGATTTATATTCGCCTGAATAAAATATTTTCAGTCTTGGAGAGGACGGAGGAGTGTAGCTAGTGACAGTTACATAATAAGCTTTCAAAATTACTTAGATAAAATATATTGACCCTAATTGATGGTTACCATAGAAACAGACTTATGTAGACATTGATTATTCAAACACTCATTAAACTCCTACTATGCACTTGGCCCTGTGCTCAGTATATGTTGGAGCCAAGTATATGGTTTTCCAAACTATTTCACATATATCCATAGGGATATATTAGCCACTTACATGTTGTATCATATTTTTTCCTAGTCATTTTCAGGAACGGGGCTTTCCACGTATAGATTGACTAATCCAAAAATATTTAATCAGCATCTTTCTTCATGAGCTCAGCTATCCTCCTAGAAAGAGCAAACTTGATCTATCTTCTGCTTCTATGTAATCTTCTTTGTCTTTTAAATTTGCATTTCAGATCAATAACGATATACATCCTAAAAGAATGTGACATTTTCTTCCTTTATTAACTGGATCGTTTTAATGCCTCTGTGTCTCTCTTGCCATCTTTTGCCCCTAAGTACAATTCCTGTTACCCCTGATTCTTTATAGGGTTCACTTGAACCTTAGCTTGAGCATCTGGAGCATGGATCTCTTGAGACAACTTGGTTTATTCCTCTATTTAGTGGCACTTTATATTAGTCATGCTTTTGTCCTGAAAAGTTTCAGTTTTGGAACTTTACATCATTTCAGTTTTTAGGTATTTGGATGCTTTTGGAGGATGATGAACAATGGGAAAAGCCTGGGGGCCCTCACATTCCCTTCAGGAGCATTATTTATGATGGGGCGTAAAACTTGACATTATTACTATTGTAATGCTTACTATCGTGATTTCTATGGTCGTGAATCCTAATAGGACCCTGTGTTAATGGAAATGTCAAGTTAAGGCAGTATGTGTTGCAAAGTTCTTTTCTCATCCTATTGGTGGATACTCTCTAATAGCCAGACTGGTGTATCATGCCAAATGGCCAAATTATTCTAAAGAAAAAATATTATGGTAAATTTCCTATATCTTAAATAAATTCATCTGGATTCTAAGACTGAGAGATTAATGACTGCTAACTACAGCTTCCTGTAAATGATTACTTACTGCCATTGGCATTTGAAAACCTTATATCTAAGATAAAGGAAGGCACTATTTTTTTCATTACTGTGCCATTATACTTTATGTTTGAATTGAGACTTTTGCATTTGGGGACTCCTACGGAGAATCCATTGGATCAGTAAAATTCGAATGGACTTTGGGTGGAATATAATTCCTTGAATGCTGCTGGGTCATGTGCACCAGTGTGGTTTTGACAACCCTGATGCATGAGCACTACTTTCAGAATTGATTCTAACTGTGGCACTTACTACCATCCTTAGGCAAAGGACCAGAGACCTTGTATGCAGGGCAGAAGCTCAATGACAACGAGTGGCACACCGTTCGGGTGGTGCGGAGAGGAAAAAGCCTTAAGTTAACCGTGGATGATGATGTGGCTGAGGGTGAGTATGACTATGGTGAAATTCATCTCTCTTTTCTCTCATAGTCCTCTCGGTCATTGAGTGAGCAAACAGTGTTTTGCAAAACCTTTTATTTTGCATAGTAGAAGTCACAAATCATGTTTTCTATTGACAAACTCAGGCAAGGCTAAGAAGGTCTTCCTCTGTATTTTACAATCCCTTTTCATCAATGTGAGTTATGGAAATTACCTACTAACTATAACTACGTATTTATGGATCTCTCTCCTTAGGCATAGAGTATGTGTCTGCAGAACAGATGTAGGGTTCTACAGATCCTTTTATTATTCAATCATTCAAAAATCACATGTCAATCTCCTCCCATATGCCGGTTCCTTCCATCAGTGAGTGAATCATTCTCTAGTAGAAGAGATGGGCAAACCGGAAATTCAGAACATTACAGGTAAAAGTAAGTACTAAAACAGTGCATGATACTTAGAAGGTGCTGAATAAGGTTTGGTTTAATTAATTACTTTTTAAATCATTATTAATTATTTATTCTGCACCACACACCATTTTACAAGGCACTGAGAATACAGTGGTGAACAAACAAGCAAATCTTTAGCCTGGTGGAATTTACATTTAGGAGGGTGAGGAATAAATTAAGGAACCCATTCGTGTGGAAAGCAACATTCAGAGCTCCACACAATCAATAAGTATTTTGTAAGCATTTGTTCTATGTCAGCAGCATGCTAGAATTGCAGAAGATAAAATGGAAACAGACGAGATTACCTGTTTCCTCAAATAATGAACCAATTAAGCAGATCAGATAGGACTCTGGTATTTGAAAATAGGACCAAAATATAAAATGAGATTCTAATTTTGGTGGGTGAGATTATAATTTGTCAATCAGAAGAGAGAATTACCCATTTGTGCTGGAGAAATCAGGAGTGGTATATAAAGGTAGATCTTCAGACTGAATTTGATGTAATTTATGAAGGCTGAGGTATGAGAGAGGGTATCATCAAGTGTCATTTTACATACTATATCTTTTTTTTTCTCTTTTTTGAGACAGAGTCTCACTCTGTTGCCCAGGCTGGAGTGCAGTGGTGCGATCTTGGCTCACTGCAAGCTCCGCCTCCCTGGTTCACGCCATTCTCCTGCCTCAGCCTCCCGAGTAGCTGGGACTACAGGCACCCGCCACCACGCCTGGCTAATTTTTTGTATTTTTAGTAGAGATGGGGTTTCACCATGTTAGCCAGGATGGTCTCGATCTCCTGACCTCGTGATCCACCCACCTCAGCCTCCCAAAGTGCTGGGATTACAGGCATGAGCCATCACGACTGGCCTTACATGCTATATCTTATAAGTCTTCCCTCTCTGATATTCTAGAGCAGGACACATCTATGAAGCAGAATTCTTATCCATATGGGAAAGAAGATTTGGGGCAGCATGGGATATTACATGTAACACTGTTGCCATCAGATCTGGGCCCTGACATTAACTTGCAGGACGTTAGGAAAGTTAACATTCCTGGGCCTTGTCAAATGCAGTCAGTGGCCTAAGCCATCTCCATGGTTTCTTCTGTGAATAAGACAGTCAGTAGCCCTGGGAGTCTAATACACTCATTGCCACTAAAATGTTTTATGCCTTTGGGATAGATATACTGAACCTCTTTTTCCTAATTTCCTCCTTTTTAAAATTGAAATTCTATTATTTCTATGGGCTTTTCCAGCATGAATATTCTGTAATTTGGGATCTTATAATTTAATTTTATATTCATGAGCCTGAGTTTCTATACTTCTGGAATCAGGAAATATAGTAAGATATGTACGTGCATGTGCAGGTGTGTGTGTGTAGAGAAGGATATCCTGTGGATTAAGGAAGAGCGTCTAGGCACATATCCAGTGCCCAGTAGGCATTAGAAACTGTTAGCTGTGTTAAGCATATCAGCTCCTTTAATCTTCTGTCATTCACTATAGCCTTTAAAGGTAAGTGTTCTTAATGTCATTTAAAGGAAGCATAAAACTTTGAGAGCGTTGTATAATTAAGCTCCAAATCCATGTCAGTGTGATTCCACAAAATCATTCTGCTTGCTGTACTTCAAAATCCATCATAAGAAAATAATTTATCTTGCAATATGGGAAAAATATAATGGAATGGGTTGGAGTGAGGTAGGGAATGCATTAGCTTATTAAAGTCTCCTAAGAAACTTGCAGGAGGTAGACCACAACACTTGACCTCTCCCTCACAAAAACAAAGACAAACAGAAGCACCACAACAATTATCCAAAACACTTTGATTACACGCAGACATAACTTAGAAGTGGGAGGTGAAGTTCCTGGTCTACTTGCCTGGAGCATAAATTCACATTTGAAATGAACATTTTAAAAGAGATGTGCAAATGGTTACACTATTTAGTGCCCACAGCCAACCTGAATTAATTATTCAAGAACTATATGAACTGTTGGTGCATCTGGATCCTGCAAAGGCCCCGGTGATGAGTCACACATCTCTTGCTCACTCCTCTGGGCTTGTCTCTGAAGGGTGATGGGATTCACAGCAGCTTCTGAAAAGCAGCCACGAGATGGCGACCTCACCCTGATCTCTCCTGACAGTGAGTTCCTTTCATTTTCCCTGGAAAATAAATGCTCCAAAAGTATAGTCATAAAGAACTACAGAGCTGAGGGTACTATAATGTGTCTCTCTCAGTCATTATTCTTTTATGAAAACTTTGGAATAAAGGTATTTGTAAATTGCACTTTCTTTTACCACTAATAATTAAAAAGCAGGGCCAAGTCGCGAAATGCCATTATCCAGTAATTTGATTTTTTGAAATTAATGAAGCTCTTTCATTTTCAGACGTGTCC
This sequence comes from Nomascus leucogenys, assembly GCF_006542625.1. Classification (NCBI taxonomy): domain Eukaryota; kingdom Metazoa; phylum Chordata; class Mammalia; order Primates; family Hylobatidae; genus Nomascus; species Nomascus leucogenys. The sequence continues at coordinate 26,609,078 of NC_044402.1, read as the reverse complement.
CCCCTACCCCCCGAACTTCACTGCTGATGGAAGAAAGCAGCCAGAAGGATAAAGAAATTTGAGAGAGGAAAAGTACTGTTTTGCTTATGAGCTACAATCTTGGGTTGCTTTTTACAGTGATAAGGGGTGGGGAAATTTTAATTTTCGTTCACAGAAGTCATAAAATCAGGCAATGAAACGAAAATACCCACAGTCCTCAAGTTATTAAGTAGTATCTCACTGACTTATTTAGTAATCCCTTTAATGTTCTTTAAGGTCCCCCTAGTGTGTTCAATTTCAGCTAGTTTATAGAAATGATGTAAAGAATAGGTCTGACTCACAAGAAATCAAAAGCAAGAATAGAAATACTCCTCAAGCTTGTGTTTATCATTTATTGTAATGTGATTTTGTTCTTGGAAAAGCATTAAGTTCAGTTGACAGTTAATAATAATTGATTGATCTGTGTTTCTATTATTAAGAATACATTACTATACCAAGCACAACTTGAGTTATACTCCTCAGATTTGGGGCCTAATGCTGCATGAACTGCCTCCTCTGCCTAGAACTTCTTGCTAGTACAAAAATTTGCCCTTGCTAGTAGAAAAATTTGACTACACTGGTTCTTGTTGACTTCTCCTGTCCTTATCTACATAGCATATATAGCACCAAGCTGTAAAAAGTCATTTTGCAAAATTTTCCGTTTAAAATTTATTTCTCATAGTAATTTTTAAAAACTTGATAAAATAGGATTGAGGAGTGTTAGGTCAAACAATGAAATGGAGTTCTTTATTGCCAGCCTTATTAGGAGACTTTAATAAGCTAATGTACATTGCAAGTCATTGATAAGTATACAGTATTTAATTTTTTTTTTGGTTCCAGAAACCTTTTTTTACTAAAGTATTTTATACCACACATTTACACGCTTTTAAAAAATGCTGATATTATGGAGAAAGGGATGTGGGACCAGCAGAGCTAGGGAATTGTGGACAAACTATGAAGATTCTTGACTGGTACTCTATAAGCCTTCGTTTTCTTAACTTCTCTCCCCAAGTCTAAGAGCCACGAAAGGTCACTTTGCTTCCTCTCAGCGTTTCCCATTATTCTTTTTTGCTGAGCTCTTAGTTTTGGCCAGGAACCTCATGTGTAGAAATGGTGAGGACCCAAGCCTTGACCACAAAGCAAATGTCTTAAATATAAACCCCTCCCCCGGGAGTTAGGAACGCTGGCTGTGCTCAGACCCCTTTGGTAGCCACTGTGGGACATATAGAAGACACAAGAGGTGGCCTCTACTTAAAAAGAGCCCACATTCTCACAAAAAAAAGAGAAAAACGGTAAGTGAAATGACCACAATATGATTCAATCATTTCAGAGGGAGAGAGAGAAATGAATGCGGCATAATTAGTAATAGCGCACAGTTTAAGCCATAGGCACTCTATTAAGTACTTTACTTGTATTGATACTTTTAACCCTGCTAACTTCATACCTGTTTTACAGATGGGAATCTGAGGCATAGAAACATTCAATAACTCCCCCAGGGTAACCCAGTGAAGAAGTCTTGGAGGCAGAATGCAAAGTCAGGCAGTACAGCCCTGGACTCTCCATGCTCATCCTCTAGATGCTATAAGCTACTGCTTGAACCTGGCCAGAATTTTCCATATGTCCTTCATCACTCTAAGAGCTGGTTTATAGACTGCTTGTTGGCCATCAGTGAAATATGGAAGTGAATGTGTGACAAGGAGGCAAGGCAACAATGCTGCTTTAGGAAAGGTGCTGGATATATTACCCATGAATTAGATGGAATGACGTTCTGATACTGGGCCATAGGGAAGAAGTAAGAACTCCTTACAACAGCTTCTACATGGAAATTTCACCAGTTAAATTCTACCTACTGCTTTTCTTGGGCAGTGATGTGAGGAATAAGTCAAACCTTTTTTCCAAAGACAGTTCATTGTGCTAGTAAAGATACGGGCTTTGGAATTAGCACACCTGGGTTCAATGTAGGGGTCTACCATTTACCACCTGCATGAATCTTGATCAAACTGCTTAACCTCTACAAGCTAAATGTCCTAACCTCTAAAGCAAGAGAAAGATACTTATCTACAATTTTATTGGGATAATGACATTTCATAGTGATTATGCAATATTTAGCACAATGCCTGCCTTATATGGAATTTTCAGTAGTCTTGGTTTTGGCTTGTTATCGTTACTTCTCTTTCCCCTGAAGTTTGAAAGAAGCTGCTGTGAGGTATGAATATATTTGCCCCTTAAGTGGAAAGTAGGTTCGGTTTGCAGACAGCATTCAGAGGAGATGAGTGAAAGGTTTCCATCACTACTATTGATTAAATGACACGCAGATTTAAAAAAAATTATTTTGTTAGTTTGGCACAGGTTTCAAACTTTCAGCAATCACTCATGCTTTGCGCAGGTGCAATAATATACTTATTTTTTGAAGTCTCCATCAACAAAGGAGTAAGTTCCTTTAGCACAGAGTGAAGCCAATTTTTTTTTTTTTTTTTTTTTTTGCCCCTGAGACAGAGTCTCACTTTGTTGCCCAGGCTGGGGTGCAGTGGCATGATCTCGGCTCACTTCAAGCTCTGCCTCCTGGGTTCAAGCAATTATCTTGCCTCTGCCTCCCAAGTAGCTGGGACTACAGGCGTGTGCCACCATGCCAGGCTAATTTTTTGTAGTTTTAATAGAGACAGTGTTTCACCATGTTAGCCAGGATGGTCTCTATCTCCTGACCTCGTGATCCACCCGCCTCGACCTCCCAAGGGAATTCCTTTTCTAATTTGATCCCACACGGCCTTCTTCCCCTCCCCTAGCCAACTTTTAGGTGCGGCTTCTGTGTGGAGTCATCGTGAACTCTCAGTTTGTGTTCCTGGGCTAAGCTCTTAAATCCACCATTAACTTCACTTCTTGTACTTATCCACGTCCATGCTCAGTCTCTCTGCTGTCTCCTATCTCAGTAAACACTTTTTTTTTTTTGCTGTAAAAAATTAATTTTCTAGTGAGCAGAATTTCCCAACCCCTCAATCCTGGAGGTCAGTTCATCCAGAATTTCTCTCAAAGCTCTCGACTTTAAAATTGCATCTTCAGATTCCTTTTGGAACACCAGTCTTCACCAGAGATTCTCCATTCTCACTTCTTAGTTCTCATCTTAGACTTTTTTCTTTGTAAAATAAGAATTAGCATGACTAGCAGCATCATCATAGTTCAGTTTCTGTGTTTCCATGGATTTTGATTATGACTCCCCCTCCCCATCATTTTCCAGCCCAGCTCCCCTTCCTGGTAGGAGTAGCTATAGCCAGTTTGACAATAGATGTTTCTTTCAGTCATTTTATTAATTTAGAGCATGTAAATTTAGGTTATGTTGCTTTGCATTTTCACAGCCAGTCTGATTTTTAACACTAAGCAATTTTATTTCCTAGTTGTTAGCAGATTTATGTTGCATTTTGATTTTTATATTTAAGTTAACCAACATCGTTTTTTCTTATATTAAGAGAGTGATTTGTCACTAGTTGTCAAAACACCGCATAGAAGCTCATAACATGTAAATCTAATTTTTGTGCTTATAGGGAATATGAGAAATTTTATTTTTATTTTTTTTAGAGATAGCATCTCGCTGTGTTACCTAGGCTGGAGTGCAGCCTCAAACTCTTGGGCTCCAGTGATCCTCCTTCCTTAGCCTCCTGAGTAGCTAGCACTACAGGTGCATAACTCTATGCCTGGCTAATATTGTTTTTAAATTTGTAGAGACTGGGTCTTGCTATATTGCCCAGGCTGGTCTTGAACTCCTAGCCTCAAGCAATCTTTCTGTCTCGGCCTCCCAAAGTGCTGGGATTACAGGCATGAACCACTGTCTCCAGCCAATTCTTTTTTTTTTTTTTTTTTTTTTGAGACCGAGTCTCACTCTGTCGTCCAGGCTGGAGTGCAGTGGTGCAATCTCGGCTCACTGCAAGCTCCGCCTCCCGGGTTCACGCCATTCTCCTGCCTCAGCCTCTCCGAGTAGCTGGGACTACAGGCGCCCGCCACCACGCCCGGCTAATTTTTTGTATTTTTAGTAGAGACGGGGTTTCACCGTGGTCTTGATCTCCTGACCTCGTGATCCGCCCGCCTCAGCCTCCCAAAGTGCTGGGATTACAAGCGTGAGCCATTGCGCCCGGCCGTCTCCAGCCAATTCTTTAAATTAGGTCTGAGATTTTTCCGAAAGAGGTAAAACCAATATTGAGCATTTAAGGGTACGGTCTGGTTTAGTCTCCCAGATACTGAAGTTTCAGAGACCTAAGAAAATACAATCCTCCCTTTTCTTGTCACTGGAATTCTGAGCCAATAGAGAAAATATTGCAATGAGGATGGAAGGCAAATATCATTTTAATTAGTAATAACACACATTAATAGTATTGCTTACACCCACGGAACTTCAGAATTAGACAGAATTGCCCACTTGAATAGTAGTTCAGAACTGGGCAGACATCCTTTGTGGAAGCAAGGCTTGCTCCTGTAACACCCATTCTATGGATGCATGCAGTAGAATGGACAATTCTGAAGGCAGCTTGCTCCAGCAAAGAGAAACAGGAGGTGTTAGGGGCTGAGCTAAGCATACACAGCTTCTCTTTGCAGATTATCCTTAATATTTCTGATTATGTCACTTCTTCAGGAAAGTTGTTAAAGGGGAAATAAAGAGATGCTATCAGTCTTGCTAATGGAGTTTCTTCAATGTAGAAGGTAACAACAAGAGAGGACAGGAAGAAAGAATTCCCCCTCTAATGCTTGGCAGTAGAACATGGTTTGTTATGTTTTAACATGATTTTTCTCTATAAATGTTGAGGAAGCCAATTTCTACTCTGGCTGCATTAATGATGTTTTTCTTTATTTTGTTATTAAAATTTCCAGTCTCTTTGTATTTATTTCAAGCCCTCCTTATCCCCTCTGCCCTAGTCACTCACCACTTCTAGGTAAAATAGGTAATAAAAGTTCTAAATAGTTCGTTTGTATCAGCTGAAGATATTTCCGTTGTGAATGTCAGAAACCCAACTCAAATGCTTTTAGCATGAAAGGGAGTCTATTGCCACACAGTTTGAAAAAGCCGGGAGGTGCCTGGCTTGATCCAGAGTCTCAAAGGACAGCACAAATGATTCTCTTCATTTTGTCATTGTCTTCTGGGTTGCTAGTCCTCTGATCCCTCTGATTTTCTTATAGTCTCCAGGAACTCAAAGCTTGCTTCTTACCCCTCCAGCAATCCTCGCTTGCAAAGAATGCCTCTTTCCTAAGTGTACCAGCAAGAGTTCTGGAGCTGAGTGTGGCTGGGCTGGCTTGGGTTGTTGCCAGTTCTAAGGGTGGTCCCTAAATCAGCCACAAGAGCATCACTTTGGAACTTGTTAGAAATGCAGATTCTCAGCCCTCACCCCAGACTTTTGAATTCTAAACTCTGAGGCCCTAAGACCCCCAGGTGATTCTGATACACCCTAAAGTGTAATGACCGCTTTTTTAGTCTGTAGTCCAAAGTCTGTGATAGTTAGGGAGGTAAAATACATTGAGTGGTCTAGGCTGAGTAGCTTGATTAGGGTCAACTTTATCCAGTTCAGGTGGTTGAAAGGTCAAGAGGGGTGGGTAGCTTCCTAAAGAAAAATTATGTGTTATTATAAGATAAAGTAACGGTTGCTGGGCAGGTAAAGTCAGCTGATATTCTATAATAGAATCCTTCCCACAAATACTAAGTGGTGAGTTATTACAAGAAAAAATACTTAGTAGTGAATGCCCAAGACTTGTTTGTTGTGTCTTTACAAGGGTCAGAGCAAAAAGGCCTTTCTTCTTATAGTGTATATTAGTGTCCAGTGATTCTCCTGAATGGAGGATACCAATAGTTTTATCCTTTAGCCTGGGTTACTCATGACCTCATATTTCCCCTTATATGATGAGCCGTGCTGAGCAGCTGCATGAGAGCATGGGATTCAGAACATGTAATTTGGGCAAGGCTAGTCCTCAGCGCCCGGATTGAGGCCAAGTAAGGTATCTACCACACTGAGTATTTGGTTTTCTGGAACTCACCCAAGAAAACTGAATATTCTGTGTGGAAACAAGTTACACCCAAAAAATATACTTGAGAGTGTTTTGATGAATGATGGTAACTTCTTCTGTTTGTACCTCATTTACAATTTTCACAGGTACAATGGTGGGAGACCATACCCGTTTGGAGTTCCACAACATTGAAACAGGAATCATGACTGAGAAACGTTACATCTCCGTTGTCCCCTCCAGCTTCATTGGCCATCTGCAGAGCCTCATGTTTAATGGCCTTCTCTACATTGACTTGTGCAAAAATGGTGACATTGATTATTGTGAGCTGAAGGCTCGTTTTGGACTAAGGAACATCATTGCTGACCCTGTCACCTTTAAGACCAAGAGCAGCTACCTGAGCCTTGCTACTCTTCAGGCTTACACCTCCATGCACCTCTTCTTCCAGTTCAAGACCACCTCACCAGATGGCTTCATTCTCTTCAATAGTGGTGATGGCAATGACTTCATTGCAGTCGAGCTTGTCAAGGGGTAAGTAGAAGGGATAATGACTTACGTTGGACACCTTTAATCTGCTGAAGCTCTATGTAAAATATGGACATAAAAATAACTTGTCTATTCTACTCCCTACCCTTCATTCCTGACACATTCTTGAATCTTCCTTGATTAAATGGATCCATAAAGTTATTAGGTCTGGAAAGGAGAGAGGCTCATGATTTAATTTAAAGGTCTTCCACTAACTCAACACTAACAGACTTTTTACTATGAAATGTAGCCCTCTAAAACTATAGAAGAAAAGCTTATTTTTGCAAAAGAGGGCTATGATTTGTGTTGCATCTAATTCTTGAGTATTACTAACTACAACCACCCAATTTATACCAAAAGATGAAACACGTATTTTAAATCCTACCGTTAGCCCATATATGCAAGCTTTTAGAAGCTGCCCTTTCCTCAAGACATTTTACTACCATGTATTAGAAAATAGTCAAAACAAAAACCAAAACAGATTAATGGTTGACGATGAATTTAAAAGTCACCCCCTTATGTTTTGTAGTATACAACCTGGGCTACTTTGAGTCTGGAGACTATTAGTAGGTAGTGTTAATGAAATGGACTCGATGAGTATGGAATTATAGTGAAGCATGATAGGATAAAATCTGACTATTCTTGTAACCTCATATCAAGATTTAAACTATTCCTGCATTATGCCAATTAGCACAGGGGATTTGAAGCCCCCTATGTCAGTTACACACATATAGCCATTAAACCACTTCAGGGATTTTCCAATTATTGTTTTTTTTTTTTTTTCCCTAGGTATATACACTACGTTTTTGACCTCGGAAACGGTCCCAATGTGATCAAAGGCAACAGTGACCGCCCCCTGAACGACAACCAGTGGCACAATGTCGTCATCACTCGGGATAATAGTAACACTCATAGCCTGAAAGTGGACACCAAAGTGGTCACTCAGGTTATCAATGGTGCCAAAAATCTGGATTTGAAAGGTAAACCTTGTAAAGAAATTTAGTTTTTAATAGAGCTTTTCTTACAATAGGTAGACTGTTTCCGGAGGCAAATCACAGGTTCAGAGTGCCATGCATTTTTGATACATCATCCATATCCTGTTTTAACAATGTTGAATTATCCTGTAATGCAATTTTTTCCGTTTTTACTTAGACGACTCATCAAGGAATCATTCATTTTCTCTGATAACCTCGGGAATGTCATGCTGTGGGGGCTGAGAGATGACAGGATAAGTGTCAAAGTGTGTGAGGGGCCATAATACAGAGGAAGGAATATAGGCTTTGGAATTTCAGCTGAATCATTTAATGTCTGGTGTCATCAGTAAACTGTCTTAGCCTTGTTCAGCTTACATTTACTTTTCTCTGCAAAATGAGGATAGTAATTGTTAGTTTCTGTATAGGTTATGATAAGTTTTGATGGAATGTCTGTAAAACCCTCAGCATATTATTGGTAAGAAGCACATAAAAAGCACTCAATAAATGCTTGCTTTGTTGACAATATTGTTAATCTTTACTCCATCTATGATGATTAAATTTTTGAGATGATATATATAAAATGTATGACACATAATAAATGTTGATTTCCTTTTTTTGCAGGGTAGAAACTCTGGTGCTTATCTCATTTATGCTGTTCCCCCCCCAGCTATCTTATCCCTTATCTGATGAATTATCTCAAGTGTATCAAACTAGTTGACATGGTCACCACATCCTTTACTCATTCTCTTTTGCTACTTACTTTCCTTTTCAGGTGATCTCTACATGGCTGGTCTGGCCCAAGGCATGTACAGCAACCTCCCAAAGCTCGTGGCCTCTCGAGATGGCTTTCAGGGCTGTCTGGCATCAGTGGACTTGAATGGACGCCTGCCAGACCTCATCAATGATGCTCTTCATCGGAGCGGACAGATCGAGCGTGGCTGTGAAGGTACAACCTGTTTTTTTCTTGTTAAGCTACAGCCTTGTTGCAAGCACCAAGCCTCTTTGCTTCCTCTGCCAGTGCCTCCTTCCTCAGTTGACCAGTTCTGTCTCATTCTCATTTGCCATGTGACATTGCATCACCATCAGTGTCATCTTGTCACTGGTTTAGTATGTCAAGACATGTGCCACAGGCTCCAGGAATGTATGTTGGCAGATGTTTTCTGAGTATCACATACTTACCAATAAAAATAAAATAAAATAAAAAACTTCCCTGGCATTGACATCAGGCTTCTTCCAATGTGTACCTTGGCTTCCAGAATGGCTGAAAGAGCACTGGAGACTTTTATTGATACTTTAAAACATGATGAGGGGAAAATCAGAGATTTTATGTATGTGTCACTAATTAATAAAATGTTTCTTATTTTGGCTGATAGTGACTGCATTATTTAATGCAAATCTAGCAGGTGATAGGAAAACGATGTCCAAATGCCATGATGATGGAAGGGAACTAACATTTATTAAGTACTTACTAGTTATCAGGCATTGCTAGGCAGTTCTTTAGGGTGGTAAAATGGAACATTATGGGCTTTGATATTAGAAAGACCTGGATTCAGCTCCAGGTAGTAGCTCTTGTTAGCTATGTGACATTTGGAAGGTGATGTAACTTCTCTAAGCTATATCTTTCTTACCTATAAAACAGGGCAATAAAACTTACCTTGAATGTAAGGAAATCAGAAATACACATAAAATGCCTGGTATGTAGTAGGTACTCGATGAATGGTAGGATTATTGTTTACAAATATTATTTTATGTCAAACATGTAATAATACTGCATGTCTACCCATGCAGCACAACAAACCATGCTCAGCCTGTTCCTGTAGATGATCCACTGTCTCTAGAGATATTAAATGAATTTTACAGGTCTTCCTGAATCCAACAATTATTTGCAATGTAAACAATCTAGTTTTAACCAGCAGATGGCAGAAGTGAACACATTCAGCCTTCCCTAGTAGCCTTGGGTTGGCTGAAAACGTGACTCTTACCTAACTTGAAAGGCAAAAAAGTTGCCTGACCAAGGATCTATGTAATTATTTCCTTTTTTTCTTTTTGAGCCTTTTGGTTGAGCCTTATGGTCCTGTGTTTGTGCAATATATTGTGTTTCCTTGTATCAGTTGTTAATTTACCACATCAAATCTGTTCATTCCTCTTCTGTGTTCAACTTCATGTATCGCTTCTGTTCTTAAACAGCTTCCATCTGGGTTCGCTCATCATCGTAAACACACTTTTATAAAAGCTTCCTGTCAGCTTATCAGGCTGACTTGGAGTTATGGAAATTGTTTCCCTTTGCCTAAGAGTTATTTTTGTATTTTGCACTAGTAATAGGAATGTTCATTCCTATAACCCACTCCATTTTTCCTTTATCCAGAAATATTTCTTAAATTCTCTTGGCCAAATATGGTGTTTGTAGTATGTAGTGTGTGTGTGTGTGTGTGTGTGTGTGTGTGTGTGTATATAAAGGGACAGGAGGTTGGGAATCACTAAGCCCTTAAAGCAGCCACTTTGCTCCTAGAAATGAAAAATTTCATTCAATCAAGGATTTTTGTCTCCTTGGCTTGCTTTTAGTTCTTTTGTGTATTAAAGGGCAATCCTGGAATAGATGTAGTATTTGGAATTAAATTGAATATAGTAGTTTAGAAGATTGTGGAATGGCAGTAATTCCTTTTATCCTGGAGTAATTAATCATATGAAGTCAAATCACAATATAAGAGCACATATTAGAAAGCATAAGATACTGGTCAAATGTTACATAATTTTTATCATGCCATCAGTTCTTCAGATTTAAAAGTTAACAGGAATCATCCATTTAACTCTATGTCAATGTTTTCCAATAGATACATGTAACACATGCAATTATAAATTTCCTAGTAGCTACATTTTAAAAAGGTATAAAGTAACAGGTCAAATTTATTTTAATTTTGTATTTTATTCAATTTAACTAAATATACCCAAAATATTATTTCAGAATGTAATAGAGATAAAATTATCAATATTTTACACTTTTTTTCGTATTAAGCCTCTAAACTTGAGTATGTATTTTATACTTGCAGCACACCTCAACTCAGGGGCTACATGCATTTAAAGTGCTCAATACACATGTCAATGGCTACTGTATTGGTAGTACAGGTATACAGAATACAAAAATTAAGGTGTAAATAAATAAAGCTATAGTATTGGATTAAAAGGAGGTCTAAACTTTATAAAAGGGTACTAAAATGTATAATATAAAGGGAGAATGACCTCACTTAAGAGAGTTTTAAGAGAAGCAGTAAGAGCATCAGCAAAAAGAAATTACATAACGAGTTGGGGAAAATGTCCCTACCCCTATCTACAGCTCTATGTGCAGTTTGGCATTACTCATCACATGCATTAAAGAGAGCTCTGACCTTCCTCTGAGTATGGTTGATTGTTCAAAGCCGGATATTGTGGCTTGATGGCTCCACCATCTGAATCTATGGTGAGTCCCATGAGCCTAATAGCACTGCACTCTATTGCCATGGAGATAATTACAACGGTTACCCACTGAGCATTATGCCTACCCCGCTGGGTGGGATGAAGTGGAGGGTGAGTGCTGAGGCAAGAAAGTCCTTGTTGATTGTACACAAATGACTTGGATAATTAGCCTAAGTGGCCAGGAAAAATGGCCCAAAGTGGGTTAAGGCATAAATTACTGTCATTGGAAGTTTGTACCACTGTGAATAAGCCCTTGCAAGAGACCCCAGGAGCGTTTTAGGGTTCTGTGTAAGATGGTGGGGAGGTAAAGGGAGAGCACAGAACATTGGAGACACTGCAAAAAGGCATCATTTTTATTCTGAATCTCTTGTGTAGAGCATGAGACCCCCAAGAAGGCCTTTGAGCATTAGGTAGTATGAGGACCACAGGAAACAGAACATGTTTCCTAATTTATCATTTCTTTTGTTTAGAATAGTAAACAAATAGGGGATGAGGTTTTATAACTAAGAACTAAGACCAGAATCTCTTCAAGATATGTTTTATTCTAGCAAATCTAGAATACACAGATAAACATACACACACACACACACACACACACAGATAGATAAATATCTGTATCTATCTACATTTAATATGTGTTTCTATCAAAGTCATTGACAATGACACTTTAACATCCCTAGGTAGTAAATGTATTACCTTCCCTATTATATCAGACCCGTGACAGCAGGTAAAATAAAAGGCAAAAGAGTCCAAAATTATATTTATTTATTTTATTGATTGATCGAGTGAGTGAGTGAGATGGAGTTTTGCTCTTGTTGCCCAGGCTGGAGTGCAGTGGCGTGATCTTGGCTCACTGCATCCTCCACCTCCCAGCTTCAAGCGATTCTCCTGCCTCAGCCTCCCGAGTAGCTGGGATTACAGGTGCCTGCCACCATACCCGGCTAATTTTTGTATTTTTAGTAGAGATGGGGTTTTACCATGTTGGCCAGGCTGGTCTTGAACTCTTGACCTCAGGTGATCCGCCCGCCTCGGCCTCCCAAAGTGCTAGCAAAATTATTTAAAAACATACTAATTTACTACTCTTCAGCTCTCAAGTATAAGTAGCAAAAAAGAAAAAAATCTTGAAACTAGTATTTGATTTTATGTCTCTGATAGATGCAAAGTGTATAATTTAGATATTAAGTGCAATTTCTGGGCAACTCCTAGTCAACATTTAGTTGTAACTTGATACCTCTCAATTTAAGCTAGGGTTTTTTAAAAAATCATACCTGATTTAATACGTGGCTGGTAAATGTATCTTCCTATATTGAGGCCAGCTTTGCTGCAGAGGCCAAGGCATGATCAGCTAGAAATGTGGTTTCACAATTGCAGATGATAAACATCTGAAAGAAATACACGTGCTTTGTTTTGAAACTGGCATGAATAAATAAAAATGACATTAGTCTGGTGCCCTTTTGCCCACAACTATTTGGGTTTGGATATATTTTTAAAATTAAACAAATTGAGCATTTTGGTGTTCCCAAATCACCATGATCCAAATGTCTAATTCTAGTGCCAAATTCCTGGGTGGTGTTTGCAAGAGGGCACAAGGGGTACACTCAAGTGACTCTTTCATGCTCAACTCCTAATGTTTAGAATTGTTTCTGTGGGCTCCATCTGATTGCACACACGTGTTTTTCAGTCTGACCATGCACTCCCCGAGGTTGGCTGTGTGGATGTGAGAAAGCTCTTGTTGCCCGTTGCCTGTGCTTTGTCAAGTCTGATGCGCCCCTGCCCTGCTCTGCTGACTTGGCTCTGAGGAGGCCGGCTCTGTTCCTGGTCTGCGTGTCCCTCTCTGCCCTACTCCTTAACCTCGTCTTTGCTGTCTCTGGTGAACCTGTAGAGCATTTCAATTGTCTGTCTGAGTGATGGTTATGCAGATTGCGTTTTCATTTCTGTAATGTTATCCTGGTTTATTCTACCTCTTACTAACCTCTGGTTATTGTTTTCGCTTTTTCTGTTCTTTTGCTAACAAAGTTGCGTTGACCAAAGCTGACCTGCAAGGTAGAGAAGGTTCTTGTTCCCATTACCACTTTGGACTGAAAGATGCCCTGTGTAACCCTTGGTATCTTTTCTTTAGAGATCTTCAAGCTGTCACACCTCTTGGACAGCAGCAATTGTGGGGAGGTGGCTGAACCCTGTGTTCTTCTGAAAGGGTGACAGATAACCCAGATCAATGCAAGAAAAATAGCTATCAAGAGGAGACCTCATGGGGGAAGAAACATGATTCCATTTTGGGGGGTAGCAAAGAGTTTTGACAGCATCCCATAATGTGACTATCCACAAACACATTAATTTACTCTGGAAATGATGAATACCTCTCCAAGTAGTTGCCATGGAGCGGTTGGCTCCTCTTAATTTATTCACCATAGATAGAAGAAAGAGCTTGGAATGAAAAAAAAAAAAAGGCCAATTGAGCCCTTAATTTATTATTTTCTGGGTCAGGGAGGTCATTTTCTAGAGCAGGACATTTAAGTACTTGGGCTTTATGAAAGAGAATGTCATTTTCTCTTAACTAGTTTTTTTTTTTTTTTTTGAGACGGAGTCTCGCTCTGTCGCCCAGGCTGGAGTGCAGTGGCGCAATCTCGGTTCACTGCAAGCTCCGCCTCCTGGGTTCACGCCATTCTCCTGCCTCAGCCTCCCAAGTAGCTGGGACTACAGGCGCCCACCACCACGCCCGGCTAATTTTTTGTATTTTTAGTAGAGACGGGGTTTCACCGTGGTCTCGATCTCCTGACCTCGTGATCCGCCCGCCTTGGCCTCCCAAAGTGCTGGGATTACAAGCATGAGCCACCGCGCTCGGCTTCTCTTAACTAGTTTTAAAGTTTTAAATATTTCTGGGCATTTGGGAGACATTAATGTCATTAAAATGTTTCAGAGATTTATATTTTCTATTGGGGATTTTAGTTGAGCACTTTAATTTCCTGTTTTGTGATCTCAGGAGAAAAGTACTCTTGAGGAAGAAGATGATCTGTCATTTTAATACTGAATACCCTATAAAATACCATACATGAGATGTTAGTGAGTATCTATTGCAGGAACTACTTTGTCCACTATTCAAAGAGGCATCTTACAAAGTCAGTAATGGCCCACTGATCCTATGGTGTCAGGCTGCTATGACTCAGAATAACAAGGGAGGAACAAGCATTTTAGGTGTCTTTTGGCTGATTGTCAAGCAGGAGACTGAGCCTCATGACCTCTGCTGAGTTTGCAGTCAGTCCAAATTGTTAGAAGTGGTTAAGGCAAAGGTAAAGTTCAAAAAATTACTTTTCATCTAAAAAGATCATTGACTTTGCCGTGACTTACTTGTTATATGCCATGTAGCTAACCAGTACAAGCGCCTATCTCTCCAGAAGACGCCCACCAATAAAGACTCTCTCTCACTATTTTACCATAACTTTGTTTTTCTTTATTGCCTCTTAGCAGATTCACATATATTTTAGTATATATTTGAATTAAATAAAAGAATATACACTAGTTAGGACTTAAAGTCAGAGGAAGCTTTACAATAGCTTTCAGTTTCAAAGTATAGAGGGCCCTTGTGGCAATACTGTTGTTTTAGACATTATGTTTAATTGTCAAGAAAGATCCACTATATATTACTCTGTAAATGGAAAGGAGAGAGAAGCGGGCAGGATTTGATCTGCAATGCAAGACAATCCAAGGAGGTTGAAGCTCCTTAGGCCTGGATTTAGCAGATTAAACTAGACAACTACATCTCTTCCCTGACTTTACTATTACGCAGGGTAAGAACTATATGGATTTTGAATTCCCAGAGCTTAGCATATTCTCTCACCTAGAGAATCCAGACATGGCAAAATAATCTGAAAGTTCTAATCCAAAGGAATAATGGTTTGTAGGGAGAAGTGAGTGATTGATTTCTATGCCTAAAGTAAATTGTTCACCAAAGCGTAGATACAGATTTAGGGACATAGTGGTTTGGAATATCTTGATGTTTCCTTTTATGGAAGCAGTCTAGGCATCGATATGGTTTTAACATTATTACTCCATTCGCACGAACTTTCCTCCATTCTTGTAATGACTTGATAGACTGTTTGTTTGTGGCAGGAGCTGCTATTCTTTTCAATTATTTGGGGCCGTCTTACTCTTTCCCTGTTTTATACGAAAAGCTTTTAGTTTTTTGTTTCCTAACATTGGGGTGTGGACTATTACTCACAAGCTGGCTTTTTCAGCTACAACCTGTGAGTATAGATAGTACTAATTACCATGAAGTATGAAGGGTAGTGAAGACATATGACAAGGAAATGAGGCAGTCGGAAGCCTAGACAAAAATGTATTCAGAAGGAAATATAACAATGAGGTGTAAGAAGTGACGTAATGAGTCTAGATGAGTCAACAGCTTAAGTCCTCTTGTTATTGTGTGGTTGGGGTAGTGTTTTATTTTTTATTTAAAAAATTTTGACTTCTCCAGTGAATGTGTTGTTGAATTTAACAGGAAGTTAGTGTCAGCTATGCCTGTGTATCAGGGACTAGGTACTAGGGATGCTAGGATACTACAGTTGAGATGCAGTCTCTAACTTCTAAGAATTCCACAGGCGATCAGCCAATAATTACAATGCAAAGTGAAAACTGCTATCCTAGAGATATGTGTCCTGCCATGTGAGCATGAAGGAACACACTGGATCGTGTAGGGTCGTGGTGGTCATGGGGAGTGCTCAGGGGATATCTTCTCAGACAGAGTTTGAGCTGAGTCTGAAGGACAAGCACGTTTTAGATGAATGAACGATGGAAGCACATTCGAGAGCTTGGCTTATTTAGGAACCTACAACAAGCTCAATGTGGCTGAAATAATGTCCGTGTGGGGATATGGTAGCAGATGAAATGGGAGTGGTAGGATAGAGACAGGTGATGACAGACTTTTCCTGTAAGGAGTTGGACTTTATCCCAAGGATGCTGTAAGGAGGACAGAGATTTGGGTTAGATTTTCATTTTATCAAGATCACTCTGACACTAGAATGGAGAAGGAGTGATGCAGACAGAAATTAGAAACAGAGAGCAGAGTCAGGAGTGAAGCAGCATATTCCGAGACAGAGGGAAAGACATGCCCCCAGTGCCTATTACTTTACTCGGTCAAGGAGGTAAACAAGTTTCCCTTTCGCATGAAACCTCGAAGAGCTAGAAAGAAAGTGAACTCTTTCTCCTGTTTGCTGCACACCCCTCTCCACTGCTACACTGTTGTTCTGGTTAGTAGCACATATATTTTCACATTATGACAAAAGATATCAAGGAAGAAGTTTACTAACTTTCCTGGTTTCAGGCCAGAATCTACATCTCTCTAGGTCAATAGAGGAGATAGGAGCTCTCCACAGTACTCCTGTCATCCACAGGAGGGAGGTTGCCTTGCTGAGCAGTGCAGTCTTTGTATCAGTGTACTTCGGACAGAATGACAGTTTCTACAGAACATTCAAAAGTAACTTTCTAATTCCTTTTTGTTTTTAAGAAGGGTATTAGTGGAAAGGAAGAGATTTCCTAAAAGCCTGTTCATGGAAGAAAGGAGCTGCAGAACGATAAAAGAAATATTAGGATTGACCTGTTGGGCGTGAGGCAGATGACATAAACTATGAGAAATGAAAGAATAACTCTTTTTTGTATTAGGTGATTAATTAGAATCTTCGTATTCCACCTTTAATTATAACTTCTTTTAGCAGGTTTTATTTCTGAAGTTTAATGACTTTTTTTCTAGAAATGTAAGGTGTTCCTCTGCCCAGATGTGAACAGGTGGTCAGGGGATCCAGGATCCATTGGATCTGGGTGCTAAGTGCTGGCTATTTTGAGAAAGTCAATCAATGTATTGGGTTCAGATGCCTTGGAAATCTCAAGATTCTTTAAAGGCATTTTAGAACAGAGTTAGAATTAGTCAAACACCTTTAGTAGGTAAAGGAAATTTTAATTCCCCAACTGTCTTTACTATGATGAATATTGTCCTCCACCTCATTTTCTCCCAAATTGAAGATTGTGTCACGTTCTCCATTGTATTTTTTGTTATAAAATATAGTACTTGACCTGCTATAAGTTCTTCAAAATGATTTCAATTGTGGAAAATAATAAGAGAGACATAAATTACAGTGAACTTCCCATTATTGTTCTTGTGTCTTTCCACATTATACAAGAGAGGCGTACAACACAACTGTGTCAGTGTGGCAGACTACCATAATGCATCTTGTTTCTGGACTCCTCATCAACTGTACACCTAACTTAAGTGGGAGGAGGAAACCTGATTATTGTCCTTTCCAGCAGAATTGCTGATGATCTTTATTGAGAGTCTCCTTGATGAAGGTGTACACTAAGGACTTGGCAGGTTTTATCTCCATTGTGACTACAACGTTACCTGATAGATACTGTTGTCTCTGTTTCATAGGTGACTTTATAGGTCTTGCATGTGTTCTTTCATTTAATCCTCACACCATATGATGCAGTAGAAATACATATCTCCCTTATACAGATGGGGACCCTGAGGTTTAGAGTTTATATCACCAGCCCAAGGTCACATTACTAGTAAGTGATTAAACTGGATTTTAAAGACCATGACCTTTTGCCTATTATGCCATATAGTGTGAGTCTGGATTTGCTTATTTCCAAAGCGGAAAGAGTACATAGATGACCAGAGAGTATCTGAGAGTTTTCTCCATGCTGACTTTATGGTAGATGGTTTTCTTTTTTTTTTTTTTTTTTTTTTTTTTTTTTAGTTTTTTTTTTTTTAATTATACTTTAGGGTTTTAGGGTACATGTGCACAATGTGCAGGTTTGTTACATATGTATCCATGTGCCATGTTGATTTCCTGCACCCATTAACTCGTCATTTAGCATTAGGTGTATCTCCTAATGCTGTCCCTCCCCTCTCCCCCCACCCCACAACAGTCCCCGGAGTGTGATGTTCCCCTTCCTGTGTCCATGAGTTCTCATCGTTCAATTCCCACCTATGAGAGAGAACATGCGGTGTTTGGTTTTTTGTCCTTGCGATAGTTTACTGAGAATGATGTTTTCCAGTTTCATCCATGTCCCTACAAAGGACACGAACTCATCATTTTTTTTTCATATCACCACCATTTTGAAAAGTTCTAGATAATATTTGCACAATGTTAGAGCAAAGTATTTTAAATTACCTCTTTTTTTGTTGTTGAGACTGGGCTTTGAAACTCCTTCTCTCTCTCTTTTAAAGTGTATTCCACTCCCCCAGCAGACCCCTACATCAGTGCCTAGAAAACAAGGAAAAGCAGACAGACTCCTCAGTTTACATTTTCTAAAGAATCATTGACTTATGAGGGATTGTGTATCACTTTGAAAAGAGTTATTTGACCTTTGTGACCCAGGCATCCCCTGAAAATAGGGTGTGTTGAGGAAGAAGGCTTCATGCTACCAGCCATCCTCTTCCTCTTACAAATACCCTACCTGCAGCAAGTATCAACTCCCACCTCTCTACTGTCATGGAAGTGTGCTGTGGGTAAATCACTTTACTCTTAAGCTGTAATTATTCTTTTTAGATCATTGACCATCAAGAGCAGTGCTGTGCTAGAACTGGCACTGGCACAGGGATTTCTAGGAATTTTGTAAGCCAGTTTACATGAGGTAACATGTTATGGCTTGAAATTGGCTATGAGGGGAGTACTAATAAAACCAACACGTGTTACAAATCAGTTTTATTTTCCTTTTCCTGAGGTGCTGGTTGTTAAACATTTACTAGTGATATATTACCAATAAAAGGCCATTGGGGATAAAGACACCATGAAGCCATCTCAGTCAACCAATTCCCATCCATGGCCGTAACCAATTTATACCCAACGTATTATGAGAGGCTTGAAGTGGTTGAAGAGAATAAGGGTGTTAGTGAAACTGCTCCAAATGTTAGATTTTATTGTTTGTCTTTTTCACTGATCACTCTAATCATGTGACCTTTTTAAAACCTCTGTTTGAGAAGAGGAAGCCATAAGCATCTGAACATGCTTGAGAAGAATGATTTTGATGCCTTGCTTAGTTTTAGTAAGGCATAGGTCCTGACTTCAAGACAAAAAGCATGATCTTGGGAATACAGCCACCCTTAGGTCTCTCTGACAATGAAGTTTTATAATAAGATTTAGGACCCTATTCTCTGGCATTGCCTTATGTTCTATAAAATGGGACCTAGAGTATTCGCGTCTCAGTGGATTCACTTGACATTTTTAAGGGATCTTTGCTTTCTTATTTTAAAGCTAAATATAAGTGAATTTGGCTTCCTCCAGTTAAAATGAATAGATCTTATGTTGTCTGTAAATGACTCTCTTCAGAAAAGCCAAGGGGACTCAACACTGTAAATTTAGAAATACTCTGAAAGCTATGGAAGTAGCTTTGCTGAAGGGCCCGAGACATATATTCAGCCAAGTAAATAGGCTATCCTTATTATCAGGAATATCCTCTGTATTAGTTAGGGTTGTCCAGAGAGCTATCATATATATCATATATAGGATATATACATCTTATATATATAATATATAAAATATATATATATATTATATATATATAAAATAGGAATTGGCTCACATGATTATGAATGCCAAGAAACTCCACAGTCCGCTGTCTGTATGCTGGAGAATAAAACAGTTGGATTCCAAAGTCCTGGGAATGGGGTGGCAGGAGCAGAAGTGGCATGATAGTGTAAGTTCTGCTCTGATTTGAAAAGCCCAAGAACCAGGAACACCAGTGTCCAATGACTGAGGGCTAGAGAATATGGCTATCTCACCTCAAGCAAAGAAAGTGAATTCCTCCTTCCTCTGCCTTTTTCTTCTATTCAGAATAGGACCACAACAGATTGGATGATGCCTACTCACATTGGGGACCATCTGCTTTATTCTCTTCACCAGTTAAAATGCTAATCTCATTTGTAAATACCCTCAAAGACATACCTGGAAATAATATTTCATTATTATTGTATATAATGACCAGGTATCTGGGCATCCCTTACCTCAGTCATTTTGACACATAAAATTAGCCATCCCATTCTCCTGAAGCCTCTCAACTCTTTAATTTTTATATTTTAGCAGTAGAGACTATAGATTGCTCAGGTAGGCAGTAAGAGTCTTTCATAATTCATTCGCATTTTCAAAAATTTCCCTGTAGGGTTTCTATAGACTTATTTATATGAGACTTATATAAATACACACACATATACATAAATCTATGTATATTCATCTTTTTTCTGTACTTTTTTTCCTTCCACCAACTACTGTTCACTCATTTTTTTCCTATAAAACAATGTAAATTTTAAAATGTGAAAATAGAAAGATTAGGCACTTACCAAGGGTAGAAAATTAAACTGAAGAAGGAAGATCTCTTTAGACAGTTCATGGCATGTATTATTCTGTTCTCATGCTGCTAATAAAAATATACCCAAGACTGAGTAATTTATAAAGAAAAAGAGTCTTAATGTACTCATAGTTCCACGTGGCTGGTCAGGCCTCACAATCATGGCAGAAGGCAAACAAGAGCAAAGTCACATCTTACATGGCAGCAGGCAAGAGAGAACTTGTGTAGGGGAACTCCTCTTTATAAACCCATCAGATCTCATGAGACTTATTCACTATCATGAGAACAGCATGGGAAAAACCTACCCCCATGATTCAGTTACCTCCCACCGGGTCCCTCCCACAACACGTGGGAATTATGGGAGCTACAATTCAAGATGAGATTTGGGTGGGGACAAAGCCAACAATATCAGCAACTCTTATAATGCTCCTTCCCGTGGAAGCTGTGGTTTGCTGGGACAGGCAAACTCTATGGTTAACACAGAGTTCTACTATGATAACTTCACATTTAGGTTACACCCATAGAGTCTAAGCACTCTGACTTAAGCCCTTCACTCCTTGTGATTAAAGTTAGTGAATGTTGATAGATCAGTCTCACCTGGTCCGCACTCTTGGATAACCAGTCTTGGCCCTCTAAAGGAATGGACATTGAGAAGACAAACTTGATGTGGCCTCCAGCCCTGTCACTTCTCCTTTTCCCCCTTACCCTCTGCCTGCTGCACCCTACATTTCTCCACCCACTTCTTGTCTGGCTAGAACTAGCTGGTGCTGCTTTAGCACTATTTATGAATTTCAAATTGGGGTGTCTGAGACATAGATTTGGTTAAGTCTTATTTGAGTAATAACAGAGGGAAAGTGCATTCTGATACTAGTGTTGTGAGCTTTAGGAAGAAAGTCTATTTCAAGGACCTACAAACAATAAAAGACACTCTATCAACTTTTGATTTTCTAGGCCATGAAGAGGAATTGACTAAATCAGTGTGCATCTGCTGTAAGGGTGGATTTGAGCAGTAACAGTCATAAAATGGTTGTATCAGACAATTCTTAATGAGAAGAACAATCCCACATTCAAGAAAAATGATAAGAAATTTTGGCAGCCATCAGAATTATCGGATAAATAAAATGATAAGGGAATGAGATGCAATTTCATGTTTTCCAGCAAACTAAAAGCAGAGCTGGAAATTAGAAACCAAAGTATTAACACCATTGACATCTTATTTAGTCTTTCCAGACACATTTCTGTTGTCTTGTCACTTTCTCTGGTATACAAAGAAAGTCACCATCTTTTCTCCAAGGGATATGTGACTATTTTAGTGAGAGTTATTCACATATCAAGAGCAAAAATAATTTATACCATTCCTATACAGGAACTTCCTAAGGCCTTTGGATGTTTTAAGATATCAATAATTAATAAGACAATGATAAAAAAGACTTTGTAAATATGCAATTAAATAGATTTGTGCTATCTTAGAATGTCTGGAATTTTATGTTGGTTTGGAAGAGTGTTTTATGAAAAATTATGATTATTAAGTCCCTAGAATTGTCTGTCATGCTTATAAACATATACATTTGATACAGATTTCTGTTCATAAAATTGGACAAAACTAGATCTTCCTGTTTAACTGAATTGAAATGGTATTTGAAATTTTTCCTTGTGAAAAACAAAAACACAAACAAATCCTTACATCAAGATGTCATCTTTTCCCAGTTGTAGGTCAGAAATACCTTAAGTTACTCTTATTAATCCAATAACACCACACATGCACATTCCGCACTCTGGCTTACCCACATCCGTGAGAGGTTAGGTGAGTGGGCTGCACAATTAGCAAGCTCGGATTTGAGACCTCACCCTCTCACTTGCCACCTATGGATTTTGGGGAAAATTGTGTAACTTTTCTCTGCCTCAGTTTACTTTTCTGAAATCTTTGCCTTTTGATTCAATCAACATTTTAAAAATTATTTAAATTTGAAATTATGGAGATCTATGAGAAGATAATTTGTTTCTCTGATTCTTTACTACTTTTAATTATATTTGCTTCATCATGTCCTTATGAAGATTAATGGAATTAATATCTTAAAAGCATTTAGTATAGTGTCTGGCTCATAATAAGCGCTAGGTAAGCTGTGTCCATTGTTATATCCTCTTTCTGATTTGCACAAGATTATTTTATATCAATAGATGTTTAGTGGGAAGCACTGTTGAAGCTTTTGGTTTTTTCCCCCAAGACATGTTTTTCTATTTTTTTTTTGACACACTGCTATGTGAAATGCATACATTAAATACATTGACATAAAATAGGCTCTGTTTAGGAAAGGATGTACTTAAATAGGTTGAAGTAAGAATAGGAGCTTAGAAAATGATCATCTAGAAGTTGTTCTAGAGTCTAGCCCAGACTCTCATTCATTCAATAGTTATTATATACTGTACCTGGGCTTGGGAATACCAAAGAGTTCTTGTCAGCATCTGGTGCGATTGAAATCAAAGGACACACGGCCAATTAAATACCACCATCCCACTCACCCTAAGAAAAAATGTAAATAAAAACAGTTTCAAGTAAGAAATTACTTACGTGAGCTCTTATTGGTAAGTTCTAGGGATAAATTGTTACAAGAACCATTTTGCTTTAAATTCTAAACGAATGGCTTAATTTCTTTCTTTATTTTTTCTTGTTATTTAGTTCTTTCTTTTATTCAATAACATTTTGAATATTTTGAATAGAGCCCTCATGCTATACCAAATACAATATCAGAAATTAGAGATGTAAAGGCGACCAAGACAGACAAGGCTTCTGTCCTTGAGAGGCTTACGGTACAGTAGGATTTGAAAGACAGTCAGGAACTTAATAGTACTGACAAAAACCAGACACACTGACCAGTGGAACAGGATAGAGACCCCCAAAATAAATCTATGCATTATGGTTAGCTGATTTTTTTTAACAAGGGTGCCACAAGTTTACAATGGAGAAAGGATGGTCTCTTCAATAAATGATATTGGACAAAATGGATATTTACATGCAGAAAAATAAAATTGGACCCTTTTTATACCATATACAAACATCATCTCAAAATATATTAAAGATTCAAATGTTAGACCTGAAACTATAAAACTACTAGAAGAAAACGTACAGGAAGTGCTCTATTACATTGTTTCTGGGAAAGGATTTCTTGGATGTGACTTCAAAAGCACAGGCCACATAAACAAACAAGACTGCATGAAACTAAAAAGCTTCTGCACATCAAGAAAACAATTAATAGAGTGCAGAAGTAACCCATAGATTGGGAGAAAATATTTGTAAAGTATATATCTGATAAGGCACTATTATCCAAAATATATAAGAAACACAACTCAAAATAAGGAAACAAATACCCCAATCAAAAAATGAGCAAAGAATCTAACTAGACACTTCTTAAAAGAAGAAATGCAAATGGCCAACATATATATGAAAAAAATGCTCAACATCACTCATCTTTGGGAAAATGCAAACTAAAACCACAATGAGATATCACCTTGCACCTACTAGAATAGCTACTATCAAGAAGACAAAAAAAAAAAAAAGCAAGTATTGGCAAAGGCTTGGAGAAAAGGGAACACTTGTGCATTGTTGGTGGGAATGTAAATTAATATAACCATTATGGAAAACAGAATGGAGGTTCCTCAGAAAACTAAAAATAGAATTACCATATGATTCAGCAGTCCTGCTTCTGGGTTTCAATCCAAAATAATTGAGGGCAGTACACCAAAGAGATATCTGCATTCCCATGTTCATTGCAGCATTATTCACAATAGCTAAGAATTAGAAGAAACCTGGGTGTTCATCCTCAGATGAATGGATAAAGAAAACGTGGTATGTGTACATGATGCAATACCTTTGCTCATTTTTTGATTGGGGTATTTGTTTTCATACTATTGAGTTGTTTGAGTTTCTTATATATTTTAAATAATAGCCCCTTAACAGATTGTTTTATTCAGCCTTAAAAAAAAGTGGGAAGGCCGGGTGTGGTGGCTCATGCCTGTAATCCCAGCTGTTTGGGAGGCCGAGGCAGGTGGATCACGAGGTCAAGAGATTGAGACTATCCTGGCCAACACGGTGAAACCCCATCTCTACTAAAAAATACAAAAATTAGCCAGGTATGGTGGTTTCTGCATGTAGTCCCAGCTACTTGGGAGGCTGGGGAAGGAGAATTGCTTGAACCCGGGAGGCAGAGGTTGTAGTGAGCGGAGATCGTGCCACTGCACTCCAGCCTGGCGACTGAGCAAGACTCCGTCTAAAAAAAAAATGAAAAGTGGGAAATTCTCTCATTTACAACATGGATGAACCTGGAGGATATTATGCCAAGGGAAATAAGCCAGGCACAGAAAGACAGATACCACATGATCTCACTTATATGTGGAATCTAAGAAATTTGAACTCATAGAAATAGAGAATAGAATAGTGGCTATAGGAGGCTGGGGGAGGGGATGGATGGAAAAATAAGAGATGTTGATCAATGGGTACAAAGTTTCAATTAGACAACAGGAATAGGCTTTGGTAATCTATTGCATAGAATGGTGACTACAGCAAATAATAGTGTATTTTAAATTTCAAAATCATTAGAAGAATAGATGTTAAATGTTTTTACCACAAAAAAGTGCTAAGTATGTGAGGTGATTGATTTGTTAATTAGCCTGATTTACCAGTCCATGTTGTAAACATATATTAAAACATAACATTGTATCCCATAAATATAAACAACTATTATCTTTCAATTAAAAAGAAATTAATTTAATTACAGTCCACGTAATTGTTATGAGTTAAGTAAATAGGAAGACATGATGAAGAGTAAATGTTCTGCTAATGGGGGCTTCCTTCAGTAGGATAGTTTGGAGAAAGCTCATTTTGAGCTGAAACTTGAAGAATAAAAATGAAACAGTCATTTGAATCTGGAAAAAGCACAGTTAAGGCCATGGGTCCAGCAAGAAGCACAAAGGAACTTGAAGATAGGGGTGGGCATGAAGTGTTAAGGCAGTGGTCCAGGAATATGAGCAGGCATCTGAACCACCTGGAGGGCTTGTTACAACTCAGATTCCTCAATTCTGTCCCCAGTCAGTAGGTCTGGGTACAGACTTAAAGTGTGTTTTTCTCATAAGCTTCCAGGAGATGCAGATGCTGCTGGTTTAGGAGCAACACTCTGGGAATCGTTGTGTTACAGACTAAAAGCAGGATAGGGCTGTAGCACTGTGAGCTAGCGACATATGGTAAGAAATGAGACTGGAGAAGGAGGAAGGGGCTCTTAGGAGCTCAATCTTGAAAGGAGGTTCAAGGTTAGTTCCAGGTTGTTGAGAAGTTGAAAGTTATGTTAAGTCCTTAGTGACAATACTGTTGTTCTTGGATGCTTACGATGTAGTCAGTCTTCCAGTACTATCTGATTCTACATGGCCTGTGTCCCTTAATGCAAGTGAAGCAAATTCAGTGGAATTGATAACCTGTAATCCCCACCCTGTATTTGGTCCCTGATGAACTTTTGACAAATGGAAAAGATTACTCACTTTGCAGAGTGCAGACATGCTCCTACACTCGGGTTTTGGAAGCATGATACAGCAAATCAAGGGTGGTTACAATTCAAATCACCCCAACATTTACTGAAACACTGTTTCTGCATCTGCACAATAGACTTAGTGCCACCAGGACCTAACCCAAGAATATTATCTGCTTTCTAATAGCAAGCAGCTTTCAAACTTTTGATGATAAAATAGTAAAAACATAAAGCAATTAGAGGATTATATGAGGAGAAGACAGTGCAATGTGTAATAAAGTGCTAAATTGAATATTATGTGCAAAAATTAATGACGTAGATAATAATTGCTATGGCCACAACAAAGCGGGAGAATTATTCTTTGAAGTTATTGACTAATGTTTCATTTGAAGAAGGCATTCAGGCTGGTCCTTAGAAAATGGTTAAAATTTGTCTGTTAGAGGGAAGGCGAAAGACATGGAAAAGGCTTCGTCTTTAGATTCAATCAACATTCAAAGAATTATTGTGTTTTCCCAGAGTTTTTGCTGTTTTACTGCCTTTTACAGTAAAACCTTCCATAAACCTTCCATGTGTTTCTGATTATTGAGTACAATTGAATTACTAGCCAATTGTGTGGTGAGAGCTGTTTGGCCAGGGAGCCCCTGTGGACTTCTCAGAAGCTTTTATCCTTTGAAAGAAGCTGTCCTGATTTACCATTGTTAATGAAACTTGTATAACACAATGCTCAAGTTTAAGACCCACTGAGAACATGACCACATACCTCCTTTCATCTCTACATGGGGGAACCACATGGCCAATAGGAGCTGCAGAAAGCCAGCAGCAGTACTGTAACCCCAGTGTTAGTAATTGTTTTGAACTTTCTTATGTCATGTCCTCATAGCATTGTCTTATGAGTGATGGCCTGTCCTGCTTCCACCCTTCATGAATAAATACAAAATGCCTTGCCACCCAGAAGACGAACCCTTTGTAGTTGTGCATCTCTTTTGAACATGCATCTTTAGGACCCTGTGTTCTTTCATTTCAATATTCTTGCTTTTGTGAGGCTTACGTTAGAAATTGTGAAATATACTGTTATTGCAATGGTTATATGTTTTACCCTGTCAAGTGCTTTTATGCATTAGTTCCGGACTAATACATTTTGTGAGTCAAAGGGCTCATCTCCTTTGCTGATATTCTCTGGGAAATTCATGGAGTTATACTGAATATTAAGATATTTCCTGTGGCTCAGATAATCCCAAAAGTATAGATTTATCTTTAATCCCAAAGTTAAGGCAGAAAATATTAGTAAAAGAGAGAGAATGATTGAAGAGAAGTGCCAGGCTGACTGAAAGAAAGAGTTTAATGGCAATCTGTAAGAGAGAGATCATCAAAAAAACTTTAATGCCCCCACATATCAGAAAAAGATTTTGAGATTACCTTCAAAATAGGTAAACTTACTTATAAGTTATATACATGTACTGTTATTCTTATATATTAGCATATGAAAGACACACAGAAATAGAAATAATTTAGAATTAATTAAAAGAAACACAATTTCTAATATTTTCTTTCTATAGCACAAATGATTCTCTTTTGCATGCTCCAGCGCATGCACACTCCATTTAAGAGAATCCATTTTTAGCTGGGTGCAGTGGTTCACGCCTGTAATCCCAGCACTTTGGGAGGCCAAGGTGGGTGGATCACAAGGTTAGGAGATCGAGACCAACCTGGCCAACATGGTGAAACCCTGTCTCTCCTAAAAATACAAAACCACTGCACTCCAGCCTGGCAACAGAGTGAGACTGTCTCAAAAAAAAAAAAAAAAAAAAAAAAAAAAAAAAAAAAAAGAATCCGTTTTTAGAATACCTAGAGCAGCAGTGTGCTGTAGTGCAATGGCTCTCAAACTTCAGACTGCATTCGAATGTCCTGGAAGCTTGTAAAAACAGATGTATGCCTCCCTGCAAAAGTTTCTGATTCAGTGGGTCTGGGGTGAGCTCCAAGTATTTGCATTCCTGACACATTCCCAGGTGGTGGTCGTCTCAGAAATACACATTGAGAACCACTGGTATAGTTGACAGCATGGGTTTTAGAGTTAGTTTACCGAAGTTGGACATCAGTTACCAAATGTGTGACCTTGAGTAAATTACTGTGCCTTCCTGAGCTCAGTTTTTTAAAATCTGTAAAGTGGAGGTAATCATAATTACTTACCTCTTAGAGTACCTAGAGAGCTCAGGGAGATAATGTGAGTACATTGCTTAGTACCCAGTATTCGCCCCCTAAAAAACATCAATACATGTTGGCTGCTAAATCCTCTTTCTTCTCCTTCTCTTCATCATTATCAATATCATTAAACATCTTTTTAATGTCACAAAGTAGACGTAGAGACTTTTAGTTTCAGGATTAAAAAAACACTGTGCCTTAATTTATAAGAATCATGGGAATGATTTTTTTTTTTTCTGCGTTAGCATTCTACATTAAAAGAGACTATAATCCAAATGAGATATCTTTCTAGTTGAAAGGTAGAGATGAAGCTATTTTGCAGAGTCAACCCAAAGGAGAACAGTGTGTTCAGCCCTCTCCCTTCTGTGTGTAACTGTTGATAGTTTGTGGCTAAGTGTGTATTTCCATCATCTTTTGTATATACTAAGTTCTTGTTGCATGAGATTGAGTTGACAATTTTGGTGGTGTGTCTTCAAATGTTTGGGGGCATGAGAATGGTAAATTCAGGTGATTTCTTTGAATCTAATTTTTAACATTTCTTCTCTCTCCTTTTTCTTTTTTTCCCCTCTTCTTGCGCATTACTAGGACCCAGTACCACCTGCCAGGAAGATTCATGTGCCAACCAAGGGGTCTGCATGCAACAATGGGAGGGCTTCACCTGTGATTGTTCTATGACCTCTTATTCTGGAAACCAGTGCAATGATCGTAAGTACAACAACCTTTCATACTGGAACTTTGTCAAGATGTTTGGAGATTTGGAGAATCTTAAAGGACAATAT
Source organism: Nomascus leucogenys (assembly GCF_006542625.1). Lineage (NCBI taxonomy): Eukaryota > Metazoa > Chordata > Mammalia > Primates > Hylobatidae > Nomascus > Nomascus leucogenys. Next base: position 26,580,308 of record NC_044402.1, on the reverse strand, counting down.
GTAAAAGGATGGCTCTTCTGAAACATTCAAAAGTAATTCTCTCCTCCAGGAACTTGGGAAATGACTAGTGCTCTTATGAGAAGAGTGAAGAGACGTGTCTTGCTTACCAACACTAAATATTGTCCCACTTGCTTACTCCCTATGTTTTTTCTTTAGATTAGAATAGCGACTGGGAAACAATACCACAGCGGCAAACCAATTTGGGCAATATTTTTGTTGTAAGGGCTTCAATTCTTCATGAATTAAATCACCTTATCTTATTGAATTTAACTCCAAATTAGTTAATAATTTTGAGACTCTCCCCTTTTGCATTGCCTAGAATTTTGAGGCTATTTAAAGGGTATAGCTGTTTTCTCAAAAAGTTTGAATTCTCTGAATTTCTTAGGCTTTACAAATGACAAAGACATTCAAGAGTTTGTTTTTTTACAATTAGCAAAGCTTAAAGTGTTCTTGGGTATCTTTCAGGTATAGGGTAGAAATTCTCTCTGACTAAATTTATTGGTATCTGGTTTATATACACGTAGCTATTCTGTATGTATGTGTGTGTATATGTGTGTGTGTGTGTGTATGTATATATATGTATGTATGTATTTTCTATTTTGTGAGTATATTTTATATGTATATATTGTATATTTGGTTTTTATTAGAAGAGAGTCTTGTGATTGTTAATTGTGTCCACTAGTGATGCTTCTGGCTCGTGGGTTTAGTTCCGACTTCATGAAGGTGCTTCTAGCACTGATGGTAGAGACACTTTAATGCTGTGGGCATCTATAACCTGTGTCTCCACTTCTTTCTCATGTTATTTTCTTGATGTGACCATAGTAAAGATGAGTAAAGACTTGAAATTTCTGAATAACCGTGGCAAAGAGATTTGTTGAAAATCCCTGACTTAGTGGGTCCTGCTAACCTTCTGACTTTCTAAATGCAGCCTTTGTTTTATAATCCAGACTCATTTGACCTCTTGGTTTTAGAAAAATGCATGACATTATCTGAGAAAATAGTAAAGTCACATTATGGTGTGACCACATGGGAGCAGACACCAATTACAATGTTATGCCCCCCAGATCTATATGGTTTTTTTGATTCTTTATTTCTCAGCTTTTTATCTGTGTGCAGCTGTCTGTTGTTGTTCTTTTTCCCATTTTTTCTCAGTAGTTTTGGTCCCATATGCTCTTTCATTCTCTTAAAGTACACTGAGGAGAAACAAGTGGAGAAGTTGGCAATATAGAGAGAAAATTATGTAATACGCATTCATCTAATTACATAAGCATATGTCTCTGTATCTGTCATGTGAAGGATACGATGTCTGGAGAAAGTTTTGGTATAAGATTGCTCTTACCAAGTCTTTTGGTATTATTGAAAGTCATGTTGCCATATTTATGATATGGAAATACTGTTTCACTCTGAAACAGGTAGTTATAAACCCAGCCAGCCAGAGAACCTGAGGAATTATACTACATGCTCTTTCTTTTTCCTCCAATTTGTCTGTATAGCACTCACTAGGAAGGCTTTTTTCTCTAAATGGTGGCATAATGCTTCTTTATCCTCACAAGTTTATTTCTTGTCGCATATACGTCCCACTCTGGGTACAAAATGGTCAGGAAGAGACTCTCCGCACAGAACAGGTGTAAAGGTAAGTTGTCCTAACGTGGTGAACATGCACAATCTTCAGAAGGTAGGTATGTCTTTTTCTGTCTTTGACAAGTTCCTGTCTGTCACCCCATGCCAGGCATTATTTTCTGGTAAAAATCAGGAAGGATTCTTTCTAGCGTTCTGTGACTGTTTCTGGTTTTATCAAGAGCAGACTGTGTCTCAGTCTGGGATGTGGAGTATCACACTGTCTGACTTGGGGAATTTGTTGGGATATAATGAAGCACTAGAACTTACATTGGGAAAATGTCAGCTTTCCTTTGTGGCGACAGCTTATCACAGTTCAAAAATATTTCTAGCAAATCTAGGTTTAGGGCAATACATTTTGAATTTTATTCTGTAACAATGCAGCTAAATATTTTCACTGTAGCAGACTTGGGAACCTGCCTCTCTAACAGGAGCTACTTGCCTAGTCCCCCACCTGGAGATTGGACCACGGCTTCTGTGACTGGATAGATATATGCAAATGATGAAGTACACATCTTTTGTTTTGTTTTGTTTTGTTTTTTTGAGACAGAGTCTCATTCTGCTCTTGCCTGGGCTGGAGTGCAGTGGCACAGTCTCGGCTCACTGCAACCTCTACCTCCCAGGTTCAAGCGATTCTCCTGCCTCGGCCTCCCGAGTAGCTGGGATTACAGGTGCCTGCCACTACACTCAGCTAATTTTTTGTATTTTTAGTAGAGATAGAGTTTCACCATGTTGGCCAGGCTGGTCTTGAACTCCTGACCTCGTGATCCACCTGCCTCAGCCTCCCAAAGTGCTGGGATTACAGGGAAGTACACATCTTAATTGTGGAGTGTGAGAAATATATAGAATTAAGAAATATAGGATATGACTATGAAGTTTGAATATAAACTTTTAATGAAATCCAACCAAATATAGCAGAATGGTAGATTGCTTAAAATTATTACATTGGGCGTTTCTGTTTCCAATAATTGGTATTCAAGGTATCTGGAAGACCTTCTCTTTTGGAACTAGCAGCAAAACCAGTTTGTTCTACCTAGAAAAAGAAGTCTCACTATATCATAGACCATTATTTTCTATATCAGCCTTGACCCTTAGAGTTATAATGGGCTATTTCATCTCACAAACATCTTCAAAATGAAGTTATGTGTATGATATTCTATGTGCTTACCTTTGTTCATAAATTTTTGGTGGTGTAGCCTGTATCAGGACTCAAGTGTTAACCTTCATCGTCACCAGCAGACTTGAATAGGCTCATGCTTATCATCAGCAAAAAGTGGTGGGGGAAATTGCAAAGAAAGACAAGTTCATGGAGGAGGAAGAATAATAATGAGAAGGAATATAGAGAAAATCAGAAAGTGGGTCTTATATGGAAGATCACAGAGGTCATCAGCAATTGCTTTGGTAACATGCCTGCCACAAGTGGCCTGCCTTTGACCTAAATAACAGAAATGGGTCACAGCATTAAAAGTCAAGTGCCATCAAGGAAACCTGGCCTTTACCTAATTAATTCCTGCAAAGAGAATGTTCTATAGAATGTTGCATATAGCTCAAACAAATTGTATCCATTTAAATGCTATCATAGGACCATGCATATTGGTTAGAGATGAAATTTAATTGCAAAAAGTGTTTTGTGGGGGAAAAATGGTTAAGAATATCTCATTTTCCAGGAGCTGTTTCTCAGGGCAACAGATTGATCCTCAATTAATGAACATGAAAACACTTCAGTTTATTACTGCGTATCCAAAAACTGAAACTTACTCAACAGGGAAATAGCTAGGTCTTATATTTTCCAAAATAAGGTACTTAATCCATCATGTGTAAAAAAGTTAATCATATCTAGGCATGACTTGTAAGCCTCTAAAAATGTCTGCATTTTAGGGTATTCCTTTTTCCTAGCATTCGTTCTTTTATGACATTTGTGTTTTTCTTGCCTTTTTACCAAATATTTTTGCCTGACAATGTTAATGTGCTGTTACATAGATGTTGCCTCTATGAGTAGAGTGTACATTTTAAAACTTAGTCTCATTTAGTGTGAGTTGGCCAAGCCTGGATGTTTTCACTTTATTTCTTTATTCTTTGTGTGACCCTGGTGGGTTGATGGAGGCAGTGGGATGAATTTCAGTTTCACTCTTATAAACATAGCTATGCAAAGCTGATATTCTTTAGAGCTGATTGTCTTGTATAAGAGTGACTCCCTTGTATGGGGTTAGGAAACAAAAAGCTTCTGATTGGAAACCCAAGTGTAATTGATTTGCTAATTGTCTTACATAGTTTTAGATGTGACCTTCCACAATGTTATGTAATGATGAAGTCATGGGGAGTTTCTTTTGGGTTGACTTTTAGGGCTGTTTTGATTCTACAATCTAATCATCCCAGAAGAAATGTTGAGTTAATGTAGAAATCAGTATGATCTGTGGAAGAACACGTAAGTAACATTCTCCAAGATAATCTTCAGTTCTTGTGAAACATTTAAAATTGAGGGAGTTGGCTATTCAGAGGGTGAGCACCACCTGAAAATCAACTTAATGAAAGCTGTCTTGGGCTACATTTTAGAACAACAAAAGAAATGGAACCTTACAAAGTTTCTTGATAGGAATATTCTTTTTTGATATTGGGTTCTTATTAGTATTTTAAATCAGGACTGAGAACCTGGGAAATTCTAGCGTGTTGTAGCCATGGCAGCACCAGGCAAATCCAGAATCTCCTTCCCGTATTTTGTGGTAATATCATTTAATTGTCAGCCTGCTGTTGAGTTTCTCTTCCCTTCGAACATCAAAAAATGTTGTGTAGAATAGAATCCTCCTGGGTGCACCCACACATGTGCAAAAGGCTTGTCATTTTTATGGACTTTGTGAAAATAGCAGTTTTAAACATTTCATACCTATCCTTAACAACATTGTTGCCTTTTACCATGTACATGACAACTGTTTTGAGTGGCATATAATTTGGGGGTCTGATTATTGCTTCTGGTGCCCTGGAGAAGCACATATAGGACAGTCTTCGGCACATGAGTCCTTAACACACATCAAGTTCCTGAATTTAGGAAGTGGGTGCTCATCATGGCTTTGTGGGGGTGAAGTAAAGGGAATGAACGTGGGTCCTCAGCCCACCCTTAGGAGCCGGCCACCCTGTGCTACATTGCTAGTCACACATTGCAGGCTGCCTGTTGGAGAAATTGCTCAGTTCACACTGGCATGTGATAATAGATGTTCTTTGCTTGCAGCAAATCAATAGCAAGCAGCTGTGGATAGTGCAGATAGTGGAGTGTAAAGCGTCTTTTTCAGACAGTTTTCTGTAGGAGTGGCTGTTAAGCTGCAGTGTTGGCTATTGATTGGCCTTTTGCTTTTTATTTATTGTGTGGGTTTATTTATTTTTTAATGTAGGTTGGTGTATTGATTGAATCTGTTAAAAACACATTTCCCATTCAAGCTTCAGAAAAAACAAGCAATGTCTGCATTACTTAGTGTGCAAAGAAGGGGACAGATATGTGTATACTTATTCTGTCTCTTGGATCCATATAGGTACATAGACATTATGTTAAAAACCTATGTTGTTATGAACCTATGTTGCTCCAGACCAACTGGCATAGCAGTAAATTTTAAGGATATCATAGTATAATACATCCATGCTTTTGGTTATGTGTTCATTCCCTGCCTTTGTTTTCAGACTCCGCCTGCCCAGCGAATAGGCCATATATGAGAATTTCACTTGTAAAACAGTTGTTTGTTGCTTAGAATGCACTTTATCATGTATTGATTCATTCACTCACCAAACATTTCTTATTTGCAGATATAATCATGAATAAGAGAGTTTTGTTCTCAAATACCTTCTGGTCTAATGGGGAAAGACACATATGAAGGTACTTCAGTAGAAACATGAACGGTGTATAGTGAGGAGTCATAAGGTGGAGTAATGGCAGCTGTACCCAGGGTTGAGACTCTATGAAGAGCAGCTGCTTTTAGGACAGTTTTCATTAAGACTTGAAATTTTTTTTTTTTTTTTTTTGAGACAGAGTTTCTCTCTGTTGCCCAGGCTGGAGTGTAGTGGTGCAATCTCAGCTCACTGCAACCTCCGCCTCTTGGGTTCAAGTGATTCTCTTGCCTCAGTCTCCTGAGTAGCTGGGACTACAGGTGTGCGCCACCCACCACGTCCAGCTAATTTTTGCATTTTTTTAGTAGAGACAGGGTTTCACCTTGTTGGCCAGGCTGGTTTCGAACTCCTGAGCTCGTGATCTGCCTGCCTCGGCCTCCCAAAGTGCTGGGATTACAGGTGTGAGCCACTGTGCCTGGCTGCCTTGAAAAATTTATAAGTACGTTCAAAGCAAACATGGTGTGGAAGAGGGCTGGAAAGGAAAGGTAGTGTTCCAGCAGGCAAAGCAGGGAAAAAATATGCTGCAGCCACTGTTAACATTCTGGTTGTTTCCTTACAGTCTTCATTTTAAGCATTAGCATGGTTAAGATCACATTCTGTTTGACATTTTTACCCTGCTTTGTTTGGTTTAACATTATATGCTATTTATTTTTCAAAATATAAAAAAAAAATTAGATTTCCGAACTTCTTTCAATAGAACGCATGTTATGGTGCCCAGCTCTTGGGGAGAAACTCCCCTGTGTTGAAATCATTGCTGCGTCCTAAATGTAGGCCTCATAGGGCTCAAATCTGGATTTATTTCATTGAGTCGTTGGTGGAGATCGATCTTGAAAATTAATTTTTAAAGAATCCAATTTTTAAAAGTTTGATTTGTAATGTGTATAACTTACTAAATGATAAAAGAAATGAAAGCATAGTCATTAATTTAGTTGGCTCTAGAACCAAACTGCTTTAAATGACAGTCCTTTCTATCTGTGAAGTTGAATTGTTCACTTAGCTTCCTGAAACTTTGGTATAGCATAAGGAGTGTAATAGGTACTTGGTAAATAGGATTAGTGTTAGTTTTTATTGTAGCTAATTATAATATTTGACAACTGTTAAGTCCTTATCATGGTCCTGACACTCTACTAGGACCTTTATAAGGATATCATCCTTTTAATCATCCCCAAATTCTTAAGAAAATATTATAGTATGATATTCCTGATTTTAATTATGACAAAACTGAAATCACACCGTTAGAATATAGCTGATTAAGGATTTGGTCCCGGGTTTGTCTGACATAAAAGTTCACATTCTTATTCGATTTGCTGCCACTTAGTCACTATTAGAAATAACAGTTTAACATCTGTCCTAGTATTAGACTAGGAAGCTTAATTCCATGTGGGAAAGTCTTCACAGACAATCAAATTGCATAAAAACATAGAATCAGAAAAGGGAAATTGTGTTCTTGATGATTAATTGTATCATATTGTGGAATTCAGCACATTTCAGGTCTGCCTTCTTAACACTCAGATGAGGCCATTTAGAATTAAAATATCTTTAGCCATTATAGAATTAGAATATCTTGCCCATACTCCCAACTATTTGTATTTTAATTCTCTATTGACCTAGATCTTCTGATTTTTATGTATTTGATTTCAATTCCAACATATGTCATATAGCATGGTGGACGAGACCCCTAATGTGTAATGGGGTGGCCTGTGTTCAAATCTTGACTCTGTCCCTTAATATCTATGTTACCTTGGACATGATAATTACTGTGCTTCTAAAATGCAGATATTTTGTAGGTCCTATCTTGTAAGAATAAATTTGATGAACATAAATTGAATAATAATAAATTGAATGTGTAATGGTGAACTTTAGGAGATATGGCACATAATGGCCCTGCCGGCTACTCTTCGATATTACTTTCAAAAAGTTAAAAACATGACTTATACAAATGTAATTATTATAAAGTTGAAAACAAAACACTCATGCAAATATAGAATGAATTTGTGTCAAATTTATTTAACTCCATAATGAGAGAAACAAGATGGTAACAGTGTAAACAACAAGATGACAAAAGACTATTTGGAGAACTGGATATTTATAGGCCTTAAGAATATTAAAATACAAATTTAGGTTAGATTTAAAAGTGGTAAATGTCCTACAAAGCAAAAATCTCTTAACCTTTGGGGTTATCTTTTCTACTGAACATCTGTGCTGAACAAAAATCTACAGGTTCGGAGGGCATCTTCTGTACTCTGGGCCCCCGCTAATAATAAATGTCAGTGCCAGACACAGGTACTTCTCCCATACAGCTAAATGTTTCTTGGGTGGGCCTGTTAAACAGTGTCCTTATAGAACATTGAAAAGACACGTGATTTTTTTCCACTAACTTTTGCCCTACGTTTTGGATAATTTTTATTAATTTATATTCAGTTTCATTTTTTTTTACCTTGAATACCTCTTTCATACACAATTACCTTTTTTTAACCGCTTAACAGTGTGCCCCAATGTGCTGAATTCATTGTCATTTAAACCCCACAGCAACCCTAAAAGTAGATACTATTGTGATACCAGTTTCATAGATGAGAGAACTGAGACAGAAAGGTCAAGTGATTTGCTCAAGGTGACAAAACTATTAGGTTGAGGAACAAAGATTCAGAGTTATGTTAGTCTGACTGCAAAGTCTGGGCTCTTGACTGCCAATATCTTCTTAACGCTTCAGGGAAAGTTTCTTGATGAAAATTCATCTGAATTCATAGGGATTTAGATTCACATTAGCCACAGAGCTTAACGACTTTTGTTAGCATCAATTATTCTGTAATTTCTAGTGTCTGTGTTGTTCTTTGGGGGGGGGATGCTATTTTATTTTATTTTATTTATTTTATTTTATTTTATTCACTTTAAATGAGGGCATTTAAGGTAGGACTGATTTGCTCAGGGAACAAGATCAGAATTTCCATCAAATAAGTGCCATTTTGCAGGTTTGGTACATCTAAGCAGGGAGGAGGCTGAGTCCTGAGAAGTCAGTGAGGCTGAGAGGGACAGCATAGCTCCATGATAGCCAGGTCCCAGACGGCAAGACAGATGCAAAAGAAACGTCAGGAGTGGCAGCACCAAAGGTTATTTCTCTGCATCTGTTTTTATTCTCGGGTCCACAGATATTCTATGGAGCCAAAGGGAAGTCAGAAGACAGCAGTGAAACCCAGGTCTTCTAAGAGCAGAATGAAGCTAGTGGTACTCTTAGTAACAGTTCTATAGATGTGGGTTGTAGCTTGTTGCCCATGGGAATCACACTTGCTTTTAAGTTCCATCAATATTAAGAAGGGACTATTTGGTGTATCCTCAGGCTTTACCACGGCTAATATTAATATGCATGCAATACTAAACTGATTCAGCAAAAGCCAGGACTGCACGCAGCTTTGTTTTTCACAGCCCTCCCTGAAAATAAGCTGGGACTCATAGGTGACACATTGGTTTCTACAAACCCCAGTAGACACTTGGTCCTATGGTTCAAGAAAAAAATAGTCTCCATAACTCAAAGGCATATAGCTTATCATGGATTATCATACGCTGTTGGAGTTTGTGGCCTCAATAATTTCATTTCAGCCATCTTCCATATGCTATATTTGTGGACCATTTTCACTGCTGTGTTTAATTATAGCCCATTCATTTATGGTGTCCTTGGCTAGTTACTTACTTAAGGTGACAGCAATAATCCACTTAGAGCCTATTGCTTCACAGAAGACAATTTTTATATTACCATGTTAGTCACATACAGGTGCAATTCCAACATATTTTTCAATATGGACATAATTTCCTATAGTTATTTCCACATCTAAAGGCACAAGAAAGATCTAAATTACTTTACTTTGTCTTGTAAAATAGAAATAATAAATATAATTTTGTTCTCTTCATTTATTTTTCTCCTTTACTTTCTTTTTAGGGAAGGAAGAGATCATTTTTTGAAGGTGGTAAAATTTACATCCAGCAAAATGCATAGATCTTACATGCATTATCACAAATGCTTATAGCCAAGTAACCACCACCACAGTTAAGATAAAGGATAGTTTCATCTTCTCAGAAACTTTTCTTGTTCCCTTTCCAGTTAGTTCTTCTAAGGTCCCCTTTCCAGTTAGTTCTTCCCTTTAAGGTCATCGCTGTTTGAATTTGTATCAGCATTTGTTATTTTTGTCTCTTCTGGAATATATATAAATGGAATCATACAATATGTGATCTTTTAGATCTGTTTTCTCCAGCTCCATGTTAGCTCTGCATTCTAGCCAGCTGAGAGTCTCTTCTGAGTCTTAGCTCCATCTATATAACTGCAGGAGTTGGCTGGCTTCCAGCTGGAATCTTCCTGCCTGCTCCATGATGCAGAAATTCTCTCCGGGCAGTAAGCTGGAGCAGTCTTAAATCTCACTTAGTTTATCTTCTCTATTTCAGAAAGCACAGCTCTTCTTTGCCTGATATCTAGTGTCTTATGAACCATTGTTTCATGTGTTGTCATTTTCCCGGTTATATCAGGTCAGTTGTAGTTCCAGTCTTTGTTACTCCATTTAGGTTGAAAATTGATGCCAACCTATTTCTTTTTTACCTGACTTCACCTTTGCACTGTGAGATTAGGGTGAAGGTAGCAGGGGAAGACATAACATATAATGGGCTGTGCTTCAAGTCGCAAATTCTAAGAGTTTTCTGAGGCTTTACATCAGTCCCAGAGTGACCTGGCAGTATGGAATATTCTACAATGGTTTTGTTTATTCATTTATTTTAGGGAAAAGCCTTCAACTCCAGTGATAATCCCTCTGTAGTCAAAGAACCTTCTTGGCCAAAGAAAATGTTGCAAGAAGCTGGGCAAATCTAGTTAAAGACTTGCCAGTGTGTCTCTATCAAGCATTTCTTAATTTGAGTGTTTCGGTTAGGAGGGCTACATTAATTTTTTTTTTTTTTTTTTTTTTTTTTTTTTTTTTTGAGAAGGAGTCTTGCGAGCCTTGCTGTGTCACCCAGACTGGAGTGCAGTGGTGCCATCTCGGCTCACTGCAACATCCGCCTACCAGGTTCAAGCAACTTTTCTGCCTCAGCCTCCTGAATAGCTGAGATTACAGGCACCAGGCACCAAGCCCAGCTTTTTTTTTTTTTTTTTTTTTTTTTTTTAAACAGAGACCAGGTTTCACCATGTTGGCCAGGCTGGTCTTGAACTCCTGTCCTGAAGTGATCCTCCCAACTCTGCCTCCCAAAGTGCTGGGATTACAGGCGTACATTACTTTTTACTTTCACTCCCTCGGAAAAGACTTGATTAAGCTCAGTGGTTGCAGGCATTGATTTGACTTGAAAAGCTAGTGGTTCTTATTATTTTCTTTACTTAGAATTATAGTTTATTTTCTCAACCTACCCTTTTCTTGTGGATCTTTGTCCACTGATTCATGTCCCTTTGCCAAGTGAAATTAACAAATGTTTTCAAACAAAGAATTTGGAGACTTCAGAAAAGTGGAGGTGTTTCTGTACCTTGTAGTGTTTTGGCCATTGACTGTCCTTATTTTGATCACCAGGCACTGGTTTGCACTTAGGATTTCGCTACATGCCTACAGAAGAAATGAAGGAAACTTGCATTATTGGTACCTTTGATTTAACTGAGTTTTTTTGGATATAGAAATTATAAAAGCTCACTGTTGAAAATGTGGAAAACACATAAAAGTATAAGGCAGTAGGAAAAATACATGCTTAATTTCATCAACTATTAATATGACCTTGTTTCAGAATATGCATGGTGTCAAAATATATTTGTTGGGTGAATGACTGAGTCTTGCATATTTTCAGCATCTGAGTTGTGCAAAGATTTTAGCGTTCTTTTCATGAAAAGAACACTAACAGTTTTACTACGACTAGGTGTTTTCTTGCCAGAAGAAATGCTTTTAGGCATATGGGAATTATAATAACTATCCCAATATGCAATTTCCTTCTTCAGATAAAAAGTGAAAATGTCAAGATGTTTCCATTTCTTTTCACTCTTGCCCTTCTCCTTTCTCAAAGAAAGCCTTGCTGTTTCTGAACAGTCATTCATATATACATCTATATAAAATGGAAATGGTTTTACAGCGGATCGTGGTTGGAGGGAAAAGACCGCTATAACATAATATGGGAAAAGAGCCTCTTGGTCCCAGTTTCTTCTGTGGCACTCACTTCCAAAGTGACACCGTGGTTTATTTCACAAGATGAGATTTCTTGTAACAGTCTAGTACTCTAGTGATCGAGTGAGATAGTAGAACTTTATCGTCAATCATCAAATCCCACAGTTTTATGTTGACCAAAATCAGTACTATATGATTGAAGAAGTTGGATGCATTATATACTGAAAATGTAAAACACAAAATTCCCTTGATTTTTTTCACACCCTGGATTGCAAAATTTGTATTTCCCTGCAGGAGAATTCAGTCAAACCTTGTAAACGGTAACAACTCTCAGGAGCATTGGTAGGAAACAATAGCATCTAACTTCAGGCATTATTTCCCAGTAAATTAGCTACATGCTCTTTGAAATCAGCCCTCTACTAAATCTAAAACTGCAGTTTTACTCAGATATTCTTATATGAGTGAAATCAAATGCATGTATGTGCATACATAAGTAATATGAATAAATATAAATTTTCTTTAGGATTTTTCCCAATTCTTCTGAGATGATTTTTCTATCCAAATACCTTTGTTTCTATGTCTTAAGGAGTTATAGCTTTCAGTTGCATCTTAGTCCATTGGCAAGACTTGTATTTCTGTAATTTCTGTAAAGTTAAGGTATCTACATGGGCCACAGATCAGGTATCTGTCTGCCTTTGTGGATGTTTGGCTTAAAGCCCCTTTATTCCACCTAAATTCTCGATATTTGGGGTATGATTTTGTTTCTGTAAAAAAGGATTTAGGCAGGGAGGTGTCATCTGGATTTTATCTGTCCTTAAGAGTAAGTGTTCTTTCTCCTCTCCCTATTTAAAATTTCCGTGTGATTCCCTCACATTGGCACTGAAGTCTGTCATCTGGTTAGAGCTCTCACATCAGTGCCCTGCTGCTGGTGGAGGTTGTGGGAGGTGAGCTTTAGAAAAGGGCCTGCAGCTCAACATACATGTCATGGACACAATCGTATTGTCCCCGACTCATGAAAATTCCTGAGAACAGGGCAAATCAAAAATAATATATTAAAACAAGAAAGTTTAGTGAAACAAACTCTCAGTATTGTTAGAGGCTTTATTCTAATCCCTACAACACAGCACGTGTATTCTCAACATCTAACTTATTTAATTTGCATTTGGATTACTTTAGCATATTTTCCTATTATATAAAGTTTAAAGAACAATAAACACAGCTATAACCAAATTTCACAGCTATTTCTCAGTGTGGGGTAACATTTTGCATTTAGTTATATTTGGTTTCCTAGGTAATATTTGATTGTGGCTCTATTTCCTGAAGCTGCATCTCTTGTCACATAGAATCTTTTGGTGGCGGATTCTGCAGACCAAGGGGAAGCCAGGAAGGAGTAAGTTGCTTTGAAACCACTGAAGCCATGATGGTGAAGAAGACTTCACAGTCCTTGACAGTCTTTGAGCTCTCCATTGTTGTTCTCCAGGCTTGTATTTCTGAAATCTACTGTATGTACTTGTTCCAGATCAGTCTCCCCCAAATACCATTTTTGTCCTGTCACTCCTCTGCTCGTGAACCTTCAATGACCTCTTCTCGATGTAGTCCAAACCCTACACTTGGCTTTCAAGGTCTTCCAGAATCTGTTTTTCAAAAGCTGTCCCTTGAACCACATTTTCTTGAATATTCATGGCTTTCTGTATTCTAATAAGATCCGGTTTCTCCCTGTCACTAGCATATTCTGTCATCATTATGCTCCATGCCCTTGCAGCTGTACTTCTTTCTCCCTGGAAGCCTCTCTTCTCTGGATCTATACACCTTTGGGGTTCAGCCCAAGTCTCACCTATGTTCCCGAGTCGTCTTTGGTCACTTAAATCCATACTCATGCCTTATCCCAAATCCCACTGCATTTATATTCAGTGCTGAGAGACACTCTGGCTTGGCATCTAAAGGGAATTAGTGTGGACCTGAGAGTAGAAGGTCAGTTCAAATCCTGGCTTCTTTTCTTTCTACCTTTTGTGGCATTTGTCAATTAATAGAAGATGATCTCACTATGGAAGTCTGACAACAGTCTCAGCTTTGTTAACAAAGATTATAAATAATGGAGGCAAAGCAGAGTATTGGGCCTGGGAAAGAGTTTTTGTAAAGCTTCAGGTAGCACCTTATGTTAGAAACGTAAAACCTCCTCTAAAGAAAAATCTTACCAATAAATAAAGCAAGTAGGATTTTGAGTAGATTATCACTTTTGTTGTGTATTCACCCTGTTTCCTAGAGAATCAACTTTCCTGCTTTGTGCTCACTGTGGTTTCCTCTAGAGTAGAGGCTGTGTAGAAGAGGGTGTGTATGGGTCGTAGAGTCACTGGGATTAGACTATTCAAACAGCACAAATATTCTGTATATTCCGATTTCAAATGTAAACATATTCCTGATTGGAAATGTGTATATGTATTTTTTATTTTTAGTTCTGGGGTACATGTGCAGGATGTGCGGGTTTGTTATATAGGTAAACATATATTATGGTGGTTTGCTGCACTATCAGCCTATCACCTAGGTATTAAGCCCAGCATCCATTAGCTATTTTTCCTGATGCTCTCCCTGCTCTGATCCTGTCCCCTGACAGGCCCAGTGTGTGTTGTTCCTCTCCCTGTGTCCATGTATTCTCTTTGTTCAGCTCCCACTTATGAGTGAGAACATGCGGTGTTTGATTTACTGTTCCTGGGTTAGTTTGCTGAGGATAATGGCTTCCAGCTTCATCTATGTCCCTGCAAAGGACGTGATCTCATCCCTTTTTATGGCTGCATAGTGTTCTGTGGTGTATATGTATCACATTTTCTTTATCCAGTCTCTCGTTGATGGGCATGTGTGTTGATTCCCTGTATTTGCTAATGTGAATAGTGCTGCAATGAACATACGCATGCATGTATCTTTGTAATAGAATGATTCGTATTCGTTTGGTTATATACCCAGTAGTGGGATTGCTGGGTCAAACGGTATTTCTGCTTCTAGATCTTTGAGGAATTGCCACACTGTCTTCCACAATGGTTACACAATTTACATTCCCACCAACAGTGTAAACACGTTCGTTCCTATTTCTCCACAACGTTGCCAGCATCTGTTGTTTTTTGATAAGTGTGTATAATTTAGTTAGCAACCTAAGTAGGTTTTGGAGGGCCTACTACCTTTACTGTAAATATGCTGAATTTTATTTATTTGTTCATTTTAGAACTGGGGTCTTGCTCTGTCTCCAGGACTGGAGTGCAGTGGCTATTCACAGCTGAATCATAGTGTATTATAGCCTCAAGCTCCTGGGCTCAAGCGATCCTTCTGCCTCAGCCTCCCAAGTAGTTTGAACTACAGGAATGCATCACAGTACCCAATATATCCTGAATTTTTAAGGCAGCCTCTTCAAGAACATTCTGAGGTGTTCTGGTGTCTTTAATAATCTTATCTCCTAATTTTGGTTCTTGCCTGGAATGAAGAAAATTACTGGTCTGTGAATCTTTGGCTCTTGTCACTTATAAGACCGAGGGAACAATGCTGCAATTTTTGCAGCCTCTGTTATGACCAGAACTTTCAATATATAATCTTAACTTTGTAGATATTAACTTATTTTTAAATCTACTCATTTAAAGCCATAAAATGTAATCTAATGTAGTCTTTACAATGGAATATTTACAGTAGATAATTTCACAGTCACTGCTCCCTAATTCAAAACGCTTTGAGCCTGAAGCTCCAAGGCCAGGCCAGCTTGATACTGATCTGCTTTAACATGAAACGTGAGACCAGGCAGTGGAAGACCCATAGCCAAACTCTCATCTTTATTCACAGCAAATTTCTTGAGAGAAGAAACGAGGGAACTGTGGGGTTTCTGGTTTATTATCTGAGTGGTCTAATGCAATAATTATTGCCTGCCATGGGGAAATGATTGCAGATCACTCTCTGGTGGAGTTTGAACAAGGAGCCACATCCCAGGTCTCAGGAACATTATTCCACACCCTCCCTGTTACTCAGGGGTGCTCCATGATGGGCTCAGCTGCCGAACACTAGGGGATTCGACCAAAACCTTAATCATGCTGATTTTGATAATCAATTCCAATGAGCAGAATCCTGTTAGCTCTGTGAAACCAGTGCAGCTGATAGTATTGAAGGAAATGAAATATGATGAGTGCGATTGCTTGACATGCCAGATGGGGGTTGGTGGGGAGAGAATTCAAAAAAGAAAATTTAGCCATCTTAAAAACTGGCACTTCTGGGAATAATTATTTAGGGAATTTACACTTTCATACTCTAGGTGTTTCTGAAAACAAACACATCTTAAGAATTTAGTTAGAATATTTAGATAATAATGATTTAAACTCATTGCCAAGCGTCCTCACACAGGCATGATTTTTCTTTTATAGTTAATTTATTAATTTGAGAAAAGTGTGATTCATTTACTTCTGGGCCTTTGCATGGTGTTTATATAAATAGTGTTGATAATTTCTTTCTTTCTTTCTTTCTTTTTTTTGAGACTGCATCTCACTTTATCATGCAGTGGTATGATCTCAGCTCACTGCACACTCCACTTCCTGGGCTCAAGTGATCCTCTCACCTCAGCCTCCTGAGTAGCTGCGACTACAGACACATGCCACCATGCCCAGCTACTTTTGCATTTTTGGTAGAGATGGGTTTCACCATATTGCCCAGGCAGGTCTCGAACTCTTGGACTCAAGCGATGTGCCTGCCTTGGCCTCCCAAAGTGCTGGGATTACAGGTGTGAGCCACTACGCCCAGCCAATAGTGTTTGTAATTTCTGGCGACAAATATTTCCATGCTAAATAGGTAGCAGACCAGGAATGAACAAGTAATTACCAACAGTGAGGTACACTGTTGTTTGATGGTATATGTTTTCCTAACATGAACAAACTCCCTTACAACTTCGACATCTATGCCTTAACTAAAATCTCGACATGCTGCATTGAGAGAGCATCTCTTAAAGTCTCCTTTAGTGAAGGATGCTTTTTTCCTAATGTTTTAAATTCCTGGAGTCAGACCTTGATTCTACAATCATTCTTCAGTGATGTTTATTCTTTTAAAGTCACATGTTTTTATGTAATGTCACCCCGTCCTCATCATTAGCATCTATTGACCTTCAGGATGTAAAAAATAACTTGAGTTCTTCCCTCGTAGCCTTCTTCTCACTCCATCCTTTGCATTGTCCTTGGTGACTTAAATTTTCATGTTATATTTTTTCCTAATAACCTGATTTCCTCAAATACCTGGCCACATAGCAAAGGGAGTTTCTACTGCTGGTACTGCGTCCTAAGTTTTCAGTTCTCCCATACCTTAAATCTCTTGACACTACTTTCTGTGTCAATAATCTCAAATGTTTCACTAGCCTGCATGTGGCAGTTGGAGTTTCTAGTCTAGAGTACAAACGGTATTCTCACTGATATGCAGGAGCCCTTGCCTCATGACCTCATACCCACTATCCAAATTCCAAAGACATTCCCCTGCTTGGTTTCTTGGCCCCTGCCTTACAGCTAGAAAAAGTCATGGACTTGGCAATTACTTCCTGCAAATCCATATCCTCTTACCTTAAGCAACGCCCTTAGTATGTTCTTTTTTGTGGCCATCTAAGCTTTGTCCTTAAATTGTGACCATTTTCTTTTCTACTCAATAATATCTCATTTTCTACGTTGGTAGTTAGTACTTACTCAGTAGAAGTTATCTGATGAGAGTCTTTCTTCATATTTCTTCATGTCAAAATGCATTTTTATGTTTAAACATCTCAAACCTCCCTGGCAATTAAGACATTTTAGGACTTTTCTCCAAATGTAACATTCCATTTAAGTCTGGGGACTCACTTTCATAAACCCATGCACCTGTGGGAAAACTCTCTTCCCCAATGTGCCCTAAGCTTTATTGATTTGGCTTACCTTCCTTACCTTGTTCATCTACGTATGTTCAATGGGCCTTGTACTGAATATTTGTGTGGTATTTACATGTTTATACATGTTTACCTGTGTGTGACTTTTTTTTCTAATTCGAACCAGGACTATGTGATTATTTTACTTGTACATTGCTTAGAACAGCTTAGAACAACAACAAAAAAAGAGTGGGTTTCTTACTCTCTTTCCTTTCTTTCACTAAACATTTCTTCATTGTAGCACTGATCTTACACATATTTGTTAATTTTTCTGGCTCCTTGTCAACTGTGAGTTCTAGAGGGTAGGTACAATGCCTTATCTTTATATTCCCAGTCTCTATATCAAACCTACATGGGATTTGCAGGAAATGAGCCACTGGGAGTTTTTGAGCAAGTGTGTGATATGCCCAAAGATATGCCTTAGAAAGATTCCTCCTGGCAGAGTGTGAGAAGCAGGTTGAGAGAAAACAGTAAGCTTTGTTGAGAGAAGATTGTAAGCCTTGTGGAGAGAAGATTGTAAGCCTTTCTGAGAGCAGACATCATGTGGCTGCATAAACAGACCCTAGTGTAATGTCTGATCCATAGTGCAGATTCAATGAATATTTTGGAGAAGAATGAGCAAAATCAAGAAAGCTATTAGGAGGCTCTTGAAATAGGTATGGTAAATGGCAAAAAAAAAAACAAAACAAAAAACCCAAAAGCATAAACTAAAGTGTCAGCACTGGTAATTTTAGGGTTAGCCTCAACTTTAAAAATAGAATATAAGCTGCTACATACACATGGGCACAGCCAATTATACTAGTTAAAGTATAGTAGTCAAAGAACTGGTGAAATGGCAAACATTTAAGAAATTTACTCCATTTTTAACTTCATAAGATTTGATGATTATTCCTTTATAGCCTTAGCTTTTTTTTTGTTTTTACAATTAAAGATGTTTTTAAGTTAAAATAATCCACTTATATTAGAGCCTCTTTTTCTATTATCCAGATAGCACATATTATTCTATCCATTAAAAAGTCACCATTAAAAATGGCTAGAATAGCTTAATAATATAATATCATATTTATTATATGATTTCCAGTGGAATGAACTGTTATGGTCTCCCTGATTGATTATAATTTTAATAATCTTGGTTGTGTGTGGCTAAGAACAAGTTCATTCCAAGTTCATTTTTTCCCTGATGTAGATAAAATTCCATCAGCTAAGTTCTGATACCGTGCCCCATCTCCAGACTTCTAGCTAAATGAAATACTAGAGGGCTCTGATTCTTGCTCAGACTCACTACTGCTAAACTGAAATGCTTGAGGTATTCAAAACTGTTATTTTCTGCCTCAATTTGATATGTGTGCAGCATTTCTTTTTTAAAAGGACATGTTCTGAATGTTTAGAGTGTGTAGATAACCGCTCCCACTCACCCCCCCCAACACACACATAACAGAAGAAACTTTGGATACTTTTATTTTGTAAACTTACAGAATTTGTGTCAAAGAAGTTCATGTAGAAAAGACATCAGGTGCATCAAATATTTTAGTGGTTTTGTTTAAATTCAGAGTGAGAATTAACCAAGCATCTACAATATGTACACCTACATTGTATTCTAACCCTTTTGTTCATGGCACACACATTAAAACGTAGCTCCACTTCGCTGCATTGTTGATTGCAGTTGATGAGGGTTGTCGTTTCTGTTAACTGTTAGTATTGAAGAGAAGCCTCACGTGTAGTGATGTTAGGGACAGTTCAGCCATGTTACATACCTGGAATTGTCTCTTTAAAAAAAAAAAAGTCATGAATTTTTTTTTTTTAAGACAACAGAAAGCAATCAACCAACCAACTAAACAAACAAACAAACAAACAAACAAAAAAACACACAAAAAGGCCAGGTGCAGTGGCTCACGCCTGTAATCCCAGCACTTTGGGAGGCCGAGGCAGGCAGATCACAAGGTCAGGAGATTGAGACCATCCTGGCTAAGACGGTGAAACCGTGTATCTACTAAAAAATACAAAAATTTAGCCGGGCATGGTGGTGGGCGCCTGTAGTTCCAGCTACTAGGGAGGCTGAGGCAGAAGAATGGCGTGAACTCGGGAGGCAGAGCTTGCAGTGAGCCAGGATCATGCCACTGCACTCCAGCCTGGGCGACAGAGTTAGACTGTCTCAAAAAAAAAAAAAAAAAAAAAAAAGGCAGAAAAATGTGTTGATTACAGAGTTAAGGGGGAGAAACTTATAAATCATGGTCATTTACCACCCCTGAGATGGTAGGTACAAGGTTGGCTACTATTTACCTCTTAATCCTATGATTTTCTGGTTCTGTGGCTTAGAAGGTTTAAGCTCTGTCGTGTGGCTCAAGCAGGACAGCCCAAGGTGACTCCAATTCTCTGTGACTTTGTTTTCCCAAGTGGGAAGTAAACCCTACCGCTGTGTTGTAAATTGTGTAGATATACACATAAGAAGGGGTTATTCTGTGTTTTTGGGGGGCTCAAGATAAAAGCTATCTCCATTTGAGAAACTAGAAAACCATTTCTACAAATCAACTCTACAATTAAACCTTGTCACCCCAAATCAATTTAGAACAAAAAGCAGCAGCACGTTCCTTTTTTAAAAGCCCAATTCAATTTTAAAGTTTTGAAAAACTTCAAGCATACACAAAGGACAGAAAATGTTAAACATCCTTTTACTCACCACTCTTAACAAGTGTCAACATTTTGCCACCTTTGCTGAATACTATAACTTACTTTTTTGCTCTTTAAAGTTTTTATTATTGAACACAGACAAGTACTATATGTTAATATGTGCAATGTACAAGAATAATAAAATAGTCATATGTCTACTACCCAACTTAAGAGTTATAGATTTATTTTTTAAAGAAAAAAAGTATAATTACTTTGAGCTTACCAGCGTAAGTTTCCTCCTACTCTCTCCCTGCAAAAAAAATAGTTGTGTACAAAATAAAATTCTTGGGGTTGACATTCAGGTGACCCCATTGAATCTGATTTTTTTTCTTTTCTTTTTTATTTTTATTTTCTTTTTGTCTCTTTGCTTTTTTATTTGACAGAGTTTTGCTCTTTTGCCTAGGCAGGAGTGAAGTGACATAATCTCAGCTCACTGCAACCTCCATCCCCTGGGTTAAACTGATTCTCCTGCCTCAGCCTCCCAAGTAGCTGGGATTATAGGTGCCCACCATCACAACTGGCTAATTTTTGTATTTTTAGTAGAGATGGGGTTTCACCATCTTGGCCAGGCTGGTCTCAAACTCCTGACCTCCTGATCCACCCGCCTCGGCTTCCCAAAGTGCTAGGATTACAGGCATGAGCCACCACGTCCGGCCTGAATTTTTTTCTATTGCTCTTCAAATTAGATGGTATAAGTAATGATGTTTGCCGGGAAGAGATTTGAGGACCTAACTGTGAAATAGTCCTGCCCTGTTCAGGTCTCCCGCGTTTCCTCATTAGACCTTCCAGCTTATTCCTGGAAAAGCATTCTTTTCTCTATGTTTTAAACACCTATTGAGTATGAATGTTTTAAGTGCTTATTTAATACTGGTTCATAACTCTTTGTAAGAGTTAGGGGAGAATTATCAATATCTGGAACAACACCATTCTTCATGATATTGGTTTTGAGAGCCATGTGGGCAGAGAAATAAACTCTAGAAAAAAAGAAATGGTAATCTGATATGCAGACCTGGATTACAAATATGGTCAAAGGTGTACTTAAAAACAAGATATTTTGCTACTTGCTTCGCTTTACTGAGAATCCAGGGATCCAGTGAAATCATTGCCATTGGTACTGGTGGTTGAGAGTCAATGTGATGCTAAACCACAGGAACTCCTTACTTCTATGCATGATTAAATCCAGTTGTCAGGTTTGGGCAGAAGAGAGCCCTCCTTTTCCTTAAGTCTATAGGGAGGTGCTGTGGGGGAGTTTTCTCCTTTTCCAGAGTATGCAGAGCAAGGATCATCGATCATAATCAGACAGGGGTATTTCATATCATCCATTTCCAGTGAGAACAGTGGTAAAATTCTGTCCTTTTTCCCATTTTTGGCTGCTGTGATTGAAATTCATCTTAGAAAAGGGTAGTTTGAGATTATTTTAAAAAATAAGAATCCTTCAGTCTCTGTTGCCTATTTTCTCCTCTATGAATAATTTCTGCAGACAGGTGACCAGTTCAACCATCTGTCTCTTGGTTACAAATGCCTGTGGTTGGTCCACTTCCTTCAGCCTTGGAGTAAAATAAAGGCTTCTTTTGCAAGATCACGAAATAATTCAGCAAATACTGTGGGACTATAAGATTGTCCTGTGTTGTCACCTTTTCTTTTGAAGAATATGGAGAATATGTTTTTCTTCCTCTAATTCAAATACATAGATTCCTTATGCTTGTATAATGAATGAATAAGGGCTCTGATACATACATATCGTTGATCTAAAATAGAACAACTATTATCAGTATTAGGCAATTTAGAAAACAATAAATAAGACTTCAGAATTTATATCAGCTCCTTCAATACTTCATTTAGCTGGATCCATTTAAATATTTCATTTTTTAGCCTATGTTGTAGTAGATTGCTTGATTGTCCAAGGTAGTCTCTAAATCGAATTAGAGAAAATGAAATTCAGGAAGCACATCACTGTAGATTTTGGTACAGTGACTTGCGTATATAATTGCCATCTCTTTCTATGTTAGCTCAGGGGTGGGTTTTGTGCCATAAATCAACCATCTAACCACCAATCTACCCACCCACCCACCCACCCAACTAACCATCATTTGGGCTATATCTGCATATCATACATGATATCCTTGCAGGAATTAATCCAGCATCCATATGAGTGTAACTCATACCTAGGCTGATAACAAAATCTGAAAGGTTTTTCATTGAAATATATTAGGTGACTAAAGAATTTCACAATCCAAAAGAGGAGGGTGTATCGATCCTAGTGGAATTCTACTTCATGGATTTTGTTCTGCATTTATTGACACAGAAAGACATTAAAGAGGATAAGTATAATAACAAAATTTATAAGAAATGCTTACGGAATATTTTCTAATTTTAGCTACACTGATGGGTTGTTTATATTCTGTGGTTTGATTTTTATATCAATCTTTAAGCAGCCATTATTATTACCCAAACAAGTAGATATTATTGCCCCTTTAATAACAGTGAAGGAAACTGGAATATAAGAATTGAGGTAACTGGCCCACACACCACAAAGCGAGGAAGTAGGAAGCTAGAATTCATATCCAGGTTTGTCTGTTAGAAGCCCATCCCCTTGACCTTTCTGCCATATTATCTTTCCATATGCTGTGGCACAAAAAAGAATTGTGACCATACCATCTTCCCAGAGAGGGATTAGACAAAGTCCAGAGAACGTCTAGATGGTCAGGAACTCTGGTCATGGCGATGCTAGTTACTATAAGAGGATACTTGGCAAACAGCATTGCACCCAGATGGTGCGCAACCCACACGTCTCTACGTAGAGGTCTCAAGTGTTTGTATTAACAGGTTTGGAAGATAATAAAAGGAGTTGTTGTTTGTTCTTTCTTTGTAGGTCTGAAATTAATTTTTAGCATAAATTTAAAAGGGGAGTTTGTAAATTCACTAGACACTGAGAGACTGGAGATCCAAGCAAACATTTGTCTGTTGGGTTTAAAAAGATCTGGTGTAAAAGTGATTGTTTTCTATTTTGCCCACTAGGTGGTGCTTTGGTCTCACAGGTTCCTTTTAATGGGCTGGATTTCCCCGCCCACCTCCCCCCGCCCCGCCCCGCCCCGCCCCATAAGTAGACGTTGGTCCAGGAAAAAAACAAACAAACAAACAAAAAAACAATTCAAGACTGATTAAGAGGCCTATGTCAGTTGAGTTTGTTCAGTTTGGGTTTTCTCTATCATTATCTGTGTTGATAGCAAAGATAATTAAACTTATTTGAAAATTTTGGACACTCCTTTTTCAACCTTCTTGCAATAAACTGTATTCACTTATTTTGGAAAAGAGCATCAATACATGGAACTAGTGAGTTATCTTCTCAGCATGTCTCCACAGGCTACACTTACGATAGTCTTTCCTCCTACAGAGCGGGGCAAATCATAGGATGTGACTAAAACCATGTCATTTGGGTGTTCATGTTAAGCACACTGGCTATGAGATTGCCCCGGAATGTATATACAGCCAACATGTCAGTTTCTTCTTAACACCTTAACATCAGTGTGGACAAAAACAATAATGAACAATGTTTTAAACATGTTTACATCAAAGAGGACTGGGGTCATAAGGAAGCAGTTCGATGAGAGTATAAATAACATTATTCCAAATTCAATAAAACTGACCAGTCATTCGACAAATGTACACTGATTTGACTCATTCCATTACCATGCAAGAATTTTATTTGTTGACAGTTGTGAAGGCATTCCTGTCATCAAGAAGGAACTTTCTAAAATTATAACCTGAGATAGTAGTAAGTGATAGAAACAGAAAAGTTCCCTAAATGGCTTTTCCACGAAATAATATTTATTTATACCTACTTCTGAATACCTACTATGTGCTGAGCAGGTGCAGGGTGATGTGAAATATATATTAAATCCCTTAAGGAGCCTACAGCCAAAGATTAAGAGATGGCTGAAAGATAGTGTGTCCAAGGTCATGTTGGCACAGATTACTGAAGTGAGTGGGGTGGCCTGGAAGAATATTAAGTGGACATTTAAGATGGAACAGCTAATAAGACACAGGCAAAATGAGTCTAGTAGAATGACTAGATTGAGAAGAGAGGAAAAGAAAGAGCTAGGCAGAAATAGTAGAATGTAGAAAAGCTTTAGACCCATGGTGATTATGGAGAATTGCAGAAGTCCAGTAACCTAGAGCATAATAATGCATATGTGGAAAGAGTGGGAAATTGGGGCCATAGGTAGAAGCCAGAATCAGGAACTTTGAGTACTAAATTGAGCATGATCTATTTTCTAGAAGGTGTAGGAGAGACTTTGAAGAAGGCTGTCACTTGCTCCCCACATAACCCTCTAAGAAGGCATGCCATTCACTTCCACTTTCCAGAAGTCACAGGTGTGTTTCCCCAGGAGACCATCTGGATCCAGAATCTGTGCAGACTGACCATCTATCATGGTCTTACCTTGTGGGAATTTTAAGTCTTGACTTTCCTTCTGCAGCTTTCCATGCTACTGAGGAAGTGATTATACAATAGCAGATGAGATCCTTGGTGTAATTTAGGATTGCTTGTCACTTTCAACATTTCCCCCCATCAAACTGTGGACAGAGAGGGCTTGGAAGGGTTTAGTTCTGATACCATACTCATTTAACCCTGTTAAGCATATTTTCTTCAGCATTTTGCAAGCAGAAATTTATAGTAATGTTTTTTGACACTAACTCTGAGTCCTGCATTCTCTGCCTGACTTGCTGTATTTGAAGGTGGTAGCGAAACACATGGTGTATGTGTATGTATGAAGAAGGAGGGATGGTGGTACAGATTTAGCTATGGGACTTTTCAGCTTTGCCTGTATGAAATTCATTTACTAAGAATACGTAAGTGAAATTCCAGCAAGTCAGAAAGGGTTCTGGAATTGCTTAAGGCCCGTCACTGCTTGTGAATTCTTCCCACTTTAAAATGTTATCTTACAGAAGGTCAAAATGTCTTTCCTGCATGAATATAATAATCACTTACACTCTAGACTGTAACCATTGTGAATTTATTCTGTGTGTATCTATCTCTGGTTTTCTTTGTTGGAGTGGCAAGACTCAAAGCAGACCAATTTTATGCCTCATTCTATGTGCACCAAAACTACTTACACAATGTTGGTTTTCAGTACCTGCTACAACAAAAACAATATCCCAGTAACAGCCCACTTTACTTTCTGTGGGTAGACAATGCCCTCACAGGGGTTATTAACTTCTCCCAGAGAAGCTTTTGTCTTTGCAATCCTGAATGCATTTCTCTTCACATTAGATTTTACCAGTCACCTTGTTGATTATGAAATGCTAAGTCAGGGTCTTTATTAGACTGACTTTGCTTTCCCTTTATAATTCAAGTAATTATTATATTTACAGAATTTACCCATTTTTTGAAATCAACACTTTGTTAATCATCAAACCCATGACAATCTATAAGTAGCCACTTTATGTGGCTTATATATCTAAAGTGAATATTGGTTTTCACACATTCATCCATAACTATTATTTTTACTGATGTATTAGGCAAAATGTAAGATTCATTTATGAGTTTGTTCATCAACTAGTTATAAAATTCCTACCGCATGGTAAGTGCTGTGGGTATTTGGCAACAGAGATAAAATGGGAAACAAAACAAAAATCTTCCCTACTATCATGGGGTTTGTAACACCTGGACTTCTCAAAGGACGTTGAATCAAAGGTTCTTCTCTAAGAGTTTGTATGAAAATCCATTTAGTCAGAATCAAAGATGGTTGGCACCATCATTCACTAAAGTGGTCTGAGAAGTAAAAAACCTCCGTATGTCAAGGAGCAGTGGGACCTCTCTTTTTAAAACTTATATTTTAGGTTAGGGGTACAGGTGCAGTTTTATTATTTAGGTAAATTGCGTGTCACAGGGATTTTGTGTACATATTATTTTGTTAGCCAGGTAATAAGCATAGTACCTGATAGCTTTTCAATCCTCACCCTCCTCCCAATCTCCACCCTCAAGTAAGCTGTAGTGTCTGTGATTCCCTTCTTTGTGTCTCTGTGTACTCAATATTTAGCTCCCATTTTTTAAGTGAGAACATGCAGTATTGGGTTTTCTTTTCCTGTGTTATTTCACTTAGGATAATAGCCTCTAACTCTATTCATGTTGCTGCAAACATGATCTCATTCTTTTTATGGCTGCGTAGTATTCCATGGCATATATGTATCACGTTTTCTTTATCCAGTCTACCATTGATGGGCATTTAGGTTGATTCTATATCTTTGCTATTGTGAATAGTGCTGCTATGAATGTATGTGTGCATGTGTCTTCATGGTAGAATAGTTTATATTTGTTTGAGTATATATCCAATAATGGGATTGCTGGCTGGAATAGTAATTCTGTTTCAAGTTCTTGGAGAAATTGCCACAACCATTGGTGGGGAGCTAGTGCAGTTGTTTGGAGGTAAGAAAATACTCTGGCTTCTTGAGTTTCTAGAGTGCTTGCAAAGGTTCTTTCTCATTTGTGTAGGTGGATATTCCTTCAATCTTTGTAGTTGCTGTCCCTTGGATGGATTTTTTTTTTTTTTTGCTTTTATCTTCTTTGATGCCCTTGGGGATTTGATTGTGGTATAAGGTAGGTTCAGTCAACTCATTTAAGTTCCCTTTTCCAGGAGTCACTGGGGACCAGGAATGAGTCCCGGTGCATGGTAACCCCACGCAGAGTTCCCAGCCATCTCTCAGTCAGCCCAGCACCTGTGTCTTCCCGCATCCACTGTCAATGCCTTCCCTCTGAGGTTTGCTCAGAGTGCGCCTGCCTTCCCAATGTCCCCATCTCTTGGTGACAGATGTTCCTCCTGGATGCCTCAAGTCAGCCATCTTGAATCAATCTCTGGACCTCTACTTATCCCTGAGAATCTCCTTCTCTGTTGTCACCGCTGCACCAGCTGCAAAAGACACCATTTTTTGCAGTGTTTGGTGGGGGGGTTGTTTACCTCTACAATTGCCTAACTGAATGACCCTGAGCAAACGGTTTAACCTTCTATAATTAATAGGATTTCTTCTTACCTCCAAGCCCTCCCTGCTGCTCTGACCCAGTTGTGGGTGATAGATCATTTCTTCAATTCTGCAAACCACAGCTGAGAAAGATGGCAGTGTGTAAGGCTCCTCTGATAGATCAGGAATCACGGAAGGAAGGGACATTGGCTACTAGCTATGGCTGCTCACACAAACAGCCCATGGGTCTTGGTTCTCTCTGGTGGATCTCTACAGGGCTTCCTTAAAGTTAGAGGCTGGCTTTGCCTTAAGATTCTTGAGCATGAGTAGGACTCTCAACCCAAAGTAAAGAGAGCAAAATCCAGAGAAGGACTTTTCTCCATTTTAAGGCCCACCTCCCAAGTCCTTAATTTCTGTTTTAAGATCTGGCTCATCTCAAGAAGAATGGCACTTGAAATTATGACATAGAAAGACCTTGTCTTCTACCCAAAGGGGTGTGGCATTGTCTGGTGATGTGGGCTGCTGAAGCACGTTTAAGCACAGTAGTCCAACACCAGTAAATGATACCCTACAGCAGGGAAATGTTTCCTTACAGTTCTGTTGAATTCTGTGGCAGAATGTGAATTCTATCCAACCTCAAGACGTGTTGCTTATCTAGTATGAGTGGCTGCCTTGTCCACAACATCCTAAAGGCCCTCTGCTCTTTTCTCTTAAAGGGGACTCTAAAGTGCCTTCCCAACGTGTAGGACCAGGACTGAAAGGGCAGTTTTTCTTGGCTGCTGGTGACTTTCCAAAGCAAGGGTCTTTCCCTTCTCACCTCGTCCATGGCCTCTTGTGCCCTTTATTTGCTCTTTCTGCCTGATGTAACAGCCACAAGCTGAGAGGGCTTTCTGTGAAGTGGCAGGACCTGACACAAGCAGCTTTGTGCAGTGGGAAGGAAATATTTATGTTATTACACACCTGGGACCTCTAAGTCCACAAAGTTCACTTTTTATTGGACACCTGGGACCTCCTTATCTGCACTTCTGGCTCAATTTGTTTTTGGTTTGGTTTAGAAGGTTTTCTTCTCCCTAAAATCTCCCTTAAGTCTTAGGCCCTTTTTATGCAGAAATGCCTGATCTCCAGGCTCAAAAAAAGCATCTTGTGCAAGGGAAGTCGTTTTAGATTTAGGAAACCACTTACACAGTACATTTGAATTTTCAAGGTGACTGAAAACTTAAATTCAACAAATATTTTTATCCACCTAGTTTATACTCAAAATGTGCTAGATGCAAGAGATAGCATGGTGGCAATGATAGACATGGTCCCAGCTCTAGTAGAGCCTGTGATCTGGTGGAGAAACAGGCACTAAATCAATAGCTACAAGAGTGATGAATGTTACAAAAGAAGAGATTCAAGATGCTACAGGTACATAGAGCAGGAGGATTTAACCTAATCTAGGGGATTTCGGGAGTTTTCATTTAACTCTGCTGTTGTCTAACTGAATGACCCTGAGCAAATGTTTTAACCTTTCTATAATTAATAGCATTTCCTCTTACTCGCCAAGCTCTCCCTGCTCCAGCCAAGGCTCTTGGGTCTATGAACTGTAATGTTAAGAGAGAATACTGTCAACAACAGTAAGCCTGACTGCAGAGAGTAAACACAAGGAGAAAATGGCCTTGGAACCACAGAGTAGACTCCAGAGTATCAAGACCATTTGGAGGACAGAATGGGGAAAAGGCTTGTGGGCAGACAGTAAACTCCACGATAGACATTCCATCTGTCCATTAGTATAAACCTGGCACTTAGCCCAGTGATCCTCAAATATTTGTGGAATGAATGAAATGCAAAGCAATGTCAATTTCTGTCCACAACTACTTGACTCTTAAGATTAGTGTTGATCCCTTTGGGGAATATAGGCAGGAGCAGACGACCCCATACATTGGCTAACTATGAATTGCGTGGATCCAATGACCACTGCCCTCATAGTGCAGATCGCCCCACGGATCACTGGCTGTGTGCCCACCTACCCCTTTCTGCAAGAGCTTTTCTAGCCCTGCCAAGCAACTGGTTCTGTTCGTGATGCTGTGGGGTTACCACAAACTATGTAATAGCTCCATTCACTTAGAAAGACTCATCCTAGATAAGAATTATCCTGCCTCATCTACCCCTCCCTCATAGTTTTTCATCTTATCCATTCCCTCCTCCTCCCCATGCCGTTATCAACTTTATACATTGGACCCCATCCTGGGGCTCATACTCTGCTAATCCTGTTCTTGGAGTTAGGGAGTTTATTCAAGTGGCTTGGAGGGGAGATGGGGAAAGTCACTCCAGACAAGAAACATTCAGACTCTACCTAGGACTAAGGTCAACCACAATACTCCAAGCATTACTGGAGCAAATTATAACCATAATCGGGTCAGCTTGCACATTCTATGCTATATATATAATGAGGGAGATATAGTTTTCATGGCAGGTTCTCTGTTAACAGTGGGCAAAGACTTTGGGGATTGATGTCTGCAGGGAAAGGATAGAAGGAACTGAAACTTCTCTCCACAGAAGCACCTGAAACCCAGTCTGTGGGCCTTTCCTGTCAGAATCTGGTGAAATGATTTTGACACCACACACAGCAAATCTGTGCATGTTTTTCTGTAACAAAGAACTGAGAAAATCAGGAGTCCTTATCAAATGGAACCCTTTGATGACCCTCTGGTAGGTACCTTTTATAGTGAAAATGTTTGGTAAATAGAGAAAAAGGGGCCGGGCATGGTGGTTCATGGCTGTAATCCTAGCACTTTGGGAGGCTGAGGTGGGAGGATCACCTGAGTTCAGGAGTTCAAGACCAGCCTGGCTAACACGGTGAAACCCCATCTCTACTAAAAATACAAAAATTAGCTGTGCATGGTGGTGGGCGCCTGAAATCCCAGCTACTTGGGAGGCTGAGGCAGAACAGTTGCTTGAACCTGGGAGGCGAAGGTTGTAGTGAGCCAAGATCATGCCACTGCACTCCAGCCTGGGTGACAAGAGCAAAACTCTGACTCAAAAAAAAAGAGAGAGAGAGAGAAGAGTGAAAGTTATAAATGGAAACAATTAAAAAAAAATCCAAGAAACTCAAGGAACCTTTGAAGGGAAAACTGGGTTTTTCTCTGACCTCACTACTTTCCCTCAGCCGTTATAGCCCTGCCACCTCTACGTGCATTGGAGGAAGTGATTTCTCCACTTTCTGAGATCCTAGAGGACTTAATTTGCATCTCTATGGTAAGAATTTTACCATTATGATCTTTTTATTCTCATCTGTTTCATTGCTACAGGATTATGAGCTCCTCTGGACAGTGTTTTATTCATCTTCCTCTCTCACCCTCCTTTACAGAGTAGGCCCCTAATAAATGCATGCAGAATGAATAAGTGAATCAATAATTAATAGGTAGTAAATACATTCATGCTGACTTCTATGATTCTTTTTCTCTTTTCTGTCTTAGGTTTTTAAAAGTAGTACAATAAACCTATTGCTAGTGTCTCAATATTTGCCTCCAAGAGAATAAATTGTCCTTTTAAGAAACAAAACTATCTTTATCTAAATCAAGGGTGAAAAATATATCTAGGTACTTCCAAATTACTGAGCACCCCTGCCCTGGCTTTCAGGAATTACAGCTGCTGATTAAACATCTGTTTGCCTGCCTTTTCTCTACTTATCAAAACCTTATTCATCCTTCAAGACTACTTGAATTTTTATCTTCTTACTCAGTAAAGGCTTTCTCTGTCTACCAAAGCTGGAAAAGTTTTTTTCTTTTCTGCTATCTAGTATGACTCATTACTATTCCCATTCATTCAGTACAGATGATGTAGGGACAAGCACTTTGGAGACAGTACCTTGGTTCAAGTCCTACTGTGCTACTCAGTGATGGTCAGTGACCCTTTGATCTTGAGTTTCCTCATGATGTTGATAAACTCCTGTGTTGGGATGACTGGTCTAGAGGGTGAGATGAGGATATGCATAGAATATGCCTATTCCAACACCTGGTGCTTATTGAGGGCTCCATTAAAGGCAACTGCTCTTATTATTTGCATATATCTTATGCCATGCTCTAGACTGTAAATTCAAGTATTATGTGTCTTTCCAAATAACAACATCTGACTTCTTGCTTTCAGTGAGAGAGATAGTCAATAAATAAACATATTATATCATGAAAGATAGTGATAAGGGCTATGAAGACAAATAAAGCAGGGTAAGGAGAGAAAGAACAGGACCAGGGATAATGTGATTGAGGAAGACTTCTGGGAGAAAGGGACACTTGAATAGAGATTGAATGAAGTGAGGAAAAGAATTATGTCTGTGCTTGGATGGAAGCAGTGCTCTTGATAGGTACAGGAAAGGAAACTCCAAAAGGTGTAGAAGAATTAGAGCATCCTAGTGACACAGAGGCTCATGGAGCGGAGTTTTGCAAAGAGGAAAGTAATCTTCAGTTTCAAATGCGGTTGAGAGGGCTGGGAGGGCAACTGCAGAGAACACTTCCTGGATTGAGTGAGTAAGAGAGCAAGACCAATGACTGGATTGGTGAGAACAGCGGACTCGTGGATGCCCTGAGTAATCCAATGAGGGAAACCAAGACAGGGCTGTAACCAGAGAGAGAAATGGATTGAAAAGAGGATTAGGGTTTCATCTGAAAGACTTGGTTATGTGTCTGGTAGAGAAAAAGAGAGAAGTTAGAAATTTAGGAGAGAGATAATAACTGACAGCATGGTCTTGAAGAAGGCAGGAACTGATGGTTTGGTCTTAAGAGAAGAAGTGATACCACCACATGCAGGGTAAAGAGGGAAATACTGGATATGGATAAGGCTAGGGATGGCTTCAAGGTTGTTTTCTCTTCCCTTCCCTTCCCTTCCCTTCCCTTCCCTTCCCTCCCCTCCCCTCCCCTCCTTTTCTTTTCTAGATGGAGTTCCGCTCTTGTTGCCTAGGCTGGAGTGCAATGGCTCGATCTTGTCTCACCGCAACCTCCACTTCCCGGGTTCAAGCGATTCTCCTGCCTCAGCCTCCCAAGTAGTTGGGATTACAGGCATGTGCCACCACGCCTGGCCAATTTTTTTTTTTTTTTTAAATAGAGGTGGGGTTTCTCCATGTTGGTCAGGCTGGTCTCGAACTCTCAACCTCAGGTGATCCACCCACCTCTGACTCCCAAAGTGCTGGGATTACAGGTGTGAGCCACCACGCCTGGCCGACTTTAAGGTTTCTAATTAAATATATGGCAGAGTTTGCAGCTGAGACTGCGGGTCAGGGTGGTGAGCTTGATTAGAGGGGTGAAGGTTAAAGTTGGAATGAATAAGAAAAGAAACCCATCAAGGAACATTTAAAAAACAGTTTGTTCTCTTTGATCTTGGGTGAAGTAAGCCATGTACTCCATTTAGTACAAATAACAACCCCTAACCACATTGTCCATATTGCAGGGTTTTCTAAGTTCACATCAATGAACCAATCTCTGTTTACAAAATGCGCTCTGCCTGTGCTTGCATTTTACGCGCGTGCGTGCGCCTGCACACACACACAAACACACACACACACACACACACCTACACACACCACTCTACATCTTTGCCAATTCATAACCAATCACCTCAATTATGGAGGGTGATAGTCTTTTCTTTCTTTAATTAATGAGTTTCCAGTTTAGATATGTGATCTTTACACAGTACTATTTAATACTGTGCAGTTTAGATTCAGGTAATACCACAGTGGCAGTTATTTCTAGCAGCAGGTGTGGTTGGTTACTTTTATAGACATATGCTCATTGTGATCCGGGGACTATGTTGGACACTTGATACCTATGTTATCATATTGAAAATCCTTACAACCATACTGTAAGCTGACTGATGGGGAAACTGAAATGTATTGATATTAAGGAATGTGCTCAGGGTTGCCTGGCTTGTTAAGGTAAACTTTGAGTTTGCAGGTGCAGGTCTGGGACCTTAAACACCATCATGTCACCTAGCTACAGCAAGAGGCTGCAGAACAATACTCTTCAGCCTGGTTTTGATATGGAAGATGCTCTTCAGCTTCATGCTGGCTTGAATTTCCTTTGCAGTGAAGGGAGAGGAGAAAGTGCATTTTAATAAGCTTCAATTAAATTAATTTCATTTTACTTCTTTTGATGTATGGTCTCTTCAAAAAATTCAATTCTACTGATGTTTATTAAGTGCCTCTACTCACTAGGAGAGTGCCAGGCACTTCAGGGGATCTATGGATGAGTGTGATTCAGCCCTGCTTGAAGATCTCACAATCTAGTGGAGAGGATGGCAGTGTGCAATTTGCTCTAATACTAGATTGAAAGTAATAAGTACCATCAGAAGTGGCCCAAACTGTGGTTTTTAAATTCTGAAATGCAAGGTTATGTGACTAATTAGAAAATTGGCTTGGCAGTGCCTAAACACCGGAAGCATCACACAATAGAACTCTTATAAAGGGTCTTTATTTCAAACATGAATATGCATTTGTTCAAATCCATGGCATACAATGAGTGAAGAATGTATTGATGGTGATGACATCATCTGCCAGGCTGTGAAGGTCAACAGTGTCAGCCCAAGTTGTGGCATAGTGTTGGGTGATTTAAAACTCAGGGGCAAGACAGTAAACTCACAACAATCCCAGTTGTGGTGCATGACCTGCAGCTGTTCTTGGTTCTTTGTGTGTTTTGGGAAGCAACAGCTGTTCAAGACATTGAACTGCAATTGCACAAAAATATATGTTATGTGAAGTTGTTGGCTTTTATTCTTTTATTATTATAGGGTGCTTTTTTGAAGTTAACTTCAGAAATATTGTGAACTCAGAATAGGTCAAGTCCTATATATTCCGGCTAAACAATTGTTTAATACATTTTTAAGATTTAAAAGTAGGGTAATAGATACTGCCATAAAATTCTTTTCCACGTTTACTGCAAGCTTTTGGAAGAAAGAAATAGGGGCTAGAGAACATGAGCTAGTACAATGTACCATGTGCAAATAGGAATTTAATAAATGCTTCCCAATTCTTTTTTTTAAATTGGTCTCCTAGATGTGTTAGGTTCTGTAATAGTCACTTCCAAAATACACAGCTGAAAAAAGCATTGCTTCTGTCTTCTAAGATTTTATATCTAAATAGAAAGGCTGGGGAAATGGTCCACTGACAGGTCAAAAGCAAGATTTCTAGTGTCATATTATTGGGAACACACACCTAGCCACAAAAGCCATCATTTCATAACTTTTGTAACACTTCACACTATTCTACCACCACATAGATGTTTGCTTCCATATTTGTCTGAACATCCTTGCATTTTCTTTGCCACACTCCCCTGCTGCAATCAGTCCATGCCTCCCTGATGGATTGGTTGCAACAGCATTTGGTGTTGCTTGGATGAGGTGATGGGTGCTTCTCTCTCTTCTTCAGCTACTTGGAGCCAAAATACAAAAGTGCTGGTTAAAAGGTGATTAATCTTCCCTAATGGTTTTGTGCATTGCAAACAGGACTGCAGCCACCATGTCTTCATTAGCCTTAATCAGGGCCCACATTACCTCAGATCAGGAAATTGGTTATTTATTATAGAACAGCAGGCAAAGGCCTTTTGAGCAAGTGTCAACTGTATAAAGTCTATTTGGAAAGGAAAAATAGTGGGGTTCCAGTTGCCAAACATCCATAGGGAAGGAATTAAAGCTGGACTGTATTTCTGGGCACCTCTCCTGCTAAGCACTTTGGTTGATGGAGGGCAGCGGGTGGCTTTGAGGTCATCAGGATGGACACTGAGCAACAGCCCTTTGCCTTTTTTTTTTTTTTTTTTTTTTTTTTTTAACTTCTTTTTGCTTCCAGGGTAACATTGTCTGGGTCTAGGGACTGAAACCGTTTGGGAAATGTTGTCTTCTAAAAATGGAAGATGGATTTTTAGTATCTTTGGGGGTTTGGTGTACTTCTTAAAATATGAGTTTAGAACTTGCTCTATGCCCAGTAATATTCAGGGTACTGGGGATACAGAGATGAGCACAACAGACCAAGCCCCAAGCTTTTGAAGCTTACATTGAATGGAAAAGACAGGTAATAATCAAGTAAACACATACAATAGAATAAAATATTAGCACTTTCTGAAAAAAAGCAAAGCAGCTAAGGAGAGAAAGAGTGGGACAGGGACTGATCAGGGAAGCCTTCCCTGAGGAAAAAACATTTGTGTTGGGATTAAGTGAAGGGAGGTGTATTAGTCCATTCTCACACTGCTATAGAGAAATACCTGGGACTGGGTACTTTAAAAAGAAAAGAGGTTTAATTGAATCACAGTTCTGCATTGCTGGAAAAGCCTCAGGAAACTTACAATCATGGTGGAAGGTGAAGGGGAAGAAAGGCATCTTCTTCACAAGGCGACAGGAAGGAGAAGTGCTGGGCAAAGGGAAAAGGCCCCTTAGAAAACCATCAGATCACAAGGGAACTCACTATCACAAGAACAGTATGGGGTAACTGGCCCCATGATTCAGTTACCTCCCACCAGGTCCCTCCCACAACACATGGGGATTAGGGAACTACAATTCAAGATGAGATCTGGATGGGGATGCAGCCAAACCATTATCAGGAGGGGTGCCCAGGGTGCCCCTTCTGTAAGAAGGGCCTTCTGTGCAGAGGGAACAGCCAGTGCAGAATTCATTCTTCATGTGGCTTATGTTCCTTTTATTTATTTTATATTTTAGCACTTCCTAAGAATCATTCCATGGAATCAATCCATTCCATCCATTCCATAAAGTACAAGCAATGTTAAACAAGCTGAAGTAGGTGAATCACTAGAATGGTGTCTGGCATATCATTGGTGTTCAAAAAAAATGTGACCTGCTTCTTTTCAATGTGAAACTCAAGAAAATGACTTGCCATCCATTCTTACATACAGAGGGTGGCTACCATTTACCATTGAAATACCATATCCTGTAACTTCAGGCCATCAATGGGAAGCATCTTCCTTTTTCTTCCCTCTCTCCTTTCTCTCTTTTTTTCTTCTCACTCGTGTGCTGAGACACAAGTGCCTCAAATTCAGGTTTTTAAATAAATAAAATTCAATAAAATCAAACTCAGGTTTTTAAATAAATAAAATAAATGTAATCCACAGATCACAGAGTGAACAGCTGATGACTCTGTGATAACATCATATCACGTCCACATATTCCATACCATGATCCTTAAACAACACATGCACACACAGAACAGTGGGAACATCTGAATTAGGTATTAAAGTGGAGTATAAATAGAAATGGGTAAGTTTTGTGGGTAGCTGAGAATTTAGAGCATTTAGGAGTTCAGAGCATCATTTTAGTGCAGGAATGTTGGTCTTTCTTGCTAGGATCTGTAGAGACTCGCGTGATAATGATGCCTTTTCAGGGCTTGGTAAAACATTGTAATTTGTATAATATTGTAATTACCTCCAAAGCTATCCTTAAAATGTTTGGGGCCCTAATAACAGTGTTCAAAATCACAAAATATTATTCTCATCAGCAAAATATTGCTCCTACACACAAGGTACCTCTTCTCCTTTCTTCACTCGCTAATAATAATAGCAAGTATTAATATAAAGTATTTGTTGATCAATTATTAAATATGTCATCTCTAACACAACAGTCCATTAAGACAGGCCTAAGTTCTTCTACTTTATAGACATTAAGACTCATAGAGGCATAAAGTCCTACAGTATAAATGAGAAGCTGGGATGGCCCTGGATATGACTGCCTGTAAAGCCAGTTCTTCACTCATACTATTTGTTATTTTTCAAAACATTCAACCATTCTCTTCCCTTTGAGAGTTTATCATTTTTCTCCCTAAGTCCTGGAGAGTCTTTCTTGACAATGTCCTGATAATCTGTTCATTATTTTCCTACCCTAGTTCTTTCTTTTCATAGTCTTTATCCTTTCAAATCTAGACTGCTGTTCTTTTCTGTTGGTCCTCCAGACTCCAAATACCTTCCAGTATCAGCTAGTCTTATGCACTGTGATTGGATAGTTAAATACTACTTTGACACAAGGCTGCCATCTTACTGTTGGAACTCTCCACTGTTCTTACAGTAATCATTAGGCTCTGAACACTGGCTTCCCAGCCCTGTATAATCTACCCCACTTTATTTATCCAAACTTATTTCAGCAGCATGGCTGAAGTCACTATCCATGGAACTCACTGGGTGTGTTCCCCCTGATACCTTGTCTCAAGCTGTATGCACTACTAAAAGGGCCTCCACCTTTTCTTTACTTTCTAAAAGGTCCAGATCAATTTTTCCCTCTACCATGAAATTTATTTTCCCTTCTCCTGGCATATTGATCTTTCCCTGTGAACACTTTCTGTAAACTTGAAAGGTCTATAAATTGGTCCTTTTTATATAGTCTTTCAATAGAAACTGTTTATCTTACAAAAGATGCCCCTTACTGAAATTGGATTATTTTCTTTAGTGATGGGTGACTGTGTTCAGCTGAAACTAACAGAAAACACAACAAATGTTGACTTAACCAGTTAGATGTTGAAGACATTAAGTAACAAAAAGTTGAGAAGTATGCTGTCCAGGGTGAGGCAACTGTTTAATGATGCCATTTGGGAGCCACTCTCTTCTGTCTTTCTGTTTTATCATCCTTGATGTATATGCTTTCAGCCTCAGTTTATTGCCTCTTAGTCACAGTATAGTTGCTGCATCTCCAGGCAAGAGGAATGGAACTGCAGAAATCCAGGTATGTCTCATCAGTCAGCATTGGTCAGAATTATATAACATGTTACCCCTAGCTGCAAGGGAAGCTAGGAAATTGAGTTTTGAGCTTTTAAGCTTGTACAGAGAAAGTAGGACTAGAAAAATGTGCTCAAGAACTGATCTTAAGTAAACAAGCCTATAGTATAAGCCACAGCAAAGCTTAATGAATAGATTTTTATATTCATATAATGCTCCATTCTTTTATGATGGGAAAGATATTGGAGTGAAGAAAATGGAATACTGGAGTCAGATTCAATTGTTACTGAATATTGGCACTGTCTTCCTGTAGTCTTGAGTAAGTTACTATTCTTTCTGAATAGTAACTATTCATCTAAACATTTGGCTTAATAATAACACTGCCTCTTAGAGTTACTGTGATGATTAAAAGAGGCGATGCCTGCAGCCTATGCTGTGGCACATGTCTATTCTTTTTCCCTCTTCCATTTGAGGCCCTGGTAGGTGTGGAGAAAATCCTAAAAACAATAAAACAAACCAACAAACAAACCAGAAAAATTGAAT
Organism: Nomascus leucogenys; assembly: GCF_006542625.1. NCBI lineage: Eukaryota > Metazoa > Chordata > Mammalia > Primates > Hylobatidae > Nomascus > Nomascus leucogenys. The sequence goes on along the minus strand of NC_044402.1, from coordinate 26,541,969 downwards.
CAATGAAGACAATAATCTGCCACCAGCTAGTCCCATAAACTCATTTCAATAAGGAAAAATATCACCCCAGTAACAGAACTGCAGGAGTGTTTTAGATTTATTTATCTTGTAATTGAGTGGAAAGGAAATCTCTGAATGTTTGTGAAGGTGTTGACCCATGGATACTAAGGTATGTGAAAATAACTGACACATCTCAGGTGTTTAATGAGGATCAATAACAATTTGTGGGCCCATCAGCTCTACAGTCCTATCACCTCAAATCACACACAGGAACCCTGCTTCTGAAAAGTGACACTTGGGAGAGAGAATGGCAGAGTGAAATCCAATTAGCAAGATCTGCAAAAGAGGCACATGTGTCAGAATCATGCGTGATCCCAGAAAAAAAAAGTGTGTGTATATATATATATATATATAAAATTATTATAATTATATATATATATAAAACTATTATAATATATATATATATATATCACAGCACATTCTTAGCCTACCCACCTCCCACTACCCCAAAAAGCAGGACAACATTTTCCATATATTCTATTGAAGTTTTTTTTTTTTTAAACTTGTTGGCACAGAAACCTGTATCTGTAGATATTTTAAAAACTTTACTTATATTTATTTGAAATGTGTTAAAAAGCCATATATTCTTTTTTTTCTTTTGATAAAAGGAAAAGCAACACCCTACCAGATGTTGGGAGGAATAGTAAGCAAGTGATTCAATCAGAATTCTCCTGTGGGACATAGACTCTCTCGGTCAATGTCACAGAATGAAATAGTCTCAGATTCACCCAGCAGTGAGTTATTCCATCTGGTTGTGGCAATTAGGAGCTGAAGATGACGGGAAGTTAAATGACTATCTTTATGAAACAAAGCAAAATAGAAAAGGGAACAGCTGGGGGACTGGATGGCTTGGGGATGCAGAATTGGATCTAGAATAAAGAATCTGTTACTTCGAGTTGCTAGTTGTAATGCCAGTGCAGGTTAATACAAATTGAAGGTTGCTGCTGTGTGCTAGCAGTTAGCTGTCACTTGCCTGAAATATGACCATAACATTTACAGTACTGTCTGGATTGAGGTCTCTAGAATGTAATGTCCTTTTTACTTAAGGGCCAAGTCACCAGATTAACTACGTAGACAGGGGGTCATTGAACGTCAGCTCTGGAAAGGATGTTGTTACCAAGTTCAGTCTGCGAATTGCCAGGAATGTTATGTGTCTTTTCTTTGAATGTGTTATAGTCTAAAAAAGATGCATAGCTTTTATCAAATTCAAAGGAAAGAATGTGAATCCAGCAGTCCTCTTCTACCCTCTTCCCCCACAAAATGTTAAGAACTTGCTTTAGACCTTATCTTTGGAGTTGGGCAGTCTAGAACATATAAGCTTTTGGCTTACTGCTTACTAGCTGTGTGGCCTTGGGCAAGTTATTTAATCTCTATTAGACTTATTTTTCTAATTTATACAATGGGGATGATAATATTGTTTATCCTATTTCGTAATGTTTTATGAGGAAAATTTGAAATAATATATGTACATCTTTTTACTGTAACATATACTAAGGATCCAATAAATATTGGCTCATTATTACGTTGAGGTATGCTGAAAGTTAGTGGCAGAAACAGGACCAGAACGTTGATACCCAACTCACTACTCTGGCCTTTGGAAAACATGATGACCTTATCTCTCTTCTTATTTGTCACACCCTTCATGTTTTGGCAGGACTCAAGAGCTAACATAAGGTATTGAAATGAAATAATTACTTCTGCCATTACAGCGCTAAGTGGTCTACTTCTGCATTTTGAGCTCTTTTTCAGAATTCTTTAAACATCTTATCTGCACTGCAGTCTGGAAAGGGAAATCACAGAGAGAAGGGAAATCGTACTTTGGCTTTGCAACACCCTCTACCCAAGTTGCTCAAGACAAAACTGTGAGCAAGGTTAGATGTCTGACTCATTAGTAAGAGGAAGTCTTTTTAGGCAGTTCCTCTGTTGAATAGATAAAGTGGATCAAACAAAAGGGATGACAGATTAGAAACTGGTGGCTACTGTACTGTTTACTGCAGTATAAATGGCTGGTGTTTGGGAAATGACAGATGAGAGGGAACACAAATGTGGACATAAATAATTTCCAGGTTTCTACAGTGGAGGAGAGTCATGGTTGGTTAGGATGTTGACAGGGAAGGGGGAAGTCATTGGTTGGAGTTTCAGGGAAATGAGAAGAGCATGGAGAGGACTTTTGAATTAATCCATTGATCCACGAGTTACCATAGCCTCTGTGCCGCATACAGAAGGTACCATGAAGGGGTATAGTTCTTTTGCTCTTTTCTCACTGCCTGATCCATTCTAAATGTAACTCTTGTTCCAGTCCAAGTGCAGCAATCTTTACAGAGAGAAAGCATTGGGATGGGGATGAGGCTATGCTCAGCCAGTCTGGGAGATCTGTAGGGGAAAATGACATAGGAAAAAATAGAAATAAATATGCTTAAAAGAAGGCAAAGAAGCAAGCAAGGAAGGAAGAAATAAAGAAAAAGAGAGAAAGGAAGAGAGAATGAAAAGAAGGGGGTTGGGAGGGAGGAAATAAAAGAAAAAAGAAATGGAAAGGAAGAAAGGAAAGAGAGAGGGAATATGGTATATTAGTTATTCTGCATGATGTGTTTGAGTTGAGTTTGTGATGGTGTTACTTGCCCCAGGGGATCAAAAGAAGTCTCCAATTAATTTGTAGCCACTGTAACCATCTAGCATCTATTTGCTTAGTTTTTAATAATAATAATAATAATAATAATAATGGTTTTGATTAAATAAGGCGTGTTGTCAAACTTATTATTTGCAAACATATTACTATTGTAACTGGTATTTGCCTTGTGCTTTGTCAGAGGTTTTATGTCTATCTATTCGTTCATTTCTCTAAGAAATATTAATTGTATATCTATTTTGTGCCAGTTCTAGGTACTGTGGTTACATGCATGAAGAGACAAAAATACCTAAGCTCATGGAACTTGTGTGTAAATTGGAGAGAACAGACATTATATATGATATCATATCAAATTATGTACAGTAATGATATATGAAAAAATTACTAATGAGTGCTAGGCTTAATACCTGGGTGATGCAATAGTCTGTGCAACAAATCCCCATGGCACAAATTTACCTAAATGACAAACCCATACGTGCACCCCTGAACTTAAAATAAAAGTTTAAAAACAAATTTGTCCTTTAAGTTCATTTCTTAATGATTTCTTAGTTGTTTCATAAGCTTTTCTCATTAGACTTTGAGGCAATCATATAAAATTATAAGTTGAATTAAATCAAATTATTAATAAATTGTAACTATCCGGGAGCTTACAAAATGGCCTTTTTGTGGACCAAAATTAGCCTACAAACATACTATATTTGGCTCATCATGTTTTAAATCTTTGGGCCAGTATGCAAAAATCCAGATATCTGAATTCTTTTGAGAAACTGTAAAATTTGGAGCAAAGAATACAGATTGGTCAATAGATACAAACATATATGTAAATAGAAGCAGTAAGTTCTAATATTTGGTAGTAGAGTAAGGTGAGTATCATAAACAACAATGTGTTATATATTTAAAAATAGCTGGAAGATAGGACTTGAAATGTGCCCAACACATAGAAATGATAAATACTTGGGTGATGTATACCCTAAATAACCTGACTTGATCATCACACATTCTATGCATGCAACAAAATTTGACATGTACTCTGTAAATACGTATATTATATAATGTATTAAAAAGTAAATTTTAAAAGAAAAATGAACCCAAAGAAGAAAACAATTAGTTTTAATTGTTTAATTTAATGCAGTAAATTGTAGTTCATTTATTTGTTTGAAAAGAGAGTTTTCTTTAAAAAAAGAAAAAAAAAAGAATAGACATTCCCATAAAAGGCAATCATTTGCTGGAACTGAGTGGCAATTGCTGTCTTTAGAAGGGGGACAATTCTCCAATTCCTCACTGGTACAACCTGAATTTATTTCCCCATTTCTTTTATCTAAATGGCCTTGATGTCATTTCTGTTCCCTCCCTGTCCCTGCTCTCTCCCAGGTAGTTAGCCTTAGAGAGATTAGAAATAATCATAAACGTACTTCGATTTGAGTCAGAGACAGAGATCTCAGAATTATTATATATAATCTATAAGTCCAATGCATCCCAAGCATTGCTCGTGAATTCAATTAATAATATTCTTTGCATAACTTGAATATGTAAGTGTATACGAGTGTTTGTGTGTGTGTGGGTGCAAAATTTTAGAAGGCTAAAATAATTACAAATTATAATGAATAAATACATAATTGAATCTTACTAAATTTCAATCATCTGTATTTTATTGATTAGCAGATACTAAAAAGATAATTGCTGTCAAATATTTGTGCCTTAAAAAAATCCTTAAAAAGGAATGCTTAAACTCAGAAAGGTTGGAAACAGCTGTTCTCTTCCCCTTACTGATGACAAAATAGAATCCAAACATAGACAGTTATGTGTTCAAAACTTCTCAGCCAATTAATGGTAGCAGGATATATGCCTGCAAATAGGCTGCCTCAGATCTCTTTCATCTTTCCCCGACATGCAAAAGTCAAGAGGGTGGAAGGTGACCCTTTCTAAAACTTTGACATGGAAATTCTTGATTCTGTTTCAGGAATGGCAAATTCCAGTTTACAGATGGATGGAAAAGATTTCTTCCTTGTGATAATAGAATGCAGGACAATATTTCTCAATAGTCATGCTACCGACATTTTTTGACTGGATAATTCTTTGAGGGGATTGTACTACGCATTATAGGATATTTAGCAGCATCCCTAGCCTCTACACAGAAGCTGCCAGTAGGAGCCTCCCCAACACTAATTGTCACAATAAAAATATCTCCAGATGTTGCCAAATGCCCCTTGTAGAGGCCCACAAATGCCCCTTGGAGAGGGCTATAATTGACATTTTTTGACTGGATAATTCTTTGGGGCAATTGTATGGTGCATTATGGATTATTTATTTATTTATAAAACAGGGACCCATTTTGTCACCCAGGCCCGAGTGTAGTGGCATGATCTCAGTTCACTGCAACCTCTGCCTCCAAGGCTTAACTGATCCTACTGTCTTAGACCCCCAAGTAGCTGGGACTACAGGCATGACCACTGTGCCCGTCTAAATTTTTTTCTTTCTTTCTTTTTTTTTTTTTTTTTTTTTGTAGAAACAGGGTTTCACCATGTTGCTCAAGCTGGTCTTGAACTCCTGAGCTCAAGCGACCCACCTGCCTCAGCCTCCCAAAGAACTAGAATTGCAGGTGTGAGCCACCATGTCTGGCCCATTATAGAACATTTAGCAGCATCCTTAGCCTCTACATAGTAGATGCCAGTAGTAGCCCCCCCAACACTAATTGTCACAATAGAAACATCTCTAAACATTGTCAAATGTCTTTTGGAGAGGGCCACAATTGTTCCCAGTTGAGAATCACTTCTTCAGGATAGACTGTTGTTAAACCATTGATTCAGAGTCCCAGGAAAAGACTGGACACTCAGCAGCCAAGCATCCTGCTGACCCCCAGAACCCTGCCTTGACACCTGCTCACAAACCCCTCCTCTCCATCCTCAAGGGCAAGGTGTAATTTAGCTACAGCCTTTTCCCAGATGCCTGTAGCTTCTACAATTCGATCTTTTATCTTTGCACTTTTCTACTTTCAACAGACTCTTAGTGATTTCTAATACCTCAAATTGCACAGGTATATGGCTTTTTTTCTCTTTCTCTATTTATCTGTGTCTTTTTTTTAACTTTTCATTGTAGAGTTTCCCACTTTTTATTTTTTCTTTCCACGTTTATTGCTTTTGTGTCTCTGTCTTCTTGATTTCATTTTGGTGTGGAACCTGTCTTTCTCTGCTTGTATCAATATCTTACTACCTAGATCTCAATTTCATTTTATGGTTTAGCCTTTTGGTGTTTATCTCCCCAGTCCCTATCATCCTTTTAATGACTGTTTGTGTGTCTGGGTCTTTTTCCGTGGGGCAGCTTGTCTTTTCGACTGCCTCTCTCTGTTTGTATCTTTCCAGCTATTTTTTATGGTCTCCTCCTACTTTTGGAGACTAGCGATATGTTGTTATGACATTTCTATTTGTGACTGCCTTTTTCCTCTATTGACTTCCCTTCGCCTTTCTGTCTTTCTTTTGAAAATGGCCCATCTGGACTAAGTTTCTATCAAGATCTCTTTCTATAAGCAGGAAGTTTCTCAGGCATGTAATGGAAACCTTTTACTTCTGTTGAATGGTAATCCTAAGGGGAGGTCAGGGGATGAACTTTTCAGTTAACTGCTCAGAGGCAATTGTTTGTTTTACTTCTTATAATTGAACTTTTATAAAACTTAGAATATTAAATCCAGCAAGGTTAAATATTTAGCCTTTTATAAACTTCATAAAATAAAAATAGAACTTAAATGATTCATTCTAAAGCAATTATCTTAGAAAATGAATAGGTAACACATTATTGGAATCAATTTGTTCCCAAAGCTATGAGAAATAAAATCAATAATTTTTAGAGATAGGTAAGGTGTTTTAGGTAATGTTTGGGAATAAGAAGCTATAAGAGTAGGATTTGGCTATTTGCAAAATACCTGACTTTTCCCTTGGTTCCTAAAGAATTTCAAAACCAAAATGTGGGCACTATAAGGTTCACAAGGACTGAAAACTATTTGATCTTCTCATTTTTGGAAGAAAGTGAGAATCGTAATATACTTGTGAAACAGATTGGATTCCATCTGGTGTAGCCAAATTAATCCTTCTTTAATGATTGTTTATATTGTGTATCCAAAATCAAACTCAGTATCAAGAGTTAATCAATTACAATTTATAATCATTTTGGCTCAACAAAACAAGAGGGAATTGTAAACAGTAAAGTTTATTTTATAGTATAAACATGTTAAAAACATGGATCTTCATTGGACCATATGTAAATTAATCAAATTATCTCCAGTTTTTGTTGTTGTTGTCTGTTTGTTTAAATGTGGTGCAGGAAAAAGCAATGGCTGCTGAGACTGCAGAGGTTTGTGAAGAAGGCTGTTAAGTTTTCTGAATATTCCTCCCTTCCAACCAAAAAAATAACCCAACCAGACTAAGACAAAAACCTGAGAAAACCAGGATGGAAATTTGACAGAGGTGTAGGAACTGAACAATGAAAGGGAATGTTTCTCTTTTCTCTAGTGCAGGATAAATTTCATCAGTTCCCTGTCTGAACCTCATTAACCTTAATAATACACTGTCAAAAAGTCAACTCTACGCAATTAGTATTTAAAGGTACTTGATATTTTAGGTAGGAAATTTATTTTCTCTGAAAAATCACACATGCCTCCAACAACTTGAAGCTTACTAAAATTTATAGCGATAACGTTGAATTCAATTCAATCAAATTCCAGGCATCCAGTCGTTACTAACTATTTACCTCTGTGGTCATTGTGCTATGGTTGGGAATAAGAATAATATTAAAGCAAGATCTTCCCCTTTACAAAGCTCTCAGCTGATTAGGAATTCCATAAATTGTCAAATGTCACTGTTTCAGCTAACAATGTTTCTACCATAAACAGAACTGACTCAAAGGGGCAAAAAGTAAATAAAGTACATGATAGGGGAGCATATTCTCACCTGAGCCTTCGAGAGGAAACTGACATCTGTCAATTCACTAGTTCTGTTAATTCCACTTTGATATTTCTTAAATATATCCATTCACTAGGGCTAATTGCCACACCATAGCTGACTTCTAGGCATTCGTCTTTCTTCCACTTAAATTCGTTCTCCACCTTGCAGCTATTTAGTTAGTTCTTCTAGCAATACATTGGTTAAAACTAGTCAATGACTTTTCATTTCTTTTGGGATAAAATACAGTATAGTATGCAGTGGTAGGAAATTAAGCCTAGAATTTGTGTTTAAATCCTAATTTCCTCTCTTATTTATCTCTTTGCCCTGGAGCGAGTAATTTTACTGCTCTATGGTTCAGTTATTTTATCTGCGAAATGGGGATAATAACATCACTTACTTCATAGGGTTACTAGTAGGAAAAATTAGTTAATGCCAGTAAGATGATTTGTAGAGAAATGGCAACCTTCAACTAATATTAACTGTTATTATTGTTGCCACCTCTAGACACTCATCCCTTCGCACTGCCTTTTTCTCATTCTTCCCTGGATTGTTTTGAGTTTCTAGAACCTGTACATGCTGTTCCCTTTGTCCCCTTCACTGGACTGACTCCTACTTGACTTTCAGGACTTACCACTTTTTCTTCCTCCAGGAATCATCTTCTACCACTCCTCTGCATGGCAGGTTAGATTCCCCTCTTATATGCGGGGTTAACCTCTATCGTGCATTTCACACCTTGTATTTACTTGTTTGCTTCCCTGTACTTCCTTCTACAATGAATACACTTTGAGGGCGGAAACTCAGCTCTGTTTGTCTTTGCAGCTCTATCAACCTGGCGCAGTACCTGGTTCATTCTCTGCAGAATGAGGAAACCTGAAGTAAGCATGCACTGAAGGGAACAGTATAACATAGCTCATATTACCAAATATCTGAATGTTAAAGGCTTATGTGTTTATGAGTAGGCAGGTGTCTTCATGGAACTCTGGTATCTTCCAGATGTTCATAGGTATATCTGGAACGATAAGTATCTGGCCAAGTAATATATGGAATCAGGAATATGTCTCTCCTAAAGAGTTAAATTTTGATCAACCCCACTCTCACTGCAGTGGGCAAGCAGGTACAACCTAGAGTTTTCCAAACAGTTCAGATTATGAAACCTGTCGTTAGTAATATATTGGAAAACCCAATTATAGTGCCCTAAGGAGCCATAATAAGAAACACAGTTTGGAAAATACAAGTCTGAGTTAGTAACCAAGATGTCTTTTTTTCCTCTTGATTCTAGGGTTATTTCAGGAGGTTGTGAGAGACACAATGAGGCCTTCAGCTTTGGGTAGACTAGTTTCAGCCGGAGCTTTGAATGGGCATCAACCATCGCAAATTGAAGCCATTCGGGGATGAGAATTCTTTTAGCTATTAGAACCTTTCTCCATATAAATATTTCTACCTTTCTCCTCCAGTGGTATTCTCTGAGCAGAGGAGATGGGGGACATAGTGGCGTTAAAAGGCATAGCCCCTAATTTCACTGGTTATATGGACATAATATGACTTTAGGATTTCTTGTCACCCACTTCAAAAACCCCAGGGTCACTTAATTAAAATGACTGATTCCTGGAGCCTCAACATATGCCTGCTAAATCAGACAGTCTATGAACGTGAGAGTAATAACCAACGTTTGTACCGAGTTCTCCTGTGACTCTTACGCTCCCTCATGTTTAAGATTCTACCCCGAGTAAAGGCCACTTCAAAAATAGAAACTTTTTAATAGGTCTATGGTTTACAAGGTCAATTCTGTTAAGCCATAAACCATCCCATTTGGAAGTAGTACTATAATTACGGTTCTTATTTCTTACACACACACACACACACACACACACACACACACACACACACATAGGTTTTTTGAAAAAAATAAACATGTTAAGAGAAGACATTTAAAAGTTTAAAGAACTTAGGTGTTTTATTTTGTGAGAACAATTTTGGGGCAAGTCGCTTAACTGTCTGAGCCCTATCGTACCATCTGGGTAATAGGAAAAGTGGCATCTGCCCTTGCTCCACACTTGGGATGGGAGAGTCAAATGAGAAAGACTGAAAGCAAGTGTAAAATCTAAAGTACTATGAAAAGCAAGGTGTTATGATGTCTTGATACACATTTGGTAAGATAGGAGTCTTGTTACACATAATAACATTTTTCTGAGTAATCTAGTTTGGTTTATTTTTCTGTGGGGTTTAAGAGTATATTTTGATAACTGAGAGTTTAAAACAATAATTTCAGATGTATTAAAAATTGAACGTGATTATTAGAAGTAATGAAAACTTCCGGGATTATATAAAATTGAGTTTTATACAACATTCTTTTGACTCTAACAAGAGTTAAATGTTGGGAATCATTGATGTAAACTATTCTTAAATGATTCCACATTCCAGCAAATGCTCTGGAGAACAAATAGGAGTATCACGTATGAAATTTTTTCCTGATGCCATGTGGAGTAAGATTATCAAAGCATCTTACATTTAAGAATTTTACCTCAGACTTACATAGCACATTAAAATAAACAGGCAGAATTAACAAATCCTGATATCAACTTTAATTTCAACTTTAGCTCCTTTACACTTTTATAAGGCCCTTTCCTCTTATAAATGTAAACCTCTTTTTTAAATGGAAGCTAATTTGTTAAGTCCATTCTATCAGAGGTGAATTGCAAAATGCCAGCAGGCAAGATAAATTTGACAGAAAATAGGTAAAATCAAAGTTTTATTCATGTACAGTGGTTAAGAATGAAGATATTAAGATAAATTATTTTAAGTGAGTACTGTCCTTTTAATAGGCCTTGCTCTACAGCCTGGTCTCATTTTTCATTTTCACAAGGTTCTTAATGTATTCTTTTCATTATATAAAACATGCCATATTTGGCCTTTTCATGAAATGTGTCTGATACTCTCCTTTGACAGCCATTCATGTGAAAAGAAAAGGTCCTATTTCTGTCCATCGCCTACATGCACATATTCATAGAAATCATAGATTTTTGGTAAAATATATACTTATACAACATCTTAATCTCAGAAACCCAAAGGGTTTAGATCCATAACTGTACCATATTTCCTTTCTGTGTGTTGAGAGATACACATGGTCAAGGTTCCTAAAACCTGAATCTAACTCAATCTAAATTATATGATTTCCATTTCTACACAGGGGAACAAGTCTGTGTGAAATAAAATCACCAGCCCAGAGGCATTCGCCCAAATAAATCTTGGAGATTTTCTTTACCATTTCATCCCTCTACTTCTATATCTAAGTATTACTACTTTTAATTGGATGTAAAATGTATCCTTCTCAATTTATTTTTGTTTGTGGGGGATGGATGGAGCTAACTATTCCCCTGCTACTTCATAAACAAATACAAAATGTGGATGTATATGTATTTTAAATGCTAACAGTATAGAATTTTAGTGTCTAGTTAATAACCCTATTGGTTGGAATTTAAATCTTTTCAGGAGGAAAAATTAATCATCCATGATATCATTCATCTTGATGTTGTCACTTTCTTCTTGAAATCAGAAAAGCATCGCAGTTTTTACATGGTAGTTTTTCCTTGTTGGAGGACAGTTGCATTTTACTCCACACTGTTAAATGCATTAGGATATGTAAGAGAAATATAATTATGTAATTATTTAGAACTCAGTTGGTTGTTTACATGGTATTCAGCAAGATACTTCCCCCCACCTCCAACTTCTTACAACACAATTTCTTTTTTTTTTATTATTATTATACTTTAGGTTTTAGGGTACATGTGCACAACGTGCAGGTTTGTTACATATGTATCCATGTGCCACGTACAACACAATTTCAAAGCACCAATTGTCTTCCTCTTTTAAAGTAACACCATGACTGATTGCCTTAAATTTATATATGATCTTGTTCTAATGTCCTTTCTAAAAATAAGAAAAAATAATCCAAAAGTAAAACGAGAGTATGATAGATACTTCACCGTGGTGCTGGTGTAGGTTTGTGTGATGGGGAGGACCTGGAATGGTATGTTCTCCATTCATCTCTAGTTTTATTTCCTAGATGAGTTATGGGTGAATACTGTGACAAAAGCAAAACAACAACTAAAATGGAAAAGTCCCAGGATTGAACAGAAACCAGGACTTAAACTGCTTCGTCATTATTTTATTGTATTGTTTTGGTTTTGAATTTGTTTTTTTAAAGGAAATTACAACAAGGAGCATCTAAGGACAGATAAATTGGCAGCAGATTGTGGTTTATGATAATGACAGTCCCGAAGGGACTTGGCTTTCTTGGTGACATTGAAGTAAATTGCATTACTCAAGATGTATACTAAGAAGGATAGATAATGAGGTGTATGGGGGAAAGGCATGGTGACTATTTTTATAGTATTGTTGACTACCAAAATGAATGGAAGGGAAGACGGGACCAGGTGGAGTTCCTTGGGTTAATTTTGATGTACCTTATAAATGACAAAATTTCCACTCACTTCTCTTAGAGGGATAAAAATATTTGAAAGTGTCTCAAACAATTGCTGACCACTATTTCAATTCCCTTTCCTAACTTCCAGTACCTTTGATTTACTCTAAATTCCTAATTTCTTGTTAAATGAGACCACATTTGTTTATAATTCACCTGAGTTAAAAATAATGTTTTCTTCTGAGAAGAGGAAAGAGGAAGGGAGTGCTCTAGCTTCTTCATCCAGAAACAGACTCTTATGTAAAACCCCCAGGAGATTCTATAAGATATCAGGTAAGATTCACCTAAAGATTAGGACCCTTTGAGCCTGACAAATCCCCTGTCGAGTGCCTTGCTTTCAACCAAAGCTGAGATAAAAAGTGTGCGCATGTGCACACATGCTCAAATACACAAGCAGAAAGCTCTCAGCTACAAGACCTGCTTCCATAGTTTACAGAGCACCTGTAGCCCATTTCCCCTGTGTTTTTTAGGCAAATCTTTGTTATCGTGTTATATGACAGCCACATATATTCTGAGTACCACTTCCTCCCTTCTTAATTCTCCACCATGTATGCCAATTAGAAGCAAAATAGAAGGGATGATTTCTGGTCACTTAAAATCGGGGTGAAGCAAGGATGGAGGTTGTCCTGCAAAGGCATTTTAATTCTAAAGAAAAAAGAGATTAGTGGCCTCTACCCGTCTTAGAGAATAGAGTGTCCTGACATCTTCCCTTCCTCCTTTCTCCTTGGTATTCTCCCTCTCCCTAGTGCCACGTTGAGAGGAGATTCACTCTTAAAAGAGTGTGTCATTTTAAGTTGACTTTCTTGGAGCTGAGCTAAGAGCCATTGCCAAGGCCAGTGGGCGTAAATTCAGTCCGCCTGACGGGAGATGAAGGGTTGTGGGATTTATGACTTATTTGAGTTCTCATATATCACCCTCTGTGTCGCTCGCTTATGATGGCCCTGCCAAAAGATAAAGAAGTGTAGGACGCTTGGTACGGGCTGCAGTGACAGGCCAGAGACAAATGTCTCTGTTGGGTAAATTGATTTGAATGGTTCTAGTGAAATATCAGGTTAGGCTGAAAATATGATTGGGTTTAATGATCCTGCTGACTTGGTAGACTGTCGGGATTCCAAATCCTGGACAAGTTAATTAAGGCATTCTGTGAAGGGGGTGTGTATGAATATTTGTAAATCCATGTAATTATTAATGTCAATAAATACCACCATGTAAAAACTCAGACCTGTTCTTACACATAATATATTGAATGTCCATTGAATACAGGGAATATTACTTACAATTTATAGAGTATTTATCTGGGAAAAACTGTTGAGAATATTATTTTTTCTCCACATCCTAGAGTCAACAAGCAGAGACCGAAAGGCGTAAAAATGTGGAATGAAAAGACAGAGAAGAGATAAGCAGTTTATTCTCTCCTGGCAAAATTTAGTAGACTTACCCTTAATAGTGGAGAAGAAATTTTTATATGAAATTGGGGTTGTTTTAGGCCACTAACCCAAAGATTAAATGGATTACTTTTTCAATTACAAAAAAACATACATTGTTACTTTATTTTTTGAATGTGGCTATTCAGTTAAAAATAATAGAGTTTAGATTTCTTTGTAGGACCAAAATTTTTTTTAGCAGATTTCTGTTTTTCCACTTAAAATTGCTTCCACATTTCTGAGTTTACTTCTAATAATGGGTATGCTTTCCTTGCTATTTTTATCTCTAGATAATTGTTGACTGCTGGTAGTTTTTTCTTGTTGGGCATGAATGACTGGCTTCATCTTCCAAAAGTGTTACAAAACACTAGTTATTTCTTTGAGCGTTATACTTTTCCTTTGCAGAAAAGAGCCTTATTTACATCAAAATGAATTCCCAGGAGAGTTTTCCACTGATGCTGACTGGTTAACAGAACTATAGGTGAGCAGGAATCCCTTGCTACCTGGCCTTTTGTTCCCTGGTTCCATCTGGATCTCTGGGAAAATTTTCCATCTTTATTTGCCATAAAGTATGATTTATTTATTTCAACAAGTGGCTAAGAGCCCTGGAATGCCATCTTTAATGAGTGTAGGGAGGATGGTAAATTGGGTTTAGAGAATAATATTGTTAAATATGTTCAACTTTTAGAACCCAAACAAAAACACAACCAGTGTCAGTGTTTGAGAGTGCTGTACTCATCTGTGAACGTAACAAAGAGGAAAGGTGTCTCCGAAAGAACTCTTCATTCTTAGGAGAGGCCCCAGAATAATCACAAAACTTGGAACTGTATCTATGGAATATAGAGGTTTCCTTGTCCTGGAGTGGATTCTTAGAGTAAAACATGCCTATATCCTTCTGTTCTTTTATCAGCTTCAACTGACTGTGAATGATGTACTCACTGAGAAAAATCCATTTGCCCAGGTCTAATTTTAGGTAATTTCTCTTTCTCTATGTTAATGGAACCCATAACTGTTTTGCCTACTGGTTTCCAACTGAGGAATAATATAACAGTTTCCATTCAACAATTGTATTGCTTTTTTGTCCCCCTTATTTCCTTTCCTTTATTCATATGAGAATATTGAGAATAAGAGAGATTAAGAAATTTACACAGCTTGTAAGGGACAAGGCAGCTTTTGGACCCAATTATGCATGCCTCTAAAACACATGTTCTGCACCACACCATTTTTTCTGTTATGTTCAAGAGATAAACAGTTGTCCATCTGTCTACCTCTCCAGGCTAATGTCTCACCACATTCAATCTAACTTCTCCTTCTCCAGGCTAGGATTCATGCAGTCTCTACCTGTAATGTGCTTTTTCATATTCTTTTTTATTTTAAATAGAGACAGAGTCTTGCTCTGTTGCCCGGGCTGGAGTGCAGTGGTGCAGTCATACTTCACTTTAATCTCAAACTAGACTCCTGGGCTCAAGCAATCCTCTCATTTCGGCCTACCAAGTAGCTAGGACTATAGGTGCATGCCACCATACCTGGCTAAATATATATTTTGTGTGTGTACTTTTTGTAGAGACAGGATCTTGCTAGGTTGCCCAGGCTGGTCTCAAACTACTGATCTCAAATGATCTTCCTGCCTCAGCCTCCCAAAGTGCTATGATTATAGGCCTGAGCCACCTTTTCATTATTTTTCTTCACATCTCAAATTATTTGTCACTCACTGGAAGTGTACATTAATCTGAAGTGGTCTTCCACAGTTCCCATCTCGCTCATTACCTGGATAATTTCCTTTATAGCAATGACCACATTTTGGTATTGTTTTGGATACTGGTTGCCTTGTTAAATGCCTGTCTCTCTTATCTCCCGCAACCAAAGAGTAAACTCTCTAAGATCAGGAATCCTGCCTAAGTTTTTGGCCTGCATATCATCAGTGTCCTGCACATAGCAGGCCCAATAGTTGTTCTAAAAATTAATGTATACCTGAATGAATAAAAGCTCTCAGAGTGACAGAAATGTAAACAAATACTTCTAACGCTAGGAAAAGTTTGTTACATGTTCTAACAAAGATTTAACCAAAATGTTGTGGCTACAAAGAAAAAGATGGGTGAAGAAGAATGAACAAACACTAGGGGAACATGAGAAAATTCCTGGAAGAATATTGTCATATATGAATTGAGACTGGTGCATGGTACAATTTCATATATAAAGATAGTGGGGAAAGCATTCTTGGAAAAGTCTCTTGTTGTGAGGCATTACCCAGAGTTGTTTGTCTTATAACCAAGAGAATTAAGGAGCATGGACAGAAAGGGTGAGGTTGGAGTAAAAGTTTAATAAGTGAAGAAAGAAAGCTTTCCACCACAGAGAGGGGTCCCGGAAGAGGGTTGCCATATTTACAGTTGAATGCAAAAGAAACTGATGAGGGCTGGGTGTCTCATGTGCATAAGGTGTGAATTTCTGGTAGCTCCACCTTGTCTTCCTAATGCGCATGTGGGCTCTTAGCTTGAGTTACTCAATATTGCTTTGTTCCCCTTACTGCACATGTGTCGAGGTGGAATTTTTCATTGCAGGCATGTCTGGGCAAGTCACCTGTTTAGCCTTTCTTATCTGTGCGGCTGTGGCCATGTCCTAGTTAGGCAAGTCCCATTTTTCAAGTTCCCTTATCTGTGCCTGCAGGCTATTCTTTCCTTTGAGAGAATTCAGCCAAGGACCCACCCAAACTGCCTGCCTGACCACTTTCTTCCTTTCTCCTCTCTCATAATGATGTAACAGTAAAAATACCTGAGTTCAAATCCTGATTTTTCCTTTTAATAGCTGTTGATTTTGGGCTATGTGCTTAAAAAACATTTTTTGCAGAGCTTTCTCAATTCTTGGCACATTATTGTCACCGT
The DNA here is from genome assembly GCF_006542625.1 of Nomascus leucogenys. Classification (NCBI taxonomy): domain Eukaryota; kingdom Metazoa; phylum Chordata; class Mammalia; order Primates; family Hylobatidae; genus Nomascus; species Nomascus leucogenys. Next base: position 26,525,566 of record NC_044402.1, on the reverse strand, counting down.
TTCTCCCTGGATCTTAGTTTTTTGTGTTGCTAAGTGAGCATAATAATCCATAGTTCAGAAATTTTTGTGAAATAATGTATGTCAAAGAGCATGATTTTTAGCAGGTACTTTCCATTCATAGAGATCATAGCTGAATTTAGGTGACCCGTTAAATTTGGGAAAGGATTATTTAAAGTCAAGGAGCAGATCCATTATGACACCATAATTAGAATGGATAACCACATCTGCAGAAAATGCGCTGCACTATGAGTAAATGTAATTTTATTCATAAAGTGCTGGGCCTAGGGTTAGGGGAGATAAGTTCTTAATATAAGTTTTAATATAGCCTTGGGTTCTGGGATATGCTAAAAAATTATTCAACTCATTAGTGCCTCAGTATCCTTGTGCTTAAAATTATTATTATAAGAATACCTGAATGTGAACTTAACCTCTTCTTGAGAGTTTCAGTAAGGAAAGTGAGGCTCACTTCTTTCTAGAACATTAAACTTAAGCAGGAAGGTGCCACATGAAATATTATATCATAATGGAAGCAATGTAAAAAGAAGAGTGAGGCATTTCATCAATTTCGCAATGAAAAGGTGCTACCATAAGTCATAATTCTAATACAAAGATTTATATAAATAATGATTCTGGGATTAGCCAGATCTCCTAATGTTCTAGAGTTTGTCATCATGAATTGTGGTGTCACTTAGTAAGTACATACTTAAAGAGAAGAATAGGAGGGGAGGGAATGTTAGAAGAATAGTGAACAACTAAAAAATGTGAGAGATAGCCTGGAGAGAAAAGCAAAAGGACAAGGCAACACAGGAAAAAGCAAAGTGGAGAAACAGATATGCCTAGCAAGAGGAAACCAAAGTTAGCCCAGTAGGGTATTGTTGCAAAAGGAAAGCCGGCCTTGTCATTTATCTAACCAAACATTCCACTCTTCAGTGATGAGGTAGCTGCTCTTTGAAAGACAAGCAACTGTGATGGGGACCTGTCAGTCTTCCTTACATGCAGCTGGTTCTCTAAATATTCCAAGGATCCCTATCATTTTCTGCAAGAGTACCTGCAAAACTGGAAGGCTAGGCTGATGGCTTCTTCTCCATTAAGCAGTAAACATGTTAAGCAAGCTTGAGCCAGGTTCTGGAGGAGGTCATCTTGCAAGGAGAAAAAACAGTGCACTTTTTGGATGAATACTTAATGCACGGTTTGCCTATTATCCCTACCTTAGAGATGAGAAAACTGAGGCTAAGACTAGCTAAGTAATTTACCCACGTTTGCATGGCTTGCTGATGATGGATCCAGATTTGAATTCCATTTTGTCTACTCCATAAATCATACTCATGCTAGTACACTGCTCTGGCCTGGATGGGCCGTTTTACATTGTGTTTTTCTTTTATAGACATTAATATGTGTAATAAGTAGAATGGGAGTATGTTTTACTAAATGTTAATTTTGAAATATAAGATTGTTTTCAGACAGAATATCCTTTTCATTCTTTATGATCCTTAATGCTGATTTGAAAATTAGAATAGGAAAGGTATGGCAAGTGTGTATTTGTGGTGGGAGTAGCTAACACTGCTCACTTTAACAGTAAAGCTCTGCCATCTGGGTTATTGCAAATTCTCGTAAATTGGTATGGCCTGTCCTGCTGTCTTGGAAAGGGAGCAACTAGCACAAGAGAAACCAATCAAAATGCAGCAAAAGGATTTTTTTTTTTTTCGGTAAGATTTTGCTTAATTATCACTGCAGTAGAATGGCTAGCCAAAGTCAGAAATCTTTTATTTCCACTCAGTGAGCAGCCCAATAAAGCTTCAGAACATACAGCACAAACAAATGCCATTTCATTTTTCTTTACTTCTTAAAAAAAGTTAATCAGGAATTTGTTAGAATAATCCTGTGTTAAATCAAGCGACCAGACAATGAAATAGGAATTAAAGAAAATGAAAGTGGTAGGAATTATAGAAATATTAAATTACTTCAAAAACCTAGCAAGTGAATTGGTTAATAAGCACATAAAATTTATTGCCCTATGGGTCCTCTTTTTACAGGCATCTTTATGGTTCATCAGTTTGCTCCCATCAACACCACCTGCCTATAATTCTTGACAAAAGTCTGTTTTAGATACTGAAAGTATCCACTAGATTTGAGAACAAAGCAACCCTGTAGCATGAGCCCAGAGTCCAGAAGGGTGTGGGTGGAGGCGGATCAGGATCCAAGATTTTAGCAAAAGATGGCTTGCTTAAGTGAAGCAGTTTGCACTCTGCCTCTTTATTCAGTTAGGCCTGGTGTCCCTTCCAGCGAGAAAAGCAACTGGAGGTCCTGAAATTGCACACTCACCCAATTTCCCCAAATTCTTTACTTCTGAGGACTATTGAATCATAGAGATACAGCGGTAGACTTCATGAAGTTCATCTGGCACCTAGTATCTTGGGATCTGTGGCCTGGGACAGCTCCTGCTGTACAGGTCTTGGGTAGGCTGCCATCCTCTAGGTGGTGGTGGCAGTGTGGCTTGTGGTTCTTTGTGAGTGTACGCTGGCTGCCTTACTTGCGAGAATCTAGTTCTGTCAAGTGTCAGTTAAAGGTTGTTTTTGTCTCTGATTGCATAACAGGGTATGTTTGAGAGAGAAATCGCTGAGAGAAATTCAAAGCTACCATGTGAAGATCCTTTCCTGAAGATAGTGTGGCTACCTCAGATCAGGATTCTCAAGCTTGGCAGTTTTGACATTTTGGACTGGCTTCTTTTTTGATGTAGGGAAACTACCTGTGCACTGAAGGATGCTTTGCAGCATCTGAGGATGACCCACTAGATGTTAGTAGCATCTTTCTCCCATGGTAACAAACCAAAATGTCTCCAGACATTGCCACATGTCTTCTGTAGGGCAAAATCCCACTGGCTAAAAGCCAGTGACAGAATTTGTACTCTTTGAAATAAGACCACTGACTTTTTGTCTTCCACCTAATTACGCTCAGTAAGATAAGGCCTTCTTTTGAGGTAGACTTTCAATATCTATCTCTGATTCTTTTTGAGAAAACACGTTGCATTTTAATCTTTTAGTGACCGATTGTCCCCAAATGTAAAATAGAAAGTTGAGGAAGGCAGTAGTTATATGCACATATTTTTTGAGCCAAAGTTCCCTGAGTTTGAGTTAAGGTGTCCTGAGTTTTGAGTTAAAGTTCCCTGAGTTTGCTACCAATTAGCTATGAAACCTGGGCCGAGTTAAAAGTTAGACCTTTACAGTTTTAAGTCTTCCTTTTTCATGTGTAAAACAAGGGAGAATAATGATTGTACCTTTTTCATAGGTTTTGGTGATGGTTAAATGAGTTGAAGTAGTGAAAGTTCATAGCACAATGGCTGGCCCATGTTGAATGCCTAATGAATGTTTGCTATAATTACTACTGTTGATGATAATACTTTTGAAAACATAGTTGGCTTGTTATAATTAAGCCAGTGTTTACTTCTGCTTTACCAAATACTTTCCATGTTTTTTATCTCAGAAAATAGACTCAAAAGTGAACACACACACACACACAGACATATATACCACACATATGTACAACCCACATAGTCTAATAAGCTCAGTGGTTCCATGTACTATATCTTTGGCCAAATCCAGGGCTTTCTGATTAGCACCTCTAGTTTATTTATTTATTTTTTTTCCCCGCTCCTGCTATTACCATTCTCAGCATTTTCTTTCAGTTTTTTCCTTCTAGAACTACTGCCAGATGAACTACAAATTATTTTCTTGATTTGCAGCCCATGCACCAATGAGAAAATGCCTATGGTGTCTTTTGATTTCATGGTTCATTGCTTAGGCCTTGTCATAAAAACCATGGCGTCTCTAAAAAGAAAATATAAAACAAAAACGACTTTCTCTTGGCCAGAGTTTATCAAACCTATGCCCATAATGGCATAGAAATATAGGAAATGAGACAATCCTACTCCCCCAATCCCCGTTTTCTGTTTGTTTGTTTGATTCCTGCCAAAGCAAAGTGACCTTGAGGGGGCACCAGCTCAGTGTTTGCTTTTTCTGGCGTTACCCACACCCTTGCTTCTTCATCTCCTACTGCTCCCCATTCAGCTCCTCAACAATCGGCAATCACTCTGCCCTCCTGCTCCAAATTTATGACCGGGAACAAGCCATAAACAGAGAAGGCCAATCCTGATCCTAGGCACTGCACCTTCCTGTTTGCCAGAGGTATGACAGCTTGATGCGACTGTAAAGAATAAGCCTGCATCCCCACAAGCCCTGTGAATCATGTCCTGGGATAATGACTAGCAAAGGCTGCTGCAGAGACTGCAGGTGACTCAGAGCCCTGAGGCAGGGCTTCCCCTAAACCACCTAGAACAAAGGGTCCCCATGGATGTTCTCTCTGTGGCGTCATCTCACAACTGAGAAGACCTCACCCACTCTCTAATCCATAGAAGCAGCCTTTTTATTCTGTGATCCATGTGAAATGGCAAAGATCACTCCAGCTTATTGATGATCAGAGAATTATGAAGGTGCCACCTGAATGATACTCCTATAAGAAATATTTCGTGAACAAGAGAACGTTTTTTCATGGATACTATTTGCCTCCTCCAGTTGCCGCTTGGTGTGTATATTATTGGCCGGTGATTGATAATGCCTCGGGACTACCTAGTGATCTTGTTCAGTTTCTAATTTAATTGATCTGAGGTGGGGCCTGAGAATTTGCATATTTTACAAACTCCCAAGTGATGCTGATGCAAAACAGCTAGAAGAGAATAATAATTCAAATAAATGTTCCTGGTGTAAAGGAAAGATAAATATTTCAGGTGATGGATATCCTAATTACCCTGATGTGATTGTATGAATGTACCAAATTATTCCAGGTACGCTGAAAATATGTACATCTAATGGGTACCAAAAACAATAAATAATAAAAATCTGCTTTCACCAACGGATCTAGGTTTAAGCAATAGAGTAACGTGACACCAGTATAACACCTTTTGCATTTCTGGAAGCTTCCTTCCCCTCCTCTTTCCCCTCCCCTCCTCTCCTTTCCTTTCCTTCCAGATCTGACAGTAGTAGCTGCAGCTTACGCTTTAGATTTGAGATACACAGTTGGGATCTATGATGGTCCCTGAGAAAGGACAATGAGTAGAAGAAGCAAGGTGCAGAGAGGATCTAACAATTTTTGCATGGACATGAGATTTGTAGCAAGGTCTAGAAGCTCATATCAGCAAGGAGTAAGTATGCTTGTGTCTTAAAGATTATGGTCTTCAAGACATGCTCCTGGACTGGAAACATTCCCCTAATTTTTTGCCTAAATGAAATGTGCTACAGGCCTGAGTGTACCTAAATCAGCTTCATTTTTCTATCAAATCCCTCCCTGTATGCTTCTTCCAGTGACATGTCATGCAGATCTCCACAGGGGACATAGGATCTTGTAGTACAAAAAATCATGAGGCTTTCATCAGACAACCTGTCTTGACTCTCAGACTCAGTGTTGATTCTATGACCTAGCTCACGCTACTTAACTCTCTAAGGTTAAATATCTTCCTCTATAAAAACCTTTAGTATGTACTAAAGAGGTTATTTTTGAAAATTACATGAGATAAAACAGCCTAGAATGCTATCCGATGCAATAGTCACCCAGTAAATTTTAATTTCATTCTACTTTGAACCAGGTTATTTATATTAAATTTAACAGAATTAACCAACATACAGTAGCGATTTATTCTGTTGGCTCTGGAGTCTGCCTATAAGGGTTTGAGCTCTAGCTCAGCGACTTCTTTACTGTGTGAACATTGATATGTTTACTTTAATCTCTCTAGGCCTTAGTTTTCTGGATTTTGAGGATTAAATGAGTTATTACTTGTAAAACACTTAGGAGAGTGTCTGCTATGTAATAAGTGTTCCCAATATATAGATTTTATTTCATCTAGTTGAATTTAGAGAGTAGCAAGCAACTCCCTTCCCGCCCCACCCCCCCCAAAAAAAAAACAAAACACATCACCACCAACAACCCACTTTTAGTGTGGCAGCATATCTAAGAAGCTATTCTCCAAGACTTCTTTATGTGAAGTAGTTGGGACTTGGCAGAGGGATGTATCATCAATCTAGACAATAGCTAAAATTATAAAGCTTCCAGGAGAAAACATGGGAAAATATCTTTGAAAGCATGAAATAGGCAACAATATTTTAGAATACAAAAGCACTAAGTATATAAAAGAAAGTATCAATAGATTCAACTTAATGAAAACAAAAATTCTGCTCATCAAAATAGATACCTAAGAAAATTAAAGGGTAAATTTTTAAATTTATGTTCCCCAGATATATACTGGAAGAAAATATTTTCAGGATATATATCTAAAAAAGGACCTGTACTCACAATATGTGAAGATCTCCTGTAAATCAAAAATAAACAGACAAACAAAAATAGGCACTTTATAAAAAAGATATGTGAATGGTCAATAGTCCCATGCAAAGATATTCGACATCTTTAGTAATCAAGAAATTGTATATTAAAGTCACAGCGATGTATCACTTTATACTGACTAAAATGGTTAAAATTAAAAAGACGGACAACAACAAATATTGGTGAGCATTAGAACTACTGGAATTGTCATACTTTGCACATGGGGATGTAAGATGATAGAACCACTTTGGAAAAATTGCAGTTTTTAATATAGTTAAACATAAATCTAAACTAAGACTTAATAAGTTTACTTTTACATATTTATCCAAAAGAAATGGAAACATATATATACAATGATATAAAAATGTTCATAGTAGCTTTCTAATAGTCTCAAACTGAAAACAAGACAGGTATCCATCAAGAGTATGGATAAACAAAACACAGCATATTCCTATGATGGAATACTAATATTCAATAAAAATAATAAACTACAAGTAAATGCAACAACATGTATGCATCTCAAAAACAGTGTATTTTTGTGGAAGGAAAGATACAAAAGAGTACATACTATATAATTTCATTTATATGAAGTTCAAGACTAGGCAAAACTAACCTGTGTTATTACAGAAAACAGAATACTAATTGCCTATGAGTATTGGCAGGAAGGGGCATGAGAGAGCTTTGTGGGGTGGCAGAAATGCTCTACATTCTGATGGGAGTGTTGGTTTCAGGGATACCTTGATTTGTTAAAACTCATCCAGTTGTATATAGGCATTCCTTGGAGATATTACAAGTTTGGCTCCAGATCCCATAATAAAGAAAATATCTCAATAAATTGACACCGATTGACACAAAGCTTTATTTCCCAGTGCACATAAAAGTTATGTTGACACTATTCTGTAGTCTTTTAAGTGTGCAATAGCATTATGTCTAAAAAAGCAACATACACACCTTAATTTAAAAGTACTTTGTTGCTAAAAAATGCGAATGATTATCTGAGGCTTCAGTGAGTCTTTTTTTTTTTATTTTTTGCTGGTGGGGGGAGGGTCTTGCTTGGATGATCACAGCTGCTGACTGATCAGGGTGGTGGCTGCTGAAGTTTGGGGTGGCTATGTCAATTTCTTAAAATAATACAATGGAGTGTGCTGCATTGACTGATTCTTCTGTTTACAAAGAAAGATTTATCTGTACTATGTGACACTGTTTGATAGCATTTTACCCAAAGTAAAATTTTCAAAATTGGAGCTAATCCTCTTAAGCCCAGCAGCTGCTTTATCAACTAACTTTGTATAATATTCTAACTTATTTGTTGTTATTTCTAAAATGTTCACAGAATCTTCACCAGGAATAAATTCCATCTCAAGAAACCACTTTCTTTGCTTATCATATGAAGCAACTCCTCATTCATTCATGTTTTATCACGAGATTACAGTAATTCAGTCACATTTTCTGGCTGTACTTCTGATTCTAGTTCTCTTGCTATTTCCACCACATCTGCAGTTACTTTGTATGCCAAAGTCTTGAACCCCGTAAAGCCATCTATGAGGGCTGGCATCAACTTCTTCCAAACTCCCGTGAATGTTGATATTCTGACCTTCTCCCATGTATCATGAATGCTCTTAGTGGCATTTAAAATGATGAATCCTTTTCAGAAGGTTTTTAATTTACTTTGCCCATATCCAATAGAGGAATCACTACCTATATTAGCTATAGCCTTACAAAATGTATTTCTTCAATAAGACTTGAAAGGTGAAATTACTCCTTGATCCCTTCAATTTGTAAAAAATACAATATATATAAAGCACAATGAAATGAAGTGCAATAAGATGAGATATACCTATACCTAAAATCATGGGCTCCACTCTGTATAAATAGTACCACAATTTAAAAATGTACATCATACATATATTTAAATATTATAATAAAAATAATTTGGAATTATTCTTGATTCTAGGCAGTCTCTCTGCAGGAGTCTCACTCTGTTTGTTAGACTCTTTTCTTCCATCAGAATTTCTGTCCTGCAGCTCACCACTATCTAGAAAACTGAGAAACAGGAATATCATAACAGTAAACAGAAGTCACTTAGTTGATTATGTGCATCTCTCAAAAGCCTGTACCTTCTGCTATGGTTAGATTATTTCATGTGAAGCCTCTTCTGGAGGAATCTCTTACATTTGCCCTTCATCTATGGGATTCTGCACTTTCGCCTTTCTGTTTCTGCCTTGTCCTGAGATACCTCATGTAGAAATGAACTGATGGCCCTTTCTACTGTGGTTGGACTCTTTATTCAGATTTTTTCAAAGCATATTATAAACTCTAATTCATTAACATCATCATAAATGGTAATGTCCTGTGAAAAAGAGAGGTGGTGGCACCAATTAAAATAATCTTCTTGTAGTCACACATCAAATCAACGTCAGTGCAAACACTTGAACCATCAGTTAATGCAGCCCCATTTCTTTTTATATTGATAACAGCACAGTGGTTGAAGCTGAAATAGAACCTCAGTTCATACTTATAGAATATGCCATGCTGCACTTAACAAACGGATCTACAGGGAGAAGGAAACAGAAGTGAATGTGGACTAAATGAGAATCTGATGGACAATATGTACCACGTGTGTTGAAATAGCCATAAGGAGGTCTGCACAAGAATATCCATGCATTCATTCTTAGAATTTCAGGGCCAGTTGTAGCTCAGTCATTTTGTCATTGACTTAATTGAAATCCAAATCAATGCAGACACTTGCTCAAGGTCACATAGCTTGTTCTCTCCCAGCTCCCCTGACTGCCAGCCTCAAGCCACTGCCTCCGCAGACTGTGGGCTCCAGATTCCCTGAGAGATTTCCTTATTCCCTGGATTCTCCTAAGTTTGCATAACAGAAGTACTTAAATGCATCACTTCATTTGGGTATGGGATTTTAAATAAATAATATGATACAAATTCTCTCACACTACAAGGAGTCTAATAATAGCTGACAGTAATAGAGTGAACACTCTGTGCCCAGTACTCCTTTGAATATTTTACATAACATTAATTTAATCTTCACAATATCCTATGAGGGGATACTATTGTTATCCTCATTTTATTGCTGTGGATGCTGATGCATAGGGAGGTTTAAAACTCTGCCCCACATAATGCATTTTGCTAGTGATAGAGCCAGAATCAGAATGTTGAAGGTTGGTTCTAGCAGCCACACAGTAATTGCTCTGACCTATCTCCTTTCTACAGGAAACGGGGTAGAGGAGATTTGTTTCCTCTGAAAAAATAGCTAAAGCCTCAATGATGAAACCTATGAGTGACTAATGTGTATGACAGCTAATATTAAATGGACAATTGTCACTGTGCTAAGTGGTTTATTTCATTTGAATTATCACAACTCAACAACAAAAAAGTTATTTTCATCTTTGTCTTACACATAAAGAAACTGAGGCAGGCGGTGTTAAAGGAACGTGCCTTTAGCCGCACAGGTGGAAAAGAGCATGAACCCAGATAGGCTGGCTCCAGGGACTGCGGCAATGTTGTAATAAAATGGCATTTGTTCAGTCCAGCTTTAATTGATGAGATACTAATCAGAGTCAGCACTAAATAAAATTTCATCAGAGAAACATTTATGCTTAGCTATTTCAGAGCTGGAAAGTCCCTTTGGTTTGATATAGACTGCCTTCATTTTTATGGAGCTGGCATCAAACTGATTTTAGAAAGAACTGGCCTTTCTCCAAGTTAGCCCTGGTCAGAGGAACCTAACACATTTCTCAGTTTAAACTAGTAATTCTCAAGGAAGGGCAAGGTTTGGAGAGAGAGCAGTGCACCGCTAAGGGAGGTATCAGTACCTGGAAGAGGGGAAGCAAATACATGTTCTGAAAACAAAACATTGCTGGAAGATGGATATCGAACTTGACCTAAGATTTGCTTTTCCATCTTCCCTGGCTAAGATGAACAAGTTTGCACTGGGCAAGTAGAGCCAGCATTTACACTGGTATCTTGTGGTTGGAGTGAAAAGCAAAATAAAACAAAAAGAGGTTTCTTTTTCTAAAATTGTTTTAGTTTGATTTGCGTTTAGTCATAATTCTTAATTTATGTAACTTTTAACATTTCATAAGACAGCATGAGGATTTTGTTTTTGAGGAACATCCATTTTAAGTTTGAAGAAAATCCATTTAAATGCAGTTGGGCAAAGCTGCCACATGCCTATCCCATCCCTGTTCTGATGGTGGCCCTAAGACGTTTTGAAGAGCTTGGATTCTACTTATCCAAAACTAATTCTGTACATTTACGGGATGATCAGAATCATGGGAAATGTTTCTAGGGATTCTAGGTTTTTAGTAGAGAGAGAAAATGATTTCTAGGATAAAATTCAGATAAGCCTTGGGCTAGGAAACTCATAGTTCATGTTGTTACAAAGAACTACAGCTGATTTTTCAGAGTACCAGCTTCTCAGAGGACCTGAGACTTGTGGATCACATTTACAGATTCCAAAACCCCTCGTAGTTACACTGGACCGATTTTTGGCTTGGAAAGAGCAGTGGGATACATCCTGCACTAGCCCTTGTCCTGATGGATTGAGACAGAAAGCTTGGCCTGAGCCTCTGTGTCCCCAGTGTTAGAGATGATCTTTGTTCCTCCTGTAGGGAGCTTTCTCACTGCCAAATGGCGTGGGGCTTTCCTAGCTTTAAGATGAAACAAAGAGAATGCATTCTCCCATAGTCTTGTCTCATAGACTCTCATCTCATGAGGAATTATCTCAAGTAAGTATCACTTTCTAAACAGGTTGCAAAAATCCATTAGACAGGTAGGATTCACCTTGCCTGCCCATTAGGGATCAGAGGCTGCCTGCTGAGAGCCCATATCTGCAGTGTTTTCTGGGTTTCCTTTTTTGCACTGGCTCTCATACCCTGATGTCGCTTGTTTGGTGTGCATGATTGTGCTTACCCAACAAGAATGTACAGTAGTCACTTGGCCTTTAAGTAGCAGGTAGTGAAAGACAGCAGGGAGAGTGTAACGAATCTTATTCTTTCAGAAAATACTAAGATTATTTTATTTCATGTTTCACTCTCATCAACTATTTAATTACATTCATTCATTCATTGATTTAAAACTCATCATGTTGCCACCATTTGCCTGTTCTATGCTAGCACTGGAGATCTATGGATGAAGAAGACAAACAAGGATGCTATTCTCATGTGCATTACATTTAATTGTGGATAGGAAATTAAAGCAACTGAACTCACTGAGAATCAGCGCTAACATTTGCCCAGCATTTAGTACGTGGCAGGTGCAGTTTTATAGCTTGATGTATGTTAACTCATTTAATTCTTCTAATAAGCCTATAAGGCATAAGCTACTATTATCTGCTTTTAGAGATAAGAAAATAAAGGACTAGAGACTATAGTTAACTTTCCCAGGGTCACACACGTAGGAAGTGACAGAGCTGGGATTTGATCCAGGGCTCCCTGGCTCCAAAGCTCATGCTTTTAGCCATGATACTATGATGCACTGAATAATGGGCGATATCTACTTTATCTTGGATGGTCAGGAAGAAAGGTCAAAAGAAAGGTCGTTAGAGCTAAAATCTGAAAGAGGAGAAACGTTTTTCAGATGAAGCGAGTGTGCGTATGTATTTTGTATGTGAGTATTGTGTGTGTTCTATGTGTGCTGTATGCCGTGTGTGTGTGTTGTGTGTGTGTGTGTATTGTGTTGGGATAGAGCAGCAACACAACAGTGTCCCTAGCAGAGGAAGTATTGTCTGTGATGGTAAGTGAAAAGAGGGCGAAAGTGAGAAAAGAGTGAGAGAGAGGCTTGGACAACTCAAACTGGAAGGCCAGCAGGATAATGGTTATGGTAGACATGGAGAGAAATATGAAGTTGGAATGGGAAGGGATCAGGGACACATCACGCCAAGTCTTCTATGCCACATTGGGAATGGAAAGTCATGAAAAGATTTTAAGCTGGAGAGTTACCTAATTTATCATAGATTTTAAAAAGATTCCTCTTGCAGCTGGGTCTTAAGAATTAGTGGCTCTTGCAGTTGTTCAGGCAAGAGATGAAGGAGGCTTGCCCTTGGATGAATGGCAAGATTCTGTGTGTGGTATGAAAGTCTAGAGCTTCCTTGATGACCATCTCCTACCCCATGCATTTACAGCTTTCTCTCCTTACAAGAGGATTTTTGACATAAGCAAAAACTTTTCACAAAAATTTGTGTGAAATCTTATTTGGGGATTTGCTCTCTGTGCAAGGAGTCCTACTCCAGCAGGTTTCCTAGTCAAAATATGCCTTTGGGAATACAGAGAACTGAAGGCCGTGACTGAGCAAACCCCAGCTGGAGAGACAGACTGGGGATTCTGTCTGTGTATAGCATGAAGAATTTATTCTAAACACTTGGATATAGAGCCAATGCCACTTATAAGCTTTCCTTTAAGAACCCTGGGCCCATTGTTAACAGTTTTTAATCTCCTTAATTTCTTGATCCATGGATACCTGACAGAAACAGTTTGGACTGTGGAAAGACAATAATGGTCCCTTTCTGAAACAGTCTCCTACTTGCTGAAGGCCATTGGAATAGAAGAGAAAATATAGTATTTTCTGAAAATGTAAACAGATGTTAGTTTACCATTTGTGAGCTGCAGGGTTCAGTTGAAGTGGATGTTGTATGTAAATACAGTGGTAGCTTGGGAGCTGCAGATGTCTCTAATAAGCATTCCCAAGTGCACTGTGTTCCATTAGTATGTGGGATTCCACTACCCTAATCCCACTACTGTGGCTTACTCTGGGCTCCTTCTGTTTCTGTTCCTGCAGGACACATAAAGACACCTTAGGCGTTAGCCGTCTCTATGTTTCCATTCCACCAAATCAGAACTTCATGACTTTTTCACTTTCTCTCTCAGTCATAAGAAGATGGCTTTTTAAAGGATGCCAAGACAGGTGGATCATGGTAATAGTATACTCCATTATAGCAGTTGTTACTCATTGAACACCTACTGTTTGTCAGGATTGGGCAAGTGGCAGTATACATCATCTTATTTAGTCTGCACAGCAGCTTTAAACGAAGATAATATTACTCCGACTGTAATATTATGAATAAATGGAAGTTAAAATAATCTCAGCTTGGCAGTGATGGAATCAAATGATGTAATTGCCCCTTGTGACCAACTAAGGGCAATTCTGTTAGGATCTGTGTAACACATTTAAAGAGAAATGTTGGCAAATGAAGAAAGGTCAGAGGAAAACATCCAAGGTCATTTAATTATACCTATATACATTTCTCTCATATGATATGACAGGCTTGAAAAATTACACAGCTCATTACGAGCAAGAGAACAGTATATATATATATATGTATATATGTATATATATATGTATATATGTATATATATGTGTGTATATATATATATATATAAACATTCTAATCTTAATAGGCAAAACTAAAGGATGCTGTGGGAATAAGTGGAAGGATCATTGTACCTAGCCAAGAAAATGATTACTTAGGTCCTGGATAAATAAATTTTAAGTAGGGAAAGGTGGGCTGGAGTTAGGGGCATTCTAAACTCAATGAACAACATGTACATGAGCTTAGAGACAGTGCAGGTCAATTTAGGTGCTCACAGGCCATTTAGAGTGACAGAAGCAGAGTGTGCAGGTCAGGCAGTAATAAGACATGAGGCTGGAGAAATGAGTAGGAAGCAGATCAAAGGGCTTGAAATGTCAAGGACTTTGTACCTTATGGGTACTGAAGAAGTGAAATGTTTAAAGAAGCCGAATTATATGATTTCTCTTGACTTCAAAATGGAAAATACATGTCGATATTGGGGGAGAAATTAGGAGGCTCTTGCCGTAATACAAGCGGCAAATGATGGTAGTCTTCAGGTATTGGCAGTAGGAATACATAGAAGAACACAGATATGAAAGATTCCTAGTCTGGCAGACACCTGGAAGCAAGGGTGCATAGGAATAGCTAACAGTTAAAAAAGTATTTGGAGAGCTATCATGTGAAACAGAGAGATGATTTATTTTTTCTGTGCATTTACAGAGGGCACAGCAAGGACTAATTGGAGAAAGTCATAGGGAAACATATTTTAACTTCAATAAAATCTGATGCTCCAAAAATTGAAAACATAACTTACCATTCATCTCTGAATGTATCCGTGCATTTTTTTTTCATTCAAGTTACATTTTTAAATGATTTGCAAGTTCTATAGACTGGGTAACAGTGTACATAACACTTAACAACTAACTAAAATCAGTGAAACATATATCAATATAAACAAAGAGCTATGGAAATTAATCCTGTCTGGGGTTCAGAGGAGTTATTAATTAAGATGGTGAAAACTGGCTGAAGGGATAATTAGAGGGAAGAGTTGTATGGTGTCTGCAGGATATAGAAGTGGAATTGCCCAGGGAACCTTTAGTTCTTATGAGTCTGGAGCTTAGAAAATAGTCAGGGCTGGAGAAGTATATTGGGGAGTTTACAGTGTAAGCAAAGACCATTAAAGCAAATGTCTCTGAAGAATAAGCAAGTAATACAAGTAAGTGAGATGGACAAGGCATAAGGCAATAAGTACTGGGACTATAGAAAATTGGCAAGCAGGTGCCCCTTCCAAATGGCACCACTGCCAGTCAGCTCCAGTAAATTGTTGCTCTGTGCTCTCAGATCTCCACGGTTTCTAAATAATAACAAAACATTGGATATTTATGTGATGCTTCTAGTTAATATGATATCTCACAGCATGTCCTTGATCTAACTATAGCCTAAAGGCTGTCAGATTGCCTTGTATGTTATAAGATGATTGTTGAAGCTGTGATTAAGAGTAAAATTTTCTCAAGCAAGTAGACCACTGGAATCTATACATGGGTAATCTTTCTCAAGTGGGTAACCAAATGTTGTTTGATATGTAAACTTTTCTATTTCCACATCTGAGGATTCATGCTGCTATGGTGATGTCTGAGAAAGTCATGCAGCACATTAGCCAGCAAGGCATAAAAGGCAAAGAGAGAGATAAAAGAGATGGTGTTAATCTAGAGCCTAATGAAAATGTGGGAGTTCATAAGGAGTGATCAAGTACATAAAGTGATAATTGTGGATATGTTTCGATATCAGAAAACATTGCTTTTCTGTGTGATAGTGCTTCCTTTATAATTAATATGGATTTAGTGTGTGTTATTTTTAGCCTTTTAATCCCTATAAATGTGCTACTTCATATTCTACCACTCAAAATGGCACTATAAACAAAATGGTTTAGGAACCAATGTAGAGAACAGGAGCCAAAGATGGAATCCAGAGTCACAGCATGAGGGATGAGTAAGGAAGATGACTAAACTGGTAGGTTTTAGAATGAGCTACAGCAGTATCACCAAAACCAAGAGTGGAGAGAACTTCAAGAGGAAAGACACATTTGGACCTTTTATGTAACTGAAAAATAGCAAGTCCATTGGGTTTAAAAGGTAGAGGATTCTGGTGACCTCTGAGAGGGCACTCTAAGGGAAGAGTTAGCAAGAATCCAGCCTGCAGTGCACTGGGCAGTGAACAGGAGGTCAGTGAGTGGAGTGATTGCCAACTGCTCCTTGGGCAAGTTTGGCAGTAAAGGGAAGGGGAGATGTGGTGCCATTCCAAGAATGAGACGAGGTTAAGAAAAAGGTTTTACTCATTTTTTTCTAGTGGGTTAGAATTTATAATATACAAAGATTAGGAGTGATAATTGATGAAGCAAGGTATGGAATGAGGCATAAAATGGAGAGATCAGAGTTAGAGCAATTGATAATTTTTTTTCTTTCAGACAGGTTAAAAATATGAATCTTTGGATGTAACCGAGAGGAAAACTGAGGGAGCTTATGCCTGATGCCTCTACATTTTCTCTAAAGTAGGAGATGCGGGAAGGGGTCAGTAGAGAGTTGTGGGCTGGAAAAAAAAAAAGTTTGGAGGAGCTGCTGTAGGGAATTTAACAGGGGTAACTAAAAGGATTGCTGAGGTTCAAACTGAGGTTAGAAACCATTAAGCAGTAATGATCAGTACAGCTGTGAGCATTTCTCCGACAGTATCAGGAAGTCCAGGAACAGAAAGGGGAAAAAGGAGGGTCTGTGTTGCTCCAGGTTTTGAGAATAACAAACCAAATTCAGCAGAAGATCAAAGTGAAAAAGACAAGCAATATGTAAGAGGAGAAATAGACAATGGAACACAGGCTTGAGAAGGACATAAAAGGAGTCTGGAGAAGACTGATTTTCTGAGAGCAAAGAGAATCCCTGAGATAATTATTTTTTTTTTTGAATATTAGAATGAGAGATGCTTGCACTGGGTAGGACTTTGACCTGAGTGAACTTTGAGGTTCCTCCTAATCCCAAGATTCTTTGATTCTAGACATGAGAAAACAAAGCTAGTTCCTGTGCTGTTGTCATAACTGTCATGGCATGTGATATGGTTTAGCTCTGTGTCCCCACCCAAATCTCATCTCAAATTGAAATTCCTACATGTCGAGGGAGGGACCTGTAGTCCCCAAGTGTTGAGGGAGGAAGGTGATTGGATCATGAAGGTGGTTCTCCCCATGCTGTTCTCATGATAGTGAGTTCTCAGGAGATCTGATGGTTTTATAAATGTGTGGCATTTCCCCTGCTTACACTTCTCTCTCCTGCTACCATGTGAGAAGGTCCAAGATTGCTTTCTATTCACCTTCCACCATGATTGTAACTTTCCTGAGGCTTCCCCAGCTATGTGGATCTGTGAGTCAATTAAACCTCTTTCCTTGATAAATTACCCAGTTTCAGGTAGTATCTTCACAGCAGTGTGAAAATGAACTAATACAGTATGTAAAAATGGAAGTCCTGTATACACCTGTCTCTCTCAGGATTGGCCTCAAGAAACCTTACCAAGTACATGACATTTCTCACTTGTGCTTCTCACTTCCTGTTGTAGTATCTTCTGTTTATTCTCCTTATCACTAGCAGATCAAAACAATGAAGGCACTGATCTATCATAAGAAGGCTGCCTTCAGGCCCTATTCTTTTTTTTTTTTGAGACGGAGTCTCGCTCTGTCACTCAGGCTGGAGTGCAGTGGTGCCATCTTGGCACACTGCAAGCTCTGCCTCCCAGGTTCTTGCCATTCTCCTGCCTCAGCCTCCTGAGTAGCTGGGACTGCAGGCGCCCGCCACCACACCCGGCTAATTTTTTGTATTTTTAGTAGAGACTGGGTTTCACCGTGTTAGACAGGATGGTCTGGATCTCCTGACCTCGTGATCCCCCCACCTCAGGCTCCCAAAGTGCTGGGATTATAGGGGTGAGCCACTGCGCCTGGCCTCTGGCCCTATTCTAATAAAACTTCCAGGTAGATACTTGTTCTCCTTCTCTGTGAGTCCAAACAAGGTCTCCAGTTATTTATTCTCATATTATTGCAGCTTCTACAAATTTCACCCTCAAGTCAGCTTTTTCGCTTTTCTGACTCAAGTCACAAGATAACCATCCTTTTATTTCATTTTTGTAAATTCTTATAACCCCAACTGGATGGTAGATGAATATGAGGAAGAGGGGAAATCAAAAGAATGAGAGCAATGAGCCTATTACTCCTGAGATGAACAGAGGGAGAGATTCAACACCAGATGTGTCCCTCTTCTGAATCCCATCTCTCGAATCAGACAGCACTTTTGTGTACTTCCCAATATCCATACAAGTACCAGGAAACCTATTTCACTTGCCTCTGGCCTTGGTTTGAAGGTTTGGGGAAACACAGGAGTCAAACAGAATTTTTTTGGGTGAACCCACAGATTTCACTCTGAGGAACAGCTCCCTTGCTGTTGAGACAGCTGAGTGCACTAAACAACACATTTGAAATATGCCTCAGACTTTGTGGAAGCAGAGAGTCTGAAATCTTGCCAGAGCTTTAGTGCCTCTTGGGATACTTCTGAGGTAGGGCAAAGTCCCATTCAATGTTCTATTGGAGGAGAGAATCTTTAGTGAGCTCTCAAGAGTGAAAGCCAAGAAGCCTTAAGATAAGAGCAAGAGATTCAACAGCAAGTACTATCTGTAAGAACTTTGATTTCATTGCATTTAAGCTTCTTTTCCTAGTGGACTGTTTTTAGTTGAATACTTCTTGAGGATAAGTGTTGTATCTTCTACACTTGTATGTGCAGCTTAGCACAGTTCCTGCCCTATGGTACATGTTCCTTATATTTACATGGAAATTAGCCAAATGTCAGGATGCCACATTTTCATCTCCATCTCTATTCCAATGATGGATGACTGGTAAATACTTCTCTGACTATGTATGTGTAGTTCAAATACTCTAGTTTTTTTTTTTTTTTTTTTAGCATAAAGTGCTGTGAAATCCCACCATCAAAAGAGCCAAAGTAATATGATGAAAAGAATTTGGTTTTAGAATTTAAAAAAAAAAACATTTTTTTGAGTTCTCGCTCAAAAACAATGTTGTGAAGGTAAGTTGTTTAACTTTTCTGTGTCTCAGCTAAGTTGTTTAACTTGTCTGTGTCTCAGCTTCCTGTAAAACTAGAATTATGAGATCTCTCTTATAGGTTTGAAATAGGATGAAAATTCCTTCCTCTTTTTCTTCTTATAACCTCTCTCAAAACCTTCCCTGTGTCTCTATGAGTGTGTTGTGTTATAGTTACTGCTATAACTTCTCTACTAGATTAGGGTGGAGAAGTTCCCATGGCTGTTCCCTCTCTCAGAGGACCCTGGGCAAAGTTGCTGCTCACTGTGCATCATTGATTATATCAAATACTGTGTGGCATGCTCAGGCCTTGTTGGTCTCTCTGTACCAGTGACTATCATGGGACATAATAATTCATGATGGACAGTCAGGTATCTACTTAGTGGCTTATATGTAGAACTGGCTCTCCTTTCAGAAGCCAGAAATTAATAAATTGTCTGCAGCCAGAAGGAGATTCTTAATTGATTAATTAATTCAATAAGAATTTATTAAGTACCTTCTATGTACTAAACACTGGGGAGACAACAGTGCATAAAGAGATCCCATGTTTGTTCATATGAAACTATATTCTAGAGGAAGAGACACACACTAATTGAATATTCTCACAAGCAAAAGTACTTTTGTAATGGTAATGCATGCTACAAAGCTGTAGACCGTGGTGCTATCTGATACAGAGATCTGATGGAATCAGAAAGTTCAGGAAGAGCTTGTCTGAGAGTTCCTGGCTAGAGATAGGCAGGAGGGGCAGAGTTAAACAGGAAGGGGAGGCAAAAGTATCACAGTCACAGAGAACAGTGTGCAAAGCACTCATGGCACGGGGGAATGTGATGAGGGTGTGGAGTGAATGAAGCCATAACGACTGGAACATACAGGATAAGATTGAAAGTAAAACTTACAAGGAGGACCATCGCTTGAGAGTTTGGGTTTTATTAGCGCCGCAGTGGAATGCTGTGCAACAATGATCTGGCATTGTAGAAGCTGGCATAGCCTGCTTTTTTGAGGACATCCAACACCCATGACAAGGTCTACGGCATCAAGGATTACCTCAGTTTGTCTTTGCTAACCAAACTGGGTTATACACAAGTTACGAGTTGTCCTTGTCCCAACTCACACCCTCACCTTTGGAGAAGAATTAGGAGTGCCGCTCCCCATCCCGGCCCTATCCCTTATGTCCTTGGACTAACGCAGCATGCCTAATGCCAGAGCGGGCAGAAAGAGTAATAGCTGTTGTTTCAGTTTACCTGTACTAATTTATCTCACCTCACCCAGAGACTCCAGCTCCACTTTCTGAGTTTTCTCTGTCCGGAGGTGAAACACATGAGCACATAAATAAGTAGGAAGCTGTTAGGAAATCCTCTTTGTCACTACTGAAGCATGTTCATTTATTTTGTAAAACATCCATAATTTTTAAATTGCTTGATTTAGCCACTGGCTATTTGGTATCTTCAAGGGGTCCCCATTAGGAGCTGTACCTCCCCATTACCTGCAAAAGCAAGGCAGGCTTTTCATCCCTGGAATTAATTACATGCAAAGATTTTCATTGCTTGGAGCAGCAAGCAGCTGGTTCCTACAGGGCCCAGGCTGAACTCTCTTGCCAATTTCCCTCTCATGCTTGTCCGTCCCTCCACACCTACACCCTTTCTTTCTTTCATTATGCTCAATGGGTTCAATCTAATGAGGGAAATTGTAATTAAACATTTACAAAGTTCCAGTTTTCTCTGTGACTGCCCTTAAGACTGTGAACATTCACAGTTCACTCTTTTTCCAAATACAGCACAATGGCAAAGTTTCCAGGAATGTCCTTACTGACTCAGGCCCCCCAGAATGGTATTAATCCATTTGAAAACAACTTCACTTGAGTTATTAGAGCAGGGGCAAAAGCAGGGAGGGAGAGATCTGCTCCTTAGGGATGAGGGAGCAAGAGTATTGATGACTAGCTTTTGTCAGGACACAACGTGCGTCTCTGATGCTTGTGCAGATCAGTTGACAATGGTTTATAGCTTTTCTATCTTCTTTCCTTTCCTATTAATTATTCATACTTCTCCTATGAAGAGAGGGGTCTTGTTTTCCTTTTAGGTGTAATTAGAGTAATCAAAGGGTTTGTAACACTCATGTGTTTTATTTCTCAGTCTCTATTCAATTTTGTTTTTCATGCAAGAGAAAAATATAAAACACGAAACAAAAACCCGGAGTCTCTGGGTGTTGTGAATTCTTGCAGGGAAAATTGGTTTTACCATGTTAGCAATTGGCAGCAATAATTCTGAGGTGAACAACCTGAAATTACTCCCTTAAAGGCAATAATTTATATAGTATGTATTTTGAGAAAGGGGGGGAGGAGTAGGTGATAATTTAGGTGAATTTTAGCAGTTTGTCTTTATATTTTGTGATAAACAAGGAAGCCAAGTGTTGATGTATTCAACTGTGGACATGCATTTGCATATGGTTTTGTTTCTATTGAATAGATTTTGGTTTGAATGACAAATTAAACTCCCAGCTTCCAAAAACTGAATTCTTTTGTTCAGACTTTACACATTCTTGAAAGGAAAGGTGCCCACATGCACTTATCCTTTAAAGGTGAGGTTAGGCAAACAAGGAATTGACAGTTATTTTATGTTTTTTTGTTTTGTTTTGTTTTTTGAGGTGGAGTCTTGCTCTTGTTGCCCAGGCTGGAGTGCAATGGCATGATCTTGGCTCACTGCAACCTGTGCCTCCCAGGTTCAAGCTCTTCTCTTGTCTCAGCTTCCTGAGTAGCTGGGATTACAGGTGCATACCACCATGCCCGGCTAATTTTTGTATTTTTAGTAGAGATGGGGTTTCATCATATTGGTCAGGCTGGTCTCAAACTCCTGACCTCAGGTGATCTACCTGCCTCGGCTTCCCAAAGTGCTGTATTTTACCTTTTATATTAACAAAACCTCCTTCTTGCAGTTCAAAACCCATAGGAAATATTATTTGAGAGGTATTTCACCACATCATCACAGGCATTTCTATGGTGATGAAGTGATGTGCCATGAACAAAGTTATGCCATTTTTGAATACAACAAGCTGAGGAAAGAGAAAAATATCAGGAGCAAGCCACTGCTTCAGGGATTGGCAACCTCTTTATGTTTGCTCAAGGTAGAGCAACAATTCCTAAGGTTTTACCGTTAAAGAACCAAAAACAATTGTTTAACGTGTTGGAATTGCGGGTCCTTTTTGTATATTGACTTGAGAAAAATAAAAATATTGATACAGAAAAAAGAGAATGCATGTGATCTTATTATTTATCTTAGCCGATATATTATGTTTTCTTGTTTTTGTATATCTACATATTCATAAAAACAAGCGTGTGTGAAGAAGTTTACATCACAGTACAAGTATGATCCTTCATATAAAACTAAAGCAAGTGAGGATAAATTCCTAAATAATTAAATGGTAAATTACTGTGTTTGTATCAGCTCTTGAGCCATCTTAAACTATTAATCAATTTCTCATAATCATCAGTGCTTTTCATCTGGGAGCGGGTTATTTGGTCAAACATGGAGACAATGGCACAGCCGTGACTAGAGCTCAGGTGTTTTTCTCCGATTTCTCCACAGAACTACAATGCCAGCAGAAAGGTGGAGTGGAGTAATAATAAAAACCAGGTTTAAGAGAACACTAAGTTTTTTTTTCAGTGTTGTTCACTGAACTGCAAGTGGTATAGAGGTTCAGGAAGTCATTACAGTCTTTATAGGAGTGCAATAGGTCTCACTTCTCCTTTCAAGAAGAGTTGTAATGGAAAGTTGAGGAAGAACAGTAGGGACACAGGGACAGGTGGCGTCTCCAACTGATCATATTCTCCAAGTTATTTTTGGTCTAGAGTTGGTCCCCTAAATCTCACTTCTTCACTTCCTCTAGCTTTAGGGACTGGACTCAGCATTTTGGTTTAGTTTCTTTTTTGAAAAGTAAAAAGAAAATTCACAAAACTATAAAACAAGTTTTATATATATATATATATATAAAACTAGCATAATAACAAATATATATGGGTAATTATTTATGTATAATTATTTATACATAAATAATCACCCATATATATTTTTCATATATATAATTACCCATATATATGTATGTGTGTGTGTATATATATATATATAATTATCCATATATGTATGTGTGTGTATATATATATATAATTACCCAGAATTAAACACCTTTAGGTGTAATTAGAGTACATTAAAATTTGACATACTTTCCTTTAGTTTTTTTCTAAATTATAAAAGTAACATATAAATATATTTTTCTTCTCTAAAAAAATTGAAAACTTAAAGTTTCCTTATCCACTTTCTCCTCAACCAGAGCTTCTTCTCCCAAAGTCCCAAGGGAATCATTATTTTGAGTTTGCTGTAGATACTTCAAACTTTTAAAATATGTATTTACATGCATATATATATATATATATATACACGCACATCTAGAAAAAAACTAGCATATGTTATTTTATGTAGTTTATTCAATTACTTACATAGTACAATGTACTATGTAAGTACAATTCACATCTTGCTTTTTTCTTTCAACACTGCATTTTTGATGTGTAGGTCCCTGATACACTGGGTATTCTTCAGACGGATAGCATTTGATTTAGATTCTGAAAGAGGGATAAGATTTTGCCAGGTCAAGAAAGGAAAGGGTCAGGTAGAACATTAGTTTACGTATTAGCACTTACTTCATAAAGGCATGGAATAGACTGCGGAAAATCAAGGTTGCTAGACTTTAGGGTGGAACTGGTGAGAGAAGAGACAGGAGACTGAGTAAATGCAGAAAGGGTGGCCATGTAGCCTATGGCAGATATTTTGAATTTTTACTGAGAGGCAGGGATATTATAAGTGAAAGTGAAGTGTATCACTTTGCTAGAGCTGCTGTGACAAAGTGCCACAAACCAGGTGGCTTAAACAGAAAATGTGTTGTTCTGGAGACTAGAAGTCTGAGATAAAGGTGTTGGCGGGGTTGGTTTATTCTGAGAACCATGAAGAAGAACCTGCCTTGTTCTCTCTCCTCTTCTTATAGTTTGCCAGTAATCTCTGCCATTCTTTATAGACATGTCACCTCAATTTCTGCCTTGATGTTTTCATGACATTCTTTGTGTGCATGCCTGTGTCCAAATTTACCTTCCTTTATTTTTACAATTTTTATTTTAAGTTCAGGGGTACATGTGCAGTATGTTCAGATTTGTTACCTAGGTAAATGTGTGCCATGGTGGTTTACTGCACAAACCATCCCATCATCCAGGTATTAAGCCCGGCATCCATTAGCTGTTCTTTCTGATGCTCTCCCTCTGCCTCCCCTTTTGCTGTGCAGAAGCTCTTTAGCTTAATTAGATCCCATTTGTCAATTTTTGCTTTGGTTGCTGTTGCTTTTGGCGTTTTTGTCATGAAATCTTTGCCCACGCCTAATTCCTGAAGGTATCGCCTAGATTTTCTTTTAGAGTTTTATAGTTTGGGATTTTACATTTTTTAATCCATCTTGAGTTTATTTTTGTATGTGGTGTAAAGAAGAGGCCCAGTTTCAATTTTCTGCGTATGGCTAGCTAGTTCCCCCAGCACAATTTATTAATTAGGGAATCCTTTCCCCATTGCTTGTTTTTGTCAGATTTGTCAAAGATCACATGGTTGCAGATGTGCAATCTTATGTCTGAGTTCTCTATGCTTTTCCATTGATCTATTTGTCTGTTCTTGTACCAGTACCATGTTGTTTTGGTTACTGTAGACTTGTAGAATAGTTTAAAGTCAGGTAGTGTGATGTCTCCAGCTTTGTTCTTTTTGCTTAGGATTGACTTGGCTACTCAGGCTCTTTTTTGGTTCCACATGAATTTAAAATTTTTTTTTCTAATTCTGTGAAGAATGTCAATGGTAGTTTAACGGGAATAGCATTGAATCTATAAATTACTTGGGGAAGTATGGCCATTTTCATGATATTGATTCTCCCTAGTCATTTATTTGTATCCTCTCTGATTTCTGAGAGCAGTGGTTTGTAATTCTCCTTAAAGAGTTCCTTCACTTCCCTTGTTAGCTGTATTCCTAGGTATTTTACTCTTTCTATAATAATTGTGAATGGGAGTTCTTTCATGATTTGGCTCTTTGCTTGCCTTTTATTGGTGTATAGGAATGCCAGCAATTTTTGCACATTGATTTTGTATTCTGAGACTTTATTGAAGTTGCTTATCAGCTTATGAAGCCTTTGGGCTGAGGCGATGGGGTTTTCTGGGTGTAGGATCATGTCATCTGCAAACAAAGATAATTTGACTCCCTCCCTTTTTATTCAAATACCTTTTATTTTTTCCTCTTGCCTGGTTGCCCTGACCAGAACTTCCAATACTATGCTGAATAAGAGTGATGAGAAAAGGCTTCGTTGTCTTGTGCCAGTTTTCAAGGGGAATGTTTCCAGCTTTTGGCCTTCAGTATGATATTGACTATGGGTTTGTCATATATGGCTCTTATTATTTTGAGATGTTTCTTCAATATCTAGTTTATTAAGAATTTTAAACATGAATGGATGTTGAATTTTATTGAAGTACTTTTCTGCATCTATTGAGATAATCATGTGATTTTTGTCTTTAGTTCTGTTAATATGATGTATCACATTTATTGATTTGCATATGTTGAACCAACCTTGCATCCCAGTGATGAAGCCAACTTGATCGTGGTGGATAAGCTTTTTGATGTGCTGCCAAATTCAGTTTGTCAGTAT
This sequence comes from Nomascus leucogenys, assembly GCF_006542625.1. Taxonomy (NCBI): domain Eukaryota; kingdom Metazoa; phylum Chordata; class Mammalia; order Primates; family Hylobatidae; genus Nomascus; species Nomascus leucogenys. Next base: position 26,500,067 of record NC_044402.1, on the reverse strand, counting down.
TTTATTGAGGATCTTTGCATCAATATTTATCAAGTGTATTGGCCTGAATTTTTCTTTTTTTGTTGTGTCTCTACCAGGTTTTGTTATCTGGATGATGCTGGCCTCATAGAATGAGTTAGGGAGGAGTCCCTCCTCTTCAATTTTTTGAATAGTTTCAGTAGAAATGGTACCCACTTTCCTTTGTACCTCTGGTAGAATTCAGCTGTGAATCTGTCTGGTCCTGGGCTTTTTTGGTTGGTACGCTATTTTCTACTGCCTCAATTTCAGAACACAGTCTATTCAGGGATTCAGTATTTTCCCTGGTTCAAATTTACCTTTCTTATAAGGAAGGCAATCATATTGGATTTGAGTCCAGTCTAATGATCTTGTTTTAACTTTGTTACCTTGGTAAAGACTCTATCTTCAAATAAGTTCACAATGTCTAACTGTGAGTTATGAATTTAACAAATGAACCCATTCAACACATGAACCTTTGGGGGCAGGACTTAATTTGACCCTTAACATGAGGTGATAAAAATACTTTTTAGACATGTTAATTGTAGCTCTTGTTTGATGGTTGAAGTATCAAGAGGATTATGAGAACAGACATGAGGCTGTGAATATGTTGAAGGACTGGAATTTTGGATCACTCAAATGTGATCCAAACCCTCTGGACACCCTTACCCTTTCTAGATATATTTTTTCCCTTAAAGAACTCAAAGGAGAATGAAGACCTGGAAAAATATCTATGGATATCTGGAAGTAAGTACTGTACTAGAGGTTATCTTGTATTTGTCTCTAGTTCTTATGTTCAATTCTCAGAGGCAGGTATTTCATTGTACAAGGTGCAATAATTATGGAGTATACATTTTATTTAATCACATAGGGAGTGGTTTATTATAAAAGAGAAAGAATACTTTAACTTTAAACCTGTTGGACAAAAGGGTTAAGTATAACTTTCTCAATTACTTAGGCAAATATATTCTTGAAAATAAAAAGCTAGAAGAGAGGGAAAAACTGAGACCCTCAATGTTAAATAACATTTTATAATGATCACATGCTGAGTCAAAGGCAAAAGCAATTTCTAAGTTGCCTACTTAATTCTCTAGACCATGCCTGCTATCTTATATTTATATCTTAATAACATGTACATATGCAGCCTTGCTGTTATGGGGAGAATGGGAAGTATGAATTTGATCTTTCTTGAATTCTCCACATTTAAAGTCTCCAGTTGTCAGTTGAATTAACATAGTATTTTAGCATTTAATTTCCTGGGGATACCAGATGTTTTATTTTGTGAGTTTGTTTTATTTATGTTATAGTTGTGGTTTAAACAACTATATGTTCATTTAAAATGAAACTCAAAAAAGAGGAAAGAATGGCACAACTCAATAAATATGTAGTTTAATAATATTCAGTGAATACATATGCACAGTTAATGGAAGTCTAAATAAACATACTCCAATGAAGAATTATTAGATGTTGCCCGTTTCATCTGGATTTTTCAGTTATACTATTCAAGCTGGTGGGAGGTTTCAGGGGAAGAACAGGGGAGAAGACAAAGCAGAAACAGCCTTAGGCAGTATAAATTCTGAATACCTTTAATTTGATTAACATGTTAATACTAGCAGGAGAGTTACTTTGTTGTATTCTAGGGATTATAACATGGCATCATTTGAAATGATATGGTTCCCACTAATAAGGGGAAGATGAATAGAAGCATACACTGAATTTCTCTCCAGGGCATTGAGTTCCTTTGGCGACAGCACTGTTGGCTAAATATGAAAGGCTGTAAGATGAAATGGCATCAAGAGAACAGCAGAGGAAAATGTAAGGCAAGGATGGGAAATACACGAGAAGTTTATACCTGACTAATTCTTTTCTGTCATTGGCTTCCTATCTCCTGTTCTTCTTTGTCAATCTCCTCAGCCTCTGCCTTTGCTCAAATTGGCTCAGTGATATGATTTTAATACTAAGCCCACACCCAGTTGGTATGAAGACATTAAATAATTAATTAATTCAATAACTATTTGCTGATCTGAACAAAGTGGACAAAAAACCCTGTCTCTGTGTAATTTTCTTTCAGGGGTGAGGGGCTTGGGAATGGTTAACAAGTAAGTAAATTATGTAACTTGTTAGATAGTGCTAAGTGCTACAAAGAGAAACTAGGTAGATAAAAGAAATAGGGACTTGGGAGGTTGAGATTTTATTTTAAAAAAGGTCAGAGAAAATACAACTTTTCTGATGAATTAAAATGCTATGACCTTGCTAGTTTTTATGTATTTATTCTGTGTCCATTAAAACTTCCAGAAACTTTCTCTTGAAGTGACATTTGAGTCTCAAAATCTGGCCCTGGTGATTATCTTGTGACACACTGTGATCATTGCAAAAATTTTTTATCATCATGTATAACTGTGATGCTATTTTGCTTGCAGCGCAGACAATGTGATGGATTTATTAAAACATTCTGATAATCATAAGACAGTGATTCTAGGACATGTATTATCAGGACCTCTTCTGTACCTGTGTTTGGAGTTGCCATGGATGAAAGTCATATGATAAGAGAAAAGCAATATGATAATTTGTAAGAGAGCTTCTCATAATAAGCAGGATATGACAGTCAACTTTTTTCCTTTTTACCTTTCCTTCCATCTCTACCTCTTTTCTTTGTTATAGACTTTTGAGTTTTGTATGTGTCAGGTTTCACTCATTGGGGAAACCAATGTCACATCAAATTAGGAAGGATGTTATGACCCTCTAATTGGCCATTGCATCGTACACAAGCCTCCTATGTTTGTTCGGGATAGCACCAGGCATCCTTTTAAATTGGTAGTTTGACTGTCAGTTTCTGTAATGCCCTTGACAGTAAAACAAACACAACTCTATGTGATTCTATTATGAAACATTAATCTTCTGACTGTATTGTAAAAGGAAGGGGTGAGAGTTTCTCTCCATTCCCCCAAAGGAAGGAAGGATAAGAAGGAAATTAAAAATGTACGAGCACTCCCAATAACAGGTCATTAAGTCACAGCTTTTCATTGCGGCCACTCTTTGTCAGCTGTATGTGTGACAAGAAACAAATCACAGCGCCATGATATTTGATAGCCTTGAGTAATTAAAGAGTCTTCAATGCTTTTTGGAAAATGTTGTCCAATATTCCAGCCATATGCAGTGCTTCCTTAATAACTCAATAACTCCACATTTCTCTCCCTGTGGGTGTTTGACTGTTGCTATCCCTTTTAGAGATATTTGCATGTAATCAAGATAGAGTTCAAAGATTTACCCTTTTCCTTACTATTACTCTGTATTTGAATATCCCCCCCATTTTCATTTTTTTCTTCCGATAGGGGATATAAGTTAACCAAAATTCAAACAAAAATCAGTTTTAAATAAATATTCCTAATAAGAATTATTATAACTACTACCACACATACATTTATGGTAGGAAAATTTAGTATCTGTCCTGGAAAAAAATAAATCCAGATTACTTACAAAGGTTTGCTTTTAGAATCCCTCTTGAGATAAATAGACATGTTGGGGGTGATTCTGGGACAGAGCAAACATGTAGTTTGGGTCTCAGTTTAATCATGTAGCTGTAGTGTATTAAGGCTATGCATAGCAATTTCTCTTGCCCTGGAGTAGTTAGTGTCAAACTCTTTTTACCCATGAGACATTTGAAGTAGATTTTTGAGTTCTAAGGATGCTTGGCTCTTCCTGAAAAGGAATTGAGAATCTTTGGATAGTGGACTTCTTGAAAATCCTATCAAATACCCCTAAGTATGTTTCTGGTAGCCTCTCGGTTGTGCTATTCAGTGTTGAATAACACAGAGCTTGATGCGGGAGAAACACATTTTTTCATGTGTTTTTTGCCATTTTTTCTTCTATTATACTTCAAGTTCTGGGGTACATGTGCAGAACATGCAGGTTCATTACATAGGTATACACGTGCCACAGTGGTTTGCTGCACCCATGAACCTGTCATCTACATTAGGCATTTCTCCTAATGCTATCCCTCGCCTAGCCCCCCATTCCCCAACAGGCCCCAGCGTGTGATGTTCCCCTCCCTGTGTCCATGTATTCTCATTGAGAAACACATTTTTTAAAAACTTAAATAAATATCACCCTTTTGTCATGTATCTTCATAAGCAATTGACCCACCCAATGGATTTGCAGTCAGTGAAAACAACTTTGGATAGATGGGTGGATGGATGAATGAATGTATCTCATTTATTTGTGGGAGCTAAAAATTAAAACAATTGAACTTATGAAGAGAGAGAGTAGAAGGATGGTTACCAGAGGCTGGGAAAGTTAAGGAATTGGAGGGAAAAGTGGGGATGGTTCATTGGTACCAAAAAATAGTTAGAATAAATAAGATCTAGGATTTGATAACTTATCAGGGTGACTATAATCAATAATATCTTCATTGCACATGTCAAAATAACTAAAAGAGCATAATTGGATTGTTTGTAATAGGATAAATGCTTGAGGTGATGGATACCCCATTTACCCTGATGTGGTTATTACACATTTATGCCCATATCAAAATCTCCATTATACCCCATAAATATATACACCTACTATATACCTACAAAAATTAAAAAAAAATATGAATGGCTGAATGCATAGGCAGATAGATAATAAAGTAATTACTGTTACTATTTCCTTTTGATTTCAGAAGATTTTAACAGAGCCCTTGATTATCATTCATCTTCATCTGAGATCTACCCTTGTTTGTATGGCTTATTTGGGTTGTAGGTAAGAGTCATTCTTGATTGAATGGGGGTTTCTGATTATTTTTAAACAGCCATTCAAGACCAGTGCAGATACCTAGGAGGAAAATGTTTCTGATTTTTATGAATGTGTATGAAGCTGGTAAATATTTATAACATAGCAACCACTATATGCTTCTGCAAGCCAATCTAAACAAATTGCCAGTATCAAAGATTCTGTTGATGAGGAATAGACAGCCTGTGTTTGCAGCCTTGTTAAGGTGGTTAACAGCGGTGTCCTGATTTTTTCCAAAACCTTCCAGATTTGGGCTGCTGAGTAGATGGTGCTGACTTCGGGTACTGCTTGTTGTTGTTATTTAAACCATTGAGCAGCTTACAAACCTCTGAACTTAAACGAAAGATGTGAGTGATTTCGGCTGGAATAAAAAAGTAATACGACGGTATAGCATAACAGAGATAATACAATTTTTGTGGTTTTAAGACAGAGAAACAAGTCCGTCTTTTAATGCAAAATCACCTGTAACCTTGAATGCATCAACCAGTGTGACTTAGCTGATAATTAGGCCTATTTCATAGAGCTGTTATGAGAACTAAGTAAAATCATGCATGTACAAATGATTAGTTACTTTTAAAAACTGTAAAATGCTTGCTGTTACTGTTGCTGGATTGAAGAGTTCATTGTGATGGTGCCATTCAATGACAGTATGACTAAGATGATCATCCTTTGTACTCTGTCTCCCCATCTCTCCTCCCTCCCTTGTTTTTCCATGTGGTATGTGTTTAGTCTCTGTTATTTTCTCTCTCTCTCTTTTTTTTTGAGACGGATAGTTTCACTCCTGTCGCCCAGGCTGGAGTGCAGTGGCGCGATCTCAGCTCACTGCAACCTCCCCCTCCCAGAGTTCAAGTGATTCTCCTGCCTCAGCAGAATCTCCTGAGTAGCTGGGATTACAGGTGCCCACCACCACGCCTGGCTAATTTTTGTATTTTTAGTAGAGACAGGGTTTCACCATGTTGACCAGGCTGGTCTTGAACTTCTGACCTCAGGTGATCCACCCACCTCCGCCTCCCAAAGTGCTTGGATTACAGGCATAAGCCACCATGCCCGGGCCCGTCTCTATGTTATTTTCTAAGCTAAAAGTCATGCTACTGCAATCAACGGATATCCCCCCTTTTTTGGAGATACTCGGGAATGTAGAAACTATTTCAGAGAGTCGAAATTCTACAGATAGATTTTAGAATGCACAAAACCTAGACATGGCATTGAGGCATCTAGATATTGCCTTTACCTATTTCCTGTAGGAACTTGCTCCAGATTAGTATCTTAAAGACAAATTGGCATTTATTACATGCATTGTGCTATGTAAGAAAATTACAGATTAAATCAGCATTTTCCTCCTGCTTGATGTGAATAAAATCAATGCTGAAATGGGAGTCCTAGTTAATCTATGTGATAGAAGTTACTAGGACCAGTGTTTGATGGCTTAGGTCCTTAAAGAAATTGGAAATCTCTTTGCAATACAGTGTGTTAACAACAGCCTTTTCTTCTTATTCCCTTCCCTTTGCAACTGCTCCCGGCCCTTCTTTAAAAATCTAAGTCAGAAATATATTGAAGGGCTTTGTTTCTATCCATTTTTTTCTATCTTCACATGGCTATTGATATTCATTCACTCTCTTGGAGCTATCAAATATCAGTCTTTTGTAAAGTAGCATACATAGTAAAGTATCAAGAAAACATTTTCTCAAGCCAGACTGCCTGTGCTCAAATTGCAGCTATGCTACTTACTGGCTGAGTGACCTTGGACACGTTATTTAACCTCTCTGTGCCTAGGAACCACTACATAGGAGGGTATTTTATAAGGATTAAATCTCTGTAGCACACGTAGAAAAGTACCTGGCACACGGTAGGCACTATATACGTTTTTGTTAAATAAAATGAAGCTTAGTAGTTTACCTGCATTGTTCACGTTATCTAACACATTACCTTCCACATAGTAGGTACACAATGAATATTATATGAATTATACATGACTAAATGTATTCTTAAATTGGAGTGGTACAAAGAACATATGGGTCCATTCCACATTTCTACAAAATAGCTCTGGAGTCTTGTACATCAAATTTTAGCATCTTTGGCCTTCCTTCTCATCTTTAAAATAAAAATAATATTTGCCCAATGTATTTCAAAGGGTAATTTTAATGATCAAAGTGATAATGTACTTCCAATGAGTTGAAAAAAATTATTTCTGTATATGAAAGGTATCATAACATTTTTATTTATCAAATTACTAAATCAGTTCTAGGGGAAATATGCTAGTAAAATAGTTAAGGCTTGACAGACATACCTGGTCCAGAGGTCGGTAGTCATCATGAGTACTAAGACCCAGATACCAGGGGTCTGTGTTCGTTCTTGAGAATATAGCAAAGTGTTTCAAGGAAGGAGGCTTCTCCTTTACTTACCAGGCCTGTTCAGCTGTATTTGGCTACTTCTTGTTATGGAAGTTAAACCTGAGCAGACCTTGGGAATCCAGTCTTCCTTTATCACATTCCTCAGCTCTGTTAGGCTGGACACCAAGGACAGTAGTTTGAACCTGTTTGTCTTGATGCTGATGGATGTTGCAGTCTGTAATCCACGAACTGAAACAGGGCTTCTCTTCCATTGCAGCTGGCATATCTTGTTGTGTTTATGAGTCTGACAGGCAAACATATCTGAAGCATATCTCATATGCTGATCTGTGAGGGAGATAAGCCCCTTGTTTTGCTTGACTGGAAACAAAATAAGCAGGTGGCAGAAAACCCTGCATTGATTTCTGCTTGGGCTAAAACACCCAGAATAAAATCAAGTCCCCCTTGGGCACACTCCAGCCTCTGCTATTTGATCATTGATCATTTTACTTAAGTTTGCAAGTTGTTGTAGGGAAGCGTAAGTTTCTTTCTGCTTTAACAAAGCTACTTTTACTTATTATTATTTTATAAGCTATTAGCACTATTTTGTGATAGAAAAAACTAAAAATCAAATGGTGTCAGAGCTTAAAAATCTCTTACTTCATTTGCTGTGTAATATTTATGCATTTGATTTTTGCTTCAGGATCCTTTCCTATAAAGCATACCCATTTCATTTGACCACTAGATTTTTACAGAATAAAAATAGTTCCTTTCTGAAGAGAAACTATGAAAGTGTATACACGAGATAGGAGATGGAGCTGAGGACTCCAAAGCAATCAGTCTCTGACAAGAACTTGAGTTTTGATGCACACATTATTGCATTTTAGAGATCTTGGTCTCCTAGTTAGATTGTAAACTTATTGAAGGCAGTAGAACATTGAGAATGGATAAATATTAGTTAGGAAAATGAAAAATAAAGTGCTGACTACCAATTTAGAGATTCAGAAGAATGTGGATAGGATTTTTTCCCTCTCACCTGAAATTTTGATTTTGCAAACTCTTTTTATTACTGTCCTTCCTTTTCTGATCCCTTGATGATTATTAATTGGTTCCAGTGGTGTATATTTCAGATATTTAATTAAGTCTTCCTTTCTGTCCAACTCTCTGCCAAAACATATTTTTCATTTTTCTGCCTGCAACGCTGAAACATAAGTTGATGCCAAATGCATGCTGTTTGATTGCATTCCATCCAGATTTACTTCCAAGCAGGACGAGGCCTGTAGCATTTATTTCAAGTAGCTTTACAAGGAGCCATTCTTGGCCCTCATTGTGTGTGGCAGGCGGGGAGGCAGGAGAGGAAAATGAGGTAGATGTCCTTCCCAGACCTTAACTAATTTATGAGAGAAATGGAAAACGGCAGATCAGATGCCACTGGCCTTTTGCCCAATTAAGCCATAGCAGTGTTAGTTAAGATGTGATCAATATGGAAGACTTGGTCTGCAGAGCCTTTTTTAGCTGTGCTCCTGTACTAGTCAAGCACCTCCTGCAACTCTGTGGTAAATTCAAGCACCTCCTGCAACTCTGTGGTAAAAGCCAACCTCATGAGTTAGAGCCTTGCCTTATAAGAAGGAAGAGGACAGCTTCTGGGTGAGACAGGTGCTGGCCATCATGCTGTTGCCTAATCTGTCACCTCAACTATTGATTCCCAGCTCTTGATTCTCATTGTTCATTCATGGAGTTTTTTCTAAATAATGGTGACTAGAGAGGAGGAAATGGTGTTATATTAGTTCTCTATTGCTGCAAAACAAATTACTCCAAAACGTAGCAGCTCAAAAATCAACAAGGCATTACCTCCTAATTTTTGCACGTCAGGAATCCAGATGTGGCTTAGCTGGGTGGCTCTGGCTCAGAGTCCCTCCATAAGGCTGCAACCAAGGTGACAGCCAGGGCTTCAGTCACCTCAACTTGGGAGGGATCTGCTTCCAAGCCCTTACCTATGGCTGGTGGCAGGCCTTAGTCATTGTGGACTGTTGGCCACAGATAATACTTCATTGGCACAAGAGCCTTTCTATAGGACAGCTTACCACTTAATAGCTGTCTTTGATTGAGGGTTAGGGAGAAGGTGGAAGCCATTGTTGTTTTCAATCTAATCTTGAAAGTGACATCCTGTCACCTCTACTGTATTCTATTCATCACTTAGAAGTGAGTCAATAAGTCTAGGACATTTAAGGGGAGGGAATAATCAAGGGTATGAATACCAGGAGGCTGAGACAGTTGGGGGCCACCTTATAGACTGCCTTACACAGGTGTAAAAAGCATACAATAGACATTAGAATGCCCATATTGCAGGGTCTGCTGAGATGGCATGTAAAAAGTTCTATCACAGGGCTTGCCACAGAGTAGAGAAGCATTGCATTTACTTCTTGCCACCCCCAGCACATTGCCTGGTGCATTGTGGGCACTCAAGTACCTACATGCCCATGAAACTGTGTCTAGTTTACTAAAAACAGAGAGTCTCTCTGTTCCAAAAGAGATTAATGTTTGGTGTTATCCTTTCTGGACAATTTTCTTCCTATGCTTCATTTCTCCGGTTGTTGTCAAGGGAATGGATTTAAGTCTGAAATAAAATCACTCAAATATAAAGAATAGCTGAAGCAGACCTAGAATTACCTTGGTTGAATTCTTAAGAACAATTAGAAGTTTATTCTTTAGGTCAGGAATGCTGTTGCCAATCTTCCACAGCAGGTGATAAGAATTAAATTCCCTCATGACCTAGGAAACATTCTTGCTGCTAATCTGGTTCCACCTGGAGGTTCAACAAATAGAAGATAGAGCACACAGTGTGTTTAGTCTTAACCACATAGCCCGAGGCACTGAGGAAGTATCCACACAATGTTTGCCTTCTGTGAACCTGGAAAGCAATTTTTTTCTAGTTTTTCTTTTTTTCCTCTTCTTTTCCTATTCATCTGAATTCTTCTGTAGTTAAATTATTGATCTCTCTCCCTACAGAATATAATAAATTACTATCCTTGTTAATTCTATTATCAAAGATATTTATTAGGCTTCTGCTTCCACATGGGCCATTTGAAAAACAGTGCTTCATATGATCCCTGAACTTTTTGGCAATTATAAAGAGAGATCACAAATGGGTAAGGTTGAAAATTAAACTATAACTGGAATGAAATGTCCTATAGGACTAAACCTATCGGTTGTATTGCAGATCAGCCCCTTATAATTGGTGATGTGGTATGAGACATTTTATATAACTATAATATATAGGCCATAAACTATTATTATACCAGTCTGTGGTATAATATTGCACCTTAGGGTAGAATTAGCTCCATTTACATCATATTCAGGCAGAAAAAATGAAAACATCTGTCAAGGAGAGTATAGCCCTATTGATCAGGGATATATAAGTAAGGTTTACTTATATAAAGCTGAGAAAAGGGGCTTTCCATCTGATTTCAGTTGTTTCATAGACAAGTTTCTAGTTTCAGGGAGCTATTTAGAAATGTATGTAGCCTTATGTAGAAATTCCAATAAAGCTTTCGAAAAATAAAGCTGGTATTTATATTGGTTGAAATAGCAAGATAATGAGTCTAAAAGATTTTCCCTTCTGATGTTATTTTTGTTGTTGTTCAGAATGACACTTGAAAGATGCCTAGGATTTCTACCGCTGCTCTTAGAATCACAGGATCTCAGGGTAAAATCAAACTCTAGAGGTCATTAAGTTCAACCAGCCGTAAAGGTCTTTTTGTCAAACTTATGACCATTCAAGGTACTTTGGTGTCAGAGTAGCTCACAAGATAAAATAAATCACTCGCATGTTAACCCATAGGAGGTTAAACTTTTGACAGCAGATCTGTGGTGGTAGATACCATGTTTTCTACTGTCCTATTGGAAATGAGTGTTAGAGGCCCATTTCCACTACAAATACTGTCTAGTGGCTGACTCATATGGTAAAAATCCATCCAACCTTGCTCTGCATACATTCCAGAACTCTAATGCAAAATGATGCCTAAACCATTTTAACTCTATCCATGCATTAGGACACTAAGTAAGATGAAGCTTGTTTTGATATATACACTTTTTAAACAGGTAGAAGAACAAGAGGTGGTAAAATAAGTTATTCAACTTGTTGACTATAGTAACAACTTGGCTCTGATTTTTAATGTTTGTTCCTGCCATGTGATATATAGTTGTGTGAGATTAAAAACCCCTTGGGTATAATTTTATTTATACCAACACATATATTTCGAAGAGATGAATGACCAATTCTGGGAATAGTTAGAAGTAAAGAATTTGAATTTTCTGCAGCACTGCTGCACGTTAGGTAAATTCCTCTCTTTGGGCCTCACTTGCAACACCAGTAAAGACAGGAGGTTATACTAGATGATCTATAAGCCCCTTCCAGCCCTAACATGCTATTATCCCATGATTCTTGTGTAGGGATACCAGGAGATGATGAAAGAGAGAACCTAACTTATTTTCTGTCACCAGTCCTTATAATTCATGGCATTGTGTATTTCTCCTTGAGTCAATATTGCTTCTTTTAGTTACACAAGCAACCCTGCTTTCACCAGCTCCTTAAGAGGCAACTCTGTTACTGCAGAAAAAAGATCATTCTCTTCCCAGCACTCTTCTGATTCCTGGTACCTGTATTCAGTTTCATGTTCCCTTTCTTGTTGAGGATGCCATTGCCCATAGAAAGATACTTTAGCTGAATTACCAGGCAAATGTTACCAATGCAAAGCTAACCAATAAGGGGGACTAGAATCTTGGAATTTGTGCAAATAAATTCGTTTGCTTGTGAAACTGCAGATTGATTAGAAAACTGTCATAGTAAAATATCTACTTTAAGCGTATCCTTTTCTCATTTTAAAATAACAACTGGAAAGAAAATATAAATATGCCACTGAAATAACGGTTTCTTCATGAAGAAAAAGACGTTTAGACAAACCAAAAGGGTATATTCTGTGGTGTAGTAAATCATTACCTTACTATATTAGGTTAATACTTGGTAAAACCTTGTAGTGAGATAAATGGTGATATGGAGAGCTTAAGTCTTCAAATGTATGTTTTAAGCCCCATTATAGCTATTTTTTTCATCCTTACCTACTATAAAATTTTGTCCAGAGATATTCCAAAAAATAATAATAGATGGGTATGAACGTTTCTGCCTCTTTTACTCTTTGGAAGACGTGCCAATAGGCAGGTAAAGAGATCAAAAAGGAAAGCTGGGCAGGGTGCGGTTTCTCACGCCTGTAATCTCAGCACTTTGGGAGGCCAAGGCAGGTGGCACGCACCTGTAATCACAAGGTCAGGAGTTTGAGACCAGTCTGACTAACATGGAGAAACCATGTCTCTACTAAAAATACAAAAATTAGCCAGGCGTGGTGGCACGCACCTGTAATTCCAGCTACTCGGGAGGCTGAGGCAGGAGAAATGCTTGAACCCAGGAGGTGGAGGTTGTGGTGAGCTATCATGCCATTGTACTCCAGCCTGGGAGACAGAGTGAGACTCCATCTCAAAAGAAAGAAAAAGTCAAACTAGATCACCATTTACTTAACAGGTAGCTGTTAGTGTATTAAGAGTATTATGCCATTCAGTCTGATTAAACCACCTGAAGGAACAGTGGACCCTCTTCCTAATCAGCCCCATGTGAGACTGCCTGGGAGACAGCTGGGGGCAGCGAGAAGCAAGTAGCTAGAGAGGATTGTGGTTTTCTTCGTAAGGAAATCTGAAACTGGCCACTTTAAGGCCCATGGGTTCTATTGAGGTTAAGCCTCTAAAGTGTCCTTGACTCACTCAACTTCAAAGCAAATTCAATTTGATCTCTGGCCTAAATAATAAACACTGGGCAGAAGCAGACATAGAAGGATTTGAAAAATGGTGTTAAAAGATCAAAGAGATCTAAATAAACTATTTTGTTTGAACTAGAGTTACCAAGTAGAATAGATTGTTTTACCATAGATGGAGACTCTTTGAGAAGGAGTTAAAATTTATGGGAGATCCCCAAAATAATGGCAGTTCCCACGCACACCACTTTTCCCCAGAGCATATATTGGGGGATATATACCACTTTCTCACCTCCTTTTCCACTTCTCATTATTGTTAGATCTCTAGATAGTTCATGTAGCTTCTTTCTCCTTTGTTGTTATCTGTTTCAGTTACCTCACCAGCTTCCTTTGCTTTCTTTTACCATATCATAGTGGTGATTTTCTCAATTCCTATATCCTACAAGAGCTTGATGAATGAAAAGAAGGAAGCCTGTGACAGTTATTTTATTCAAGCCTCCAAAACAGAGTTTTGCCAAATGCTTGTCCTCCTCCTCCTCCGTGCGCCTGCCATGGTCTTTGTTTTGCCTCTTTTTCTTTTGGCAGTTACCCCAACTACAGCTGGAATTTCCTGATTGTTGAAGATTTAGTGGTCTAAACACAGTCAGTTGTCTTTTGGCCAGAAGGAAATACACATTATGTAATCTGGTGGTTTATCTTCTTATCCCTCCCCCATCAACTTTTTTTTTGTTTGTTTTGGTTTTTGAATCTCTGCTTCCCTTCTCCATCCCCTAAGCAAAAGCATAACCAGTAAGTTTTTAGCATTTAGTAGATACAAGCCTAGCATTGTGCTAAGTATTTTTCATCTATTATCTCACTAACTTTTCAGAACCATCAATGAAGTTGGTTCCTTTATCATCCTCATTTTGTAGATAATACAATTGAGATCCAGTGAAACTATAGTTAGCAAGTGTAAGTGCACATACTAAAACCAAATGAATGACTTGAAATCCTAAGTGGTTAACGTTTATTCCAGAATATTTTCCTAATCTGTGCCTGGCACTGCACTAGTTAATGAAAAAACAGAGTGATAAAAGATACAATGTGTCCAGCCGGGTGCGGTGGCTCACACCTGTAATCCCAGCTCTTTGGGAGGCCGAGGCGGGCAGATCATGAGGTCAGGAGACCGAGACCATCCTGACCAACATGGAGAAACTCTATCTCTACTAAAATACAAAAAATTAGCCGGGTGTAGTGGCATGCGCCTGTAGTACCAGCTACTCAGGAGGCTGAGACAGAGGAATCACTTAAACCCTGCCCGGAGGCAGAGGTTGCAGTGAGCCAAGATCGCGCCACTGCACTCCAGCCTGGGCAACAGAGTGAGACTTTATCTCAAAAAAAAAAAAATGATATGATGTGTCCAAGCTCTTCGTCTAATTAAGGAGACAGATGTCAAAAAGATAAATTACTATATGGTACAAAAATGCTTTTACAGAGGTATGAGCAATGTTCTATGGCAGATAAAAATTAGAAAGAAGACATCCATTTTCCTCATAGTAAACCAAAAATGATCTAAAATACTCCATGTTTGTTAAGAAGCAAGATTTTTATGGTTACTGTTAGGCACTATGGTATGCCTCCCTGGGTTGTTGATACCAATGCCATATAGATAGAACAAACAGTTTGAAAAGACATGAGGACAAAACAGTCTCCCAGTCTCCCAAATAATAGATCCAAAGAATTCTCTGGATTTGAATTTAATGTTCAAGAGAGGGGAAGACATAAATATATAAACATATATATATATATATGTTTCATATATATATACATATATACACATAAATATACATACATAAATATATTTATATATCCACTTAAAACATATACAAAACTACCTATACATATATACATCTATATATCACATGTTTCAAGAAGCTGTTTTCTACTAACATCTTCATGTGCAGTAAAATTTAGGTGTTTTATAAATTTATTTGACAGAGCACCCCTAAACCTTTTATATACACACCTCATCAGTTGGAAGTAATATATAAAGGAAAGGCACTGGCTTCATTCTTCTATTTTTAAAACGAGTGAAAACATTTTTGCATTTGCCAAACTCCTGTGTTTGCAAACTAATAGTGTGTGTGTGTGTGTGTGTGTGTAGACACAGCACCATTTTTGGTGAGGATGGCACAGGGGCTCTCAAAAGAAGGAGTTCTCAGAATCATGGCACCAAAAAGTTGTGAGTTTGCAATAATCAGAGTCATGGTGAGCATCATGGAAATTTAGAACTAAAAGAGATGTTACAGATTATCTCCAGTCTGAGTCCCTGCCACACATGAGAAACTAAGGCCAAGAGATGTTAAATGGCTTGAACACAGAATGATCAGCGGAACCATACCTAGAGTTTCTGTCTTCCAAATGAGTTCTTTTTCCACCTTATCATGCACCTTACATCAGGCGTGAATACTGAAAATCTTTCTAACGTAGGGACATCCAAGCAAAACAAGTTGCATACATGTCATAAAAAACTTGAAAAAATTCAGATTTACTTCTGGCAAATTCATTCAGGAATTCAAACTCAGATAATTAATTTCTTAATATTCAAATAAAGACCAGATACACATTGGCATCGTCTCTCTTGTATATTCAGAGTACCAGATAAATGGGATTTTTCTCTAGGGGGACAGGATTGCTATACTACACCGTTGCCATTTGCATTCACAACACGGGATGGCAGAAGAGACATTGATACAACATGTTTTCTGCCTCCTTCGTTTTTAAATGGACCGTGACATTCTTCACAGCAGCATCTCCAAACAAAAGATGACAAATTCCCATTTATTTTCCATCAGTGGCACTGTATGAGATGTTGTACTAAGTCTAAGCTTGATGTTCTTGAGGCACAGAAGTCTTTTTCCTACAGCATATGGCATTACTGTAAAGATAACCATTCCATTGCCAGTCACTCTGTCAGGAGTATTGGCAGAGTGAAGAAGACTTATTTGATTTCGCTAAAGCTATTAGTTTGAAATTCTGATCTGTAAATTTGGATGGGAACCACATGAGGGAAAGGATCCCTGCCAAAAGCAATGGGTCTTGTACATTCTCAAAAACAAAGGTCAGTTAAAAACACTGGATTGAAATTAGAGCCCTAGAAATGAAGCAAGAAGGAAGGAAACTTACATTGAGTGTTTGTAATGTTCTAGGCTTTCTGCTAGGCTGTTTACATTATGTACTTGAAACCGTCAACCGGATTTATCTTTTCCTTCCTTTTTCCACCATCACTGGTGTGTGTGCATATGGGGGACCCAGGGAATAGAGACTACAATGTAAAAAATGGTTTTGCTGTTATCGTTGTCATGTTTTCCTATGTAAAAATAGGATAATGTGACTTTGTTGTTGATAGATGTTTCTTCAAGATCCCAGTAGAGTATTTTCTGACTGGAAAAATTCTAGAATCTTGAAGGCAAAAATAAGTGAAACTGTAGAGAAGTGTAGGAAAAGTCATTAGGGGTTTTACATAAAATGGTTTTTCTCCTTCAGAAGGGAGAATTATAACTATCTGAGCTAAGTTTTGTTATGATATGAACAATAGTGACTGCTAAAAGGATAGCATGGGAAAGTTTTTTGTTTATTTGTTTGTTTGTTTTTGAGACAGGATCTTGCTCTGTCACCCAGGCTGGAGGGCAGTGGCAGGATCACAGCCTACTGCAGCCTCGACCCCCACCCCTAAGCTCAAGCGATCCTCCCACCTCAGCCTCCTGAGTAGCTGAGACTACAGGCCTGTACCACTGTGCCTGGTTAATTTATTTTTATTTTTATTTTGTACAAATGGGGGTCTCTGTGTTGCCTAGGCTGGTCTCAAACTCCTGGCCTAAGTGTTCCTCATGCCTTGGCCTCCTAAGATGTTGGGATTATAGATGTGAGTCACTGCACTTCGCCAGCAAGGGAAAGTTTTGAGGAGTGATGGAAATGTTCTATATCCTAATTGTGGTGATGGTTACATAAATCTATACATGTGTTAAAATTCATAGAACTATACACCAGAAGGAAAAGGAACCTTTCAATTTCACTGCATGATAATTTACAGAAATAAAATTTCAAAAATTCGAATAGTCAACTCTAAGCCAATAATATGTTGGCCTATGTCTAACAAAAGGGATATTATTTAAAAATATTGCCAACTGACTATCATTAAAGCCTAATGAATAATAAAAAAGTGCTGTCACTCCTCACATGAGATAAAATTATCATCTTTACATTTATTTTTTAAAATTATTCTTTCCTGGCATCTGTAATCATCTATGGCTACTTCATTGCCTATGCCTGTCTGCTGTTTGGAAAATCAGAAAATAGAAGGCCTTTTGGGATTCAGAGTGATAGGTAAATGCCCCTATTGTATCTTCTAATAGGTCAAATGTGGTGACTTTGGTTGGTTCTTATTTTTGTTATTTCTCCAGTCATCAATCGTATTGATTTTTTTTTAAACAAAGGTCAAGCACGTGTTCGTAGGTGACACCAATTGCTTCAGCGACTTTGTCCCTTCTCCTTACTGTTCTGATTTAAACCCCTTGTGGCATTTTCTACTGCAGGGATAGTGATAAATGCGGTTGATAGTGACATAGAAATGAACTTAGAAGTAAGTTTATAGCACTGTTGGGGACCATCTGTTAATGTAAATGTTTAAGGTAAAATGCATTAAGGCTTAAGAGCTGATGAGACATTTTATTTGCCTCCTGCTTTTGGGATTATGCTGGGCACCTACTTGAGTCTAGAGGGTTCCTGGTTAAACTTGGGAAACCTGGTTTCCTCTTTTATCTGCAGCTATTCATTTTCTGGGATGGAATCCTAAGCACTTATTTGAATTGTATTTGTTGAAGTCACTGGGTTATACAGTGAAAATAAGGAGTCATGTTGGTTTTCGTTCGAAGTTTTAAAGTATGTAAGTTAAATACGTTTATATGGCTAATTGTCATTTATGATTACCTACTGTTAAATAGTTGTTTAATTTGTTGTCTTCAGTATTGAAAAGTTAAGCACTATCCCTTAGCACTATCAATGTCAATCAAGATAACAGTTCATTTATTTCATAGATTACTTTGATTAAAATCACTATTAAAGCTATTTGAATTATAATTTTCTGGTGATGTCATAATAAAGAAGTTTTTGGACGTGCCCATTTTATTTTTAACCCTTGAATGTTTATTACTGGAGAGGAAATTGAAGTAACATATTTTTACTGTTAATGGGAAAATGGTCTACTTCAAAAAGGAAAAATCAAATTCACCTCCTAGATATAAATCAATAATTTTCACTTCTAGCGTAAACTTAGTAGTTTAATGACTTGGGCTTATGGAATGATTTTTTAGACCACATCAGACCTACCCAAGGGAAAGGAAGCACAAAAAATAGGGAACGATATGGAGAATCAGATGGCAAGAAGAAATGAGGAGAGAGGGAAAAAGTCTGAATGCAAGACTATTGAAATAAGTGAGTAAGACGCTTTTCCAGAAAAGATTCATATCGGAGTTTTCTTTTCTAGAAGCCTCTGAGTATGATGAGGAAAAAGAAGTGATTAAAATTTGAATGGTTTCCCTATGGGTGGATAAAACTACCTGTTCAGCTGGAATGATTCTGATGACCTTGCCTCTGAAGCTTATCCTTTGAGATCAGCAAAAAAGTTCATGTTCTCATCTCTCATTTGAGCTGGAGTTGATTGATGCATAATTAAGATCCCTAAGGAAGAGAGTAAGAGCTGCAGCGCTTCTAGATTCATCCATTTCTCTCTACTTCTTAAAGACCAGTGTCATGATTCTAATACTATAAACACTTGGTGGCTTGGTATTGGGAGCAGAAAGCTTCCGGTAGGATGACATGAGATAGGATGTCATCCTGCCACAGGGAATAAATTCTTGGATGAAATTCTACAGGTCATTTAGCCCATCTCCTGTATTGCACAGGATAGGGAGCTGGGGTCTCCTGAGGCAAAGTCGTTTTCTCAAGGCTGTATGTCTGGTTAGAGGCAGAGGTAGGAAGGAAACCCAAATCTTTCTATTTTTAGACCATTTGCCTCTCTACTAGGCCATCCCTGTCTTTAACTTGGGATCTCAAGCTTCCCTTGTAATTTCTTGAGAGTAGGTTTTAATCTTCCTACCATATGCTCTAGAAACTATATGCTGGGCGAAAGCTGAGGGGATAGCATAGAGTAATATCCAATCTTGAATCCTTTCTTTCATTTTAAATTGTGGCATTTTAAATTAGCATAGGTAACATACAGATTATTACTCAATTGACCACTTTGCACTTGATCTGATGGACATTGCAGAGTCATCACAGATTCTTGAGTTATGAGGTCTGTATTTAATGAAAGGATATGTTGAAGGCTTTTCCTTAACTTTCAAGGAACTGTGGGGGTAGTTTCTACTCAATGCTTCTTTTTATTTGCTTTCCTAATAAAACTAATATTTAATTATAAAATTAAAATGAAACAAGTTTGGATTTCTGTATGAAAGGTCTTATACTTGATCTGTAACCACAAGATGTTAGATGTTCTTCATGGAGATGACAGGCAAAGGTTACTTTTACAGTTCTATGAAAGTAAAAAGCTTTTAAAACATTTGAATGGGAATTGGCAAAAGAAATAGTTTTTAATTACATAAATTGGCTGTAAGAGCTCAGGTGATTATGGTAAACACACCTGATAGCAATAACTTAAGATAGCAAGACCGAACTTTATGGCAGACACACCTGAATGTGGTTGGGAGTTCTGACTTAAGGAACCCAGAAGTGGCCACCCCGAAGATCAATTCCTTGTCTAGGAGGAACATCTGATCCCCTGGCCTGTCTCTTGGAACATGGGCCATACAGGTGGTTGAGGCCCTTTGTTTTGGATTAAATGAAGGTTTCCAAGTGGACGTGGTTAGGAGGAGGGTGCTAAGTGAAAATGCGATGTAAACTGCATGCCTTTTGCAAGTGGTTGTGGTTCTCCTGTCTAGCTGCTACCTCTGGACTCTCTCCCCTGTATGCAAGCCCCCATTAAAACCCCAGGTCTCACTTGCTGGCTCTGGGTCTCTCCTTCAGCCCCTTGAACATGCTGCCATCCCCGCTGGAGTCAATAGGAGTTCGGCACAACAGACAAGGAAGAGCTATCACCTTGCCTGATACAATAATATTCTAAAGGGGAAAGTACATATTTATAACAACTGGCAAGGCTTATGACTTTGAACAGAGCTCTGCTCTGTGGAAACACAGAACCAACAGTGCCAGGTACGAATAGGGAAAACTTCTTGGTAGTGGTGACACCTTAGTAAAGTCTTGAAGAGGGCATATTTCCTGGTACAGAAAAGGGGGAACACTCAAGTAGAAGAGTAAAGCGGAAAATACATAACTCTCCATTTTCTCAGGAGGTCTAACTCATTACAGTTCCATTTAACCCAATCAAAACCAATGCTCCCCTTTCCCTCACATCTTTACTGCATTCTTTTAAAGAAGCATACACACAACTCCTTGAGCAAGAAATGTCAGGCAACCACTGCCATCTTAGCTAAAAAATGTTTTATGTTTGAGAACTTACCTGGAAGAGTCCTCTGGAGAGAGAATAAGAAGATGCTTTCACTTGCACTTGGAGAGAACGTGAGAATTAGTCACCTGCTTGTTTGGGAAATAACAACTAGCTGTTTCTGGTTAAAGAACACCAGTATTCAGATGAGTTGGAGCAACATCAGAATGATTGGAAATTGCTCAAAGCTAACAGTGGTACTTGAAGTAAAGGGATGAACTCCTTCAAGAACAATGCTAAGTTCTCCTTTGCTACATGGAGGGCAATGACGCATGATAGGCCAGGGAGAAAAGAATCACCAGATCCTTTGCCTACTTCTGCCAAGTCTGTTGCAGTGTTTCAGATAAATCACTTGAACTATCTGAACTTTGAAGTGCTCCAGCGTCCACTCAATAAGAAAAATTGTTTGAACCTCTCTCATTCTGCTCACCATCTTACCCTTCTCCTTGAAGATCAGCTTAAAATAAGGTGAATTGAAGCCCCAGGTGAAACGGGAGCCCTTTACTATCTCCTGCTAAAGATGGTAAATGACCGTGCCCAATTTTGACCTCCTCTAGTTAGCAACATCATTCTAAACTTAGCCCGGACAACAAAGGATGACAGCAAAGGTTTGAACACTTTTAAGGGCCTCCCCCTTTCCCCAGAGTTCATATATATCTATGCATATGTGTATAATATGTTTGAGTATTTTGTTATAATTATCCTCCTTAAGAAAAACAAATTTCTTGGATTTTCCCTATGACTTGGGCTTAAGAAGTCTCTTAATTGTTCCTCAGATGTAGTACCTGTGGAAGGGAAGGATTAGTTTAGAATATACTCAAAGTTTGTGTAAAAAAGAGGGTAAACTAGTCATTTAAATATAAACATGTAAACACTTATTTTTTTACTGTGTTGACTTTGATATTCTTTAATTTCTTTGTTATATCAGCCCTTTTTTTATATCATGTTGAAAATGTGCCTTCCTGGTTAAAAGGATGGATATTTGGAAACAAGGCAGTTTGAATCACAGCACAATTATTTAATTTTAAAAGACACTTTTTTCTAACCTATATAATTCTTAATTGTCCTGGACGTGTAGACTATTTCAGTGAAATTTAGAAAGCAAGGCCATTTCCTACAGCTAAGCCCTTTAATGATAATTATGACACCAACCCCCAAAGACATGGTTTCATGGCTAAAGGATCACTCTCAGGTTTTATGGGGATAGAGTGTTGGTAGCAGAAAGCGGCAGAGGAATTCAGCTCCTTCTTGAGCTTCTTGTATTTTATAATCCTCCTTATTTCCCACCTGTTTTGTCTCAGAGGGGATCAGTCAATAGAGCTGCTGCTGTTCACAAAGCCATGCAGGTAGGAGATATGTACCCCTTGCCTCAAAGTCTTAGTAAACTTATAGAGAAAATATGATTTGATTGCCTAACGAGATATTTACAATTTACATACCACATAAGTGAAATGTAAGGAAAAAACTGCTTTGAGCTCCTGAGAATGCTAGTTGATAGCAAACAAGGAAGGTGCTTTGGTAAGAAGGTTGTTTGCTTTGAGCTTCCATGGGTAAGAAGAAATCAAGTAATCAAAGAGGAGGAAGAGGAGGAATCAAAACATAGTTGAGAACGGAACAGTCAGAGGCATGTGGGCACTATCTTTTCAGATAGGAATTTTATCTTTCTTCCTTGTTCAACAGTTATTTCATAGACGAATGAGAAAGGCCAAACATAGTCATGAACGTTTGCTTTTTTACTTTCTGCCTCTTCAGTTTTTCAAGAAACACTAAACTCGCACCTAGGAATATTTTGACAAGCTTAGAAACTTTTTCAAAAAATAACTCTTGTATATGGCAAGATGTTACTAAAATCAGATTTTTTTTTTCCCATGGAGACGATGACTGCAGAACTTTTCATTCACACCCTCAAACTCGTGCAGACAGCAGCCAAGATCTTTCTTCTTCTGCACATTTTTGGCATCATTCAGTGGACTTGAAAGAAATACAGAAAATTCCATGGAGAAATATCTTAAACTCCAGCTCACCTCTTGGCTTCTTTCAGGAATGCTTATTTGACCTGAATTAAGATGATGGCTTTTCATCTCTCAATCTGAAGCATAAATAAAACAGGAATTTTGCAGTAGGATTCTGTTTTTTAAATAATCATAAAACTCATATTCAAGTACTTCCTTGAAGCCTCTAAACTAACACATTTTGGATTGCTATAAAAATAGAATCACCTTTCCTTTGCTAACGTGGATAGGTATTTATATATCAATTTTATAGAGGACTGACTATACTGTAACTTTGGAAACACCTTCTCTTTTTAATAATAAGAAATGTTGGCTAAGGGCTTGTCTTTCCTGGTTCTAGATTAGCTATGATAATACTCATCCCCTTATGCAGAAAAGCTGCTTTTAGACTTCTCGTTGCTTCTCAGTTAATATAACATAGGGATTATTAAAGTCTCTGAGTATGCATTTCTAGATGTGTATAGCATTAAATGAAAATTCCTTAGGCCTTTGGAAATTCTTCCTTTCCCTTTTAGAGAAGAGGATATTATCCTGGCTACCATACATAGCAAGTTATATGCATATAAGATATGTTCCCTTTTGCCATGAAGTCAATCTTCCAGTTACACCCTGGGTTTGTTCTTTGCCTTTTCTCATCTTGTTCCTTTGCTTTTCACTCCTCTAATTTTACCCATCAAGTGATCATGCATCTGTTTTTCACCTTGCCCCACAAACCTCTCTTAGTTGCTTTATTCTCCCTCCCAAATGCTTCTGTCACCATGGCTTCATGTCTGGCCCCACCCCTACCCCATCCTATGCGCTATTCAAAATCTTCATTCCCAGCCATCCACCAACTGTCAGCAGAAGAAAGTCCAACTCTCCAGCCTCTTTAGAAAGCAGACTTTATTCCCCACACTACATAATGCATAGTAGGGGCTCAGTGACACCGAATATGCAGATCACATAATTAAGTCAGTAGCACTGCCTAGACATACATGGTATTTGAAGGAAATAAGGCCTGTCGTGGATGTCGACTGAAAATTGCCCAGCATTTACAGCCTAGAATTTTTAATGGAAACATAAAGCCCAAAATTTGGAGATAAAGGAGCTAGAGAAAATAGTAGATGTCCCAGAGCACACAAACCACGTGGCCAAGAACAAAAGGGAACTCACAAGGAGGTGTCTGTATTACGAGGGCTTGCGCCCAAATTCCTTTTCTGTGAGAAAACAGTACCATATAATCCTTTTGTCTCAGTAAAAAAAAAAAAAAAAAAGAAAAAAAAAGTGGTCCAAAGCAGACAATGGAATATACATTCTCCCTCTTTTACCCCTAAAACATTCTGTCTTGATCAATTTCATTTTGTGTCAGGTGCACTAGATGTTATAAAAGCACATAGCTTATTGCCTGGTACATAGTTATTTGAAAAACTTTGACCATGAAAAAGGCCGAAGAAAACTAAGAGTATTCTATATAAGGCCTGGAATGTCAGGATAAGAAATTTGCATTGATATAACAGGTAATGAGAAGCTCCATACCGTATTTTTTTTACCTGTATGTAAAAATCAAGAGGAGTTAATAAGAGTAGTATTTTATTACCAAAATAGAAGTTGCATCTGGCTCAGACTCAGGCTCTGATTCCTCAGGAGATTTTTCTCACCCCTTTCCCTATTCCTGCTTTCCAGCTGATTTGACAGAAGGACAGAAGGATTAAGAAATCAAGTAGCTTAGCTGAGAGGTTCCCCATGGGGCGCTTTGTCCCAGGTGTTCCTGCTTGGAGCTTATATAATCAGGAGCCTTCTGCATGCTGAGGGTATTACTGTAAAGGTGATTGTTTAAGTCAGTGGGTGACGGTGTCAGGATAATTATAGCCAGGAGATGTATGATCATAAAGACCTAGTTAGTACCCCAGGAGACCCCAAGACGGGGCTTCTGCCCATACTTTTGCAATCACACATTCTGAAGTAAGGTGGCACCATTTACCAAGTAGGAACAAAAGTGAATGATTAGGGAGAACTGTTTGTTCCAGTGCTCTGGGGACAAAAAAAAAATCCATGTTAATCTTTTCTAAAGTGTCCGCTTTTGTTATGTTTATATATTTGTTTAGGTTCTTTGTTCACTTGCAGCTAAACCAACACATAGAATTGAATGTGATTTCTACTGATCTAGAAAAAAATAAAGTTATTATTATAAAGGAAATCTAAAGGATGATAAATTAGCTGCATATCTTTCTGTTCGTCTATTGTTTTCTATTTTCTCTATCTTAAGGTTGTTTATAATAGGCAGTTCTACATCAAACTTGAGATGAAATTAAAGTTGTGAAAGATTTATGATGTGTGTTCCAGTTGTGGCCACCAGTTCGAATATGCAGGGAACACATTTGAAACGGGTTCACGGTTGAATATTAGGATACAGGACTATTCTTTTCAGCAGAACTAAAGAGAAGATCAGAGACCTCTCTATTTTTTCCTCTCCCTGCCTCTTCTTTTGTAATCACATGATTAATACATGCTATTTTAAAAGGTTTCAAAATGTAATGAAGAATGTCAAGAAAAACATAGAAGTCCTCTCTGACTATCTGCAACCCTAATCTCCTCTCAAGTGGGAACCACTGTTAACATTTCAATATGCAGATGTCGAAAACCATTTGTTCTGACTTTACAAACAGGAAGGTGCATGCACACACACACACACACACACACCCTTGCCCAAAATGTTTTAGTTTTCATAAATAGTATATACAGTCAACATATGTCCTGGATATCTCTCCCTGTCTGTACTTGTAGAAATATGTAAGTTCCATTTAAATTCAAAATCAAATACAATTTGAAGTTTTGCTGAAGCTTCTTTCTCAATACATGCTTCTAGATTGTAGTGAATAAGTGACTGAAATTAGCCAGCCAGTTTCTACCACAGCACGGTAGGTTGGTTTTATGGCTAAATGAGCCCCAGGAAGGAGTGTGAGAAACTCCCACCTTGCTCCATTGTTCATGGACTTGCATGGTGAGAGATCCTTGGGTCTCCTTTCATCCCAGTTTGATAGTAAAAAGATCAAAGGTCTTCCCCAAAGTCTCTGCCCAACTGGGTCCCCACCCTGTTACCTTCTTAGGAGTCTAACCTTGAGTGCTGCTGGGCTTTGTGGAGCCTAGAGTTGCGGGTTATGAGTGTGTCCAGAGAACCAGAGTATGTCATCTGGATTCACTCACTCCATCACACATTCATTTATTCATACTCAACAAATATTTATACCATTATTCATAGGGCAGACAGTGAACATTAAAAATGTGAAACAATCACATATAGTCCGTTCATTGCCAAAGGATACTATAGATGAAGGAAACAGGCAACTTCAAGAAAGTATGATTAGTACATTGACCAGCCAAATGTAGAAGCTTCCGTGTCAGACTTGACGGGGTGAGGGAAAGCTTCCCGGATGAGAAGACATCTAATTGGAATATGGAAGGATGCTTAGAATCTAGCCAGGTGTGGGGACTTGAAGGGTAAAGCAATTGCTGCCAGAAAACGTAAGTAAGGCAGATCTCTTTGGCCTGAAGTCCTCATCAAGGAGTTTAAGCTTTATTCTGAGAGTCACAGGAAACAACTGAGAAATTTTAAGAAGCAAAGGGACCTGATCTGTAAGATTTATATAATGGAGAACAATATGGAAAAGGAAAAAGCCACCATTAGGATGCTGCTGTGGGTGCTGGGGTGAGTGATGATGATGGCTTTAACTAGGGGAATGGCCCCAGGACCAAAGAAGTGTGCCTGTTTTCAAAAGTCATTTCTTGCATTCTGTGAGCAAGCCTGCACAACTGCCTAAGCACCCCGGTTAAGTGTGGCAACTTTGAGAAACAGCATAAACCATGGGTGACATTGCAAAACTGAGTGCACTTGGTGCTCAGGTTAGATAAATATCTGTTTCTAGGGGGATATACATGTGGGCATTCTTTGTTTTGTTTTCAAGAGACAATTGTGCTTGAGGCTGGAGCTTGCTCACCCTATCTTTTGGACTCAGAGTATGGGGCCTGGTCTATTTTCTACATGACTGGGCTTTAGTTCAGAACTGACGAATCATATATCATTCTGATTGATTTTTTTTTCTTTTTTCTTTTTTTCCGCTCTCAAATAAAGGGGTTGCAGGGGTGAAATAGAGATTGCTATGAAACATCAGGGCAACTCAACCCAAATATGCAATTATCAGGAGCCCCCTAAGTCGAGCTCTCCTGTCCTCACTTGGTTTGTCTCCTCAGAGCTGAGATAAAGAAATAAAGGGTTAAATTAGGTCAGTTAGTGGGTAAAGGACAGAGAAAATAGATGAGCAGCCTGGCTCAGACTGCTCTGATCTCTGCCGGAGAGAAATGGTTAGAAGGGGACATGGCAGAGTTACAGGATTACCAATCAGTGTCCTAAGCAGTGGGGTAGAGCTAACCCCTGAATTGCCTACCATGGCTTACCTTGCTTCTGAATTCTTGGGTTTGGTTTCATCTGTATCCTCTGTTTTAGCCTTCTTTTTAGTGCCACTCCAAAGGCAAGGACCACAAAGCATAAGCATCCATTTTTATTAAAGCAGAAAGATGAAGACTTAAAATGTGCTTCTGTATGTGTGCATTTTTAAAGCAACCCTTTGTAAGAATGAGTGGATTTAGCAAAGTAGATGCGCTTGAATCGCAATGGAATACATGCCTCTTACTAGGTCTAAAGTCCCTCGGTTCTGCAAAGTTTTTTATTCTCTTTTCAAACCTTATGCAATTGTGACTTCATCTAATTTATTGATACAGTTCTAAGGGATTAGTATCTTCTGACAGCAGTCTTTTCAATATATTTGTATTTTTTACCCTTGAAGGAACTTGGGACTATTAGGGGTTTAAGGTTTTAAAAGAAGTCTGAGTTTTTTTTTTTTTTTAATGACAGAAAATACCCATTAAAAAGCTGTAGATTTGCATGCCTTGATGATTAGCTCTCTCTTAGACTCCAGCAAGCCTTACTGAATTTCCTCTGGAGATCAAGTATTGAGGGGCAAAATACTGGGCTAGAGTTGAAAGCAATAGAGAAGATTTGTTGGCAATATCGATGACTAAAAATGAGCCTTTTTAAACAAGAAATTCCTGCTCATACATTTGGCTTCTGAGAGAGAGAGAGAGAGAGAGTGTCAGAGACAGAGAGTCAGAGAGAGAGGAGTGTGTGTGTGTGTGTGTGTGTGTGTGTGTGTGTGTGTGAAATGGGGAAAAATACCAATGCATCAAAATGGACAGGTCATTTTGTTGAATGTAACTGAACTCCTAAGCATTCAGAGATTAGGAGTATTCATAATTTCTGACTGCCATGCATTATGCTAATGTGGCTGTCCTCTGTTGTATGCTTCTGCTGAGACAGCCACTTTACTCCTGCTTAATTTTCTCCCTAAAGGTAGCAGTAGGGACTTGGGTATCTACAGTCAGCTTTTACCAATTTAACTGGTTGCCACTATAGGCCGTTATAAATTATTATTCTTATTTAGCACTTGAATCTATAATTTCTTTCTTTCCCTCATGTTCTATAAAATATAGACTTAGGTCTAAGTTAGCTATGCTTTTCCCTTCTCATAAATCTAAATCTTTCATTTGCAACGAGCTAAAGTTTTGGATGCTAAACAACTGTAACCCCTGCTTGACAGACTAGACAGTTATCAAGGAACTTCGTTCATTCATTCATTCATTCATTCATTCACACGTGCATGCCTTCATACATTTATTCATCTCTGAATGCAATAACATATTTACGGAGCACCTACAATTTTTTTTTACCAGGCAATGCTTTAGGTGTTGAAGATAAAACAGTTAACAATATTGATTTGTGGGAAGAAGTACTACCTAGAATGTCTAGAAAATACAGGTGAGATTTGAAGAAAAATAGCTTTTTATACTGACATTCTCAAAGTAGTTTTTCTCCCTAATTATCTATATACCTCCATTGGAATTCTTGCAAAGGTTAGTTTGCCTTCTGGATTTTGAAAAGTTGTCTTCGATTTCATTGCTTTCTCCCTAATGTCCTAGGGAAAATATTTCCTTCCTTCCTATGGATTATTGTTTTCGAATTTGAAAATTACTGGAAACCTATATATGAATACTTTGTTACAAAAATTCATGTGCGTTTGAACAAGCACAAGAGTACTTCCTATGCTGGATGCTAGATTCTAGAAATGTTTTAAAATTTTTTACCCATCTCCCAGTTGTGATATTCCCAGTTAGTTGATTGCTTTTTCTGTCTCTTTCTGTTTCTTCCTGAGGCCCCTCCTCCTTCCTTGCCTCTCTTTTTTTTTTTTTAATTTAATTTTATTATTATTATTTTTTTGTAGAGCCAGAATCTCCCTCTGTCACTCAGGCTAGAGTGCAGTGGCACCATCTCGGCTCACTGCAACCTCTGCCTCCCGGGTTCAAGCAATTCTCCTGCCTCAGCCTCCCGAGTAGCTGGGGTTGCAGGCACATGCTGCCACAACCTGCTAATTTCTTTTGTATTTTAGTAGAGGCAGGGTTTCACTGTGTTGCCCAGGCTGGTCTCTAACTCCTGAGCTCAGGCAGTCCTCTCACCTTGGCCTCCCAAAGTACTAGGATTACAGGCATGAGCCACCATGCCCGGCTTCTGCCTCTCTTTTTTTTTTTTTATGAGCAATCATAAGTTATTATCAACTAGCATGCAGGTAATAATTTTCTTATCTTGTTACTTGTGTTCCACCACTAATAACTACGAGACTGCAGACAGTTTTTAACTTCTCTGAGCAATGGCTCCTTCCCTGTAGAATTATGCACTACTTCCTGTGAAAATTGAGATAATGTGTAAAAATAAAAAAAACTACTAGCACTGTATTGCCACCATACTTGGCTCTCACCAGCATTCTCTGTGACCCAATTGCCAGAGCTCTGATACTTACTGCAGACTCCTGGCACCATGTTTCTATTGCTGCTGCCCATATTCCCCTCCCCCAACAGATCCTGATCACCCTTCTTGCTTGAGCCTGTTGCTCAAGCTTTCTGTTTTGCCTTTCATACCTGTCAGGTGTAAATCTTTTCCAGGTATTCTTGATCTCTCATGTCAACCCCATTCTGCCACTGAAAAATCTAGTTCTGAGAGTGTGCTTCAGAGAAATTTAGATTTTTGAGATAATTTTGATATATAGTAATGAGAATCTCAGCCTTATGGCAGCCTTTATGCTTTCAGCCAAGGTGGAATCCTGGCCAAAATGATCTTTTTTTTTTTTTTTACTTTCTGCCATGGTGCCTGGAATTTCTTCAATATAGACTCATTTCTTAGCTCTTCAAAGGCTTCCAGGTTTTTAGATTTTCCTTCTAAGCCTCAAATCCTCTTGGTCATCACCCTAAATATCTATCACTTATCACCTGCAACAGGCTCAAGTGAGATAGCTCTTGTAGAAATGAAGCATAGCCTGAAGTTGAGAACACAAGAAACAAGATGAGAAAAAGCACCAGAAGCAAATTTATTCTCATATCCCAGTTTTGAGAAAAGCTAGCCTACTGTAACCCTAGGAGTTTGGTGGCTGCTAATATCTAAAAATGCACTGGCTCTGTAGCTTGGAAGAAAAAGAGGAATAGCCATTCTCTTTCTGCTTTCCTGAGCATGGCCAACCTAGTGTCCTGCTGTGCACCATGAAGCATCATCAGGTGCAAATTAGGAAATCAATTTACATTAAGTTTCAAGAAAGAATTTCTGACTATGTAAGCTGAATTGACAACAACAAACTCCAGAAGGAAGAGGCCAAACCACCACTGAATGGGTGATTTGTGGCTGAACTGGATGAACCGATAGCATTCCATGGCTAGAATTTGTGTCACTGGTTCATTCTGTGTTTACTCTTATTTTCCAAATTGCATTCAATCGATATGGCAGAAATGAATACCCCTATATACAATTATTTCAATATATCTTATATAAGGTCAGAAGGTGAAGCTTGTGTATTTTTTTCATGTAAATGTAGTATTCCCCTGCAACTCAGTGCAATAACTACCCATAGTGCTGATACATAGGACTCTCTCAATTTGTGCCCCATGTCAGAAATGCTGTGCAAAATCCCTATAGCTGACTGCAAAACCTGCCCTGAAGATCAAATAAAGGATATACATACAAGTTCCCAATAAGTGCTCAGCAGGTTGTTTGGGCTTATATTACTCTCCTACAGCTGCCTCTCAGGAAGGGATACCCCAACAAAGTGTTTGTTAATGCTTGCCACCTTTAGAGAAGTCTCCTGGGATGCTGTGTAAACCTACACTGTAAGCAAAGTGGAATAACAAGCCCTTTGAAAAGTCACTTGGGAAGACGACAGTCCATAATGGTCACTTTGGCTAGGATTTAAAATGCTTTATTATTGTCGAATTAAAGCACCCCTGGCCATATTGCTCTGGATATACCCCATCTTAGCTGATCTCAAGTTTACAATACAAGAACAATCTCAATCTGATTTGCTTAATGAAAATGTATCCCTCTATTTTAAAACAGGGAGATACCCCAGTTCCTTAAAAATATATGTTTTATTGCATATGCTTTAAAAAAACTATTTACTTAGCAGTTTCATTTTGTTTGCAGCCTCATTGCATTTTCTTCTCTAATTAGCACATACATGCATCATCTCTTGGAGATAAAGCAAATATTTTTCTTTTCCTCATTGGGTAGTTTCCTAGGAAAGAAGCTCACGGCATCACTCTGGCTCTGGGTTTGCTATGTGCTTTCCCACACATTCTCACCCTACCACACTTCCTGTAATGTTGCTGAGTTCGGCTAATTTAGATCCTTTCTCTAATTTAAGTTGCTTTCATTTAACTTGGCTTGAGAGTGTCTGATACTTACACTCACAAACAAAACTATAGAGTTTTAGAACTCAGAGCGGTGCTTCCCATTGAGATTTCTGGATGCCACAATGGTGCCTGCAAGAGGAAGCTCATCGGAGTGCTTTCGTCAGCAAGGAACTGGAATTCCTGACCAGTGATA
Source organism: Nomascus leucogenys (assembly GCF_006542625.1). Lineage (NCBI taxonomy): Eukaryota > Metazoa > Chordata > Mammalia > Primates > Hylobatidae > Nomascus > Nomascus leucogenys. The sequence goes on along the minus strand of NC_044402.1, from coordinate 26,468,670 downwards.
AGACAAGATGACTGTGGCAGCGTCAGATACATTTACAATTTGACATTCAAAGGCCAAAGGAGAAAAAAGATTTTTCCCCTGTATCTCACTTTTTTACAGGGGGGAAATTTTTCAGAAGCTTCCTATCCCACCCAACCTCCAGTAGAGTTCTCCTTAGGTCTCATTGGTTAAAATTGGATGCATAGTTACCCTTTAATCAATCAATTGCATAGGAAAATTGAATTTCCATGATGACTATAGCCTAATCATGATGCATCTCCTGGGGCTGACCCATTTTCCTGAGCACAGAATTTGTTCAGTGTAACCAGTTTCTGAGCTAAATGAAAATTCAGTTAACAGGTAGAGAAGAATAGATGTGAGTAGGCAACCACACAATAGTATTTGTTTTGAGGATAATTATGAGTGGGTTTTTTAGATACATTGTATGTCACTTGCAAGTGTATAAGAAGAGTTTGCTATTTTTTTTGAGATATTTTTTGAGTAACTGTCGTTTCTTTGTGAGATTTAATTCTAGACCCTAATTCTCTCACTGCACAGAGAGGGAGAGGCATGGGCAAATACATGGGAGTCCTGAGGGAAAATGTAGGCAGAGGGGTGTAGGGTGACCATACAATTTATAACTTAAAGCAAGACGCTTCTGAGAGTCAAAAGGAGAGCTGCGAATAACTCTACCAAGTCAACAGGTATAAATTATCCTAGGCAAACTAAAATGTATGGTAAAGTCAGATTTATATAAGGAAGTATATTTTTAAAATGATATGGGGAAGCTAAAGTTAATTTTTTAAAGTTTTTGTAGGTGGAGAAAATGCCACCTTTATTTAGAATCATAAAAAATTCCAAATTTATATGAAACTTTTTCATGTATAACTTTGTTTAAATCCTAAGTCTTATGAGACGTGAGACATTGACTATAATAAAAAGCGCAAAAACCTCTCAGATCTTGTAGGTATTCTGTGATAAATTTGGAAAGCGTAATGTTAGCATCTATAAAATCAAAATATTGCCTATTGGTTTCTGTTCACTGGAAAACTATAAATGTTGATCATTTTATTTTACACAATGCCTGTGCCAAGTCTTCCTAGTGTCTTCCTCAAGGCCTCTAACTTGCCAGGCTGTAGCTATCAGTGATATTAGTAAGAATCTTTTTGGTCTTGGCCGTGATGGAAATCTGAAAAACAGCATTTGGCAAGGGAATAACCCAAAGAGAATAATTTTCTGTAGACAAAATGTGTTTAAGTTAATGAATGAAAGATGTGAATGCTCATGCTAGGAGAAGGGGAAAAGCATTGGTATTTCCCTTAAAGAGACCATACCAGGATTTTCTTTCCTGTAAGTGGTTTAATTTTGTACATTGCTTCTCTGCTCACAGAATGTTCTCTGTCTGTCATAATAAAGGAGAGCCTTTTCATTGAAATAGACCACTGAATCTGTTTTAGCGACTGCAGTGACAGACAGTCTGTATGTATCTGAAAGAATGAGCGGCATAAGACACCTACACATGTTCACATCTAGGGTAGTATTTTCAAAAAATGTAGTTACTTTGAATTCTGAATCATCTCTTTCTTTTACTCAATTTCAAGTTAATATCTAATGTAAAACTTTTATAAATAGCAAAGAGATTTGTACTTCTCTAGCTCTGTAATATTTAGTCTTGCTTTTTCTTGTTGGCATGGTGTGCCCTTTACCAAATGATCCATCCAGGTGATTGATACTAAAACGTCTCGTTGATTTCGAGTTTATGTGTCTAGATATTAGATCATAGAAATGAGTTGTCAATAAATATCAGCTTTACATCAAGAGTTTAACAGAAACATATTCCTGAACAAATTTCTATTGCCTTCTAAAAGGGTTATGTCTTGGTCTGCAGAGCTGCTAATCTGTAGGTTGCATTCAGTCTAGCCTATCAGAATAGGGCACGCCATGGGACTTGATGATAGTATTGTCATTTAGATGGCAAACAAGGCATGAAATACCTTTTCATAGAGCTAAACACCCTCAAATGGGGACGTGAAACCCTGTACCTTTGGGCACAGTCAAAGATTACTGTATTAAGTCATGTGTTTCCGGTACTTCTGGGCTCATTAACCCACAGGTTGTTTCTTGCTCCCAGAGGTCATTCTTTTTGGTCCAAACTAAATAAAAAAAATAGTTGGATCTTATGGATTGATGTGAGTGTTGAAACAGAAGCTCTACTGCTAAAACAGCAGTTCATACTTAATAATCCCTTGATGTTTACTTTGTTTTTTTTGTAAGGGGCAGATAAGAAAGCAGGTACAAAGCAAACTTAACACTTTGGCAGAATGTAACGTATCTGACTTTCTAAAATTCTGTACGCCGGAATAACTGGCTGTTTCCCATACCTTGCTCTTGATATACAGCCGACAGCCTAGCCAGGAGCCATGTCGAAAAGGAGGGGAGGCACTCAGGGCAGTGGTTTTTCATGGCCTCATTCTTTATAGTTAGTGTCCCACTATTGTACTTGTGGAATGACTCTGAAATTGTCACACCATTTATGTGTAAGAATTACTACTTCTCTTTATTTCTCCAATTCAAACTTAAGTTACCCTGAAGTTTCCCCACCTTCTGGAGCAGCAGGATATTTAGTGATTTCCTTTTCTCGTAATGGAGCCGTATATGGTTCCCCAGGTAGCCACGACAGAAAAACATAGGGATGGGGATGGTTCTTCAGTCATGGTGGAGACATATTTTCTGTGGGTCTTTTGGCTGTAGTGCTTTGGGCCATGCCCTGTGTCCTCTGTTTGAAGTACTCCCACTCCAGCTGTGTTCAGTGATGTGTGGTCGGCAGCGCTGCCTCTGACCACGGGACAGCTTCTGTAAACATCTTCTCTATCCTGTGTGTTGCATGAAGCCAGAGCACTGGACTGTCCTACCTTGATGTTTGCTGTGGGTTGAATTGAGTCCCCCAAAAGGATATGTCAAAGTCCTAACCCCTTGTTCCTGTGAGTGTGACCTTATTTGGAAGGAGGGTCTTTACAGATGTGATTAAAATGTAAGCTAAGATGGGGCCATTCATAAGATGGGGAGTATTGTGGGTCCTCAATCCAATATGACTGGTGTTCTCATAAGAAAAGAAGGTAGACACAGAGACAGGCACATAGAAGAGAGTGCCATGAAGAGATATGGACACACACAGGGAAAAATGCCACGTGAAGGCAGAGACAGAGACTGGAGTGATGCATCTACAAGCCAAGATATGCCAAGGATCACTGGCTACATCAGAAGCTAAGAGAAAGTAATGGAACCAATTCTGTTCTGGAGCTTTCAGAGAGAGCACTGCTCTGCTCATGTCTTGATTTGAGACTTCTGGTCTCCAGAACTGTGAAAAATAAATTTCTGTTGTTTTAAACCACCAATTTGTTATGGCAAACCCTAGGAATATAATATGGTTCCCTTATGCCCTGGTATAGTTCCTTACACCTTTCTCACCCAAAGATGTGACTAGGATCATTTAACCTAATTCCACTCTACTGAGTATTTGAGAACATAATGCGAACCTTCCCAGGACTGGAGAAGGTAAAGAAAATGCTACTTCAATTTTATATTTTTCTTGTTATCTCTCCCTGCTAAGCTTACATTTTCAGGAGGCAAGTAGGTATTGACAGTTCCCACGGTCAAACTTCCTGGCCTCCTGAACATGCCACTTCGGCATGTTCTTCATGCAGAATGTCTCTTAGAACACAGGCTTTTCAATTATTTTCAGCAAATGTTTACTGAGTAGCTCCCAGGTGCAAGGCAATGGGAAAAGATAGTCTAGATAGTCTTAGTCTTCAATGAGCCAACAATCCAGAGCAACATACAGAGTTACGCAAATATATTTACCAAGTGGTAGAGGAGATCAGTGAAGGTGTGAATAGTTTTTATAAGGCAAAAGGAGTGGTGGGGTCATAAAAGTCTTTACCTCTAAGGGTTAATTTGAACTGTGTCTTCAAGGATAGGGAAGATTGTATCAGGCCAATTAGGCAAGGACATCCTAGGACATGGGAATATTATGATAAATTACATGGTAGGTTTGAAAAGAGGGTTTAGCATGCATGATTAAATTATAGGTGGGGTGAAAAAATGGTAGTAGGTGAGAAAAAGGTGAATTAAGATCAAATTGTGAAAAATTTGTGAGTGCCTACCACGGGCCAGGTCCTCTGCTAATTATTTTTAATACATTGTCTAGTCAGGTCTGAGAGGTAAATAGTTGCATTACAAAGTACATAAACCTGAAAATAAAATGACATGGGTAATTTGTTCAAGAAATTCAGATGGCAGGTGGTCGAGGCCAGAGTTCAAGCTCGGCCTAAGTCCCAAGCCCCTGTTCTTCTCTGTACACCTTGCTGCAAAAGTAAATGGGGAATGCTTCAGGGCTCTGGAGAAAGATAGTGGCAATGGGTTGGCCCAGGTAGAGGATTCACTGGACTTTAGAGGTTGTACGCAGAGGGCTGTGGCAATACAGGAAGAAGGTGATTCGGGATTTAAAAAGAGGAATCCTGTTGGAAAGGAGGGGCCATATTTACCTAGGTTTGATGATCAATTAATTGATTGATGGTTGAAGGGAATAAGAAAATAGTGCAATGACTGTAAGGTTCTTGGTTTGAGTGATGATTTGAGGATGGTGCCATTCCCCAAGGTGAATTAGAGACAGGAACAACATGTTCTTGGGAAAAGATAATGAGTTCGTTTTTAGCTTCTTTAAGTTTTAAGCGCCTGGTGGAAGATGTCCAGCAGACCGTTGTAAATTTTGGCCTGGAGTTCAGGAGGGAAGTTGGGGCCAGAGACCCATTTGTGATTCATCAACACTGTAGGACAGCCAGTGACTTTTTCTGAAATACAAGTCTCATTTCTGACATTCCATTGCCCAAGTTCCTGCAACGATTACATGAAGCTATTAGGGAATAAAAAAAGACCCATTTTTTTTTTTTTTTTTTTTTTTTTTTTTAAGACGGAGTCTCACTCTGTCCCCCAGGCTGGAGTGCAGTGGAGCTATCTCGGCTCACTGCAAGCTCCGCCTCCCGAAGACCCACATTCTTAACATGACTTTGAGGGACTGTTTGATCTGGGCCTGCCTATGTCTCCAGCCTCATTTTGAGGTATATTCTCCTTCTGTATTTCAGTTCTCAAATGTATATGTGAAGGTCCTTTCTGACCCAGTTGCCTGATACCAGAATGCCTTCCCAACATACATACACATCTGTACACAAATGCACACGTTCACACCAACACACACGTGCAAATCTGCACACACATGCATGCATATCTGCACAAGCAATAGACACATGTACATATGTGCACACATGTGAATAGATTCATGTCTAAACGTGCACACAAATACCCATGCCTGCGCATGCACAGATGTGCATATTTCATCCAGTAATTCCAACTAATTCCTCAGATGCTCATCTGAAACATTTTTGTTATCAGGGAAGTCTTCTGTGACCTCACAGTCAAACAAGTTTCCCTGTTCCTTCTACGCCATAGCACTTATTAAATTGTGTTGAGTGCTTAGTTTTCTGTCTTATTAGAATGGAAGTTCCATGTCAACAGGACATGTGGAAATATCCACATATTTCTCTTCCTCTGGCACTCTACATAGCAAAAGTGGGCAGTAGTCTTTGTATACTACAGGCACACGTGAATTAATTGATAGATGAATGGATGAATGAGTTAATGAGGCTATGAGTATAGATGAGATAGAGTAAACAGGTAGGGGGAAAACAGGGCACAGGAATATCCTCCCCACTCCACAATGGACTTCCAGCCTTCTTGTTCTCTTCTATGATAAAGACTGTGACTTTGGTAAACTTTGAAGCCTTTCTTTCTAACTTCTTGACCTCTAAAAGGAAGATAGAGTTTTCATTAATGCCCTGGGTCAGGCTCTGTGGAAAATACAAGAGGAAAACCAGGCAGCCCTTCCTATTAGTGTCTGAATTATCTCATTAATTGATACCAATGTTGAGGTAATCAACTTCTCATTAAGACTTCTCATTAGATGGCTATTTCTCTCTTTTACCTGCTATCAGGGAGTTTACAGCATTTAATCATTGCTTTCCTATATATCACTTAAAGGAAATTCACCTTTCCCCCAGTTACCACATCCTAATTTTTCTGGGGCTTGTAAAATTTTAATCTTGTGATAGGATTTTTTTTTTCCTTTGGGTAAGCCTTTAGCAATTGCTATATCCAGCATTTCAAAGCTGTGTTTTAGTGGACTGAGGAATTTACTCATCAAGATTTTATTTTGCCAACACTCATTCATTGTACAGAATAATAATTGGGCAGTTTTCATGATATTTCGTGTCTGGGCCCAGTTGCTCCTTTGGCCAGAATACACTGAGACTGAAATAGCAGTTTATTTCTTGCTTAAGTAATATGGTTTTGCTTGTGACCAAAAGCATAGGAACATTTTATTTAACCCCAGGCAGACACTTCTCAGGTTTGTGATTTTAATTTTAACAAAAACTGGGTAAAAAGAATGACTTGATCATGGCATAGATATGCCACCATCAGAAAAAATAATCCACAGACAGATCAATAGTATCGTTTTCATTTATGAATACTATTTTAATGTCTTATGCACAAGTATTATCTCTACAAACCATCTCCAGCCAAAGAAGGAACTTCTTTAGTCACACATGAATTTTCTACCTTTCCATCAAAATGTTCTGTCAAGAGCTTTCTACATAAAAGAGTACAATTTTTCAAATAACTTGTAATTTTTTATTTTACACACAATATCTGGGCTAAAGAAAGTGCATTAAAGCAACTTGCATCTCAAAACAATACATTTCTCTGGTTGAAGTTTTAGTGAAAATTGATTTATTCCTCCTCTGAGTTTTACCCAATTGGTAAAGTTGTCTAAATATGGGCTTCCTTAGAATCCATCCTCCTTCCCAAGCATTTCCCCATGTTTCCTTCCATCCCCAAATTCTTACCCCATTTCAGGCAGAGCTGAGCAAACATAAGCCTTCTCTGAAGTATTGAGGGAAAGTCTGCTGAAGGTCTAAACTACTTAAGGAGCTAACAGAAAAGGTTGTATCAGAGAAACAGTGGAGAAACACTGGTTTCTACTTATATTTGGCACCGGAGAGAATGTCAAAGGTATTGGGCCTGGGGCAGGTTCACAAGAGTGAAAGTAAGAGATTTAAAATAGGTTCTCAACTCCTGATAAAAACACGAATATTTATTTATTTAGTCTAGCTTTTCTTTCTTCTCTTATCGTTATGATTATTATTACTACTACTACTTTTCTGACTTTTCTTTTCCTAACCTACTAGTGTTTAAGCCTCCTGAAGACAGAGGTCATTTCTGTTTTGATCACCACTATATACTCAACAAGTAACATATATTGGGTGCCGAGTATCTGCAGAGAGACTGTTCTCTATAGTTTTAAACGTTTTGAATTAATCTCTCCCTTTTCTGACTTCTGTCCTCTTTTCTTCCCCTTTAGGATGATAGCATAGACTGCCTTTTCTATGTTCTTGAGGTCAGTACATTTCAGGATTATAATCTCTCAGATAGTATCATATCAGCTCATAATCTTCCAACCAAATGTCCTTGGATGACTGTAGGTAGCAGGATGAAGAGAGACTGCCTGGACTGAAACCCGATTCAAGAGTTGGAACCCATGTTGGCAGTATAGATGTTTTATCTTGATAATATTTCTTTCTTTCAATGAAATGAAAAAGCATAATCCAGAAGAACTGCTTTACCCAAGCCCAGATTCTTCAAATGTGCTTTCTCTTGATTCCTGTAGGAAGATACTAGAACAGAATTCTGCATTTCTAAGAATAACAAAAAAAAGTTAAGTGCATAAGAAAAAAAGATGAGCAAAACAAACAAAAAACCACCAAATTAATAAAAGAGTACAGTTGCACTGTACCGAAGGGAATTTTCATTTGATTCTACATGATTACTTCACCTTGCTTTCCTCTGGACACATCATATAATTTAAACGAACAAATTTTAAAAAGTATCTTTCTAAAATAGCCATTAATTTGGGGACTATTATATAAATTTTACCATAATTGATTGTGTTTAGTACTTCCCTATACAGAGCATTCTTTTAATAAGGGTGACTGAAAAGCTTATAAAATTCACCAAATAGAATCTCTTTGTGCATGATAGCTGGTGGTTTCAAGCAAAAGCATATGGGAGTGAATATTTACAATGAAAACAACCAGTTAATGAAGTATATTTTGCTATTTGTTTCCAAATAAAAACAAGCCCTGGTCTCTAAGACTTAGTTATCTAACTTGTGATTTTTTAAAATAATATAAATGAAAAGGTAGCTAGGTAGAGATAGAAATAGCTTAGAAAGTTAGATACACAGATGGCTTCCTTATGCAGATTTAGGGAGCAAAGTAAATGTATACTAACTAAAGAATATAAAAGGTGAATGACAAGCTCTACGTATCATGACTGACTATGCTAATTATAGCTTATAATATTCTGCTGGACCTAAGAGCCCTCCTCAGCTAAAACATACTATAAAGTTCATTTAATACAACCTTCTTATTTTACTGATGAGGGTACTCTGGACTTGAGAGAGTAGAGAGCAGACACACCTACTTCCTAAAGCCAGTAGTGTGGTCTTCTCTGAGGGCATTGAAGTTAAGACATGAAGGCTGAGAAGTGGCTGATCGTGTGATGAGTATGTGAACTTTGAGGGGGATTAATGCTTGACAAAGGGTGAAAGTGGCATCAACAAAATTGGTAGGGCAGCTGGCCAGACTGCCAGCATCGAAGGCCATAGTAAGCAATTAAGATATAATTCTAAAAGCCGTGGAAACATTGGTGGGTTTTTAACTGAGGGAATGATGTAATCTGATTTATATTTTGAAAGGGTACTCTGGCTGCTTTATGAAACATGGATTGTAAGGGAGGGAGCTAGAGAGGAAGATGGAAGATTACTTAGAAGGCTTTTAATAGGGAGGTTAGGGGAAAGTGGAAATATTGGATGTATTTTGGGGGTGGTGCTAACAACATTTGCCAGTGGTTCTTGGATAGGGAGGTAGAGAGAGAATTAATAGAAAGGGAGGAATTGAGGGCATCTACTTTCTTTTTGACTTGAAAGGCTGAGTATATGATGGTAGCGTTTGCCAAGGTGGAGAAGACTGGGGTAGAAACAGAAATATGTTTCAGATTAGTATTTATATTTTATTTGACTTGTATTGCCTAATCCAAGTCAAAAAAGATTAATCCTCACCTAGAGCCAAATATGTATTTTATTTTAGTCAGGACAAATATAAATGTGCCAACGGAAATGATGAAATATGGTATCTATTCCCTATATAGTAAACAAAATAATAATTAAATTTTCACAGTGGTTGGAGGCCATCTTAGGAACTATATGTGAAGGTAGAATTTGTGAATACGGAAGGAGTAGTAGATATGTGTCACTGTGTTTTATATGATAAGTGTGTATATGTACATTAATGTGTATGAGGACAGAATGTCCCTATGAACTTAGGAAAGTGAATTCCCTTGGGTTAGAAGACAATGTCAGGTAGCCCTGTATTTTCAAGGGTGATTTTTAGAAAATCCTTATCATTTTTCCCCAAGTACTTTGTGTAAATACTCATGAAATTATAGACAGACCAATTCTTTTTCGCCTAGAATGAAAATCATCTGTTATGCCTTCATCATCAGTGAATGTTTTGGGAACTTCAAGAATATATCCATCATCCAGAGTTTTGGCACACACACAAAAACATCATCTGTGCTAGCCTCGGACTTTGCTACCTGACAAATATAGTAAAGCACTCAATGGAGAACCATACATTAGCCGGATATGTAGGACATCAAACTTAAATGTTATGTAATAGCTATGAAGGGCACAGTTTCTCTTACAGTTTTAAACATTAAGGATTCCTGTCTGAAACTTGAAACTTAAAATTAAAACTAGTAAATGGCACTCTTAAACTGTCCACATCCATGGTAATCACAGTGCAATACAGCATACTTTTTTTGGATGCCACCAAATGGAATAAAATTTTTCCTAAAATGAATGAACTCTCTGCTTCTAGTTTAATATAGCATAACAATACACACATACTCCAAAATCACTTAAAAGGAAAAAGAAATTTTTCCTTTCTGGAGGAAGGGGAGGCAATTTGCGATGCACAGTAGAGGGAGGAGAAATGAGAGAATTAAATTTTTAACACTACTATCAGAAAACTGGGAGAAAGCTTACAGAGAACTAATGGGGAGATATTATTAGAGAAAACAAAAACTCAAACTAAATCTCTAAGTGTTTGAGTTGGACAGCATTGAAGCACTCATTTCCCTTGTAATCACTCTAAAAAATAGGCTACTGTCTACAATAGATAACATGACAATTTCTGTTCAGGTGGAGCATACTATTTCAATGTCTAAAGACGTTATTCTTTTAAGTAATAGATGTTCAGTGAATGTTACATTGGTTTTTAATGGACTTTCCCCAGTTGGTTGCTTATTTCCTGATATTTTTATGTTGTGTATTCATAAGAGCTTGGACTGGCTTCAGCTAATCCTCATAAATTGTCTATCCATTAGCAGATTTAAACCGGACTTGGGACTGCCATGTTTGTGGATTCAGAATTAGCCTTATCAATCAATCAGCCTTATCTTCTTGTAAGTTTGACGATTCATTAATCAAACTTAGAAGAACTAGATAATTCTATTTCTAATGTTTTTATTTATTGTATTCTGTAGACAAATATTTCAGAATAATTTTCTCCAAAAGCCTGAGTAAACAAAGGAAAAATCTTCAGCAGAGGCAGAAAAGTTTAAAAACTTGGCAAGGAATAACTCAGTATGACAATATTGGTGAACCTTCCTTTCATTGTCATACATGAAGGAAACGAATATTTAAATAGATTTTTTTCCAGGCTTGTGGGGATTTGGCAACCCCATGCTCTATTTGTGATAAAATCTCACTGGCCTCAGAGTCCTGCCTAGATTCACTAAGAATTTCTTTCTGTCTCTCTCTTTCATACATTATATATTTTTCAGGTGACTATTTTAGCAATTGTACATGATATTTTTAATATTAAATTATGTAGCCTCAGCTGCTTATAAGGAGAGTTAAAGGAGAATATTAGATATATTTATAAGTATCATTTGTCATGCAAGTGCTAATTAACCTTGAAAATAAGCATTGGCCTACCTTCCCAGTACCTACAATAAAGCACACTAGGCCAAATCCCTATGAGGCTGTAGTTTTCTATTTTAAAAAAATAATAATAAGGTATAAAAAGCTACTAACAACCCTGCACTTGTTCCCCTGAACTTAAAATAAAAGTTAAAAAAATTAGAAATGAAAGGCAACATGGCTAATAAGATATGTAAATTAAAAATTTCCTACTCTTCTTTCATTTGTCACTATGTTTTGTTTGTAGGTAGATTCAAAGAATACCATACTTGTAATAGACAATTATTTGTATAGTGTTACATTATTTTAATTTACTCAGCTCTGTTGCAATGGGAAAAAATTTCAGGAAAAACAATAACTATCAATAATAAATATAAAAGCATGCATTTTCATGACAAAAAAAACTGGAGAGAGTTAAGACACATTGTAAGTTCCAAGAAGGCTGGAAGAACACACATAAGAAACTACAAAGAGCTTCTGGGAGATGGCTCGTGTGAACTGATGGTATGGGTCAACCTTCAAATTGAACTGTCCTCTACAGGTCCTTTCTAGATGCATTCGTTTATCATCTCAAATGATGTGCAGTAATAATGCTGCTTGCAGAATGAACTGAATTCTCATCGACCAACTAGGATGTGAGTTCCATGAGGACACCACTGTCACTTTTGTCTTTTTATTCACTGCTTTGTTCCAAAAGCTTAGAATGGTGCATAGCATGTAGTAGGAACTTAATAAATACTTGCTAAATGGATGGATGCATTTGGCATTTGATGTTTTGATGACAAGTAATATGGTCTATAGTTTAGTTAATAGGATTGCCTTAAGGTCAACTTCCTGGTTTAGATCATTGTTCTATGGTTGTGTAAATGTTAACATGAGGAAAAGATGAATAAAGGGTCCTGGGAATTCACTATTTTTGCGACTCTTCTATCAATAAGAAATTATTATTATTTTATTTATTTATTTATTTTTTGAGACGGAGCGTCACTCAGTTGCCCAGGCTGGAGTGCAGTGGCGCGATCTTGGCTCACTGCAAGCTCCGCCTCCCAGGTTCATGCCATTCTTCTGCCTCAGCCTCCCAAGTTGCTGGGACTACAGGCACCTGCCACCACACCGGGCTAATTTTTTGTATTTTTAGTAAAGATGGGGTTTCACCGTGTTAGCCAGGATAGTCTTGATCTCCTGACCTCGTGATCTGCCCGCCTCGGCTTCCCAAAGTGCTGGGATTACAGGCGTGAGCCACTGTGCCCAGCCAGAAATTATTTTTTTAAAAGTTTTTCAGGAAATTGAGAATGGAGAAGGGAAAAAGGAGTAAGGACCTGAAAGGCTGAGGACCATTGACTCTGGAATAGTGCAGGAAGACAAGGTATGGGCAAGAAAGAGCTGATGTGAGTGCTGGCAGTTTGCCTCTGGAAGGCCAAATAGCATTTGACTACTACTCAATCTTTTTGGAAAATCTTGAATTAAAATCTCAAATACTCACTGTCCACTGTGAAATTTCAATTTCATCAGTATTCTTTTACCTGTGCTGCTTTTATCTACCTGCTGATGGCTGCTAGTGCTAGCTGCACAAAGCCCTGAGTTCTAGACCTTCTCTCCCTGCTTTAAGTTTATTAACAAGGGCTGGGCGCAGTGGCTCATGCCTGTAATCCCAGCAATTTGGGAGGCCGAGGCAGGCAGATCACCTGAGGTCAGGAGTTCAAGATCAGCCTGGTCAACATGGTGAAACCCCATCTCTACTAAAAATACAAAAATTAGCCAGGTGTGGTGGTGCATGCTGGTAGTCCCAGCTAATCGGGAGACTGAGCCAGGAGAATCACTTAAACCTGGGAGGTGGACATTGCAGTGAGCTGAGATCACACCATGGCACTCCAGCCTGGGTGATAGAGACTCCATCTCAAAAAAAAAAAAAAAAAAGTTTATTAGCAAGTATTAATGTATCAGAACTTAACGGGGCAATTTCTAGTATTATTGTGAGACTAAAAAAAAATTGGGAAAAAAGGAAAGCTTTAAAGAGAAAAAAATTGGTAGCCATCAGAATCATTTTGTGAAAGGAACAAATACTAATAAGTTAATCTATTGTTCTCAACAACCTGTTATCCATAATAGGAAAGGAATCCAGTATGTGCATGACTAAGTTAACTACTCAAAACTTTCAAAACCAGAAGCCAAAAGAAGTTATAGTTTATTTTAAGCAATATGCATAAAACCTAATATAGTCCTCTTCTGAGTAATCATTTAATTATGGTATTTTATCATTTTATTTTTAAAAAATATGCTGAGTACATAAACATTACTAAAATATCAACACATTCTTTCTTCCTACACAGAACTATTAATCTTAAATGTTCCAAGAGAAGATGTTTAAAAAGTAACCCTTTGCAGAACTAGCCCTTCTTTCTGGAGCTGTAGACCTCTCTTCTTCCCAGCCCCTTCCTCTTCTTTTCTTTTATCTTACTCGTCACCTTGCAGTCATGAGTATTCCAGCATGTAGGAGTGGACTGCTGAGAGAAGGGAAGAAGGATGCATTTTGCATTCACTTGTACATCAGCCTTGAAGCCTGGCTGGCGGCAATATTGTGGACAATAGATCTTTCAAACAAATAGACCCTCGTCTGTTCCTTCCTTCTGTAATTGTTGGCAGAATTCTTTGTTATGTGTCTGGTTTCTTGAAACTTTGAATGAATAAACTAGGACACGGGATTAATGTAAAGAACTGGCATCTTTGTTGACTTATTCAACAGACTGTGTGTACATAGAAAAGAGAAATAAGCACTTTCACAAGTGTTGTCTGCACGTGCCTGGGATTTTACAGTTTAAACAATGTGAAGCGCAGTACCTTGAAAAAAGCCAGGCTAGTCCCTGGACTCTGTAGTTTACTTTCGAAATAAAAAATATCCTATTGACCATAAGTGAATGAACAATTTACCTGTTAGCATATGGACCAAATATAGGCCAAGATATGTAGTGGTAGAGTTACAAGTAAATTTTTTGATGTGAAGTGTCATAGAATTTACAGCCAAACTAAGTGAGTACCTCTTTGTAGCAGGGTAATGATGAAAAAGATTAGGCAAAGTTTAAAGTTGAGATGCAATTTTCCCACCTGGAGAGAACGGACATTGTTACCTAAAATTCACATGGTACAATGGAGTGATACATGAGTTGTTCACAGTAGACCAAGCTTCCTCAACCTTAGCTCTGTTGACATTTTCAAATAACGACTTGCTGTAAGGGACTGTTCTGCACGTTGTAGGATGTTTAGCACCATTCCTATCTTATGCCTGCTAGATACCAGCAGCACTCCCCTTCCAATTGTGCAAATAAAAAAAGTCTCCAGACATTGCCAAATGTCTTCTGGAAGTCAAAAAAGCATTCCTGGTTGAGAATCATTGCACTAATCCAAGGAATGGATCATATTGACCAGAAGAAAGTTGTATATTATTTTAAAAAATTATCCAAATCCAGAAGAAGTATACAGGGGCAGTCTGACTTGGGGACCTTTTGAGTGTCTCCACCATGGGAGCAAAGGCTAAGTAAAGCAGTGGCCCATTGCTCAGTCCAACAATACTCCTCCATCAATTATCCCCTCTTGACTTTTTGTGTCTTTAGTCTCTTAATCGGCCTTGACTTCTTTTCCTTGACCTTTAAATTGTCTCCTTTATCCTAAAGCAAATCAAAATTACTCCTGATAATACAAAGGTATAAAATTACTATGATGTCTTCACATCACTACTAACTTATTTGAAAAGTAGTCTTCATTCTCTACCTCTACTTCCTCACTGTCTACTTTCTGGAGTACATCCCAGTTTGTTTTTTTACCCCTATGTCACTAATTAAAGTGGCCGCCCAAATGCGACAATCCAACATCTCAATAATCACATTAACTGAACTTTGTGTATACTTATCTTTGACTCCCATGTAACTTCTGATACTCTTAATCAGTGCTTCTCAAACTTTTTTTGTGCATCAGGATCACTAGTGAGTTATTAATAGTTAAAATACAGATTTCTGAAATCAACACCCAGAGTTCCTAATTCCATCGGGCTAGGATGTAGACTGAGGATTTGCATTTCTAACGAGTTCCCAGATACTGTCCATGCTGCTAGTCTGGGGGATCACAATTCAAGAGCCATGCCTTGATTATTCTCTTCTTGAGTGCTTCAGTTGACTTTTACAGCACTATAGTTTCCAGATCTTGACTCTCATTGACATTTTTCATCACATTTTCTGGTTTCTTCTACCCTTTTTCTCCAAAACAGGGCAATGTTGCCCCTCAGAGAACATTGTTCAATGTCTAGAGATGTGTTTAGTTATCACAAATAACTAAAAGGAGGGGAGGAAGGAAGAGAAGAGGATCCACTGCTACTGTGTCTAGTGGGTAGAGGCCAGGGTTGCTGCTAAACATCCTACAGGGCACGGGATAGTATTATTCACAGGACAAAGTATTATTCATCTCCATATGTGAATACTGCCAAGATTGAGAAACACTGCTCTGGATGCAGGCATTCTCTCCAAGGAGATTTTTTTTTTTTTTTTTTTTTTTTTTTTTATGAGACAGGGTCTTGCTCTGTCACCTAGGCTAGAGTGCAGTAGCACAATCGTAGCTCACTGCAGCCTCCAGCAATCAAGACCTGTTGATATTTTAGTCGTGTTTATGTACTCAGCATATTTTTAAAAAATAAAATGATAAAATACCATAATGAAATAACTACTCAAAAGTGGACTACTATATTAGATTTTGTGGATATTACTTAAACTATAACTTCTTTAGGCTTCTGGTTTTGAAAGTTTTGAGTAGTTAACTTAGTCGTACACATACTGGATTCCTTTCCTATTACGGATAACAGGTTGTTGAGAACAACCTGGTCAATATTTTGGAGAGATGAGGTCTTGCTATGTTGCTCAGGCTGGTATCAAACTCCTGGGCTCAAGCGATGCTTCCACCTCAGCCTCCTAAAGTGCTGAGATTACAGGTGTGAGCCATGGCACCCAGCAAAGAATGCCCTTTTTATCTTCTCTTCAGTCTATACCTGTCTCTTGTCAACCTCAGACACGCCCAGCACTTCAACTCTCAGGTCTCTGGAAATCACTTCCAGAGGTATTATCTTTAAATATGACGTCACTCCTGGGTCTGGCCTGAATTTGCAACTGCCTGATAAATATAAGCTTAATGAGCCACCAGCATCTTAAGTTTAAGATACCCAAACTAGGCCGGGCGCGGTGGCTCACGCCTGTAATCCCAGCACTTTGGGAGGCCAAGGAGGGCGGATCACCTGAGTTTGGGATTTTGAGAGCAGCCTGACCAACATGGAGAAACCCCGTCTCTATTAAAAATACAAAATTAGCAGGACATGGTGGCACATGCCTGTAATCCCAGCTACTTGGGAGGCTGAGGCAGGAGAATCGCCTGAATCTGGGAGGCGGAGGCTGCGGTCAGCCGAGATCGTGACATTGCGCTCCAGCCTGGGCAGGAAGACCGAAACTCCGTCTCCAAAAATAAAAAATAAAAAAATAAGGCCAAACTAAACCTATCCTTCCAGTAAGAGAATCCTTTATTGCCAGTAGTGGTAATTATTTGATAAGGTGTGTCTCTACCCCCTTTTGACCTTCATAACTTGTAAAAATGGTACAAGATGATTCTTTTAAGAAAGTATAAAATCACATGTATGGTTCAGAAATACCACTCTGGCAGGAATTTGAGGAGGTGACAGATATTCAAGAAAATTGAAAGAGAAACTTTCCATTCCATGTGAGATTATCTAACTTTTGATTGACCAGGGAGAAATGTGTCTTTTTATTCCAAATGAAAGTAAATGTATCTGTCTGCCTAGAAGGAAAATACTAATCTGATGCTTTATGCTTCAGAGAAAGAAAGCATATGAGTATATGATCTTCTCACAAATATGATCAGTCTTTTCATTAGATTTGTTTTACCATGATGTATTTTGTTCCTCAATAGAATGCCGTGTATATGATTGTTACTGGTACTCATAGTAAATCTAATAATATCCACCATTTTTGGAGCACTTACTAAGTGTCGGAACAAGTGCTTTGCATGCCGTGTTATGTATACTAAGCCTATGGAGTAGATTTTATTATTGTACCCATTATGCACCCATGGAAGCTAAAGACTAGAGAGAATGAGGGATACATGTAAGGTCACCTAGATCACAAATGATATAATTAGGATTTGAAGACAGGCTGTCTGACACCTAAGCTGATACTTCTAAAGACTATTCCAATAGCACAAAATTTAATTGCTGTGGGGACATGGTTCTCAGAACCTGGTCTTCTTGAATCACTAGACCGATCCTCCTCAGAATTTAAGACCTGGGTGGAAAGGGAAAGACCATCCAGCTCACCCCATGTGCCTCTCAGGAATGGTGGGGGTTGTCCTCCATTACTGAAAGAAGCAGTACAGCTGGCTAATGGATGGAGACACAGGGGAGAGATTTTCTTTGTGGGAGTTCATTACAGAGGCATCTGCAGACCTCTAACTCTCTCCTGCATGCCCTTTCTCTTTCATAGCTTCCATCTCTAAGCTGTAATGGATGCAAAATTACTGCAGCATTTTGTTCTGCCAGGCTGACCCCATTACGCATACACCACAGTCATAAAGCTCTGGCTTAGTTACTGTTTGCATGTTCAAGACTCCTATGAGGCAGGGAGGTGTGAGGTTTGGCTACATTTTCAAACAGAGTGGATGCCTTCTTCATTTTAAAAACAAGGAAGCCAGCCTCCTTTCAGAGTGAATATCATTTTGATTACTGCTGGACTAATCCATACTTATTTAGCCCTTAATGATGATGTTTCTCTGGTGTGTGAAGGGTCTTTAAATAAATGTTAGGGCAGTGATGCCAGGAAGGCATCATTTCACATGCATTAGTTACAGAAGTTTGGGAGACTTCATTTCCATCCCAACATCCCATTGTCTTGCTAATATTTTGTTAAGACATAGCAAAAGATATAGCAGGGTCGTTAGATAATGGTTAATAAAATATAAGAGTTTGGAAAGGTAGTGATTCTCAAACGTTATTCTCAGTCTTCCTTCTTCTCCATGCCTTGTCAAAGATTTCTGCAACTTTCATGTCACCACATCTGGTGATAATGCTTATCAGAGAAAGTGAGCAAACTGGTTTTGGTAATAATTGACATACCTTTATCTACTAGGAGATTCTGATTTTAATTCATTCAGTAAAAAAATATTCTGTTTGTTCAGTGCACATTTCTAAACACTTGAGACATATTCGAGGATAAGACACACATGGTCCTTGTCCTACAGCTTACATTCTGGTAATATCTGTCAGAAAGCAGTCACATGATTATGAAAAGGTTACCCAAGTTTCTGTATATTCTATAGTTTATCCTATATCTTCTTCCACTATTTCACACATTTCATAAAAGATCTCAACATATAAATATTGTTTTTAGCCTGTGATATTTTCTACATGGAGGGAAGGACTCAGATGGAAATAAGGTATCACAGAAGGGTACAGAGTGCCTTTTCTTTTAAAGTAATTGCAAAAATAGGAGTCATATTGGTTTTCAGAACATGTTGATATTTCATTATTTAGCTGATAAAAAGAACCACGGATATATGGACATGTTCTGGATCCTAGATACTTAATAGAAATGATCACTAGCTGTCCCTAAAGGAATTTTATTATACTTCCTAAAATTATGGACTATCTCTTCTGAGGTATGCCCCCCAAAATGTCAGTAGCAATAAATTTGTAAGAACATTTTTAAGGCTGCACAGACAGGTGTGATAGGTAGAAGTCATGGTGAGTGGGAATGAGGAAGGGCTAGCAGCAAACAAGAAAAAGAAAAGAAAGAAAAGAAAAAAAAGCATTTTCAGTCTTGGGCAGCACTTCTGTCTCTTCCAGCATTTGTCAGAATCCAGTTATTAACCTGTCAGCCTCAGACAGATTGAAGGAGACACCACCTTTCAAGGTGAGGCCTTAAGAAAAGAAAAATAAGAAACAGTCATTGTTGGGGTTGAGAGAGACATGATCCCACGAAGGCCTGGGCTGTGCTTGGAGAGGAAATGATACTAAAGCCTGAGTGTGTGCCTAGGGGGCAAGAGATTAGGTTTAGGGGCGTAGGGATATGGAAGTAGTGACAGCAGTGAATAAGGAAAGCTATCTGTTTGAATTTGCTTGTGCAAAGAGGCAGAACCATTTCAAAAATACAGGGTGCAGATTTTAGTGAAAGAAGTTAGAGCTGACCCCTGCTCGGACTGTGGCATTTCAGTAGAGGAATGGTGAATCCCTTCCCAGTGGGGAACGCACATCATCCACATACATGAGGGAAAAGAAACAAAAGGAATGACTCTTTTTATCAACAAAAGCGTGCCCTTATCTATGGTTGTGGTGTCATTTTCTTTTAGCAAACATGGATAGTTTTTAGCCTTAGTTTGCTCACAAAAGCTCCAGCAAAAAACAAGGGACATCAAATATTTCTGGATTTCCATGTTCTGGGCATATAGTAGGCCTGTGCCTTCTGAAACTTCCTGTATTGAATGGAGCCACATGATCATTTGCAATCAATGAGCTGCGAAGGGGAATGGCATGTGTTCCTTACAGGCCAAGCATTTAAGTGTTGATGTGAGAGTCTTCAGAGCACTTTTTTTTTTTTTTTTTTTTTTGCCTTTGTCATGGTGCCATGGCTACCGGCAATTTTCAGACAGTGGCCATTGCATCAACCTCAACCCTGAAGTGAGGAACCGTGGCAACATGCAGGCGAGCCTCAAGCCCACCCACAGTAGACAAACATATACCTTTACTGTTATAAACCATTTTGGACTTGTTACTGCAGCATAATCTGGCTGTTATAATGGACACATTTGGTTAGATACAAGTGTAGGAAGTTTTATTTTCCTTGATGAATAGTGGGAAAGTGTGTATATAGTATTGTAAACCTTTTTCAGCAACCCAAATTACCACCCCTATGTGCCCAAAGTCCTATCTCTGGGCTGCAGTATCCTCAAAGACATTTTGTTTGTTTTATTTTAGTCCTGTAAGAATTAAGGTCAACTTTTTTAAAAAGTGCAGTGCTAAGAGAGACACAACGAAATTCAGACAATTTATTAGTGGATTCTTCTGTATCTGAGGGGCCTTTTTGCATGTAGGTGCAGTCATTACCATCTGTAAGGTGTCTAAAGCTCAATTTATTTAAATCGTATATCTAAAGACCAAAACTTTTAAAACCCAAATTTTGTTATTTAAAACTTTATAAAAGATGATAAATTCCTCTTCAAAATTTAAACTTCAACTCCAAATTTAGTATGGGTGATTTTTCATAACATTTCAAATACCTTTTAAAATACATACCTTTTACCCTTAAATCTATAGTAAATTATGAGTCTGGTTCATTTTATCATTACATCTCTATGTGGTTTTGTATTTTCTGAGGATTATATTAGGTCAATACCAATGAATCTATTAAATAGTTGTTGCTTCTCTAATATGAATCAAATCTAAGCTGCTGATCAGGCTGAGGTTTTTTTTTTTCATCATTAAATTTATTTATTGTGTCAAGACATAATTGCCTTTCCCAAAAAGTCTAAATATTTTCCTATAATTTGCTGTCTCTCCACAAGTAATATATTTTTAAGTCATACTTGGTGAGATTATATGATCCTTGTTCATTATTAAATATTGCCTTTTATTTAACACTATTAAAAAGATATATTCTTATAAATAGCTTATTGAAAGTCAGGAACCATCTGGAAGTTTCATCTCCCAAAAGATGAGATGAATCCAAATAGTTCTTTCTCTTTTTAGCATGTCAAACTAATGTGTCATCCTAGAATGCATCGTTGAGCCCCATTTCACTAGGTTATTAGGTGTGAAGCCCAGATCTAGACCAAGCCTGTCTGATCTTGATAAGCCTTTTTCTTTTTTTCATTTTTTCTAATACTGTTGATGTATTTCCTGTTATTTTTATTTACTGTTTTCTACTTATCCAATAGTAACATGGCCATGCCTATACTTTATTACTTTGTAAACAAGTATCTAAGTAACAGCTAAACTAAAACATACATGTTCATATATTTTAGCATTCCCCTAATCATTGAAATCAATAACAATTCAATATACTCTTATATTCGTATTTATTTTATATTACCACTATGTTTTATATCATAATATTCTGTATGTTAACTTTTCTGAGCATCACTATGAATCTTTCACAAACTTAGCTTGTTTTAATCAACAGTAAAAATGAAGAGTGATTTTGTTGTTAGCAATCTTATTTAGTGTTCAAATTATTATCAAATGACCAGCCAGATCTCCTTTAAATGGGCTCCTTGTTCTTTCAGCACTTTATTTGATATTTGCAGCCACATACTTGTATTTTGCAATAAAAAAATTTTAGGTTATTTGCAATTATTTTCTTCCCCAAAGCAGAAAATCAACAAAATTCCAGAGAACATTCTGCAAATGAGTGTTGATTGTGGCCATGGTGCACCTGCACTTTAAGTAATAACAAAGCTGAAAGATATATTTCTTTTAGAGGTCATGAGTTCACACTGAATCTTTTCCATGAGAAGGGCATAACTTTTGGTAATTTCTTGTAAGCTCATTGCCACTATGTAAACCAGCTTATGATTTTTATCTAGATGGTCATTATACTATAAATATCAGTGAATATTCATAATAGAAGCTGATAGAAAAATCAAACCATAGAGAAGCAGGGAGAGTGTGAGAATATATTCACCATGTATACATACATGCCCCTAAACAAAAGCCTGAAAGTATCTACTCTAAAATTGATTTATCCTCCTCACTATCCTTTTTAAATTTTTTATATTATTCACCTTTTCTTCTTTGAACGTATTTTTGTAATGAGAATGCAAAGATGTTGATTTTTTAAAAATAACTAAATAAACACTTCCAGCAGCAAATAACACTGTGTGTTGTTCAACACACACAGTTGCATACACAGCATATTAATAAAATCTTGCATACACAGCATATTAATAAAATCTCAAAAATTGGTTACTCTTTACAAGTAGGAGATATTTTGCTTTTTGGGTCCATACTTTCCCTTTAGAATGAGGAGGATTCTAAGTAATATTATTGTATCATATTTCTACTTCATTGTATTGCTCTCTAGGGGGGAAATTAACAGCAGAAGACTTGTCACTTGAGTTCTATTCATGACCTCTCTACTCTGAGCATTACGGATGGAATGCAGCAAAGAGGAGATACAATTCTAGGGGAATATGGGCCCATAGATCTTTCAAAACAAAGAAGAAAAGCTTTCTCACAATTGCTGTAGCAAATAATGCTTTCCACTGCTTTAGAGTCATCACTGTAAGAACATTTGATCCAGAAGTGAAGAATAGGACTATATTCCAAGTGGCTTTTCAAGGCAACTGAGAGCAACTGCTCCCTAGAATCCTTCAGCCACATTGATATGTGTGTCATAAAATTGTGAGATCATGATCCCATTGATGTGATATGAATCAAGAAAGCAATATGCTCTTTGCTCTTATAAATGATAGCTGCATGAGGGCTTACCTATAAGTGAGGAATGAAATTAGAATTTTGGAAAGAACTTTCTAGCTACATGAATACCTTGCAGCCTCTCTTTTCAACAGTCTCAACATTTTTACTGTCATGTGATTTCTTCTATACCTCCATTTATATCCAATTTAAATTTCACTCTAAACATTTTCATTTTTTATTTTTTCTTAGACAATTCTCTTTTGATTATCTAGTTTTATAAAATGGCACGTGAATTTATCACTTGGAGACAAAGAAGCAATACCCTATATGCTGTGTGTGAACTGAGCGATATGTTCAGTGACTATTAACTAACAGACTTTACAAGAACTCATGAGATTGGTCAATGATCATGAAGTGCATCTGTAATTCATGTAGCTAATGTGGACTGAAGAACTAAGAGCAAAACATGTACTTCCTGCAAATACCCACAGTTAATGTAGCATAGAAACAGAAATTTAAGCTCTGTTGTTAGAAGGCTGTAGTTATTAACCAAACCATAGTAACTATAATTCATGCATATTAGAACCACGTAAAATGCAGACTACCTTTGTGTATATGTATATTTAGTTTTTTTTTTTGTTTTTTTTTTTACTTTGTAGCTTCAGTACACCATGCCGCAAACTTTGTGCCTTATAATGCC
The DNA here is from genome assembly GCF_006542625.1 of Nomascus leucogenys. Classification (NCBI taxonomy): domain Eukaryota; kingdom Metazoa; phylum Chordata; class Mammalia; order Primates; family Hylobatidae; genus Nomascus; species Nomascus leucogenys. The sequence continues at coordinate 26,445,381 of NC_044402.1, read as the reverse complement.
TTGGCTGAATATCTTCTCAGAGGATGATTATTCACTTTTACCTTTGTTTGCCAACTTATTCCACTGCGGCTCCTTTTGTCTTGCAATGCATTCTGTGTACTGGTGAAGAAGTTTTGACCATGAATAGCTGACAAATATGTGCAGGTGGTCATGCACAGAAGCAGAAAGAAAATTCCTCCGTGGTTGTTAACGTGAAGGTTTTCCAGGGGCTTGGGGCACTGGTTAAGGAAACAGATTAATGAGTAGCAAACAGGGATTGATGGGAGTCCTCTGACATTTTGAGGATATCCCTACACATCACTGCAGCCTGAGGGAAGCTTGGCTGAAAGAAACTGGCCAGAGGCATGTTCTGACTCTGGCTGACTTGGAAAGAATGGCAGGGCTATTAACAATGTACACATAGTGGGAGAATTTCCTCCCAGTGGAACGATGCTTTAATGGTCCCATATAATGCTAATGCCATTAGCATTCTCATTTCCAGATACTACAAGGGATACATAAGTAGAAGAGTTAGGGATCGTTTTCTGAAAAGACATTCTAATATTATTCGGATATTAAATAAAAATAAATACCTCTGTTAAGATATTCAGATCCAGTATTAGTGTAAGTAGGTACAGTAGAAAGAGGCCTTAACTTGGAATATGTAGTAATTAGGTTTAACTCACAGCCCTGCCAATTATTAGCTGTGTTTGCCCATTCATTTATTCATATATTTGTACACATTCTTTTATTTTCTTACAAATCTTTACCAAGTGCCTATTACATGCCAGATCGCACACCAGGCTTTATGCAATCAGGGTCAAATCACTTCACCTCTTCAAGTTTCTCACCTGTAAAATTCGGAGACTTTTTTGAAATATATTTTTTAAAAAATACACACTTGATTCAAAAGGCAGCTTTATAATTTGAAAACCTCTATTTTACTCCTGTTTTTCTTTGGAGGCCAAAAGTGACTCTAACATAATTTCATGGAGGTAATGAAAATATAATCTTTGTGATTAACTTCAGAATTGAGAGAGTAAAAAGTATTTTTCAATTCATCTTCAGCTTATGCCATCACCTCAGCAAGAACAATGAGTGTGCAACAATTCAGTGTTTTGTAGGATGCTAATCAGAGGGTAGACTCCTCGTGGAAAAAGCCCGAGCCTCTGGTTCACTCCTCTCTATTCAGATGGAGCTACAGTAAAACGATTTTGTATGGCTCTGTGTGTGTGCGTGCGTGCATGTGTGCGCGCACGCACGCACACACACAAGCCTGGGAAAGAAGATCCCCCCACTCTGTCCATTATTCAACTCAATGTTTACTGTCAAGATGAGTTTTCCAATTTCCATTGTTTCCTCTAAATTGAGTCTCTCACATAGAGTTTAGAGCTGGTATGTCTGCTAGGAAATAGCTATATAATAAAACAGCCATATAATAGCACTATAATTCATCCAATTATTCATTCCTTCCCTGAAAAATAGGACCTAAAATGCATCAGTGTGTGTAGGTTTCAATTAAATTCAGAGGACAGTTATTGAGTGACTACTGCATGCAAGCTGGCTGGACTGAGACTATTGAGATGGATAAGAAACTGTCCCCTCAAGGAGCTTAAAAATCTAGAGGAGAGAGAGGTGTATAAAATATATAATTGAAAATGTTTGCTGTAATTTCTAAGAGAACACACCTGGGGATGTGAAAATGGCCAGAAGGGAGGATTTAGCTCTATCTTGGAGGCTGGGATATAAGGCAGGGAAAGCATTTCAGTGGAGATTATGCTTAAAGTGGGAGTACTGTATACATGAATAAGCAGAGCAGGCCAGGTAAGCAAAGTTGTGGATGGGGAAAGATGCATTCCAGCCAGCCAAAATGTTTTGCCTCATTGGAAGATTGTTTTTCTCACCCTTAGCACCCTCTGCTTATTCCTCTCTTTGTTTTTAACCATTTCTAAGTTGTATCTTAAGTCTCTAATCAATGTAATGGGATGGCTGTATCCCTCCCCACTCTATCCCATATCACACCACTGAATGAGCAACAAATCCTGGCTTCTGAAAAATGTAGTACCTGATGCTAATCAAAACTTCTACTTACAGCTCTAATGTAGGTCTGGGGGCTTTTCCGTGTTACTTGAAACTAGTATTGATTGTGTCAGCTCTCAGTATAATGCCCCAAGAGTCATCCTTGCTGCTTTAGCTGAGGAACAAAAGGTAAAATCAAGCTAAATGAAATGAGGTAAATGTAGGATCAGAAAAACCAGGAGTCTTCATTGCCTGCTCTCAGGCATCATCAAAACAAAAAGCTCTCTGGCTGGCAAGGTCAGTGAGGGAGACAAGAGAGGATAGGAATCCTTGGAGACAATATGTTGCCCTGCTAAAAGCAGGTCATGGTCCTTAATGTAAACCACGTCATTTGCTTACAGTCTTTATTATTTAATCTCTGACAGACGGAAATTGGTTGAGAACACGCAATGGTACAGAGTCTTCTGTGTGTGCTTGCATGCCAGTGAGATCTACTGGGAGAATTAACCTCTACTCTCCCAGCACAATCGGTGGTCATTTTGAGTGACCATATCATTTATCTCCAAACCAGGACACCTTGGAGAACACAAGAGGATACTGTTAAATAAACGTGCGTGTATAATAGACACACAGTGGGACTTCCCCAGGCAAACAGGGACTCTTAGGGGATGTATGATCACCTTAACATGTTTTCTGTCTGGAGGGAAATTTCCAAGGAGAAATACAAATAATACCCGAAACATGACTCTAGAGGTAGGCTAGGGTATTAATCAATGTATAAGTTTATAAGTTTATAAACATGTGAAAACTTCAATTTTCAGCAATGATTCTCTAAATTTTTTGCTGAGACAGATAAAATAGCTGTTTTTTTCTCACACAGAGTACATTCTCGTAGGAATATCTGAATTACATGCAGTTCCTAGAAAGCAAGCTGTAATTACATTATTCGAGAAAACACTGCAGTTCAGGCTAATGTTTTTGTATATTTGTTTTGTACATTTTGTATATGTTTTTGTAATGTGTTTATACATATGTATAAAGATAACTTTACATTTGATGATCAGTATTTACATTATTTAAGTACTTAAACTATTACGAATACACTACTTGGCACACACTTTCCCCAGATCTTCATCTGGCTCTCTCTTTTCATCTTCTAGATCTCAACTCAACATCTCCTTCTTAGGCCATTTCTGACCACTATAACTGACCCCTGTCATTTTCTATCACATTGTCCTTTTGCCATTTTCTTAGTACTTACTAGTGTATAAAATTATCTTCTATATTTACCTATGAGCTTTCCTCACTAGAATGAAAGAAATTACGGACAATAGTTCCACCTACCTTGTTCAGTAGTACACCTCCAGCACTTTGAAACCTGTAGGGATGCAATAGGTACTCAACAGATAGTTGTTCATTGGATGGACTGATGGGAAATAGGCCATCTTGTCTTTATTGAACAACTTTTGCAGGAATCATTCTCCTGCCTTCATGATTTTTGTGCATAGGTAAGCACCTGCTTAGACAACTCCAGTTCCTGCTCTCACACTTCACCACTAGATTGTTGCAATGCAGCCTTAAATAGCCCTCGAATATGGACTCAACCACATCTTGCAACAAGATTGTCATCAACACCCCTTTCACTGTGCTTGGCCTCTATATAATTTACTCTTAGCCTTCTCCTGAATTAACCTTAGCCCAGTAGCATCTTGTGCCGATGTCAATCTTCTGGTTGACCAAGTGAACATATTTTTTCATTTCCTCTTTTTTTGCTCATCTTTTTCATCTCTTGCTGATGATTGTCAACTGCAACGACACCGCGCTCTTATACACTGCATGATGTACACTTACTCAGAATTTTTCTTATTGCCAAATAAATTATTTCATATGCTTATGCAACTTTTATTAAAATCATGTTTTATACTTTGTTTTCATTATTAACAGAACTGTTTTTTCAGTTATCTTACTCATTGCTTTTGCACTGATTGGACATCACAGCATTCAAAATGTTCATAAAGTACCTTAAAAATTGAACACAGAGGCCTCTGTGGTTAGTGTGACTGAAAAACTTAACTGAATTTTTAAGTCAGTCTAATTTTAATTAACTTAAACTTAACTTTAAAAATTGATATTCAGTTCAGTCACTGGAAAACATAGGTATGTGTGAAACTACTCGGATATATGAATTACTTTTTCAATTGTAAGTTTTGTGAAATGTATATACAGATAAAATATTTCTAATAAAAACTTAGTGTCAGAATTGAGATGTGCTGTAAGTATAAAATACACATCAAATTTTGAAGACTTTGTATGGGAAATAGGATGTAAAATAGCACATTTACAATTTTAAATTTTGATCACATTTTAAAATAATATTTTGAATATATTGGGTTAAGTAAAATATATTATTAAAGTTAATTATACCTATTTCTCCTTTTTTGGGGCGGCTACTAGAAAATTTAAAATTATATATTTGCTTTGCATTATATTCCTCTTGGACTGTGTTGGCCTAGATCGTTCATTGGCTTAGGCCACATAATGCAAATTTACATTAACTTTATTTGGTCTTCATTATTTTAATAATAAAAGCAAAACAAAACAAGAAACCACCAGGTGCTAATAGTCACAGGCTGAGTTCCTAGGAACAGACTCTCAGATGGAGTTTAGCATGCCACATAATTTTTAAGGAGTTCCCTGGGGAAGGAAGTAGGATTGAGCAGAGAGAAGTTGAACTGTGATGCAGGCCCAACAATGGGCTCAGCTAACTCCACGAGGAGCTCTGACACTAACATGACCTTTCAGTTTGTCCTGAGTCGGGCCAAGATGGCCAAGTCTTTCTACCCCATCATCAACAAGTCATTGAATGTGGGTCACTCTGGGAAGAGCATGATCTTAGACAAGGTGGTGCTCTGTGTCTGAGGCCAACCCTGAAGGGGCTGGCAGCTGAAGGCTGTCTATGGACAGCACTCCTTGCAGCTCAGGTCAGGCAGTAAGTCCTTAGTTGCAGGGTGAGCTGGGCAGCACATTACAATGTCTACTATACTAACATTTTTTGTTAAAGATTTCTCATGAAGATATTGATGATTGTCTTTTTCAGTTTTTAATCAGATGCATTGGCTAATACCAGTTCGTAGCTCAAGCTATCTGTCTTCTTAGGCCATGGTGTGAACTGTGTATTTCCCTTTTTTCCTTTGTCTCTGGCTTAGCTCCTTTCATTACCTTCATGGCCCCTCTAGAAGTTTATGTTAGGTTTTTAAGGCCAGACCAGACTGACTTGAGCCCAGCCGTAACTGGGGACCAGATTCAAGGCTCTCTCTTGGTGGCAGGCGACATTAGTCAGACTTTCTTCTTATCTATGAAAGTTCATAAGTAAGTGAGCTTTTGTGTTTTTCTGCTTAACTCTCATTACTACCTGTTATCTCCTTGAAGACAAGGGATATGTATAGGTACATATATGTGTATAGATTGTGTATGTGTTTGAGTATATATGTATGCTTAAAGCGTTGTTCAAAGATTGGTTTATATTAGAAACTAAACAAATACAGCCCAGCAAGGTGGCTCACCCCTGTAATCCCAGCACTTTGGGAGGCTGAGGCGGGTGGATCACGAGGTCAGGAGATTGAGACTATCCTGGCTAACACGGTGAAATCCTGTCTCTGCTAAAAATACAAAAAAAAAATTAGGCAGGCGTGGTGGTGGGTGCCTGTAGTCCCAGCTACTCGGGAGGCTGAGGCAGGAGAATGGCGTGAACCCGGGAGGCGGAGCTTGCAGTGAGCAGAGATCGCGCCACTGCACTCCAGCCTGGGCAACAGAGCAAGACTCCATCTCAAAAAAAAAAAAGAAAAAAGAAAAGAAAAAAGAAACTAAACAAATACATTATTTACTAAAGGAGTAAATAAGTGTGACAACCAGTGGTGTCCTTATTCTGTATCACCATCTTCAAAGAATGCTTGTGTGCCTTCAAATTTATGACATTTTCCTCTCACCTCTTAGTGGTGAAGAAACTGAAATATTGACCCCATCCCCCAAAATTAATAAGTTAAGTGTAAGTGGTACCTGTGGTCCATTTGAAAGGGAATATCTGAATGGAATGGGAGGACAGGCACCTATTCTCAGCAGGCAGAAAGGGTACTTGTCAACAGGTAATATGGGAAAGCTAAGAAATATTAAGACTTTATTTTTCCCTATAGTCTGCCTTTCTGTGTTCCCAATTCTTTACACTGCTATGTAATTTTATGGAATATGATTCTCAATTAGGAAACTTGAACAAAGACAAAAAAATGGTAAGAGACTGTCTTCTAAATATATCCTTAGTTCTTCAGGCAGCAATTTAATTTCACTTAAAAGAAAGAACAAAGGCATGTCAATGTTTTGGAATGAGGCTAGCCGAGGACTTTCACTGGCACTCTTTTTAGAACTAGACCATTGGGGAAGTTGCAATGTTACATAATGCTATGCTTCTCATTGCCATAGAGAAGCAGCAGCTGCTTTGAGACTTTAGAAAATCAGCAGTGACTTGAACTCGGTGTTGCTTGTGTCCAGAAAATTCCAGGCACTTTGTCAATTTTTTTTCTTCATTTTCAAATTATCCTTTTGAGGAAAATACAAAGGAGTAATCCCATTATCTCTATTTTAGAGATAATTAAGCTGAATTTCAAGAGGTTTGTTGTCTTGCTTCAAGTTGTCCATTAGCAGAATGGAGAAAAAAATCTTGCTTTCTGTCTTTCCCAGACTGATTCTCTATTGTAGCTTCTCTTTGGCTGTTGATACAATATCAAATATTTTGTATGTACATGAAAAATTTGAAATTTCATCTATTTCACTAGTTTACCGAATCCCTGCCTTTCACTGCTGACCAAGGTTAGAACTAATATAAAACAATTTCCTTTAGAATTCTTAGTGAATATTTTTTGCCACTCAGGCTAAAACACCACTGATAATTTTTACTCTGTCTTGTATATGTATAAATAACAGAATAGAAAGGAATATGGGAGGTACATGATATGGAATGAGACACATCTTGACTAAAATATTTTAGTTTAGAGCAAATTTGCTCTGATCATGGTTATTCAAAGGATCTGTTTATTTGTATGTGGCATGATGGTGTGTGTAACCTCATAAACAAATGCAGAGCCTGGGAATAAGAAAGATGACTTATGGTCTCACCTCCAAGGTTTTGACTCTGACAAAGTCCTAGAACCTCCCCCTTTCATAGTTTCTCTCTCTCTCATATATATATATATATATATATATATATATATATATATATATATAGGTATATATGTATATATATGTATATATGTATATATATGTATATATGTATATATAAATATTTATAAATATATATATTTCACAATAATTACTTGAATAAATCCTAGTTACCTCTTCTAAAGAGTTTCGAAAAATAAACACATATACATGAAGAAAGATGGCACAATAGAAATGAACAGTGGTCTTACTCTCCCTGTTCTCTATGGGCTTGCTAAGCAATACCCCAAGGTAACTTTCAAGCTGACTTTGATGTGAATGCCCAGGTTCACGTATAAGAGTAACATAGACCACTAAGAGGGGTTTCTTGACAATCCACAGTATCTCTCTCCCCCTTACAAGATAGCTTTTTAACATCAAGAGGACAGTTGTTGACTCTAATTTGAATTATTAAACCAAATAAGTGGCTGTTAAATTCAAGGAGCAAAGATCTGAATAATAATTAGTTATCATTTGCAGAGATAATTCAAATGATAGCTAATTATTGGGCAGGCACTCTACATAAATTATTTCCTTTCTTTCCTATGAGGTGGGTACTTTATGAGGAAAGAGAGAGGTTCAGAGAAGGCATGTCAGTTTTCCAAGACCACACAGCTCATTGTTGACTGAGCCTTGACATGAAACTACAGGTATGTTTAAAACCAGTGCTATTTCTAGTGTAGTATCCTGCTTCCTTGTAATGATCCAACACTTTTCTTCTTTTACTTAATCAGGTAGTATCTGATTGACTTTGTCTTCCATTTCCTCCAAGGGTAAACTCACCAACTGCTGTCCAGAGTTAAATTTATAGTCACAAAGCAAGAGAAAAGTCTTTGTTTCTAAGCCAATGGGCTGGGTTTCCAGAGGCATAAATCCTAGGAATTAGTAATATCCCATATAAAATCACTGAAGGATGGTGCCTATGGTTGTGTCAGTGGCCTCTATGATACTCCCTAAAGGTGTAATTTATCCCACAGTCCCCAGACACATTCGTTCATGTTCTTTGAAACAGAGCACACTTGCCTTTCCCAGAAATTTTTCAACCAAACAGGACTAGGACATAGATCAAGGTCTGTCAGCCTATGCCCAAAGTGTCCTCTGCAGACTTTGTTGCTACTAAACTAGAAATAATCTATAGTTTCTCCTGTTTCCTTTTCCGCTAATGACCAACTTTTATATACACTCAAAATGAATAAGTGATGCGGTTTGTTCTTCTCCTCTACTTCTCTGCTTCCTAAAGTAATTTCCAAGTTAGAAGAGGAAATCCATTAGGAGAAGCTGAATGGATTAAAAGATAATAGGATTTGGAGAACAGGACCCAGTGAATCACAAATAAATTCATTACATTCACAGCTGACAATTGCTGAGTCCCGGCCTGCTCCTCTCACAATGGGGCCAAGGTCTGTGCAGCATGCTGGTGTGCCTGGTGAAAGGAGAAAATGAGCTTCATAAATACAAACTTTAGAGTCAATCGTATGTTCCCCAGGGACTGCCAGTACTTTACTTAGCAAGAACAGAAAAGGAATTCTTAAGGATATAAAGGCAAAAACGAACACTGTAAAACACAAACCACAACAATGGAAAACTCTAGAGCCTTGCTTCCAAAGCTTAGTCATCCATACTTTTCTGAAATGCCAGGAATTGGAATATGGAAAAGAGCTCAGAAAACTACAGGAGGCATCCATGGAACAACCACAGAATTCTCATTCTGGAAAGCTTTGGCAGGGCTGTGTTCTCATCATTTCACCTTAATCACCTTTTACCCTTAGGGGCCATTTGAGGACCATGAAATTCCAAGAATGGGTAGAAAATACTCCCCCAACCAAGTAAGAAATAAGATTCTTTTGTTTCTATATGTCCTGGATTCTGCATGCTGCCTGCTTGGAGAGGAGAGCCTTACACTGGAGTTTGCAGGCATTTGCTGCTGTCTCAATAGGTAGATCTTCAATTAGGTCCCAGCTTCGTGCCATCTGTTATTTCTAAAGTATTTTGGCCTTCAGCTGGAGGAAGGTGACAGGAGAGGGTTCTGTTCCTGCAGAAAATTTGCTTGTCATCAGAGTAACTGTGTACTGTTGAAACAGCTACTGCCTACATTTCACTGCCTCTTGAAAGCTAGCATTTTGGTGTGAATCAATTATGAAAAGTGATGCACACTGCCCCAACACGCACACCGCCCCAACACGCACACATACACATACACCCCGCCTAAAAACCTGAGACATAACACAATGTCTAGAATTGTGGGCAATCATGCAGAGCACTTCAAACAATATTAAAATCCAGCCACTTGTAAAGAGTGAGTAACAAAATAAGTTTAGGGTTATATAAATTGGGTCTAATAAAATAATTCAGATTCCTATGGTACATTACAGTTTTATAGTAGTGACTTTATTTTCTCTTGTTCTTCTACAAATGCCTTTTTGAATATTTATTCGTTACCCATTTCCTAGATAAAGATAGTAAGGCTTAGACCTTTTACCAGGATATCATAGCTTAAAAAATGGCAGAGTTATTTAATTCATATTTAAAATCATATTTTTTCTTTTGCATTTTTCTACTTCCTGGCATATGTTTTTTTCTCTGATATTAGGGTATAGGACAGGACAAGGGATAATTAAAGTCCCTCCAAAGATTAGGTCAGACAGGGACCATAAAAGCTTTTCCATTAGGAAGCTGGCTTTGGCATTTCATTGTCATTGGAGAAGGCCCATCTGTACCTATGGCATGTGTTATGCTAGGAAAATACCTCCTGAATCCTTTTGCAGAACGCAATTAGATAGCATTTCTCAGAAAGAAAATGCTTTGCTAAGCAAATACTTTGAAAAAAACAATAAATAATTTTTTTTTATTATACTTTAGGTTTTAGGGTACATGTGCACAATGTGCAGGTTTGTTACATATGTATCCATGTGCCACGTTGATTTCCTGCACCCATTTACTCGTCATTTAGCATTAGGTATATCTCCTAATGCTGTCCCTCCCCCCTCCCCCCACCCCACAACCGTCCCCGGAGTGTGATGTTCCCCTTCCTGTGTCCATGAGTTCTCATTGTTCAATTCCCACCTATGAGTGAGAACATGCGGTGTTTGGTTTTTTGTCCTTGCGATAGTTTACTGAGAATGATGGTTTCCAGTTTCATCCATGTCCCTACAAAGGATATGAACTCATCCTTTTTTATGGCTGCATAGTATTCCATGGTGTATATGTGCCACATTTTCTTAATCCAGTCTATCGTTGTTGGACATTTGGGTTGGTTCCAACTCTTTGCTATTGTGAATAGTGCCACAATAAACATACGTGTGCATGTGTCTTTATAGCAGCATGATTTATACTCCTTTGGGTATATACCCAGTAATGGGATGGCTGGGTCAAATGGTATTTCTAGTTCTAGATCCCTGAGGAATCGCCACACTGACTTCCACAATTGTTGAACTAGTTTACAGTCCCACCAACAGTGTAAAAGTGTTCCTATTTCTCCACATCCTCTCCAGCACCTGTTGTTTCCTGATTTTTTAATGATGGCCATTCTAACTGGTATGAGATGGTATCTCACTGTGGTTTTGAGTTGCATTTCTCTGATGGCCAGTGATGATGAGCATTTCTTCATGTGTTTTTTGGCTGCATAAATGTCTTCTTTTGAGAAGTGTCTGTTCATGTCCTTTGCCCACTTTTTGATGGGGTTGTTTGTTTTTTTCTTGTAAATATGTTTGAGTTCATTGTAGATTCTGGATATTAGCCCTTTGTCAGATGAGTAGGTTGCAAAACTTTTCTCCCATTCTGTAGGTTGCCTGTTCACTCTGATGGTAGTTTCTTTTGCTGTGCAGAAGCTCTTTAGTTTAATTAGATCCCATTTGTCAATTTTGGCTTTTGTTGCCATTGCTTTTGGTGTTTTAGACATGAAGTCCTTGCCCACGCCTATGTCCTGAATGGTATTGCCTAGGTTTTCTTGTAGGATATTAATGGTTTTAGATCTAACATTTAAGTCTTTAATCCATCCTGAATTAATTTTTGTATAAGGTGTAAGGAAGGGATCCAGTTTCAGCTTTCTACATATGGCTAGCCAGTTTTCCCAGCACCATTTATTAAATAGGGAATCCTTTCCCCATTTCTTGTTTTTGTCAGGTTTGTCAAAGATCAGATAGTTGTAGATATGCGGCATCATTTCTGAGGGCTCTGTTCTGTTCCATTGATCTATGTCTCTGTTGCGGTACCAGTACCATGCTGTTTTGGTTACTGTAGCCTTGTAGTATAGTTTGAAGTCAGGTAGCGTGATGCCTCCAGCTTTGTTCTTTTGGCTTAGGATTGACTTGGCGATGTGGGCTCTTTTTTGGTTCCATATAGGGATGTAAAGGACCTCTTCAAGGAGAACTACAAACCACTGCTCAATGAAATAAAAGAGGATACAAACAAATGGAAGAACATTCCATGCTCATGGGTAGGAAGAATCAATATCATGAAAATGGCCATACTGCCCAAGGTAATTTATAGATTCAATGCCATCCCCATCAAGCTACCAATGACTTTCTTCACAGAATTGGAAAAAACTACAATAAATGATTTTTTAACTGGCATTACAATGTTCTTTGAATAGGACATGGGAACAGGAATCAAACTTGGATATATTGTATTTTCATCTTATTTTATTTTATTTTTATTAGAGACAGGGTTTTGCCCTGTCACCCAGGCTGAAGTATAGTAGCATGATAATAGCTCACTGCAGCCTTGACCTTCCAGGCTCATGATCCTTACGCCTCATCTTCCTGAGTAGCTGGGACCACAGGCGTGTGCCACTGTGCCTGGATAATGCCTTTTATGTTTAGTATAGACAAGTTCTTACTGTATTGCCCAGACTGCTTTCTAACTCTTGGGCTCAAGTGATCCCTCCACCTTGGCTTTCCAAAGTGCTAGGATTAGAGGTGTTGTTGCATATTTTTACAAGTATCAGACATGTATGTTCTGAAAGTTACTAGAATCATTGAAAATAAGTCACTGTGAAGTGCAATGACTCTTGAAGATAGGGGATAGCAGAAGTGTAAAACTTTGTAGGCTAATCATTATGGCCATTGCCTAATTAGGATTTATAGTACCAAGGCCTGACCAAAGTCATAAATTATCAGACAAAATTATTGGACAGAAAGTGAATGACTGCATATCTTGTTAAAATCACTAGGGAACTTAGGCAGAAGGTAATGACTGAAATGAGAACTTGCCTGAAACGTCAGGATAAAAATAGTTCTGAAATATGAAGACGATCTAAAAAATGAGCCAAAATTTTTGTTGCAAAGCAGCAATTCAAGAATTCAAGCTTAAAACATTGCCTATTTTTTTCTTCAGAAAACAGGATACAGAAGTCAGTGTGAATGAGCAAAGCCATTGAGTTGCTCCCAAAGCAGAAGAAATTAGACAAAGCTATTATGGAGGAGATGGGGATGGATTTCCACAAGAGAGGGCAACCTCTATGTGAGGGGTAATTTAATGAAAAATTTGCAGGTGATGCACCTGTCTTTTCAAAGTTCTTTTCATCCCTGCAATTTCATACTTTTTCACCTTCAAGGCCAATGGCTTTGTCAGTGCTACCTGAATTGTGCCTTTGAATGAGTAATGACAGATTTGAAATAAGAACATTGGAGCATTTTAAGTATCCAGTAATATTTGCTCCTGGATCTACTTTGAATGGTGGATGTGTGACGACTGGTCTCCATGAATGGGATCATCTAATGCCTTTTAAAAATTAAAGACAAAGTGTCATTTGGCCCTTTTATAATGCAGTACTATCTTGTCACAGAAGACTTCAGGATTTCTCTTGGTTAGCAAGTCAACAGAGACCTGTGTATCTAGGCCTGCATATATGCATGCATGTTGTTACTTGATGTATTAGGTTATAAGAAAAGGAAGTCAGTCCTAGTAAATAACACCATCCATATGAGATTAATGGGTTTCACTTATAAATATCAAATTAATAAATAAAATATTATCCTATCATACTTAATAACAAAGGTATAAGGCTACAATATTACACCTGTCCTGTAACTTCACAGATATCAAATGAATATCTAGAAAACATCTCTGACTTGCTACAAGTGTGTCACTAAATCCCTACATTGACCATATGTGTCTTTATTCTCTGATAATGTTGCAACTTTCACATTATTTTTGAAAGTTCTTAATTGGTGATTAAATTCCTGAGAATTTCCAGTAATGCATACCAAATGTCCTGAGACATTTTAGACATAAATCTGACTCGCCTTCAAAATCAAAACAAAAAAATCAGTGTTACTATGATTTCAAGTCATAATCTGAATTTAAGTCCACCTTTAAAATTAAATGCTTCCAGGATCACACGCTAAAAGGCTTTCTTGGAAATATGGCTTATACAAATGGCATATGCGTATATATATATATATATATCATATACATGGCATATATACGTGTATATGATATATACACGTATATACGTGTATATGATATATATATATGCATATATATATGCATGTATATATATGACATATACACGTATATACGTGTATATAAAATTGGCAACAGAAACACAGGAAACGATATGAACAAATTATTTTGTTCATTTTGAATGCTATATTTGTTGTCATTTTTTAAGACAGTAAAATTGTCGTTCAAACCAAACCCATTTGTTTCATTATCTATTAATTTCTATCTCTTCACACTGCTTGGATTGGAGATAGCAAACAGGCCATGAAAACACTTTGGGAAAATAATTCTTGCACATTCTCTAACAAAATTGGAAAAATTACTGATAGATTCTTGGTTTGGTCATATGGTGCTTACATGAACTGGAGAACTTTGATTTGAGCTAGTTCAAATTTTTTTTTTTTTTGAGACGGAGTCTCGCTCTGTCGCCCAGGCTGGAGTGCAGTGGCGCAATCTCAGCTCACTGCAAGCTCCGCCTCCCTGGTTCACGCCATTCTCCTGCCTCAGCCTCTCCGAGTAGCTGGGACTACAGGCGCCCGCCACCACACCCAGCTAATTTTTTTTTTTTTTTTTTGTATTTTTAGTAGAGACGGGGTTTCAACGTGGTCTCGATCTCCTGACCTCGTGATCCGCCCGCCTCGGCCTCCCAAAGTGCTGGGATTACAAGCGTGAGCCACCGCGCCCGGCCGCTAGTTCAAATTTTAACACACTATCCTTACATACCTATGTTTGAGAGACTGTTATATGGGATTTGAGAGATTTTGAAAACATAGCCTTTTTCTTGCCGTTTGTGAGCAAGGAGAGATGTAAGCTGTTTACCTCTGTACCCAGCAAAATACTTTCCAATGAGGTTAGAATCACTAGGGCTTTTCTTAATGTTGGATCACCCCCATTATACCTCCTGAGTATAAGTGGATAATAATTGTCTTTAACCATAAGAGTGCCATGTTGCAATTGTTATTATCACCCCACCTCTGTGTGTGTGTGTGTGTGTGTGTGTGTGTGTGTGTGTGTGTGTGTGTGTGTGTGAAGTTAAATGATCTTTAATACTGGTTTGTTATGAAAAAATCAATATAAGCAGAAGTCACCTAAATAAAAACTACTGTATAAGAAGGAGGCACATGTGTGGAAAACATATAGGAATACAAGAAGCGTTTATTTTTGGCCCTTTTCCTCTTTTAGGGCCATTTTCCTTTTCCTCTACCTTGGACAGCCAGTTTCAATAAACAAAACCTTGTTCTTATTACTACCACTTTTAGAATGCCTTAACTTGCCCTTAATGCTTAGCCTTTCAACAGGTGCATTCTTGTATGTCCTGAATAAACATACAAACACATAGAAACACACATACACACATACAAATGTATACATATTTTGTATAGTATGTCTGTATATATTTAGGCACATATTTTAAAAATAAACGCATTCAATTAAGAGAAACATTGAGTGGTAAAAGAAAAATTAGCAAACTGATATAAGATGTAGCAGTCTTACTTACCAAATGGAACAGGTGTCTTTTTCAACTTTAGTTGGTACCTTTAATTGGCCATTTATTCCTCCGTGTGTTGGGCTCAGTAATAAATGATATGACAACACAGCTCATACCAGTGGTGGACTTCTATGACCAGTGGAATAGTCAAGAAGGGTCAAGCTGTCTCCATTTATTTGGAAGTAGATTGTACCTACTTATCACAAGCACCTTAGCTTTCCTATCTTTCTTTTCTATCAAGGATTGTCCCCTTGTCCATATCACATGTTGCCTATCATCCTTAAGGTCACTAATAAATTAGATTATTTATGGAATGTGCTTAGCCCTGTGTCTGGCTCCTTGTAAGCAGTTGAGAAATGTAAGCTGCTAGAGTTACCACACTTTGATCCTTACCACGTTTCCTTGATATATTGAGGGCAAATAATTGAATCTGCATTTTATTAAAAGAAAACTGAGACTAATGGAGGTGAAGAGGTTACCTGACTTCTCTTTGGCTCAGGATTAGTGAACAATATTACAGGCACTTGAACTAAGAACTCCAATCTTTTAGGCCAATGATTGCTCCTCAGTATCAAAATTTAGAAGTAATTAGTTATTCTTGTTTTCTGAAACCATCCTGAGAAAATAAAGGAGATACCACTTCTGTCTTGTCTCTTCTCCCTGGCTTTAAACCTGTGCCTTGTCGTAATGCAAAGGCCATGTATTTATTTAAAAATTATAAACACTTTTTACCTGAAGTGACAGCTGAGCTGTGGTTCTAAATAGCCTCTATGGCCTCAAACTTCTGTATATATTCAGTATATTCCATTAAGTGCAATTTTATGAAAATGTCATAAACAAATCAATCACTCTTGACTTAATTTTCAGCCACCATCAGCTTCTATTGAGAATCTCAGCCATCAAAATATCCATAAGACCATATGATGAAGTACATATAAAGTACTGTGTGAGCACAATGAAAAAGCAATGAGATTCTTTTTGGGGGTTCAGGGAAAGCCCCCAAGTGAGGGTGCCATTTGAATTGAGCATAAAATGATGAATAGAGATTTGTCCATTGACAAGAGCAGACAGGCCATGCACGGTGGCTCACGCTTCTAATTCCAACACTTTGGGAAGCTGAGGTGGACGGATCACAAAGTCAAGATACAAGACCAGCCTGTCCAACATGGTGAAACCTCATCTCTACTAAAAATACAAAAAGTAACCAGGTGTGGTGGCGGGCACCTGTAATCCCAGCTACTTGGGAGGCTGAGGCAGGAGAATTGCTTGAACCCAGGAGGCAGAGGTTGCAGTGAGCCGAGATGGCACCACTGCACCCCAGCCTGGGTGACATAGTGAGACTCCATCTCAAAAAAAAAAAAAAAAAGTAAAGGGCAGACAGAAGCTGGAAATAGAGCGACCCCTCTCAGACTGAGGGGGACATTTGAGCAAAGATATGAATATTAAAAAAACAATGATCCAATATGGTTGAATTGGGTGAGTGGCAAGAGTGGCTGTTGGCAAACTGTGAAGTAGCATGCATGCCAGGTTAAGAAGTTGGAGATAATTTGGTAGTATTTGAGCTGCAATAGATAGTTTCAGAGAGAACTATGCCATGACCAGATGTGTGACTTAGATAACCCTGACAGCCATGGGATGGACAAATGGCCAGGGTTGAGACTGCAACCAAACTCTTCACAATTTCAGGAGAGAAATGATGAGGAATGAGATTGAAGAAGTGGCCATGGAGGTGGGGAAAAGATAGCAAATTCCAGAAAAATATTGTGGATTTGCTCAGTGGAACTTGGCACTGGATGAAATATACAGAATAAGTGCAAGGGAGGAGACAGAAGATTAACTCGGATAGATGGGTTGATAACTGTAGCCATAACTAAGGGAAATATATTAAGCTCCTCTTCTCAATAAAGATTAGATTTAATTATGAAAATATCATCTGTTTATTTGCCATCTTTTTTACAATAATATATCTTGTATCTTCATATGAAAACAGTTACAGCAGCCCTCTGCACTGTATTTTCATAAGGTTTTGTTTTTATCTTACTTAACTGTAAGCTCTTTGAGGGCAAAAACAGTCAAGCCTTTCTCATTCATCCTTTGCAAACCCAGCACCCTGATTCCCAACAGAGTAGAACACATATTTGATGAATTAGATTGAATTTAAATCTACATATAGGAATAAATGCTTGGAGGATTTTCCTATCTGTTTCAATTCTTTGTTTTAGTCTTTTTATGTTGGCTCCTGTAAGCTTTATGCAGTGCTGCAAACACTTCTAGCTGACAAGAGAGAAAAAGAATGTCAGTGAAAAGGAAGAGGAGGCATTGCAGCATCTAGATTGAACTCTGCAGGCTTGCCTCTCTCATAATTTTCACCTTTGGGGGGGAACTGTCCCAGATTTCATCCACCAGGCTAAGGTTCTGACATGGTACCTTCTTAAATCAAGCTTGAAGGGAAATTGATTGAAAAGAAAACACCATTGTGGGAAAACAATTCATTTTCTTCCCCATGACAGAAGGTAGACTTTTGTCTATACTGTAGAATAAATATGATCTGGCTGATTGCTGTAAGATCTGGAAGCTCGGAGGAGTCATGATGGCTTTGCTCACTCTTTAGAGGGAAATTACCTTCCATTTTGGAGACATTTGATACAAAGGTTTTGGTTAGCTTTCAAAAAGTAATATTTTTTCTCCCTGTGTGATTATTTATGTTAGCTAGATATAGGTGCATGAAAACTTGCAAATATTTCTGTGTGCAGTTGTGTGTTTCTACTGAAGTACCCTCCAGACAGGGAGTAAGCAGATTTTTTTTTCTATAAGCCCCTTAAATATTACAGTTGTCCCGTGCTTTCTGTGTTGAAAGAAAACAAATTAAAACTCATAAAGGTGGAGTGAAGGCAAAAAGGTAGAATAATGTCTACCTGATGTTTCTAGTAGTAGAAAACACGTCATTGTTAGAAATAGCCAGGAAGGCACTTACGTTGTGAGACACCCATCCTTCCCATTGACAAAAGTTGGATTCCTTTTATCTTGCAGAAATTGCAAACTAGCATCCCCTTAGACAAAATCTAGCCCTGATAATACATATTTGGCCAACATAGAAATTATGTTAGCAAGTCTTTTCCACTTCAACACAGGCCCCACCATGCCCATTGTACAATGGCTGGCCTAATTCACACATTTAAGTTCCTAGCTCCCAAAAGACTTGAGGTTGACTGCCTTGCTAAAGGTTTTTAATGCAACTCTGCTTTGCTAGAAGATGAATTCCTACCTTGCAAAAAACTTGGATTCATGTCTCCTGAGATCGGAATGGACAAGGAACAAATGTACTTCTTTATAGTACTTCTAGAATGTCTCCCTAAATCATCTTAGAAGCAGAAATCTTACCCAAAATAATGATGCTTGCCAATATATTCTTTATCACCCATCATGCTCTGAACCATCATGCCTCCTGTCTGGGTAGCCTTGCTCTATGAGGCAATTTGTGGTATAAACGTTTTTCATTAAGTTTTGGCCAGTGAAGATGTTGTCAATGTACAAAGTCAGTAATGCTTCTTGTGAGATGGTCGCCTCTCAAGCCAGTCTTGGAAGCATAACATTTTCTTGACCACTTTAGTTCAAATGACTTCACATTTATCCTGAACTAGAAATATGGTATCTTCTTGGTTGTTTATTCTCTTTCTTCTTCCCTCTTTATATCTCTCCATCCTTCTTTCTTCCTTTTCTCTTTTTTCTTCCCTCTATTTCTTCCTTCTTTCCATCATTCTCTCCTCTTTCTTTCTCTCATTCTGTTTCTTCCTCTTTTTTTGAAAATCTTAGCAAGAGTTAATGGACTTATGATCTAAAAATTAGGTTATTAGAAATTTTTGTCATAAAACTTGGAGAATTGATGTTTGAATTCTCCTTGGCTTGAGTCAATCCTTTATCCTTTTTAGGTAAATGAATTAAGTCTCATGCAATTTCCTGTGTGGGAGACTCTTTAGATGAATCATTTAAATGGAAAGCCCTGTCTGCTCATCAAGGGGCAGGATTTTAGAGTTTTCCTGAGTATTATGTGCACAGTTAGTACAGTCATTGAGATACATAAGGCAACCATGTGCCTCAATCTGTATGAAGTCTCAGTTCATATGTGATTATTTAGGTAAAGTATATAACTGAAATTTTACATCTTTTGATCTCTTTGCAAAATTTCCCTGAGCCACTTAAAAATAACCTTTTTTTACTCCTTTTTGTCTTGAAACATTTTTATTGGAAGACTTCAGACGTAACTTTAGTACCAGAGACTGAAAGTCGTATCTCACTTAGTTCTACAATCTCTAGTCTATTTTTGATACTCAGAATAGATAGTGAAGGTGCTGTTTTTTTACCCCCAGAGTGATAGACTGTTATAAATGTTGGGATCCTATGAAGTACTGTGGAGAGTGTTTAATGAGCCGTTGTAGAGCCTACACAGATACATTTATATAAGATATTGTTTTTATACCAGCCTCAAATGCTCCTAGGAACAGCCAGACAGGTCTTCCTCAAAAGGATTATCTGGAATCTTTACCTTTGCAATTGTTCCATGATACTTATTTTTCAATGTGCAACTCCTAATTAATTCCTCGGTACTCCTTGCAATAAGAGAAAATTAAAAGGGACTCATTTGATATTCGATGGGATCACACTTATATACCCATTGCATTGTATAATAAGTAAGCATGAGTATTATTCTGTTGTGTAGTCCCAAACTTTTCCTTGAAATAATTTGGAAGAGGATAGAGGAAAGACATCCAAGATTTATTAATACCTTCATGGTGCTAGTTACCTCTATAAACTAGTGAAACCTTTTCCAAATATTGTAGGTAAAGAAATTGAGGCACAGGGGTGTTACTTAACTGATTCAAGTTCACACAGCTAATAAACAACAGAGGCACAATTCCAAACCAGCTCTTCATGGCTCTAAAATCTGTGTGTTCTTTCCATAATAAGCTGCCTAATTTATTGAGCTTTTATTGTGGTAATTATTTTACAAGCATTATTGCATTTAATCCTCATAGCCTTGTTATGTAAGTCCTGACTGTCCCCATTTTTGCTGATGAAGGAAGTAGGATTCAGAGAAATCAAGTAGCTCTCATGTTGTCTCACAGTGAATAAGCAATAGATTCAAGATTAACTCCAGAGCCTGTGCTCTTAACCACTACAGAAAATTATGAAATTACAAGGCATGGACCTGCCTTGTGGCTCTAGCATCAAGTTGGTAAGACAACACAACAAAAAGGCTCTTAAGGAATCCTCTGGACTTGAGTGTATGTACGGGAGGAGAAGAGGTTGTTCTAGATAGGATAGTAACATGACAAATTCAAGGATATGGGAATGGCATGTTCAGCTTTATTTTCATTTTAGATAGAGTTATAATATCTGATAAGATAGCATGGAAGGAAGGAACTTCACTCTCCTGGAGTGTAGGGTTGTCAGGAGTGGACTTGAAAGACAGAGTGACAACCATGAGGTCTGATAGGCTTTAGAACGCAGGTCTTAAAGAGCCTGGAGAAAAGAGCGTGCATCACAAATCCTGCATGGACAGCAAAACCACTGCCCAGGTAAACCAAAGCCGCAGTCTAATCTTGGAAGGAGAGAGTAATTTAGGACAGCAAAGCAGAATCCATCTCCTTGGGCAAAGCTTCAGGAAAGCCCTGTCTGAATCTAAGAGGGAGCTCTCGGAAGGAAAGGAGAAGAAGGACATTTGCAGAAGGAAGAGAGGCAGCCTTGGCCCTTAAGAACTCTGGGGGAGGTTCCTCCCCCTACTCTTAACTGAACGTGGCCATAAGTTGAACACTGGTGAACACCAGCAACTGCTGAGACTGAGGAGAGCAGCAACAACTGAGCAATTAACCTTTGGTGATGGGTGTGAAATTCTAATTAAGAGCAGAGTCTCTTCTATCAGGTGGGAGGGGGAACAGCAGAAAGATGTATGAGGGGGATGAAAAAGACCAGCATGTTAGCAAGTCAGATTTAAAAGACATCGAAATGGGTGTAAGAGGGTGAGAGAAAAGGAGATCACTGACCAATTAATTTTTCTGTTTCTCAATCTAAGTTTCTCCTCCTTTCTCTGTAACCCTGCAGTGACTGCTGTGTGCAGAAGCCAGCAGCTCCAGGGGGAGCTGACGTTGAATGCTTATGCTCCTCTCTGTTGTAAATTCCTTTCTCCATTTGCTGAGTATCATTGGTAATTTCTATGTAAATTTTCTCAGAGTAGCAATTTAGCAGCTTTTCTGTTGACAAATGAGGAATAACTTAATAGTCAAGTGATTGCATGTCATCTTTCACGAGGAGGTGGAAGTAGCTCCTTGTAGATTTCAGGGATGGATGCTGGAAGTGGGCGATCTTGGGAAAGCCTCATTGCCTCAGTGCCCTATTTAATTTCGCCCATTTAAGATAGGAGAGAATAAGCTTCTATACTTGGGGAACCTAGTTTCTTGTGAAGAGTGATTGTTATGAATCTCTTCTCTTTTAGCACTTGGTTAATGAATACCTTTCAAACCAAATCAAGAGGCAAGATCCCTCCAACTTTGTCCAGAAGCCTTCACAAGCAGAGGCATATTTTGTTTTGTATCAAATGCTTCTCATTGTCCATATTCAGGAGGCAGGCAACAGTGGGGCCCTTTTTGAAGTGACCAGGGATGGATGCAGGCAGCAAGGCATCATTGCTTTCCAGGTGCCACCTTTACTATAAGAATCAAAGTCCTTTAAAGTGGACTCTGAGAAACTTCACCTAAATCATTTCCCAAGGAGGCAGCTCTGTATGCAGTTTTTTCTCCTAACTAGAAAGCTTCCTCTTGTCACTGTGCTGAAAATGGGAAAGGTAGGTGGATGGGGAGGTCTTTTTTAAAGCCCAGATTTCTGGAATTTGTGGTCCTTCTACTTTCCTATCTCCAGCAATGACCTTATCCTCATTTATTCATGACAGAATCATATGTATAAAAATTCATGTATTCTGGTCACCATTCTAAATTCTGGATGGTGAAAAAAATTATGCAGGGCCCCTACTTTTATGGAACTTTCATTTTAGGAAGAAGGAAACAGTAAGCAAGTGAACAGATAAGGAAGAGGTATAAAATTGTTTAAGAGTGACTGGATGGGAGGAGGGGTTACTGGAAGCTCAGAGGGTTCATGGAAGCCCACTCTGCAGAGATGAGGATTAAACAGGGATCTGAATGATTGAAAAGAGCCAACCATTCACAGATCTAGGGAGGCATGCTCCCAGAAGATGGAACAGCTAGAGCAAAGGCCTTGAGGTGGGAAAGAACTTAGCTTGCTGATAAATCAGATACAGAGCCAGGCTGCTGTTGTATTATAAGATTATTTCAGACTCAGGAGTAGGGATGTGTTTGCATCTCTAGCTCTATAGGCCCTCATGAGCCTGTTGGACACATTGTTAAATTGATGCCAAGTAGCTCAAAGCAGAACCCAGTCCCTTTTCCATCATCTTCTTCTGCTGACTTCATAAGAACATGGTTCACTTTCACTGCCTTCCTTTGTGGACATACTCAGCCTGAGAATTAAAAACAGAACTAATTTTCTCATCTTCCTTGGATCCTGGGGAAATTAAGGCCTGCCTAGGCCTCAGTTCTTTCCCTAGATTGAGATTAAAATAGTTATCCTTGCAATCATCCAGATACCAATTTAATAAACATTCTCTGGCCCCCTCCATATATAACCCCTGGACTGCCTTACTAATTTCTTAGCATTCTTCTCCTTTTCTCCATTAATCCTCCCTTTAAAGAGTTTTTTTTTTCCCATGCCTTTCTTATTCTTTTTTGTGGAAAGCCCAAATTAGTTTATTTATTTTTGCCCTTAAAGTCCACCATATCCAAATGAGAAGTACAGAAGCTATTACCTTAAAAGTAAACAATGAGAATCCTAACATCTTTTTTTCCATCCCCACATTCTCCTCAGTATGTTCCCTGTCCTTTGATGCATAACAGGGTGAAAACCTCACATGTGTATTTTATGCACTACCATTTTACAAGTGTTTTGGTAAATATCACTTCATGTAATTCTCATAAAAATCTTGGGAGATCAGCAACACAAGAACTGGTAGGAAACTCTGTAAGGGGGAAAGTGGGGATGCGAGGGAAGCCAGATCATTTCCAAAGTCCAAAGGTCAGGTCTTCACGTTGACACCCAGTCTGCACTGACCTTTGACCTGGCATCACCATTCCATAGCTATTTGTTGGTGTCAGCATCCTGGATAGGGGGATTTTTTTTTTTTTTCAAATTGTAATGCAAAGGCTAACAGAAAAGAGAAGGTAAGTTTGAGAAAGCACTAGTTTTCTTGGGACTCTGATTTATTTTTTGGAAGAAAATTGATTGAAAGCATAGGTGATTATTTGTTTCTTATATCTTTCAGAAAAAATCAAGTGCTCTATGACATTACTGAGTATATACCCAAAGGAATATAAATCATTCTGTTACAAAGATACGTGCATGTGTATGTTCATTGTGGCACAATTCACAATAGTAAACACATGGAATCAACCCAAATGCCCATCAATGATAGACTGTACAAAGAAAATGTGGTACATAGACACCATGGAATACTATACAGACATATAAAGGAATGAGATCATGTCCTTTGCAGGGACATGGAAGGAGCTGGAAGCCATTGTCCTCAGCAAACTAATGCAGGAACAGAAAACCAAATACCACATGTTCTTACTTATAAGTGGGAGCTGAACAATGAGAACACATGGGTACAGGGAGGGGAATAACACACACTGGGGCCAATCATGGGGAGGGGAGGGGGAGAGCATCAGGAAAAATAGCTAATGCATGCTGGGCTTAATACCTTGGTGATGGGTTGATAGGTGCAGCAAACCACCATGGCACACGTTTACCTGTGTAACAAACCTGCACATCCTGCACATGTACTATGGAACTTAAAATGACACATTACTTTCCCCACTGTTTTTTTTAAGCAAAAGTGTTCTCATACAGAACACAGGCAAGCATGTCTAACATGTTCCATTATAAGCCTTGCCCTTGCATGTGGTTGAAAATGACTATGGACTATCCACATCACAAATTATGGGTTCCAGTGTGTATATGGACACTTCTGAATTCACTCAAAATTTTTCTTACTGATCCCTATTGCCAGGTGGGGGAGATCAGTTTCTATATTAAGCAAGGATGTGTCCAACTTTTGAAATGGAATGAATAGTTAAAATTGTGCATTTCTCACTCTGGTGGTTGCCTATAGCTGTCTCCGCCCCCACCCCCACCTCTCTTCCCCACCACCTTCACCAGCAGTAGAAAAGTATGTCATATGTGTGTGGGGTGGGTACAGATAGAGAAACTTGGCAGAAATAGGGCGAGAGATGTGACTAACACCCTCAACTAATTTCTGTGCATGTTCCCAAACAGAGATCTGCAGAGAAAGGAGCAAGAGCTCCTTGCATTCTAACCTAAGCCACCCCTTCACACTTCCAGCTTTAGTTCACTCTCCACCTTCCATGCAGGGTTGCCATCTGACCTGGCTACTGAGAAGATCAGACCTCCCAGCAGGAGATCCACCACATGAGCTAAAAATAAGAGCTGCTACTTCTCTACAGATACCATTAACCCCATTAGATAAATAAAAAAAAAGAAAGAAAAAGAAATTACAGCTTCATTAAGTACCACCAGAATAAACTCCAATAAGGCAAACCAAATCAGTTATACAATTTAAAAGTTTACTCAAAAATCAAAATGATTTGAAACCACTGGTCACTTAAATGAAGGCAGAAGCTGCATGGCAGCCATTATTGGAGCCAGCAATTCAGCAGAAGTCCAAGGTTTCAGTGCAGCAGTACATGTGACAGGTGATGTTGCCTGCATACACAAAATTAAGTGGAACTAGTTTTCGAGGGTCTGCCTGTCTCCATGAAAAGAGAATATATCCTTCTGAAAGTCCTTTTATTTAAAAATATGATCAGGCTCTGAAAGAATTTTAGGTCTTGATACTAACTAACAGAAGACATGTATTTATTAAAAATTATATCACAAAGGGGTGAACTGGGGCCTGACTGATTGATGTTGAAATTTGATTTATCCCCAGTAGAAAGTGCCAGGATATTAAGCCTCTATTACTCCACAAGTGATACCATTTTGCCTCTGGTGGGTGAGGTAAATCTTCAGATTATAATTGGTAAAGCCTCAAGACTTTCAAAAACATACAGGCTCCTATTGTATACTTGCCGAAGTTCCTGTAATTATTTACAATTCCCTGCAAAGAACGTTCTTGGGTGTGAGTCCCAGAACGGAGGTGAGCCTCCAGCTGCAAAAACCATAGCAAGTATGGCAGGGAGCATCTTTGATTCAGAACAGAACGCCACTCATCGTTCCATCAGAACAGGGGCAGGAAATTCCTGCCAATACTGATTGATGCCACGAATCAGCTGGAGTTGTTCCATGATCCACATGGTCCTTGGACTTGGTGCTATCCTGGAAACTAGATTCATTGCTTAAGGAGCTGAGATAAAAGAAAGCAGCCTAACCAATGGCCAGCTCAAATTAGGAGCTCAAATGAACAGGGCCTCAAGGAAGTCAGCCTCTGAGAATCTGAGATTTCCAGACTCTGATAATGGGAATCTCACCTATTTGTCCACTTTTGGGGTAGATCTAGACACTATGATGTGTCAGCAGCCTCTTAGTTGCTGAGAGAATTGTCCCAGAGTGCACAGACTCAGTCTAAATCCCTACAATATGTTTTCAATGAATTTGTGCCACACTAATTTTTTAATCTGCAATTTTTAAGTCAATATATTTTATTTTCTTTTAAAAATAGTGTTTTATATTTTCATACTATAACATATTTCCATGATATTAAAATTGGCAAGTAAAGAAAATAAAATATGTAAAGTCATTACTGTCATCCTCCCAGAAGTGATGTGCTAACAATTAGACATATTTCATCCCCAATTTTTTTCTACAGACACTTTTGCTTTACCATATTGTGTGCTTGGGTCTATTTTCAACTCTGAGCCACTTGCTATATTGAACAGTGTTTCTACAGACACCGTGCTGTTTCTTCTTTCCTTCTTTCACTCAACAATCATTTACTGAGCATTTTGAGAAGAACTGGGAGGACAGAGATAGAATGCTTTTGCATTTTATCTGCAGTCAACTAGTTAGAAACCAGAAACAACTATCTTGAAACTCATTATCTTGTTATTTGCACCTTTAAAATCCTTCGCAGAATAGGTGCATAGTATTAATTTGATAACTAAATGAAAAGAAAATGGAATTCATCAAAGTGGATTTGTTTTGAATTGGCTTGGAGTTACTGGCAGTCTATGATGACATACACTACTCCCCACCATTGACATGCATTCAAATGCAGATGCTATATTAGTCTGTTCTCATGCTGCTAATAAAGTCATATCCAAAACTTGGTAATTTATAAAGGAAAGAGGTTTAATTAGCTCACAGTTCCACATGGCTGGGGAGGCCTCACAATCATGGCAGAAGGTGGAGGAGAAGCAAGACACGTCTTACATGGCAGCAGGCAAGAGAGCTTGTGTAGGGGAACTGCTGTTTATAAAACCATCAGGTATCTTGAGACTTATTCACTATCATGAGATTGGTATGGGGGAAATCACTCCCACGATTCAGTTATCTCCACCTGACCCCACCCTTGACACGTGAGGATTATCACAATTCAAGGTGAGATTTGGGTGAAGACACAGCCAAACCATATCAGAGGCACACCACAATTTTATGTGTTTGTGAAGAAAAGGCAATTGTGGAAACTGTACTTAAAAAGTGTAATGTCAGTCTTATGAGTTGAGGCCAGTTAGGAGACCCTGAAATGACACCTGTGGGCTTTCATTTTATTCTTGCTCACTACTAAACCATTTTTCATTTCTCTCTGTTTCAGTAACCTAAAAATCTAGGGTTCACAAAACAATGAGATTAAGGAAGCCAACTGATAACTATTGTGATAGGAAACGTTTCTTGATTTGGGAAGCATGGGTAAGGAGGTGGAGAATGAGCTTCCAAGGCACAGTTTTGATTTTCCGGAAAAACTCATCTTCTTAAAACTGATTATCTCCCCAACATGAGACCTACCAACTGACCTGTATCAGCCTAACTGCAGTGTATCTGTCTAAAGCTGTTAAACGCAGCTATTTTCGAAACATTTATCCATTTTCATAAAAGATTTCTTAAAATTCAAGCTAGGTTTTCTTCCTTTATTTGAAAAAGGAATACGATAATTTCAGGAATATGATTGTATATGCATATACGGAAGAGAGGCAGAATACTTAAAAGACAAGCATTTCTTCTTTTTATTTGAGAGAGAGAAAGAGAGAGAAAGAAACTCCTAGGCAGTCAGAGCAGAACATTCCTAACCTTACATTTGATCCACCCATTGAGCTGCTGAATAAATGCTTAATATGTCAGTGAGCCCAAAAGTTTCTTGTCCTGGGTCCTTTAAACTGATATATCTCAATCACATTTACTGAAATGTTATCCTGAGAAGACTAAACCCAGGGCTGCTCACCACTGAGTCTTCTTTTATGAGGGTTTCTCAGGAGAACGTACAGCTAAAGATCTCTAACATTTTTCCTGAGTAGACCTCTTTTTTCTCTTCATGAGGATATCATAATAAATGACTCGTTGGTAATTTATCAGAGCTTTTCCCTTCCCCAACCCGTTCTCCTTAATGCATTTTTTAAATTTATCCAGTATTTGAAATGCAGGAGTCAAGGCTTGGTAGGAACCCAGAAGAGAAGAAGGTGAAAGAACAAAATGACTGTGAAGCTAAGAAATCCAGATTTGGAAGGAGTAGCATCCTCACAGATGCTCACGGAAGTCCATATGACACTGCTTGCATTGCCTGGGGCTTTAGGGAAGAAGCAGGGTCACACAGGGTTAGTCATTGTCCAAAGAGCGAAAAGCATGGAACTCGCCAATAGCCTGCAAACTCTTTCCTTTTGGCTCCTCTAGCACTTACTACTCTTTTATGCCTTTTACTTTACTTAATTTTCTTATATACCAGGAATATAAACCAGGGTAGTTGGGGGCCATTGTTTATTGAGCACTGCCCAACTCAATTCCCTTAGTTTGCAATGTGAATGGCTTCTCTCTTCTGGAGGTGCTCAAGGTGCAACCCACATAATCACACCTGATAGCCATGTTGTCAATGCCCAACCACATTTTAAACACTTGGAAGGCAGAGACTATGACATACAGAAGGATTTGAATAGCTATTCACCGAATTCAGATGAGCTGAAAAAGTCAGAAGAGGAGACTAGTTTCACTGACTACCAGAAAGAGTGATTTGGTTTTCCAAGAGTGAAATCTTCCCCCACAAACATGTACTGTTTGGCAACATGTTTTTTTAAGCCTTTAGAATTGTAATGCTTTTTGCTGGGTCATATGTTCTCAAATTTTGCCTCAAGCCCCATCATTCCCTGTTTTATTATGGTAAGCTTATTCACACATTTATATACCTGCCAGGCTATTGTAGGTATTTTGATATGTGGCTTGGCCTTTCTGGGCCTCATTTAACCTCTCTAGACTGCAGTTTTCTCAACTGAAAAAATTCCCATCATATCTGCCCTGCCTATATCATGAGACCTTATGACAATTCAAAGGAGCAATTCAGGCAAAAGCTGTGTAAAGATTACAAAACACAATATAGACTACATCATCATTAAACTACTTGATAGTCTTATGACTATTTTTACGGTAATGAAACGTAATCCAATGCAACTTCGTATATGTAAGTAAAACTTCTTAATTCTTATCTTGTAAAACTGAATCTTCATCCTTTGACTGATCAGCTGACCAGCATAAACCTTGGAGAATCTTAAACTTCTGAACACATTTTACTTCTCTCTTTATGTTGCCCTGTGGATCTCTTATGAGTATACAGAGATTGAGAGGCCACCACACAGGTTACCTTTCACTCAAGAGGTTGTGGTATCCTATTCATTGTCAAGTACTGGACTTTTTCCTCCCTGTCGCGGAAAATTGGTGTCACATTGCCGCATGGAGCATCCCTTCTTCACTCTTGACCCTTGCTTCTTCAATGGTGGAGCATCCTCCTGAAGCTGGAGAAGAGAAATATAAAGCTATGTGTTTCAGAATGAAAGGACCAATCACAAGAAACTCTCAAGCCTTTAAATACATTTAGCTTTTGGATATAATACATCACATCTTTATTTGTTAGTAACATATTAAACGAAATGATAGATAAAATGTAGATTATAAAAGAACCTATGTAATTGACATGATTTAGATACTCACTCAAAGATGAGTCATGAAAAAGGTACAGTATTGTCATTGCACAGTATTTCCTATCCATGTGACATTTGAATACCACCTTCACCGTTTTTGTAGTATTCACTCATCACTTGCACTATTATTTACTTAATAGTCTTCTTTAAGTTGATTTATTTTACTTAAGTATATTTATTTTGAAAGCAAAATATATAATTCTAAAGTAAATGAAAAGTCAGTATTACTTCTTGTATATAAAAGATAATTATAAAAATAAAAGCTTTAAGAACAAATTATGTTGTTACATTTTAGCTATGTATCATAGCCTGACAAAAGACAAGAATTAGTCCTCATTTAAAAAAAAATAAAGGAGATTGGCAGATTTTAAAAAGGCTTTTAAAGATATTTAAGTGCCTATTTTCTCTCTGAGGAAATAAAGATCAATAGAAAACTTAAAAGTTAATAATTTTGCATAAGTATAATTTGGAATGATTCAGTATATTTTTTCATTATGACTTCAAATCATTCAGTGTATCAAAAACATAGTCATAAACATTGGGGTCATCATCTATTTTGATTGTAGAGATTTTATTTTTATACATAGATGTTTTCAACAATATAACCTAAATTTCTGGGAAGTTATGTCTTTTACATTTATTTTAAAAATATCTTTCTTCCCTCACTTCTTCATTGAAGTAATAAGGGACTTAACTTCTTTAAACCAAAGTTTCCATTATAGATAATAAAACAACCATCACAACAAGAAACTACTAAATGATTATTTATTCAGATCCCAGTAGAAGTGCTTTACAGGGATACTCGACTTCAACCCTCACAACTGCTCCGTAAAGTAAATGCTATTAGAGTAACCGTTTTGCAGATGTGAAAAATAAGTCTTAGAGCAATTTCTTAGTTTGATGTGATCACACAGCTAGCATGTCAGGCAATCTGATCTGGCACCTGCAATCTTAACCTTTCCTGAAATAATCTTATTACTTAAAAAAGTATTACTAATAATGATAAGAGGCTATATTTCATTATTTTTTGAAAAGTATGTTTATGGTCTATGTCACAAATTAAGAGTGACAATCAGAAACTCCTGTACCAATGGAAAACGAAATTTTACAATTTGGATTGCTGTTCAGGAAGCAAGGTTAAATGAATAAACAAAAATAAACAATGACAAAAGCCTTTTAATGACCATTCTGGATTTTTTTTTCATTTTAAGAATGAATGCTCAATGTTTCTCCCTCCTAGTGTATTGCTTTACTTCCTTAACAGAATCCTATTTTATTAACAAGACTATGAAGACAAATTTTAGAGTAAGGTTCTGAGAGATGTCTTAGAGCCAGAGGAAAGTGAAAAATTCCAGAAGTCTACAGAATCCAAGTGAAGAAGACTTTGTTTGGAATTGGCAGCAATGACTTCCACTAGTAGCTTACCATACTAGTGTAATTAATCTCACTCCCATTTCTACTTCTTTTTATGGCAGAATTTCTTTTTTTTTTTTATTATACTTTAGGTTTTAGGGTACATGTGCACAATGTGCAGGTTTGTTACATATGTATCCATGTGCCATGTTGATTTCCTGCACCCATTAACTCATCATTTAGCATTAGGTATATCTCCTAATGCTGTCCCTCCCCCCTCCCCCCACCCCACAACAGTCCCCGGAATGTGATGTTCCCCTTCCTATGTCCATGAGTTCTCATTGTTCAATTCCCACCTATGAGTGAGAACATGCGGTGTTTGGTTTTTTGTCCTTGCGATAGTTTACTGAGAATGATGTTTTCCAGTTTCATCCATGTCCCTACAAAGGACATGAACTCATCATTTTTTATGGCTGCATAGTATTCCATGGTGTATATGTGCCACATTTTCTTAATCCAGTCTATCGTTGTTGGACATTTGTGTTGGTTCCAACTCTTTGCTATTGTGAATAGTGCCACAATAAACATACGTGTGCATGTAGTCAATCCTAAGCCAAAAGAACAAAGCTGGAGGCATCACGCTACCTGACTTCAAACTATACTACAAGGCTACAGTAACCAAAACAGCATGGTACTGGTACCACAACAGAGACATAGATCAATGGAACAGAACAGAGCCCTCAGAAATGATGCTGCATATCTACAACTATCTGATCTTTGACAAACCTGACAAAAACAAGAAATGGGGAAAGGATTCCCTATTTAATAAATGGTGCTGGGAAAACTGGCTAGCCGTATGTAGAAAGCTGAAACTGGATCCCTTCCTTACACCTTATACAAAAATTAATTCAAGATGGATTAAAGACTTACATGTTATGGCAGAATTTCTTAACCTCAGCACTGCTGACATAGTGGGTCATATACTTCTTCCTTGTGAATGGCTGTCCTCTGCATGATAGAATGTATAGCAGCATTCTTGGGCTCTATCCACTAAATGCCCATAGCATCCCCCAAGCTGTGACAATAAAAAGTATTTCCAGACTTTGTAACATTACTCTGGTTAACCACAGTTAGAGATTACCTCAACTTGTGGTACTTTTCTGCTTATTTTGCTGTTAATTGGTGTCTGCCATTATTGCTGGTGGTCATGTTATTGTTGTTGCTTTGTCCTTTAGTAAAGGTTCTTTCTCTGCTTAGAGAGAGGACATGCTTAGAACCCTTTGGGCCTTAATAAAACCTCTTTTAATATTCAAGGTATAGCAGTGAGATATAAAAATGATTGCATATTGACATATATCTAAATATTTTCACTTTGATTTCAGCATTGAATCAACATCTCTATCAGCTTGTCTTCCTGGAGGAGGATATTTTTTGGAGGTTTTGGTCAAGCTCAGTGGTTACCGAAGCGGACGGGAGTCTTATCACCTTGGGGTCACTATGGAAATCAGAAAATAAATGGACAAAGCTGGGATTGATTTTTGGCTCGTATAATATTTCCAGAATCCCTGAGACTTGTTTTTAAATCAGCATCAGCTGGTTTTATGTCTCACTTTTGTGTTGTACAATTACAGAAAGCAGCAAATACTTATCTTGGCATGTCCTGTCGTGACATGAGCCAAAAGCTGTCATCCTCATAGATTCCTTGTCTAAGGGAATAGTTGCCCTATCAGCATTTGAGAGAAACACTGCTGAAACCTTTTGGAGACTCTAAAGTTATGTACTGTCACTTGATGGATAAGTGACTCAAAATTCACATTGATCACATCATTTCAAATTTTTACCTGTTAGACTGGTGAAAGAACTCTAGGTACTTTGTTGGGAAGGATGATGAAGGGAGAAGTGAGAATACGAAGGATTACTTATAACAAAAGACTTGAGAAATATTTTAGGCTTGATAAGAATTTTATAAGGGAAAGATATTTGTGATGGGGACTAGTAAGTACCACTTTTCGCCTATTGCCATTTGAAAATTGCCTGTTCGCATATTGTTTTTTCCCAAAATGCTACTATGCGAAGGCAGGATGAGAAGGGGATTGTGATCGAGTAAAGATCCTTCTTAGAATCACGTCCTCATTTGTAAATTGTGATTTTCTGTCCATTAAGAAGATAATAATTTCTTTTTCCTAACATGGCCTTATATTTTTAGCTTCTTGCTCCACCCTTACTCAAATGCAGGTTGATTTATTCTCCTTTATGCCAGGTGACTTCCCCCTGTGTATACTCTCTTTCAGAAGTATTTCTTTCTATCTCCCTAAAATCAAAACCAATGTTCACCTCATGTTGTGTAGAAAAGTCTCTGCTAAGGCACCTCACACCTTTCTAAAGTACATAAGTTATAACTTATTTATATATTTACTTTGAAGTACCATTCCTGAATATCTAATAGTGAGATTAATGAGCTGGTTAATGTGGTATAAATTTAGGGCAGAAATCATTTTGAGAAACTCACAAATACCTACTATTATGATGTATGAAGCTTCAGGTTTTTACGGCTGCCACTCAAACAAAGAAATATTATTTGGAAGATGTGATTTGATGTTAGTATTTAATCAAATGTACTTATTTCACCTACTTGCTGAATAAGCACCCTTCTTTACTACCATCACTGGTTTTCATATTGAGGTATGTGGATTTATCCTTTATCATTGCTCACCTTTGAAGGTGGTGGCATAATTAAAGAGTTACAAGGGGATTTCAGAAAGTTGTAGATAAATTGAACTAAAAGATAAAAATAGAAAAAAATTATTTCTCAACATAAGCTCCATCAGGTTCAAGACATTTTTGTAAGCTATGATACCAGTGATTTAGTCCATCCTTAAAGAACTGAAGGTGCTGAAAATGTAACCATACTAATGTATTCTTTTTGACATTATTACCTGAAGAAAACTGGGTGCCCTTTAAAGATTTTTTAAGATTAGGAAACAAAGTTAGGAGGAGCAAAATCAGGGCTGCAAGATGGTTGCCTAATTATTTCCCATCAAAACTCTCACAAAATTGCTCGTGTTTGATGAGAAGAATGAGCAGGAGCACTGTTGTAGTGGATGAGGACTCTCTGGTAAAGCTCTCCTGAGTGGTTTTGTGTTTTTGTTTGTGTTTTTGCAAAAGCTTTGGCTTTCTCAAAACACTCATAATAAGCAGGTGTTATTGTTCTTTGGCCCTCCATAAAGTCAATGAGCAAAATGTCTTGAACATCCCCCAAAACTGTTGCCATGACCTTTGTTCTTGACTAGTCTGCTTTTGCTTTGATTTGACGACTTCTACCTCTTGGTAGCCATTGCTTTGATTGTGCTTTGTTTTTAGAATCATAGTGATGAAGCCATGTTTCATCTCCTGTTACAATTTTTCAAAGACATGCTTCAGGATGTTGATCTCACTTGTTTAAAATTTTCATCTAAAGATCTGGTCTTGTCTTCAGCTTATCTGAGCACAGTGGTCTTGACACTGATTGAGTGAAAAGTTTGCTCAACTTTAATTTTTCAGTAAGCATTTTTAGTGAAACAATTGGGGTGTCTATGGTGTTGGCTATTGTTCATGCTGCCGACTGACAGTCCTCTCCAATTAGGGTACAAAAAGATTATTTTTTTCTTCAGAAATTGAGTTGATGGTCTGCTGCTGTAGGTTTCATTCTCAACATCATTTTGTCCCTTCTTAAAAATATCCATTTTTAAACTGCTGATTTATTTTAACCATCGTCCCCACAAACTTTTTGTAAAGCATCAATGATTTTACCATTCTTTCACCCAAGCTTCACCATAAATTTCATGTCTGTCCTTGTTTCAATTTTAGCAGAATTTGTATTGCTCTGATAGGAGCACTTTTAAAACAAATGCCTTTTCTCTTACTCCCTCAAACTAGATCATGTTCAGACATGTTATAACAAGTCAGTACAAGTTTATTTTGCTAAAAAGCCAAATAGAAATTTATGCATTTTTTTCTTATATGCGTTTTCCACGAACTTTTTGAAGACCCCTCATATATCCATCTACATATATGGCCAGTGCTAAATGTCAATGGAAATTGAAGACACAGGGTTACTCATTGGAGTGAAATGGCTTGTAGGAAATTCCCAAAGCTGGCTAGAAAGAGTTGAGGTAACCTCTTTCCTCTTCATGGTTCCAGTATCACCCAAAACTTTTCCTCCTCAGCACTAAATCTTTGCTGCAATACTCCTTCTTCAGAGGTGCTTATGAAATGGCCTCATTTCAAAGAATGAAAGTTAGGTTGCAGCAGGAATTTTAAAGCCCAGAACTTTAACATAAATAGTTGAAAAGAAGAAAAATGAAAACTCTTTATACAAATTCTTAATCTTAGTTTACTCTGTGTGTAAAATTGTCATTGCCATAATGATTTTAGTCCTTTCTCTGACCTGGATTCTCCCACTCCCCAGCTTTTAAAATTAGTCCATTCTATGTAGCACCTCTTGTAATTTAGCACATTGTAGGTGCCCCATCAGTTTTGTTGCTTTATTCACCTGCATCCTCACACATCATGTGATTGTGCTTGCAGAGCACATTGAACTACAACACATTCTCTCACTCCAAAATCTGTCACCATAAAGCAAAGCAAAATCCTTCCCTCCTTTACTGAATGGATGGCTGGGTGGATAGCTGTTCTTTGCACATGTTCGTGTTGAGTAGGTGCTGTATAAAATCACTTGTTCTTTTTTTAATGTGACTCATGAGAAAATTATCCCAGCTTTCAGTAATCTCAAGGAAAAAAAAAAACACTTGCCATCTGCAATTTACTGCTTTTAACCTGAAAAATAGGATCTAAAATGATACTCAGATACTTAAGAGGCTTCACGTGTTGTAGGCAGAAGCTGACAGATGGCGCATGGTGGTAGGCTGTTGCCTCATAAGGAGGGAAGACAGAAGCAAGTATACAACGGTATGGAAAGCTTCTTGGGAAAAGGTCATGACAACTCTTCAACCAGAGATAATTAATTATTTCCTATATTCTGTAACTAGCCTGTTTCTACAAATAGCTGGTGTACTCAGTACAACATAGCAGTGAATCTGTGGAAAAGGAATCTGTAAATAATAATGCAAGGGAACTTCTCTTATGTCTATTGCTAAGGGGATTATCATAGCATTCAATTTTAAGCCATGTAACCTGGAATGCTTACTAAATGTATAATTCTTGTTCTTCGTCTTCATGTAATACACAGACTTGAATTCCTATATTGAGAGAGTAACTTACCTCTTTTAAATAATACCATAATTTGCCTTGAAGGTAGGGGAGACAGAGTGAAGTGGAGAAAATTTCAAAACTCTGTCTTCCAGGGAGCATATTCCTACTCATCTGTGACACCTAACATAATAGATTTTCAAGAATTATTTGTAAGATAGATACTTGGGGAAGTTTATACTTACTTCCTAATCCCAGACTATAGAAACTTCTGCATTCTAGAATTTCAGAGAATGTGTCTCTGTCAACTGTATTCTGAAGGTAAGATACATTTGACATTTGATTGCTTCAATCAACATTCTCCAATGCAGATCACTAGGCAGAAACATCTTGACACGGCATATATTTGATACATAATGATTATTTGCATTGACTTTTAACAAAGTCCCATTTAGAAAGATTGAAAGAAAAGGCAAAAAACTGTGTAAAAAAAAAAAAAGAAAGAAAGAAAAGGCAAATGTGATTGGATGTATGCTAAAGCATGTTCAGTATGTGTTTTGAAATATCTTTAAAAGTTCCCAGGATGTGGCACATATCATTCACTCGCAGCTGAAAATCTCTCAGTTGAGCAAAAACAAGCATTTGCTTTGTTCCATGATGCACTCCATGTGTGACTAAAATGGCAAAGTGAAGCCTCTAGTTTGTAGATATTTGCTTTGGAAGACAGGGAGCTGTCCATGGTCCTGAACGGGTCATGCTTTAATGAGGATAGACACAGGGTGCAAAGGAAAGTGACTGGGATCCCCTGCCTGCACTGACTTTAGCAATAAAGGTACTGGAATAATGAGATCCCATGGAATTTAGCAAAATACAAGTAGAAACAAGTGGTAAAGACAGCCCAGACTGTAGTTCAAAGTCTAAGAACATCTAAGCTGCAGGTTCAGGTATAAAATTAGAGCCCTGTGGTTTATCTCAAGGCAGTAATTTTCAAAGGGGGGTTTGAATAGTCTTTCCAACTGTAGCTACATTACCTGAGGCAATTAGTTTACTTATTTTTTTAAGGCAAGCAAGGTGGGCCTGATTGTTACATGAATTACCAAATATAATGACAAAGCCAGGTGCCCTGGTACTGAGGCTGTGTCTCCTCTACTCCCCGTTTCCTCCCCTTTCCATCACTATTTTCTCCACCCTGCCTATCGCCATTTCTCTTTGCTCCTCCTCTTTTTCCTTCTACTCTCTTCTATCCTTCCATTCTTTTATTTCTCTTCTCTTACATCCCTTCCATTCCTTTTCCTTCTCTTCCTTTTTTTCTTCTCTCTGTCTCTCTCTCTGCATGTGTCTGAATTAACTCTTGAGTCAGCATTTAAATTTGGTAATTGAATGTTATGGGTCTTTATGGGCTTCACTTGGGGAGAACTACTTTTCAAACAGAGAACCTGATCAGTGGTGGGCCTTAGGGTTACTTTGACATGTTTACAAAAATAAACTTATCAGTAGTTTTAGAGACTGCCATTGGAGCAATTATAGTCTATGCCTACAGAGGCTTGGTAGGCTTACCACAATCCAACCTCACTCTCCCATCACTGGTTCTCTGCTCTGTTAAACAAGTACTGTACTCTTCTTCAAGCCCAGGTGAATAAGACTTTTCTAGGAAA
This sequence comes from Nomascus leucogenys, assembly GCF_006542625.1. Lineage (NCBI taxonomy): Eukaryota > Metazoa > Chordata > Mammalia > Primates > Hylobatidae > Nomascus > Nomascus leucogenys. The sequence continues at coordinate 26,407,750 of NC_044402.1, read as the reverse complement.
TTCTTTGTGATTATATGAAAATAATTCCTTCTATGAGAAAGGAAAAAGTGGTGGCTTTTGGTCTTAAGTAGATTATTTACCGTCTCTCTTAAGAGAGATAAACCATAATTCTTAACGAAACCATATTCTAATGATGTCATTGGCCACAGTGTGTTCTATCCCAAGAGAGATGCAAATTACTAAATTCCTGTCCTGGTACAAATATAAGAAATCCAGTGATGGCCTGACAAGTTAGAATTCCTTCTTGTCCTTCATATACTCTGTTTACCCCCATTTAATTTATCTCTTCCTTATTTCTCCATATTATTTAATTTAGTAAGCAAATGTCCCCTGGTATAAGCTATGTAAATATTATAACTGAATTACTGTCTGTTTACTTAACTCATTACAGAAAACTATGATAAGGTTTTTAATTACAAAATTAGCCCTGCCAAATGAATTTCTTTCATTCAATGAACTGCAGAAGGTGGTAGAATGAGGATAAAAATCATGCCCTTTCCCATCTTATTTATAGTACTTTTTTCTAAAAATAATTGTTGTAATAAAAAATAATGCCAACAATAACAACAATAATATTTTCTTCCTTGTCTGTTTTTGTGTGATTCCTTTAAACTGTTAATTCATGCTGAACTTGTTCAACCAGGATTCCATAAAGTAATCCTCTTCAACCTACATTTTATTCTCAGCCTTGTCTTGAACATCTTACTCTGACCTCGCTAGCTCTTCACTTACCAATTTGTTTCTCATCTTCTCCTTAATAACTTTATGAATAAGTTTTCTATGTAGTCCCTTGTATTGCTCTTTAGACCTGTCACTTATCACTTCTTCTTCTTAGGATACTCTTCTCCACTGTAATTTTTATGTCTCCTCTAACTATATATCTTTGAATTCTTTAGCATACGTAAACATATCTGATAAAGCAGGATCAGGCACAAAGATGCTGTATCTTGCCTGCATCCAACATACTGGGATTATCCTGAGCTCTCAAGCAAAACATGGTTAAATCCTGACAACAAAATGAAGTGACATTTATGCTTACATATACCCTTCCTTGTTTTCTGCATTTTCATTTGAAAAGTAAACATCTAGTCAATTTTGTTTATGTGTCTAATAATCATTTTATTTTACTTTAATTTCTTTGGTAAAAGCTATGGACTATGGCCATCGCAGAATTATCATAATTTCCGTGGAGAAACTTCTGGCATATTTTACCAAATATTTTTGAAATGCTACACTCACAGTTAAACCTAGAGAGGATTAATTTGGGAAAAGAGACTACTTTATGAAAATGTGGGAAATTATTTCTATTCTTTCCCTTTTCTCATGCCTATTTCCCTAAAATCAGATTATTTATACTATACTAGTAATTAAAATTATTTCAAAATCTAAAGCTAAGAGAAATTAATGGGACATTGCTCAGAAAAATGCATAGTAATTGTGAGTTTTCTAAGACTGTCACTACATTTGACCAACAGTCTCCTTACTGAAATTTTATGGTTTCTTTCTCTAGACAAGGCCACATGCATATGAAAGCAGACTTAAAATATTTTTACCTGTAGCTGGAAAATCAAATCATAAATGAGAAACTATGTATTACTTATGTTAGGCTGCATAATTTTGGAGCTATAAATCCAGGATATCGGACTTTTTTCCCACTAATATTGTAGTATTAATAAAAAATTCTCTTAATGTGTTTGCAACTAAATTGGCATTAATTTCATGAATTCTTTCTTTGAACATTCCTCATTTTTAGCCAGTGGTTGGTGGTTGAGTTGCAAATGGCTACTGCCTAGTAAGAGATGGCCTATGAAGAATAATCTATTTCACTGGATCCCTTGGTTGGGAATGTAGCATATGCTTGCCCAGGTCCACTTCTAATGACCAGGTCTGTTGGTCCTTGCTACTGCCTGAAATAGCATAATAATTAATTCAAAAGTTGGCTGCTTTTCCCTAGAAGTCTTTAGGACATTGTAAGACAATTAAGTCTGTAGAAGAATGAGAAGGAATCTTTGACTTATTTGAGGTCTAGAGGTGTCATAACTGTGAATCACAAAGTTGTGGCACAATGCATTCACCTCAGAAAATTTTCTTCATGAAATTCAAGTTTCATTTTGTCTTAAAGAAAAGGTTCCACTCTCATGTGATTTTGTGTGTTCTCATCAAAGCAAGTTTCCAACTTCCTGATCTGGTTACTGGGAATCTATTCAGACACACACAATCCAACCTCTGGGGCCTGTTTTGCAAACAGTCTTTCTGTCATGACTTAGAATACTGCATGAGAAATTTCTCCTTGAAGAGAGTTGACTGCTTTTGACAGTTGGCTTTTCCCAGTGTAGTCGTTAGACTGCACATGACTGATGTGTGTGCATGGACAGGGAGAGGTCTTCATTCCCTGGAACTATAATGTCAGGTTTCATATTGTCTGAGATCAGCATCTCTTCAGAAGCAACCATGTACTCCTTTCTCCCCAAGCCACCTTCCCTCCTGACCATAACTGGTTATATAATCCTGCATCTTCTATTACCCTGACTGCTGATCCATGCCTGATGGCTATGCCAGGTCTCACAACACCATGAGCTTTTGATCGCTGCACGCTGAGCTGCTTAATAAGACAATTAAAAATGATTTACAAATGGCCATCACAATGCAACTGGGGATCAGGAAGAGAATGTTCTATTTGCTCCAGTATTAAAAACGCATGCCCTTCTACAGTTCCTTCTGCAGCTGCCTTTGATTTCCATACTGGTTTACTCCCTTTTTAGAAATTATTTTTTTGTCGAATATCATTTTAAAATAGTTCCTCCTAAATAATGTATAGCTGGAAATAATTCAAGGGATGTGTTACACATGCTAGGTTGGTCTGAACTCTTCTTCCCTTTGGTGGGGTGAACACTGCCTAGAATTCTGGGGTAGTTAGAAAGTAGTACAAATGGCCTTTCATCATGCCGGCTCCTTCTCAGTTTGAGGGTCAAACCTAATTTAATCACTGACACATCCATCTTGAGCATTTCCTCTTTCCTCCTATTGTTGCATTGATTAAAATGGGCAAATCTCCCAAAGATTCCATTGTGAGTCACACAAACGTTTATCCATAAAAAGTGGAAATTTATCAGAAATGATGACCTTGATATTTTGAATGTAATAACTGAGAAATTCAAGTAGAATCTCATCTAGTGTGTGTTGAAAATGCTCATTTTTTGTTTAATTTTGTTTAGTTTTTTTTCTTGTCCAGAGGAATGAAAATTGATATTGGCCCAAATATTAAGAAGATTCTCTATTTTTAGTGCTGAGACCCAAGGATTAGTAAGATGGGCATTGGCAGGGTTACCATAACTTTTCTTAGGAAGGATGTGTGGAATGGATTTTTTAAAAAGAACCGTCTTTGAAGCCAGATATCCCTATATTTTATTCTTGCCTTTGTTACTTAGTAAAGTGTGGGACTTTGAGCAAGATGCTGCATCTATCTGAGATTCCATTTTCTCATCTGTAAAGTGAATACACTAATCTTAACACCCAGATTTGCTATGAGAATTGCATAAGGTTATCTATGTAAATTAAAGTTCCTGGCACACGGTAGGTGCTCAGAAAATATTGATTTCTTTTCATCTGCTCATTCAGGAGCACAGATGATAAAATATTTGTCACTGTTAGTGGTGTTATCCCTGGTATATCCTGGCAAATGCAGTGAGATACTAAGCAGTTTGATGCTGAAATTACTTTTTCAGCACTAGATTATAACTTTTTTAACAATTTGAAAATTAACCTATCCTATGTGTATCAATAGCCCAGCTTTGTGCTATTTTCAAATAATATGAATGCTACAGTGATGGAGGCCACATGATATGTTGTGAAGGAATTTTATTTACATCAAACTTCCCACAATAGCCTGTTTATTGAATCATCCCTGAAATAAAACCAGTAAACCTGTCTTTAGAAACCAGTGGCCACTGACCCACTTATATGATATGGATGGTTTCTTTTCTGATTGCCAGTTACTGTGACTGGGGTAAGGAGGAGGTAACTAGTGTGACTTCCTTCAGGGCTCCCCTTGTACTCTGTGTGTCTTCCCTCCCTAGCTGTCTAAAGTTCTGTTCACCTTGAAGAGCCTCCCATATTTAACAGTTTATGATGGATGACCAGCCCACATTAGGGCACTGTTCAAATTTCAGATACTCAGGAAGGCCAATCCTCAGAGTGTTTCTGATTAAAACCTTCTTTCTTATCTGTTCTGCTTTTTTAAAACTGCTTTTACTTTTCTTCCTTTTTTTGTTATTCCTACCAGGTTTTGTTGTTATTTTTTTTCTTCAATGATATCTGATTGTAGGTTACCATTTCATTTGCTACTTTATTTTTTATGCCTCAACATTTGGTCTTCTCACCTCTGGTTCACTTCTCATGGGATTTTCTTCACCTAAAGGTAAAACTTATTCTTACTTGTCAGTTCCACCTCTCTGGAGCTGCCAAAAACTCCCTCTTGCCCCTTACCTGCTTCAGCCAGCATTATCTGCAGCTATATCAGGTCCCGCCTGGGTCCTACCTTTCTCAGATAGATCCACCCCAAATCTACCTGCCTTTTCTTTTCTTTTTTTTTTTTTTTTTTTTTTTTTACCTTTAGGACTTATGATTCTCAGAGAAAAGAGATAGAGAAACCAGCCCATAACTTATCTATCTGAGCTGAAACAGAATCAATGACAATAGTGGCATAAGTATCCAATGATTTTGAGCTAGGCCTTGTGAGTCTCTGACTGTAAGGTCACCCTCCTTATCTCACCAGTGTGCTGAGCCTTACCCAATCCTCACCATATCACACCCATGTATTGAGTCACTCTGCATCAATCCCACGTTGGGGAAGAGAGCAAATCTATTGGCAGGGGATAATACAGGATGGAGTTAGCACAAAGGCTCTTCTAGTACTACAAAATGGCTTTCTTGCCATCTACTTGACCCAGCAAAACCGTTGTGTGATAATATTTACCTTAAAGTTGATTATTAGAGGGAGATAGTTGATATTCACATATTAGATCTCAATAGACAGAATAGATAGTATAGGGGAATATTTTTTACTCCAAACTGAACTTAATAATTTACCATTTTCTATGAAAGTGTCTTACATTCTACTTCTGTATTTTAATAACATGTTAAAATTATGATAAATATATAATGTTTTTAAATTTTTTAGGTGCTTTTCTTTTTCTACCATGACAGCGCTAAGTTTCTCTTCCTGATTATTCTTGACAATATTCTCCCCCACAAGGCCAATGTTATCTCCTGTTTCTTCCCTCCACTCTACCTAGGCTGGTTTCCTCACTGTTGACTGTCCTATCATGCGTGTTCACCTTTGTATTCTTCTTGAAGCCTGTAATGACTTTAACTACATTCTCTACCTTTGCAAATACAGCATTTCCTTCAAAAGTCAGTTTCAAGTCTTTCCTGGACACAAAAATCACCACTTATGTTTATGTACGTGAAATTTATCATGAAATGTGATACCTAAATTTATAGTGTGTGGTATTGTTTCCTGTGTTACTAAGTGCATTACTTTGCCTCCTTCATTAGAGTACAAATTCCTCCAATTTAAGGGAACATGGAGCCTATGGGCACTTCTCTGGTTCATGTGATGTTCTCACAAAATTGAACATAGCACATGAATGAATGTGTGATTATCGGTTGGTTAGTGGCTGGCTTGCTTTGGATAGTCATTCATTCATTCCTTAATAATGGTTTTCTAGACTGTGGGCTACAGATGCTCCCTTTCATCCTCAGTCACTCTTGAAAATATGTTGAATTACATCTTATACTTTGCCTTAGATTAGCGTTTGTTACTACAAAAGAAAGAAAGACTTTCTGCCTTTCACAGCCTGGATCCTACTCACTGAGACTATAGGCTGTCAGAATGGTACATGCTCCCAGCCCTTTAACTCTTTTCACTCTGCTATGGCCACAACTGGAATACATCTTTTCCTCAATTACAGAAGTCACTCAAGATTCTACCTGCAGCCTCAGTACACTTCAACAATTCTCTTATTAGTCTTTTTGGAAACTTACTACCTAAGATTTTGCAGTCCCTTTGATGTGTATATATCTTGCCAATCTGTATCACTTGAAGGTGCCTGTTTTACTCAAATGACAAAAAAATCCTAACTGATATTTTTTCACCTTTTCTTTCTCTGCCTCAGAGTTGATAATACTTACCTTTTGTCACTTTCATCTCACTTAGGTCCAAGCATGAGCATGGCCCTGCTTCATTTCAACTTAGCTTATCTTTATGGCCTTCAGGTCTCCTCTCATCTCCTGGAATTGAGTTCTGTAGATTTTGTCCTGTATGCTCATAATCCACTAAATAGTGTTCCCATTGTTTTCAAATATAACTCAAAGGGGTAAAGATAGAAAATGTATTTTTTTAGGGCTTCTTCTAACAATTTTATTTTCCATGGAATGCTGACAGTCCCACAAGGAATTCTGAGGCCCAGGTAAGGAAGAAGAGATAGGGAAGACACACCAGTGGGAGGTTGCCTAGGGCACTCCAAACCATTGCAAAAGTGTAGTAATTCCAGGCCAATCCACAGGTGAGATTGAGACTAAAGAATACATTGTTCTTTGGTTAGAACTGGCTTAACAACAAGTCAATGACCTAAGCTAGGGTAGGCATAAGCTGGCATGTCTTATCTCTTATGCAAAATTGCAAGTTCTCTGAGAATAGAGTCTTCCACACTTAGCATATTACTTCTATTACATATTTTAAAAGATAATTTTGATTGTATGGGTTAAGTTAAATTTACTCCATGCTCAATGTTAATTGATGAACACATATCTATTGAGCACTATTGTGGAAAAGTTATTTGGTGAGGATACACAGGAACTCCAAGGAAGGGTAAGACCTTTATTCTGCATTCTAGGAGTCTGTAATATAGCTGAGGAGAAGAAACACTCAGTAAAAATGTGTCAATGAGACTTAAACAAATTATTTAACTTCCTTAAAAAGTAGTTTTTAATACGAAAAATGGGAGATTAAAGTTGGTCTTCTAGGTTCCTTAAAATTCTAGAACTTCAAGTAAACTAGATATACATGTGTCCATACTTATGTCAAATGGGTGCTATCCACAGTAGATGCTACAGGTATGCAGAAAATAAAGAGATATCTAGAAGCTGGGGTAGGTATATATTCATGGAGGTGTTGGAGTTTGAACTGAGTCTTAAAGGAATAGCCTTGGAAGGAAAAATTATTATGCATCACTGAATAACATGGGCAAAAGTACAGGGAAAATACACCTCTAATTTTTTTTGTTGTTGTTGGGGCAGGCTTCAGCCAAAAGAGCATTTGGAATTGTCTCAACTTTTCCCTGCTCTAGACTTCTCCTGTCTCTGCACGTTTGTTTCTGCATTTTCAGAATCTAGCTATTTTAGCGTACCAAATCTCTTGAAAGGACCTGTATTCATTGTGATACAACCCCTATAGGAACTTGAGATAATCAGAATTTCAAGAGAAAATTATAGTTTCTTGGTGCCTGAACTGACCCAACCTCATGGGTTTAGGATACTAATCGTGGTTCCCTGGATCAGTTATCTGATCCTGTCACCAATCGAGGACAGGACTGTCACGTCTCGAAATACCACTTTTTCAAGAGGAAGAATATTTCTCCTTTAGTATGTTTCAGCGGGGGTGGAAAACGCAAATAACCTTTTTAGGAGCCCTTTAAACACATAGACTCCTCACTTAGGGCCCAATTAGTAGGAACAACCAACCCACTCTACAAGGTTTTACTCTTCCCTTGAAATTACACTTCAAAAAAATATGCACTGACTCCTCCCAGGCATAGAAGCAGCATCCATGTTTTAATTCTGCCCTTAATTAAATCTTTACACAAGCTCACTATTTGGCTGTCCAATGAAGAAGGGAAAGTAGAAGGAAGGAAGTGAAGAGCATTTGCTCTTCTTGTCTCTTCCTTGAGGGTTATGTACCCAAAACTCTCTGTCTTAATTTGGAATAGGGGAAATTAGATTTTGTCATAAAGTCATAAGGGTTGTGTTATAAGAATATGTGTATACAGTAGTTGAAATGAGTGCCCAGAAATCTTCCTAGTTTCTTCCCCACCTCTCATGGAGTTTCATTGTATTACCTTGCACTTAACAAAGCCAAATCATTGAAAGGTACTGTCCCTCCATGAACAATAATCAATTCTGTAACTGATCCTTACCCATTTGTTTCAATACCATGGATAATGACACTATCCTTTGGAAAGCAGGGAAAAAAATTCCAAATGACAATTTGTCTTAAACGTAGACAGTGCTTTAAAATATATGCCTGATCATAAGAGTGGATATGGTATTTAAGTGTGTCAGAACTTTCTTGCTCCTCTATCTTCCTCCTTTTTGGTTATTGTTGAAAATATATGGGGGAAAACATGGCAAAAGAAATAGGCCCTGCCTCTGAATTTTAAGTTCCTGTTTTTTGAGAGAAAGAAATATTTTGTTTATTTTATTTAGTTTTTTTTTCTTTCCCATTAGTAAAATAATTCCAACTAAGGTAAAGTTTAGTGAAACTAAACTTCTACTGTGTGCAACGCTAACTTTCAAGAGTAAAAGGAAAGTAAATGTAATACCCCAGTACACCTAAAACCAGGATTAATGTTTCACTTTATCTTGCGACAATACTAAAATTAAAAGCAAAACAAGACACATTTTAGATATGACACAGTGAGCACTAGAAAAAAACCTCTTTTATTGATGGGAGCATATTTTAAAATATCTTCTCACCTTTAGTCTTTGGGTTAGTCTCAGTCCCTCTGCATAGGGAGCAAACAATAAATGAAGAACTATTTGGGGGAAATTTCTATAAAGAAACAATAACTTGCTAGGGAAAAAAAAACAATTAACTGTGAAGCATGTATCCCTGAAGTTGAATCATGGCCATAATACTTATTAGACTCCCAAATTTGAGCTTCCATTGCCTTACTTGTAGAATGGAGAAAAAAAAATTCTCTTGAGGTGTCAGTAAAAGAAGATGAATATATCCCTCATGTTCATTCTGATCAGGTTATTTTTATTTTTTGCCTTATGGCATTTACCTTTAACAATTTTGAATATCTCTGAAAGAAAGGGAGAAAGGATGGAAGGTATGAAGTAGGGTGAAAAGGAAGGAAGGAAGGAAAGGTCTTTGTTTTCCTTACCTGGCACAGCTAAATATTGGCAAATCACAATAGATAGCAAAAATCTAAAATACCTAGGAGTACATTTAATAAGAACTTATGTTTTTAAACTATAAAAATGAGTAAATACTATCTAAATCAAAGACTATGGTTTTGGGTGGTGACAATTTAATATCAAAGTAATTCCCCACTACATTTCTAAGTAAAAGCTCCCTCTGGTGGCTTTTTCTTAATTTCCCAGAGTGTTCTTAAAATTCCTATGGAAGAATAAATATCTGAGGATAGTCAAGGAAAATATAAGAAAGAAGACTTTGAGTAAGAACTATGCTTTATAATTCTAACATAAAACCATTGTAATAAAAATAATGTATGAACCTGGCATGAAAAGTGGGCAAATAGATTAAAGGACAAGAATTGTAGCTCAGAAATTTTCCCCAGCCTACATGGGAATTTAATCACTTCCAAAGCTGTTATCACAATTTAGTGGAGAGATGGAAAGTGTTTTTTTGGCAAATGGTAGAAAGATAACCAACCATCCATATAGAAGAAAATAATGTTTGTGCCTATCTCACATCATAAACAGAAATAAATTCCAAGTGAATTGAAGACTTAAAGTTTAAAAAATTATTTAAAATATTGGAAGAAAACTTGGACTAGAGGTACAATCTAGTGATTGGTTGAAACATTGCTAACCAAAACAAGAATCCTATATGCTATAATCTTAAGAGAAAAAAGGTCAACATATAAAAAGTTTAAGAGAAATTTAGGCCAGGCACGGTGGCTCAATCCTGTAATCCCAGCACTTTGTGAGGCCAATGTGGGAGGATCACTTGAGCCCAGGAGTTGGAGACCAGCCTGGGCAACATGGTGAGACCCTATCTTTACACACACGCACATAGCTGGGCATGGTAGTGTGTGCCTGCAGTCTCAGCTACTCAGAAGACTGAGGTGGGAGGGCTGCTTGAGCCGGGAGGTAAAGGCTACAGTGGTCCGTGTTCATGACCCTGCACTCCAGCCTAGGTGACAGAGCAAGACCTTATCTCAAAAAAAAAAAAAAAAAAAAAAGAAAAAGAAAAAGTTTAAAGTAAAAGGTATCATTGCCAAATTCAATATGTAAATTATATATTTGGAAATGTAATAAAATGTGTCCATGAGAATTACAAGTAGTTATAAACAAAAACCCAAGTAACTGTGGCTTGGACAAATTAGGTGTCTTAATTTTTGACATGTAATAAGAAGTTGGAAGGTAGGCAATCCAGATCTCATACAATGACTCCATGTGGTAATCACAAACTGAGCTCATTCTACCTGTCTCCTTAGCTGTCCTGACTATACAGGCTTTCATCCTCATATTTGTCACTTCATGTTCACTGAATGGCTTCTCCATCTTAAGGAAGGAAAAAAAAGAAAACAGGAAGGTGAAAGCAAAAAAATGTGTATGTGGGCTAAGCTTGTATCTTTTAAAAGAAGAGATCCAGAAGTCTCTTCTAGTAAATTATGGTTATATATCTTTATCCATAAATGTGTCTATCACAGTTGCAAGGACAACTGGTTAATATGATTTGTTTTGTAATTGTTTTTGTTTCTCTAATCTGGGCATATTTGCAACTTTAGCATTAGAGTTATTTTACTATGGGGAGAAGGGCAATATTAATTCCAGAAAGGTGGCTAGCACTGCCTGCCACATAAATGAAGGTAGCGTTAATGTCTAGACTCTACCTAAAATTTTTGCAAATTGATAACTGAGGAAAACAACCCAATAGAAAAATTGGTGATAAATATGAATAAACAGTACACAGAAGAAAAAATTCAGATTATCCTTAAACCAGTGAAAAGATGCCCAACCTCCTTCATCGTCAGATAATTTCAAATTTAAGTAACAATGAGATGTTTTGTATTCATATGATTGGCATAAATTTAAAAGTGTGGTAACTCCTATTGCCGTTTGAGATGTAGAAAAATTTTAAATTGTTACAGCTTTTTAAAAAAAAAAGATTAACTTTTGAATGTCAGTTTCTATTGAAAGTTATACATATATATACATATATATATGCTTTGATCAGAAATTAATTATGAGACTCTCATAGAAATAAAAATACCATTATCTAGCTATACATACCCAATATTGCATCGTATTTTGCAGTGGTTTAAAAAAAAAAAAGAGGAAAGATTAAATGTTCACTAATAGAAAAGTTGAATTAAGTGAATTATAGTAAATCCCTATCAGGGACTATTATGCAGTCACTTTGCAGAATGGACTTGATCTGTCTTCATCTAAAGCAGATGACTTAGAAATATTTCCACAATGTATTGTTAAGTGAGGAAACGAGATAGGAATGGAAAAAGATAAGAATGATGCAGGTTATTAATATGGGTGGCCAACGCTTGGAGAGAGGAAGGGAAGCAATAGGGGAATATGGAATGGGGAAAGCAAAAGAAATCAAATTTTAGATATGTACGCAAGTAAAATAACTTGGAATTCAGATTTCTTTTTTTTTTTTTTTGAGGCGGAGTCTGGCTCTGTTGCCCAGGCTGGAGTGCAGTGGCGCCATCTCGGCTCGCTGCAAGCTCCGCCTCCCGGGTTCACGCCATTCTCCTGCCTCAGCCTCCCGAGTTGCTGGGACTACAGGTGCCCGCCACCACACCCGGCTAATTTTTTGTATTTTTAGTAGAGACGGGGTTTCACTGTGTTAGCCAGGATGGTCTCCATCTCCTGACCTCATGATCCGCCCCCCTCGGCCTCCCAAAGTGCTGGGATTACAGGCGTGAGCCACCGCGCCCGGCCCAGATTTCTTTTTTAAAAGACCTGAAATAAGTAAGAGAAATCATAGCATAAACTAAGTTTAACAAGATCAGTGTGGGATAAAGAACAGAAGATTGAGAATTTTTTTGGAGCTGTTCCTGATTAGATGTTAGAAGATTTTGGTCATCACCAATCCTTTTCAGAGAAAAATTTTATAAACTTGTAAGGATCCATTGCACGTGCTTTATATTTGTTTTATATCAATATGACTAGTAAACTTTATAGAGATCTTTTTAATACATGAATAGAACATCTTGTTTTTAAAGCAGGTAAATGTGCATTTTCTCACTTCAAACAAATTATGTCCGCAAGCTGAATAATGAGAAGGGTATATCATAGTGTATCACACTGCTGAATTACATGTTCACTGTTTTCATCCTTGAAAACCGTGGGCTGCTTCAGAGTGGGAAAGAGTCTTCACTGCTTATAACTGAGTTCCAGAATTTTCCCAGCCATCTGATTCCCAAGCCCAGAGCTTGGGCTTCTGGGTTCTGTTGCTGGCAGTGAGGAAGTGGGATAGCACATTGTTTAAATCACAGCACTTCTCTGTTTCCTGTTGTAGTCGTGAAACTGAATATCATCAGCACACATTTGTGGCATGCACAGAGCATGCACGACTCTGTAGTAGCGCTCTAGGCGAGCTTATGATGGCATTTAAGAGGTGTTGTTGCTTCCTTTAGGAAGTTTATGAACTAAAGGAAGACAAAAACCAAACCAAACCAAACCAAACAGAAAGCAATGCATTGGACTTTCCATCACAGCAATTACAATGTCTGATTCTGGGCTTTGTGCCTTTTAATACTCAGGAATATCCATTGACTATGTGAATGAACCAACCACATTAACAGGAACTGTACTGTTAGAGCAATTCTTAACTGGAAGTTTTGTCTGCTGCCTCACTCCACTAGAATCTATCTCCATTCAGTTGAATGCAAATCTGATAATATTTTTTTCCTATGGTTTCCAGATAGCTTTAGGAATCAGAAAGAGGCACTGATTCTAAACCTGAAAGTGTGCTTTGTGGAGCCTGCATGATGTTTTAAATAATTGAATTAGAATGCCTTTTAATGAGCGGCACACTCTCTAGTTTTCCCACAGAAAACCTCTAGGCTATGGTGTTGAATAGGTGATCCCCCAGCTACAAGCTAAAATCCCAACTCCTCAGTGATGTACAGATTCTTCCCACTTTATCCCTTGATTATTATTTCAGTCTTGAGTCCCACCATTTTGCTATATGCAACCAGCACTCTAGCCATGCTGGATTGTTTGCTGTTTCCTGAATATGCTGTGCTCGTTCAGTCCTCTGCAAATGTACTTGTGCTACTTGTTTCTCCTGAATTGCTTATTCTGTCTCATTAACCTAGTGTACTCCCTCCTACCCATTCATGTTCAATTAAAATATTACTACCCTCATAATATCATTTTTAACTGACCTAGAAAAACAAGTTAGATATTCACATCTTCAATATTCCATCTATTTATCAATTGTTGCACTTTTTATATTGATACTTATCTGACTCTTCACCCATCAGAAAGATGGAGTTCTCTCTTTGTACACCTTGCACCTATCACTGGCTTCATCACAGGATCCCTATCACAGTCTTTTTGATAAAGCATTGTTGGATGGATAGATGAATGCATGGACTAGGTGATAAATGAATGATGAACCGTTAAGTGAAATAAGGAGTGGTATAGACTTGGAAAAGTTACTGTTGAAATAGCTCTAGAGAAAAATATTTTTTAAGAGTTGTATAGGCTAAGATGAAGGTGAGGATGACTTATCTATAATTTTATCTTTGGAAATTGTGGATTAACATTTGTAAACAGGGTGGATATTTTGGAGAGAAGGTGCTACATAACTACAGCACAATTATTTATTATCCTCTAAAATAGTCCCTTTCTTTGGCATGTTTAAAACCTAAAGTCTGGTTGGCGTTATAAATATGCATGAGCTGTTGGGGGAAGAGAGCATAAAGTGTGAATCACACTTCAAACAGACCCACCCGCTCACTCCTGACTTTAAGTTTTTCAGAAGTGTGAAATGAAAATTCTTTAAAATTAGAAAATGTGCCATCAGAACTTTTATCAGCCCTCGGAGAAAATAAATAATCTCTAAATGTGGGGAATGCTGGGGATATTTATTTAGTTAGTTTCACAGCTAAGATGCTTTGATAAGTTTTTGTGTCATAAAATGCACAAATTAATTTTAATGAATGTGGAAAAAAATAACTTATAAAACAGCCTGAGTACCCAAGGCTGCAATCTAGGGCTTCTGAGGGATTATTTAAACCTATTCTATGGACAAATTGTCTCAATGGGGAAAAGAAACTCTTACAGGTGTCCTTCCCTCTGATACATTTGCATTTGAAGGGTGATCTTGTAGCATTTGAGGAGTGGGTGAATTTCTGGAAAGAGACACTTGGATCTTAAATTGCTAAATAGTAACAAAAGTGAGAGAAAATAGTAAGCTGTTTGCTTTCAAGTTTGTGGAAAATGATTTTTTAATCAATGTTACTCTTGATTTCTTAAGCATAACAAGATTACAATGAGTGTGAATATAAAAGATAATGATAAAAGATAAAGGATGATGACCTGAGATCTTCTTTATTTTTTATTACTAATTTGTTTGAAGAATAGTCCATCATTTCCAGTAACTCTGTGACCAAAAAAATGGCTATGCGGTTATTGTCATCAAGGCCAGTAACAGAGAACAGGGACAAAGAGAGAGGTGCTCCATTGGTGTCCTCAACCTGTATGTAGTACATAGGCATCACCCGGTGGGCTGGAGACAGCCCAGATTGCTGGGCTCCACCCAGGTTTTCTGATGCAGTATGCCTGGGGTTGGGCAGCCTGAGTTGTATTTCTCATACCCTCCCAGGTGATGCTGATGCACACTTTGAAAAACACCGCTCTGTTCCAATACTTACATGCAATTTTTTTTTAAAATTATGTAATGACCATCTGTGGTTAAATGCTGAGCTCATTTTATAAACCTTAAGCATCTTGGCAAGTGTCTCTGTCTTCTTTTTAATTGTCTGATAATTTAAAATACCATTTTATTAGCCTACTATTGTGGAAACTGAAACTCTATTGTATTCACTCTGTTATTGTTAACCACCTCACATTTTCTGTGGTATTGTGGAACAGAAATTGTTTTAAAGGAATGGAAAAACAACGTTTACTTTCATCAAATTGTTGTCTAGCCTTTTGATTGAGTTATAGCTATTGTTACTAATTTATTGCTATTTTTTGCAACATGCCCATGATTTTTTTCTGTTTCAGACTGAAAGTAAATCTGAATAGATGAAATCTAATTTAAGTACATGCTGTTAGGTTCTGTTTTTGGGGGGATAGATTAAAAATACAAGAGAAAGCACAAGACAACATGATCTCTCACATGTATGCATATGTTCAACTGCATGTCTTTTGTTGATAATCTCCAAAACATACATATTTTGACTTCAGTACCATACCAGATACTGGAAACCAAGCGATAAAATGACTTCACTCTGGGATGTGAATGTCACTGAGTCAGCAGCTTTCTACCAAATCATTAATCTCTGCCCAGGTCCAAATTGCTTCAGTGATTTCCTACCACTCAGCATTTTCCTTGGTGAAGGACCCTTCCAATACAAGTCTTCTGGCTTTTCTTTCTACTACAGCGAAGGTTTTCTCTCAGTAGCTATTTCTAAAATGAGGCTGATGATGAGAGTGATAGATGAAAAAACTTATCTCTGAGGTTTGTCTTCTTCTTGCACCTGCTGATAGCACTCACTTCTCAGCTCCTCTTTATACCTAAAAGATGTACTTCTCTATTATTTCAATAATTCTGATGCTGCTCATTCTTTACTTATTTTCAGAGGTGTTTATGAGATTTCAAGCTCCTTAACTAGACATATACAAAGAGCAAGAAAACAACAATAACAAAAATTCTCCCTGGTCTTTGCTGGAACTAACAATAGAATACTTGACCAAGAACCAAGATTACAGACTAGAACAGTGTTAGTGGAACCATTTCACTGCTCGATGTTTTCTTATAAAACACACAGTTTGAGCTGTATTGTTAATCTACCTGGAAAAATATTATTATTTTAAAAAATAAATATCTGCTGAGATGAGTGTTAGGCAATATCTCTCAAAGTGTAGTCCCAGGACCAGCAGCATTAGCAGATTCCCAGTTCCCACCTCAAACCTGCTGAATCTGAAACTCTAGGGGAGTAACCCACCAATTTGGTTTTCAACAAGCCCTCCCAGATGATTCTGTTGTTACAGCAATTCTTAACTTGCTTAAGAATTTGGAAAGTCTTAGAAATAAGGGCAGGACTGGGTGGAGAAAATGGAGAGGTCTGATTATCTTTCATGTAATCCCCACATAAATTGGTGTCTACAGGAGACACTTTTATTTGTTTGCTATAAATAACTGGGAGCTTGCCAGTGGTGAAGAAGATACCCAGAGAACACTGTGAATATATACTTAGTTTCTCCAACCTGGACAGACCAGGAGACTTTATGTCAAGATCCTGCATGGGTAATTCCCCTCAGGTGGAGGGCTGGTGGTTTTTCCAAGCACCCAGGCACAACTGCCACTGCATTCTATTTTCTTTAATGCTCAATCAGTGCCCCTGGCCATTTGATGATCATTCCTCCCTAATGTTGTGAGGTATTTAGTCCAAATAGTTCAATCTACGTTTGCTTTCTTTCTCTTCTAGTAAAATTTATAGGTTGCTGTAATAGCCTGTGTCTGCCCCAGACCGCAATTATAAAAATAATAATAAATTACCTTGCTGTCTCTGGGTTTTCTTTCAGGCTCAACATGTGGTTTGTGGCTTATGGGGTATTGATTGTGCATTATCAGTTTAGCTCACACACTGACAATTACATGTAGCGCCAAGGTAGCCGTGACAATGTAGTCCAGTTGCCATAGCAATGAAAGAAGGCCTATTGCTGCTACCTACAACCTGCCTTATAGTGATAAACGTGCTGCTCATTTCATTTTAATTGAAATTTGAAATCATAGTCTCTAGCAAGAAATAAATGGACTCACTTCCCATTTTTCCCCCTTGGCCACACAAAAACAAGTATTAGTAGGAAATATTTGAGCATTTTTAAAAAGTAAATATCAAGTTTTTGGGAGTATGTTTTCCAGTAGTTTCATGGGTACTATAAACAGATGAAGAGTGATACTTTGCTGAATAAAAATTGAATTAGCTCTCATGTTTTTGCATTCTTAATTAACTGCTATTTTTTGTTTCCCTAAGTCCCTCATCTTAACAGCTTACCCTGCATGGTGTACTTTATATAATAGAGACTTTAATGGATTTACTTGCTGAGTTTGGTTCATATCTAAAAACTCACAGCAGATATCATAAGGTACTTGAAAATTAGAATCACAGGGCACTGTGGAAGCTTTTCCATAATTGAAAAAGTTGATAATAATAATAAATGTTTAGCCATGTATGATTTCACTTCTATGCCAGTGCCTCATCTATGCCTTAGACCTAATAATCTTTATGTAATGTCATGACTACATACTACAGTCATATACAATCTATAGTGCTATATGTAGCCAAGAGAGAGAGACACTGCGAAATATAGTCAGGAATGAAGAGATTCTAAGTCAGTCAGTCCAAAAAAGATAGAAATTTAGTACAGAAAGCCAACCAACTAAGGAAATGAAGAATAAGATAGTAACTAAATATATATAGATGTGTGTGTGTATGTATGTGTGTGCATATATATATATATATAATATATATATTTGGCATGAAGTGCCAAACTATTTTTAAAATTATGAACTTGGTCTATAAAGATTCTAAATACGTCAGTGGAAGACTGGGTCAAATCTGAGATTCCGCTTTGACCTTTTGTTCTTTATCTGAAAGAAGTCAGATGATTTCCCTTTTCTGGTACAAGCCTGTAAGTTAGCACAACATTTTGTTTCCCTGGACTATGTGGAGTATATAGTAGATATTTAGGACAGAGAGAAACCTATGGTGGGGAGTAAGATTTAACTAGGGTAATATGAAATATAGGATCTCCCCTTAAAGAGCTTATGATGACATGTGGCTGGGCACGGTGGCTCATGCCTATAATCCCAGCACTTTGGGAGGCCAAGGCAGGCAGATTGCTTGAAGACAGGAGTTCAAGACAAGCCTGGCCAACATGGTGAAAACCTGTCTCTACTAAAAATACAAAAATTAGCCGGGCAGATGTGGGTGCCTGTAATCCCAGCTACTCGGGAGGCTGAAACACGAGAATCGCTTGAACCCGGGAGGCGGAGGGTGTAATGAGCCAAGATCGCGTCACTGCATTCCAGTCTTGGGCAACAGAGTGTGACCCTGTGTCAAAAAAAAAAAAAAAAGCTTATGATGACCTGAAAACTTATTTTTTTATAAAGTGACCTCAGAAAATGTGCATAGGGTGGGGCATCTCGTGTTGTGAAAAGCATCTCAATAACTGATTCCAAAGCTCTGCTTTTAGAAGGAGTAAACATGACTTGGGAATTAGATGACTCCCATCTGTGAAAATGGATTCTTATCAGTAGTGTTTTTTGGATGGTTGGGTTATAATAAAAGGGGAAGTATTATTTCTCTTATATTTTAGTCTTTGCTGTTACTCCTAGCTATAATCATCATCCTCCAAATAATTATGATGATAATAAAATGATCAATATCATGTTTAATTTATTTTTATATCCTTATTAATACTTACTGAGTATCTAGCATGTGTGAAGACAATATTCTAAATCAGCAGTCCCCAACCTTTTGGCACCAGGGACCAGTTTCACCGAAGATAATTTTTCCATGGACTGGGGTTGGGGGATGATTCAAGTACATTACATTTACTGTGTACTTTATTTCTATTATTACTATACTATAATATATAATGAAATAATTATACAACTCACCATAATGTAGAATGAGTGGGAGCCCTGGGCTTGTTTTCCTGCAGCTAGATGGTCCCATATGGTGGTGATGACAGATAGTGACAGATCATCAGGTATTAGGTTCTCATGAAGAGTGTGCAACCTAGATCCCCAGCATGCACAGTTCACAATAGGGTTCACAGTCCTATGGGAATCTAATGCTGCCACTGATCTGACAGGAGGCAGAGCTCAGGCATTAATGCCATGAGTGGGGAGCGGCTGTAAATACAGATGAAGCTTTGCATGCTCCTGCTGCTCACCTCCTGCTGTGTGGCCCCAGTTTCTAACAGGCCACAGACCAGTACTGGCCTTTGGCCATGGGTTTGGAGACCCCTGTTCTAAGTGTTAAGAGAAGACTTGGACCTTTATGGAACCTATATTCTAGTAGGATTAAGACAGGCGTTAAACAAGTAATTACACAATAAATTACTTAAGTTCAAGTATAATGAAAAACACTAGATTCTACAAGAGATTATAAAATCTACTATAAAATTCTTTAGTGTTAGCAGATAATTTACTCACCATTTAAAGATTATATATCATTGATTAAATCAATTTTAAAATGGGAAGTGACTTTGAAAAACAGACTTACTACAAACAGACACATAAAGAAAAATCTGGTACATACTAAAGAGAAATATTGCTATAAAATCAGAATAGATTATATGAAGTCTACATTTGAATTACGCCGTGTGTCAAGTTTGTTAAGCATATAGATAAGATGTAATTATTATTTTGCTCTTGACCTACTTTTATTTTTTACACCCTTAATTCTAAAACTTTGGATTGTATTGAACTTTAAAATACATATATTTGATTCATTTGTTTAAATAATTGAAATTGTTATCAAAACCTCATTGTTCTGCTTGAAGCAGTAGCTCTACTTCCCCATACTTCAGTTTTTCATGTGTTATAGCAAGATTTGTACTAGAATTAGCCAGTTCAACCCAACCACATCTCTCTGTTTCATCCTTGCCTTGACTGTTAATTAACTCAGTGGATTTTTATGTCATGAATGCATTTGTTTTCTAATACGTCTTCATTTTAATGTAGATGGTTGAAAAGAAGGACTGAGTCCTGTGAGAACCCCATAGCAAGAAGTAAAATGCCTCACATCCAACCAATGCTCAATAAACATGTGTAGTGGGAAATCTTGATTATATGCTCATTTAAAAATACATCTATGTATTTAAAGTAGTAAGTCTGGCATTCAAAAGGTAAAACTTTCAAAATTCTAACACAGTTCTTGTTTGGACTAACTCTAGTCTATAATCACAACTCTGCTGTTTCCTTGTCGGCACTGTGCTCACATAGCGGCTATGTCTCTTACCGCCAAAGCCTTGCTCACTGCCTACAGTGGCATCCTGCTTCTTCACTTGTTTTTCTTTTGCTTATCTGACAAGCTCTTGCATTCATAAAAGTGGAAAGGATTCCAGCTTAACATTTCAATCCCACAAGGTTGACTTCCATAGCGTAGACTGGAACACCTTGTCTGTGAATAGATCTGGAATCCTCAAATGGTTTTGAAGCCACTACCAGCAACAGGTCTGAGATCATGGTACCCAAGAAGAAAATTGAGGCTAGGAAACCACGGAGAGTCTTTCCACAATTCAAAGTAATAACAAAGCAGCCACAACAGCAGAGGTGGGGAGAAATGTGGGCATCAGATTGCCCAGAGCTCTAACAACCTACCTTCCACATAGAAGCTGCTCTCTGCTTCGGGCTTCAGATCCTTAAATATGGGCAGGGTCCTTCATTTAGTGTCAAAGAATTGATTAGAAAGCTCCTGCAATGTAAGCTCATTAATGAAACCATTTTGGCAGGCTAGATGATATAATTAGCCCAAACAAGATATGAAATCTACAGTGTTTTGGGCACCTGTTCAGTAATTTTTAATTTTGTAATGAAAGAGACAAGGAAAGGAAACAGCAAGAGAAGACGATTCAAGCTTATTGGTGAAAAAGAATAAGATATAAAGAAAAAGATTCCAAGATAACATTTGCCAGATGTGGATAGTACCTTCAGATTTCCATTGTCCTTCTCAAGCCAGTAGCGTTTACAAAAACTGTATCGTCTCTACCTTTACAAATTAGGTGCTATGTCAATAGTGTCTTTATAGGATGCACGGATATTCCTCAAACTGAAGTAAAATCGCAAATTCTGGTCTCATCACAGACATTCATTTAAGGAACATCTCCCGGCCGGGCACGGTGGCTCAAGCCTTTATGTCATCCCAGCACTTTGGAAGACTGAGGCGGGTGGATCACGAGGTCAGGAGATCGAGACCATCCTGGCTAACATGGTGAAACCCCGTCTCTACTAAAAATACAAAACAATTAGCCAGGCGTGGTTGCCAGCGCCTGTAGTCCAAGCTACTCAGGAGGCTGAGGCAGGAGAATGGCATAAACCCGGAAGGCGGAGCTTGCAGTGAGCCGAGATCAGGCCACTGCACTCAAGCCTGGGCGACAGAGAGCATCTCCCTCCCCCACCCCCATGCTAACCTGAGCTTTCTGGAGGATGATAAAAGCGACCTGAATAATAGAGTACCGAAGTCTCACTATTGAGGCGAGCCAGGGGTAAAGAGTTTAGCACTGAGTGGCTGAGGATACGTATCAAAGGAAAATGTCATCCTTGGGACTTCTTTATAAATACCAGACTATGTTTTGTTTTGTTTTCCTATCAGGGATGTGTCTTTACTGGCAATCCCTAATGGAAATTGCTCTCTAATTTTCATCTAGTCTTCTTATTTGTGTTGTTTGTATATGAAAAGATGAGATGAATAGTTAAGGATGCTGCACAAATACTTTGGCTTGGTCTTATAGGCTTTCAGGTTTTTTGATATCATGTGGCATTTGTGTCAAATTGAGTTGTGCTGTAATTTTATTAACAAGCTTCACATCTCAGAATATTTTACAGAGATGCACCTAACACAGTTGACATGCTGTTTATTAAGAGTCACATCATCTTAAGAAGTTATTATTATTCGTTTTAAACATCATCGTTCTAATAAGCTGTTTCTTATTTCTAATAAGCTCATGTCTTAAGCAGAAATACTAATACCCAGGAAATTTTCTGAGGACTGGCTCACTTATAATGAAGGGAAGTCGCTCCACACTCTGAGGTGTCTTCTCTCATCTTCTTCATGTGAAATCCTGGACACTTGCAGATTCATGACAATTCAGAGATTATTAATCCAATTGCTTTTAATAAAGACTGTCCTGAAAGATACACATGGTGAAACACTCTAATTGTAGAAGATTCATAGAGCAAACAATTCTGTAGCATCTATTTCCATATGATTTTAGCAATTTCACACTTGGGAATTTTTTTTTTTTTTTTTTTTTTTTTTAGATGGAGTCTTGCACTGTCACCCAGGCTGGAGTGCAGTGACACAATCTTGGCTCACTGCAAGCTCTGCCTTCCAGGTTCATGCCATTCTCCTGCCTCAGCCTCCCGAGTAGCTGGGACTACAAGTGCCTGCCACCACGCCCGGCTAATTTTTTGTATTTTTAGTAGAGACAGGGTTTCACCGTCTCGATCTCCTGACCTCGTGATCCACCCACCTCAGCCTCCCAAAATGCTGGGATTACAGGCATGAGTCACCACCGTACCCGGCCCATACTTGGGAATTTTTACTACAGCTACTTTTAATTTTTTATTTGAATCCTATTTTATATATGAGGATACTATTTCTTCTTTTCAGCATTAAATTTTCTAGATAAAAAAAATAGTCATTTTCCCCCAATATTTTATAAAATAATTTCTGGCACTTCTCTAGGTTTTCTAGCTGTATGCTGTTTTGAGATGACTTGGAGTCAAACTGTCTGGGTTGAATCAAGGCTATCCCCACCAGTTACTGTCTGTCTGACCTTGAGAAGTTATTTAACCTCTCCATGTGGGGATGTTCATGGTACATATCTCATAGGGTTTCTGAGTGGATAAAATGTTCTGATACATGCAAAATAGTTAGAATAGTATTTGCCTGGCATACATTAAGCACTCAGTAAATTATAGCCATTCTATTTTATTCCATTCCATGTTAATGGTTCAACATGAAATAGAATTGCCTGCAAACAAATCATGACATCAAGGGTGTTACCTGAAAAAGGAGGTGTTTCTTACTTAAATATATTAAGTAAATATAGGGTTGTGTACAAATTTTAAAATTTTGCTTTACTGTGGGACTTTTAGACCTTTTCATATATAAATATGTATTGTGTATATCCAACGTGGCTAACATGCCATGTCTCTCTCTTTTTTATGAATCACCCACTAACATCTCCAGTGAATCAAATTTGGAAAACAATGGGCAGTCACAATAAGATACATGTCTGAAAACTCAAAGTTGATTTTTTCATGCCTTCAGTAATTACATTGAAATTGTCCCAAAGGCAGAGAAAAGAAAAAGAAATCCGGCCAGGCGCGGTGGCTCACGCCTGTAATCCCAGCACTTTGGGAGGCCGAGGCGGGCAGATCACGAGGTCAGGAGATCAAGACCATCCTGGCTAAAACGGTGAAACCCCGTCTCGACTAAAAATACAAAAAATTAGCCGGGCGTGGTGGCGGGCGGCTGTAGTCCCAGCAACTCGGGAGGCTGAGGCAGGAGAATGGCGTGAACCCGGGAGGCGGAGCTTGTAGTGAGCCGAGATTGCACCACTGCACTCCAGCCTGGGCGACAGAGCGAGACTCCGTCTCAAAAAGAAAAAAAGAAAAAAAGAAAAAGAAATCAAGTCTCCAAAATTTCTCTATCCTTTAAAAAGAAACTCCACCTTAATTTTTGGTGAGGAATAAAAGCTCTCACTTGGGTGGTAGTTACATTTTGTGATGTGAGGATATCAGCTTTTTCTCCAAGGATGACCTCCCAAGAAGGGCAGGGTCACTCACTTCTACTACTCTTCCCAGCTGTCTCTGTTGGCTTTGCAGATTCCTGTCTCATGACTCTACAGGGAATCCGTGATGTAGATTTTCCTGTATTCAAGCAGGCAAAAGATACGGGTCAAACATTTAAGGCCGTTAAGAAGAAGTTAAATCAGCAACAACATTTATATAGGGGCATTAATTCAGGGTGAACGCAAAATGTGTTGCAGCATCGATTCTGGCATTTTTCTCTGCTCCTAATAGCTCTGAGCATTTGATCTATATGTTATATGGACCTAAATGAAGGGAAATAAACATCTGGACACATTCCCTCCAATCGAGTTTACTTCTCACCATTTTTCTGCTGTGGTAGTTAACCAAGGCCACGGGTTTCGTTCACCTAGAACCAGCCTAAAATTAAGGATGCTGGCCAGAGTACCAAAGTGTGGTGCTTGTAGCATGTAAGCATACAGATAAATTCTTTTTGAAAAATTTCAAACCAGTGTACCATGAGCAGAGTCAGAGCCCCTCTTGAAAGCAGGTTGGTAAATTTCCAGAACCACTTAACAGTTTTCATAGGTGGCAAGGCATTGTATTGTTATTTTTATTATTGTTAGGAGCTAACATTTGTTTCTAGGAACTGGGCTAAATGGTTCAAATTCATTATCTCATTTAATCTTCACAATATTTCTGTGAGGTAGAAAGTATTGTTATCTCCATTTTAGAGACAGCAATTATAGAAGAGGCATCTGGAGCTAAAACAGATTAAATGAACTTTTCCCTTAGGTCAGAGTAAATGTCATATTGCACCCCAGAATAATTCAGTGCTCACCATAATGATTTACCCTTCTAAAAGTTAATGCAATGCAATTTCAGAAATTAATGATTCTAAAAAATGTGTAAGCATAAGAAAAAAATAGCAAATGTCCTTTTCCAGCATCACACTAGATTTTACGGGTGATTATAAGAAGACCCTTTTGAGATTTTCAGCAATGGACTTTTCTTGGATGAGAAGGAAGATGCTCTCAGCTGGTATGACTGAGTTTTTTGTGACTTGAGAACACGGGTCCTACCCTCTGTGTGTACCACGGACTATATCCCTCATCATAGTTACTGCATAAAGCAGAGATTCAGAAGGGTTACTTGAGAACACGGATGACAACCCAATGCTGTAACCCAGCAGGTTGCGTCTTGGTGTAACATCGGTAGGTTTTGTTTGCCTTTGTACATTTTTACCATAAGAGGTCGATTAGAGTTTCTATCTTGTTACAAGTTCATTACACAGGTATCCCTTATTTCTTCATTCAACATTGCAAAGAAAACATCTGTAACATGCTTTGAGTCATTATTAAGAGACATTGCATACAGTCAAAAAATAGCATCAATTTATTAAATTCAGTACTTTGGCTGATAAATTGAGAGGAAACCTTTACTGCAATTTGGTGGTGATAGTGGAGAGTCTCTTTCCAAATATAAGACCTAGCATTAAGAAGTATTTCCAAGTCTCCTATTTTAGGAATCTCGAATCTCTAAATTCGAGATATGTGGAAGAAAATAGGCCATTTTCAAGCAAATTTGTGTTGTTGCTAGCCCTTTGGCTTGTACAATACATATTTCTTTCTTTTTTTTTTTTTAGAATATACTGGAAAGATGAAATCTCTAATAGGTATCTTTCTGGAGAACAGTCTTTATAGCAAGGTTTTCTTTACACAGGGCAACCATGCACATGTAGTTAATGGATCTCCAGACAAAGGCCATTTCTTCCCTAGAACAAAGCCAACAAGGCAATTGAGTCAAATAACTTCAAACTCCCCAGAGGGGACAGCAGCCATTCTTAAATCCACCATACTTTTGAATAGCTATCATTGGTCATTGTCTTCCAAATGGCTTTGTAAGTGTCTAGGCATCATGTGATTGCTTTGGAAATTCTCCATTTTTCAGGGTGCTGGGACTGTGCTTAGTCCCTTTCTTCTTTATCTCTTCCTCCCCACACCTTTCACTGTTCTGCCCAACACAAAGATCAAGTCATCTAGAGATGAATATGGCCTTTGCTTTTGTAGGGACTTTTTCCTGAGTCCCTTCCTAGCAGGGTACATGCAATATAGGCCTGTGAGAATAACTTTCTGCGGTGACACAGAACAGTGAAAACTGTAAGTCAATCTAGGGGGAGTGCAATCCTACATTATTTCATGCATAAAAACGTCATACATCTGTATACATATATAGCCTATTTCACAGTAACAATAAAAACGTATTTATCGATTCATCAGAGGATAGACAGATTTGTGTGTCTATCCAAAGGTATTACACTGTGATTTTTCTCTTCCTTGAGAAAGATTTCCCTGAAGACAGTATTTATGGCAGGGCAGGAATTTATATTACACTTGAATATATGTTCTGACAAAGAAGCACATTGCATTTTGGAATTGGGCGATATTGGAGATTCTTCAAAAAATCTTCTAAAGGGAAATAATGTTTCATCTACTCATTTGTTCAGATTTCCCTATAATTTTTAGCCAGCAGTCCTTTATGGATCAGATATTGCATCAAAAAAGAAGGGGAAAATATTCTTGTCATGGAGATATTTTCAGATTAAGTTGAAAAGGCCCATAATCCTTACTGAAAAATTTTTTTTTTTATCATCATCAGGCTATTCTTGACAGTCAGTAAAATATCAGCTCTTTCTCATTTAACTGACAGATTTCTTCTTTTTGCTTTCTTTCTTCCCTCTCTGTATCTATATCTATTCTCTTTCCAGGGCTCATGGCATATACTAAGTATTGAAAAAATGAATTTAAGTCTAACTTATACTTACTTGTGAAACCTCATTCTTTATGATAACGACCTTAAGCTTTTCTAAATGCAGACTCAGCCACTGGTCATTTTTAATGGACACATAGTGGTTGCTATTTTCTGGAGTACAGGATTCATTAGGGTCGTTGCTGGCATTTGGCTATGTTCAGTTGCCCTGGTGTGCTACTGAAGTCGAGTGTCCAAACTCCAATAATGTTTGGTTTCTCTAGATATTCCGAGGTTATATGTTGAAAGAAGCCATACACATTCCAGTTACCCATCCAGAGAATTCCTGAAAAAAGCAAATCATTCTTAAGATCCCCTGGAATTCTGGATCTCTTGGTGGAGATGCATGGTAGGGAAAAGGGAAACTTGATCTCGTTTATTCTGAACCCTTTCTTCTCATCTTGACCTTCTACTAAGTCACTTGAAAACTGTTAAGATGGAGAACATATAGGCATTATGAAAGAAACTATGCTGTAGCTGAATTCTTCAAGGTCTCAGGATTTTACCCTTGTAAAAACTGTACATAATCTAAAGCATAATAGCCAAAACAATTCAGTATGAATCAGACGTACACATACATAATTGTCTCATTGAGTTTCCCATCTCCAGTAAGTCATGGTCACTGTTTTGCCTTGGTTATGGCAACTAAAAGCCAATGGAGGTTAATGGAAAGCCCCCCAGGAGAAAATACTCTTTTGTGGTCTTTGGATGAAGGCCTGAGTATCAGCAGGACTGGAGTTCTAATGATACTGCTATGCCCATTGCATGAGACTCATGAACTAATGAACTATAGACAAGTCATCATACCAGTATTTCAGAAAGTGAAACTGATATAAGAACACAGGCCAGACACCAACTCAAACAAACTGTGGAAGCAGGGAGAGCAAACTGAAATACAAAGGCATGGCCAGTAGCCAGAGCAGGAGTGCCTCAGAGATTGATGATAGGTAAAGACAATTTATGTACCAGTTGGTCTAATGGCAGTTCTGCAGGGAGGCAGCCTTTTGAAGGTGATGGCTCAGGGTGGCCTACATGTTCCTGCCCAGTTTTAAAGGTGTCATAAGCCAGTGTGATTGGGGATCTGTCCAGCTTCTGACTTCTTGCATAACTATGTTCCCACCTACATTGGGGTCTTGGCATAATTTGTCTCCTGACAAAGAGAAAATAGCAAATATCCAAATATTCCAGCCTTATAGCATAGATAGATAAATATAAGACCTTTCCTTTTAGCATTGATGACAGTAAACACTATTAATAGCTTTCTGTTTGCCAGGCATGTGACATACGACTCTGAAATCTTGCAACAACCCAGTTAGAACGACTTACTGAGACTCAAAGTTAAGTCTGCCTAAATGTATACAATAGGTGATTAAAATATGGATTTAACTGCTAATTTGTTCATATTTAAGATCCTTGACCTTTCCACTTTGTTATAGTAGTACATATTGCTATTCCACTGGCAATGAATAAGCACGCCTTACCACTTCACAAATAGATAAGGTGCCTTCTAAGAAAATCTCAAATAGAGGTGGTCAGGAAGCCATAGGACCAAACGAGAACCCAGAAATGACAGTGCTCACTAGATGCCGCTTGCATTCTACCATGTGGATACAATGAGTAAAAGTTGGGTACTAAAAGCAAAGTGCCTGCCACCACACCTGGCTAATACTTGTATTTTTAGTAGAGACGGGGTTTCACAATATTGGCCAGGCTGGCCTGGAACTCCTGACCTTCTGATCTGCCCGCCTCAGCCTCCCAAAGTGCTGGGATTACAGATCCCAACTGGATTGGGATCTTAGCACTTACTTGCTGTATAACTTCTCCAGGTTACTGATCATCTCTGAGTCTTTGATTCTTGTTCTGTAAAATATGATAATAGTAGGAATAATAATAGTGCCTTCTTCAGAGATAGTTGCCAAGATTAAAGTGCTTAGCTCAGTGCTTGATACAGGGTAAATATTCAACCTATAGTCAATCATCTTAAGTACTCTTGTCTCACCAAGGAACCATCAGGAGGTGTAGGTAATATGCAACCTTGAAATAGAACATTAGATGTGATAAAATGGGCCCCACAGGAAGTATTTGGGGAAATTTCAGGCATATTTTCTGGTACACATATGCACTATTAGATAATATTTCCCAAACCAATGCTATTTAACCTCAAATCCAGCACAACGAAAAAATATTGAAAGGTGAAAGAAAAAGTCACTTCACTTCCATAGTTCTCAGAATTACCATGTAGATATCAAAAGATCTCTTCCAACTCTGAAAGTCTGTGACTAATTTTGTTAAACCCCTACTATGTGCAAAGTTTGTCACTGGGATGAATAAGGTTGACACTCTCAGGGAAGCAATATGTAAAAAGACATGTACAATTCTCTTAATCCTTTTTTTGTTTGTTTGTTTGTTTGAGATAGAGTCTTGCTTTGTCACCCAGGCTGAAGTGCAGTGGCATGATCTCAGCTCACTGCAAACTCCACCTCCCGGGTCCAAGAGATTCTCCTGCCCCAGCCTCCCGAGTAGCTGGGAGTAGAGGCGCCTGCAACCACACCTGGCTAATATTTGTATTTTTAGTAGAGATGGGGTTTCACCATATTGGCCAGGCTGGTCTCAAACTCCTGACCTTGTTGATCTGCCCGCCTCAGCCTCCCAAAGTGCTGGGATTACAGGCGTGAGCCACCATGCCTGGCTATGTACAATTCTTAAAATAAGCTAAAATGATAAACTTACCCTATGGCTTGTCATAGAAGGGTTTTAAAGACAAAAAGAAATTTGAAAAAAATTGAACTTCTGAGAAGAACGGGGATATTATAAATATGCTATAGCCTCTAAATAAGAATAGCGATGTTTAAAGGAATATAAATTAAAGAGAACACTAAAGGGAAAAGAGAGATGGATTTTACCCTCTGGATCTGACTTTGGTTTTAAATTGCATAGGCAAGAGATTGGTTAGAGAGATTTATTTCAACCTTTAGTAGTGTATTAGCAGTGCTACAGAACAAGGGATATGGTTAAAAGAAAGAAGGTGAGAAATACGAACAAACAAGATAGTGTCTTGGAATCCGATTTATTTAAATTTAGATTGTATTGCTGTTGCATTAATCTTTGTATAAATCTTAGTTCTAAGCACATTAAACGTATGTTGCAGTCAATTTTTAATTTTGCAAACCTTAACTGATGTTTATTATAAGCTGTGAACATTTTTTTAATCATTGAGAAGTCCCCTCTCAAGTGAAATTTTGGTTCCAAATGGCCAAAGTAACTAATGGGTAGGGAAAAAAATCTGCTTAAACTCTCAGTTCAATCACAGTTACGTGGAAACATCTTGAGGACAATAGTAAAGGAAAGAGGAAGAAATTAGCTGGATGGAGAAGATACGCTAGAGGAATGAGATCTCCTACACGAGTAAAGTGTTTTATAATGCGTTTTGCTTGAATGATAGCATCTTGAAATTCCTACCAAGTATGGAATAGTTTACCTCTGACTAGCACTGCCCTACAGAACAATGTCAATTTATTCTAAGAATGCAACGTTCAGAATGCAGATATGATCAGTTCAACCCAGATCAGACAATCCTAGAAATGTAATAATAGAAATAACTATTTGAAACTTGAAAATCAGAAGTGTTCTAACTTTCTTCAAACACTTAGACTATAACAACATTTTTAGTCTAATATAATTAGTGCAGTTTTCAGAGGATATGTTTATATCAAGAATATTCTTGTGGGAGAAATAGAAACTTCTAAGGAGAGGTTTCTAGGATTCTTAGACAACCAAAACTTTCGTTTGACTCAGATCCTGATATTACATTTTCCCAGGATTCCTCTCACTTGTGCTGTTTTCAGTGATTGCTCAGGTTATTTCGAATGATGGCATACATATATCTTCTCTGACATGCAAAAATGCCAGAACTTTCTTTTTCCTCCCTCTGTTCCCAGAAAGGACTAAGAACGGTCTAGCTTTGAGCTAAATTGTACAGCTGACTGTGTGTTTTGGGAACTTCTAAATGAACATATTTGGTGTTGCACTGATGCATCCCAGGAACAGAATTGTCTGACCGGAAGAGCAATTCTGCTTCTGGAAATTTCTAGCACATAAGAAGATAGCTGGAGGGTATGTTTGTCTGGATAGTTTGGAGGCTGGCTGGTGCTATAATGGAAAGTAAGAAAAGGGCAAAGATATCCTTCAGAGGATTCCCCCAGAAGAAAGTAGCAGTTATGGAGTTTTATTCCTGAGGTAGGACAGGCAGTCAGACCCAAGAGGTCTCAGTGTCTCTCCCTGTGTTGGATGTAATTGCTTTTCATTATCAATACTGAAAGAAGGCACACAAGAGACAAATGAAATGTGTGTGTATAAACCTGGCTTTGGTTTTCAGAGACAGTCTTCTTGCACCTTCAGATCTCCTAGATGAGCTGGGCCTTACAGAAAATACAAGTCTTGATCTCTATTTGTTTACGGTTTTCAAATTCTCAGCTTCTGCCTGTAAGATATCTCATGTGATTAACTGATTTTTCTAGTTTAAGGGAGTTATTTTCTGTGGAGGAAGAGGCTATAAAGTCACATTTTTATCTTATTTTCTTTTTTTTTTTCTGTGACATTTCTGCTCTGTTTTCCACTTTCCTTGTCACTGTCAAAACTGGTAATTAATCAAGAGTCAGTCATGGATGGCTCCTTTTCCCTCCCCTTCTTATCCTTCATTTTCCTGCCTGAGTGATAACGAATGATGTCTCTTGTCCTGTACCACTGGCTTCCTCTCCTTGGAGCATTCAAGCCAGACCCCATGACAAGATGCTCCCAGTGAAGGGAGAAAATTGGGAATGACAAATGTGACTCCGGGAACCCAGGCATCAAGGGGTGGACTTCCTGATCTCTACCACTTGCCATCATCCATCTCTCCATGTCAGGAGGCCTTTGGGAAAATCAGAAACAAAAGAGAAAGGAAAAGTTCTCATCCCTACATTTTAGCATCATGAGAAACCTGGAAGTACCTTTGCAATAGCACTAAAAAGTGATGAGTCTTGAGTCTTTCCCAAGGTTTTGATACCCACCAGCCCACGAGTATACATGTAGGCATACTTTTACTCTCTACTTTATCCAGCTTAATTTTTTTCTAAGTGTCTGGAGGAAAATAAGAGCAAACATCTTCTGTAAAATTGGACACATCTCTTCTTTCATTATATGATTGGTTTATGTGTCTGAACACCTTAGGACTCAGTCTTTACTCTTACTTAACTGAGGAGATTAGGGGAAATACTTCCTTACCCACCACAGAGTCTGAAATTCTGCTATTAGAGACTCATGCCTTTAGGTGAAAATGTTGCATCTCCAAGAAGACCCATGAAAACAGAAGTGATTCTAGGTAGAATGAAGATACAATATAAGCTAATCAATGATATCCTCCTATAAATTCCTTTAGCAGATCTGTTCACTATAGAGATCCCTAGTGGACAGCATGGCCTTAAGGAATTGGGAAACAAAATAGTTAACTTGAGATAGGTTGGAAGAGAAAATAATTCCTGAGAAAGGAACACAATACTGCTTGAAAATAGTACTAATGTATTTTTACAGATTAGTTTTTGCTGGTTCCTGGACCAAATGACTAGCTGGGAATTCTTTTTCTCAGATTTGCCTCATACCCACTTAAGAAAAATGCCAGATTGACATCCTCAAGTTACAATCTAAAATCCCAGGGAGGGAGCACACTGGTCAGGGGTGAGATTAAATGAGGCAAAAGTGACTGCATTACATTTCACTGTCTATAGAGGCTATTGGCAGATTTATGCAGGCTGAGTTAAGTGAATGACTTGATAGCCTGGATCACATCTATATGTGTTTTTCACAGGCATCATGTCTTAGTTTGTTTTATGTTGCCATAACAGAATGCCCCAGACTGGGTAACTCATAATGAACAGAAATTTATTTGGCTCACAGTTCTGGAGGCTGGGAAGTCTTAGTGCATGAAACTGACATCTGGCATGGGCCTTTGTGCTACATGATCCCATGGTGAAAGTTATCACATGGCAAGAGAGCATGGGAGAGAGCCAAACTCAATTTTATAACCAACTCACTCCTGTGATAATGACACTGATCCATTCATGAGAACAGAGCCCTCATGACCTAATCACCTCTTAAAGGTCTCATTGTTCAACACTGTTGCAATGGGAATTAACTTTCCAACACATGAACTCTGGGGGACACATTTGAACCATACCAAACACCCACTCTATAGAATGTTGCCCTGTGATTGATATAGATAGATAGATAGATAGATAGATAGATAGATAGATGATAGATAGATAGATAGATAGATAGATAAATAGAGATATAGACTTTTTTTTCCTTTTCAGAGTGTTTTAGTATATTAGTTGGGTCTCATTTGCTTGCTTAAACTGTTGTATGAAAAAAAAGAAATGTGCTGCAAAGATACAGAGGTATATTGTGCAGCTCAAATTAGGTCAGGAATGTTATTAATTTAATTAGTTATCCATGCAATATGCTGTATAACAAACAACCACAATATCTCCAGCAGCACAGGACAATGAACACTTATTTCTTACGGAGCTGTGGGTTGCTTGAGGGTCAGCTATTGCAGCTTAAGATTGGCTAAATGGCTCCACTAGTCTCAGCTGGGCTCACTCAAGGGTCTGGGGGTCAGTTGAGGTTCAGGTTATACAGGCTTTGCTCAGCTGGGCTAGGTCAGCTCTATTACACATCTCTTATCCTATTTCTGGGTCCAGCCTGCTAGCTTGGGCAAATTCTTTTCTGTTTTTACAGGTTAATTTTAGCTGGTTACTGGACCAAATGTCTCTGTGGAAATTCTCCTTCTCAGGTTTGCCTTATATCCACTTAAGAAAAATGCCAGATTGACATCCTCAAGTCCCAGTCTAAAAACCTGGGTAGGTGCATGCTAGTCAGGGGATGAGGTCAAATTAGGCAAATGTGACTTCGTAGCCCTGCTGTAACCAGCTGGAAAATAAGAGAATGAACAGACAAAAATAGTCTTGTACCACATTAATGACATACTGATTATTTGAATTAGTTAATTTTGCTAGGAGTAGAGGTAATAAGAGTGTGGTTCTCGGTTGCTGCTTACCCAGAACAAGAGGCTTAATAAATTGACCAGCTGAGTCATTTGAACTTGATTCTTGGTAGGAAGACTTTTGGGTGGCTTATCTACAGTTTTTTCTTCTCTTTTTCTTTTCTTGCTGTATCTGTGATTTCTGTTTTTTTTTGTTAATTCCATGATTTACTGGAAATCTCAAAGGATGTTTGAATGAACTCTGATTATCCATTGTCTTTGTTGTCGCTGACTCCACTGTCAAAAACCCAAGCCAGGCATCCGCTTGGCTTGGTGACCTTAACCACGATTTGAAGGTTGCTGACTGATCAGGGCAGTGGTTGCTGAAGGTTGGGATGGCAAACAATAAAGATGTTTGCCGCAAGGAATTTGAGTCTTCCTTTCACGAAAGACTTCTTTGTAGCATGCGATGCTATTTGATAGCATTTTACCCACTGTAGGACAGCTTTCAAAATTGTAGTCAATCCTCTCAAACCCTGCCGTTGCTTTTTCAACTAAGTTTATGTAATTTTCTAAATCATGTGTTGTGATTTCAACAATGTTCACAACATCTTCACCAGGAATAGATTCCATCTCAAGAAACTACTCTTTGCTCATCTATAAGAAGCAGCTCCTCATCTGTTTAAGTTTTATTATGAGATTGCAGTAATTCAGTCCCATCTTCAGGTTCCACTTCTGATTCCACTCTGCCACACATTTCTCTGTGAGTCTGTTAAAATATGGATAATCCAAATAACTTCTTTCTAATGTGATTTATATGAAATGGAAGCATGTTCTCCTTCCCCCTTATGTGGTCTTGCTTTGAATTGCAAATATTCAGTTTTGCATATATTTAAAAGTTATTTTGACAGTATGTAATGTAGATTTAAAACATTCCAAAGTTGGCTGTTTTCCCTTGATCAATTCTTTTTTTTAGAAGAAACACTGTAAATAAACCAACAAGTGTCAGAACATACAGTATAGGGAACAGCCAAGGACAATCTGTTATGATATTCTGTGTATTAAAAACCAGTTTGTTTATACCACTAGGAGGATTTCATTTTTTAGTATTTGGATTTGATGGATTTAGTGAGAACGATATAATTTGCTTCATTAGACAGCTATGCCACAGCTGAACGATGTGCATTACTCTTAATGCTAAAGGGAGATAAATGTAATGATAGAAAAAGTTAAGGGAACCAAAGAGGCAATATGCCTAGAATAAGCAGATGAAAATTTAACTATGATGCACAGAAGTTAAATGTCAGTAATTCCATTCAACTAGGTCAATGGAATGGGGGCAGGAACTTGCTTCATTGTAGAAGTGAAGCTGTTAGCTGTTTTACTTAGAAACCTTGAATCTGAGGAATCATCGCCAGAGAACACCTGATATAAGCTACAGTTTTCTTGACTGATATTCCAAAATGGGGATTGAACTGTGAGAAAGATTACAAGTAATTTCTGAGTTACCGAACTTAGAAAAAGCAAAACTGGCCAGGCGCGGTGGCTCACGCCTGTAATCCAGCACTTTGAGAGGCCGAGAAAGGCGGATCACGAGGTCAGGAGATGGAGACCATCGTGGCTAACACGGTGAAATCCTCTCTCTACTAAAAATACAAAAAAATTATCTGGCCTTGTTGACATGCGCCTGTAGTCCCAGCTACTCTGGAGGCTGAGGCAGGAGAATCGCTCGAACCCCGGAAGAAGAGGTTGCAGAGAGCCAAGATGGCGCCACTGCACTCCAGCCTGGGCGACAGCAAGACTGTGTTTAAAAAAAAAAAAAAAAAAGGCAAAACCTTGGGATTTCTTTCTTTCCCTTCTTATTTTCACCTTTCCTTCTCTTCCTTCTTCTCTATTTCTTCCTTCTTGTCTATTTTTACCTTATTAATTTCCTCTCATGCCTTTCCATTTTATATATAGGAATTAAATACTCTCTAGAGTGAAACGATGAATAAAATCTATTAGTCCTATGAGAAGGACAAAATTAAATGTGTTGGGTTTTGTTTGTGATTGTGCTGATGACAGCAAAAGAAGCCACACTCAGGATCGAAGATGAGAAAAAACGAACTACAATGTTCACTAACGTAATTTTTAAGGGAGAAGATATAAAGATTACCAGAGTTCACACTTTCAAATTGTTTGCAATCAATTGAAAGTCGAAAAAAGTTGTATGTTGAAAAACATATGAGAAAAAAGCAAGTGACCATTTAAGGTGATATGTGTTAAGAGCAAATCAACTGATAGAGAGAGAAATGTGGATGAGGAAGACCACCACTATTCACTGGGGTAGTCAAAGGAAAGTTGGCCTGGTACTGGATTTTGGATAACACTGAATAAGATTCAAACAGACAAACCATGGCTGGGGCCCAGCTTGAGCAAAGGATCGGAAGCAGCAGTATTCCAGACATGTGACAATACAAATTTGGTTCAAATAGAAAGGTTTCAAATGGCAGATAACTGTGGAAAAATAATTCGGTGAAAACTTATAAAAGGCCTGGAGCGCTGAGATAGAACCTTGGGTTCTATTCAGTATATATTTTGAGAACCACTGATGGTCACTATGGAGAAGAAAGACGTATGCTATACAATAGAACAAGAATTGGGAGGTCATTGCCTGGGGGAGTTTCCTAGACCCCGAGAAGGGTAAGAAGGGATACATTTTGAAGGCTGGTACATAAAGAGAATTAAGATATCAATGAGACATACTTTAAAAGCCAAGAGAAGGAGAGGAAAGTGGTCATTTTCAGTTTTGAAGGTGAGAGTTTTGAGATTTGGATGACTATGAAATAACCCAGTGAGAATACCCATTTATCAGTGGGAAATCCTAAACTAGAGTTTGAGAGAGTCTGCTAAGCTAAAGTTGTGGATTTGCACGTTAGTTTCCTGAAGAGGATGGTTGAATTCATAAATATGGATGATACTCTACAGAAAAGAAGTTTGCTTAGAGGGTTTGGCATATCCATGATGAGAGTACAGCGGGGAAGCAAGGAAACACTGGAGAGAGAAGGGGTTTCAGTTCTCAGAAGAACTGTAGAAGTGGGGCAATATGTGGAATAGTGAGGGTCTCAGAACAGACAGAGGACCTGGGCCTTGAAGGCCAGCTGCATCATCTGGAGATGAAGATGGAAGGAAATGGGAATCACTGGGGATGAAGAAGAAAAGGAGCCCTAAACGTCTCTTATAGTCATCATTTTGTCCATAGAAACACATCTCTGGGAAGGAATCAGTTAGGTTTTTCTTATTCTTTCTTCATTAATAAAAATAGAAAAACAGGTGGTGAAATAAATTGGAAAACAATGTACACACAACTAATACTCTTGAAGAAAGAGATTTCACGCTGTCTCCTGTTAACCTGTTCTGATATTCGATGGCATTTGTTACCCAGGAGTTCTTTTTTAAATCATTATCTGAAATCCCTGTTGCTTTCCTGTGAGCTGTATTTTTTTTTTTTTTTTTTTTGGCTTTCCTCTGTTTATCCTCAGGGGACAGAAAGAACATATGGCAACTATCTCTCAAGTAATAATCCTTCAATTTTGGAAATATGTATTATATAAGATTTTTCCTCTCTAGCCTTTTATTCTTCAGGCTAAATAATACTAAGAAATTTAGGCTTTCTTTATGGTCATTTCTTCCCAGGACAATGGTGCAGACTGAGTCAAATTCAGCTCCTAGGACTTGGATAAAATTTATATTGAAGTTACTGGTTTGAATCAGTGAGCAGTACTGATGTCAAGTTTGCCTATTAGGTAGAAATTCAAGAATGAAATGATGATGACCCTTTTGGGAAAAACTCTGTGCGTCCTTTGTATCCTGAGAGCACTTATCAAAACTAATAGGTGAATAATAAATCTTTCAAAAAAAAAGAAAACTGATGGACAAAGTGGTGAAAATATAGCATTTATCTCTTATTGCCAATGCCTGGCACATACCAACTCAATTCATATTTGCATGAATTTGTGAAAGCAAGGATGAAAAAATGTGTACTAAGATATAAAATTAGCAATATTATTTTTAAAAGGTTGTTGAAAGTCAAGGCCTTTCCGGCCAGGCTGTTGGGCTGTTTCTTAAGGGTATGATATTTTATTTATTTTAATATATTCAGAAACACCTAGTGGTATTAAAAGCTCTGAGATTGGCAGGATTTGGCCTTTTAGTGAACGTTGACTCCACTTTCTTTCTCTAGAATTTATTCTATCATTTTTTATGACAGTCTTAATAAAGATGATTGAAAGACTCTGGGTATTAATTCATCAACCAGTATTTGTTGCAGGCCAACTAAGAGTTTGGCACTGTGTTCCAAGGGGAAGTTAAGTAAGCACAAAAATCACAAACTATTAAAGTTGATAAAGCTGCTGATTTAAGCCAAAATAGTAATTCTCTTGACAACATAAGAGTGAATGTTTACATAGCATTGACCTTTTGCCAGGCACTGTTTAAGCACTTTCTACGTCACTACATATTTGTTTTAATTTTTACAACAACTCATTAAACAGGTGCTATTATTATCCTTATTTTACAGGTGAGGAAGCACATGAGAATTGGCTAAAGCCATAGAGTTAGTAAGCCATAGAGTTAGGATTTAAACCTGGGTCCAAACCCTGTATGCTTAACCATTACTCCACGAGAGAGGTCCTCCAGGCTTCCCTTGAGTAATCTGAGGAATGAGGTGTGTATTATCTTTTTTTTTTTTTAACTCAATCAATTGAGGTTTTATTGAGCTAGAGCTTGAGGGTGTGCCCAAGATAAACAAGAGTCACAGAAATCCTCTGTGGCTTATGTACTCCCCGAAGAAGTTTTCAGGAGGCTCAGTTTTATACATTTCCTTGGGGGAAAAAAGTTGTGTAGGAAGTGTTGGGGGGTAGGCAGAAGAATGATTGCTCTCATATTGTCTTTGTTTCATACCTGAGAAAATAAGGATTATTAGCGTGATGTCTAATAGGCATGTCCTTGTTTTGTGGGAGAATATACATCTTTTTTAAGGTATTAAGATTCTTTTTTTCCATAAGTTATTGGGGGTACAGGTGGCATTTGGTTACATGAGTAAGTTCTTTAGTGGTGGTTTGTGAGATTTTGGTGCACCCATTCCCCAAGCAGTATACAGTGTACCATATTTGTAGTCTTTTATCCCTCACCCTCCTACGACTCTTCCCCCGAAGTCCCCAAAGCCCATTGTATCACTCTAATACCTTTGTGTCCTCATAGCTTAGTTCCCACATATCAGTGAGAACATACGATGTTTGCTTTTCCAACCTGAGTTACCTCATTTAGAATAATAGTCTCCAAACTCATCCAGGTCACTGCAAATGCTGTTAATTCATTCCTTTTTATGGCTGAGTAGTATTCCATCATATATATATATATACCACAGTTTCTTTATCCACTCATTGATTAATAGGCATTTGGGTTGGTTCCACAATTTTTGCAATTGTGAATTGTACTGCTATAAACGTGTGTGTGCGAGAATCTTCTTCGTATAATGACTTCTTTTGTTCTGGGTAGATACCCAGTAGTGGCACTGCTGGATCAAAATGTTGTTCTACTTTTAATTCTTTAAGGAATCTCCACACTAATGTACATTCCCTCGAGCAGTGTAGAACTGTCCCCTGTTCACCGCATCCATGCTAACATCTACTGTTTTTTTATATTTTGATTATGGCCATTCTGGTGTCCATTATCTTTTACTAGAAAACTCCTCCTGTTGAAGTGGAATCTTTCTTCCCATACCTTTCCTTTATTGGTCTAATTTCACTGCCTGGAGGAAGATGGAGATTATTTTCTACAGAGCAGACTCTGGATCTGAAGACAGCTTTCAAACTCCTCCAGAAATTGTTTCTTCAGGATTAATATTCTCTCTTTAAATTGCTACATATGACATTTTTCATTTATTTAGCTTTGCAAAACCTGCCTATTCAAAAAATGATATTAGGTAGTTCACAGAGATATACACAACAGACAAGAAAGATAATATATATGCCTCCAGGTTTTGTGGCATCAATAGATTTGTTAAACATGCTTTTTGTGTCTTCATTAGAGCAATAGATAAATAAATTAGGGCTGTACAGAGTATAAATCCCTGCAGCACACCCCTACATATGCCCCATCTAGAATTTCTCAAATATCCAGGCCACATCTTTCTGTCCTAGTTACAATGTTAGTTGTCAATTAGCATGTTTATGTCAAGATTTCCTATGATAGCATTTTTCTCTGGGATCTAATAACCCAGTACCTTGGACACCAGCGTTATATAGTGATATGGAGGTGGATTTTGGATTCAAAATATGTGCTAAAGCTTTGCAATAATAGACAACTTAATTTCTGAGCTTCAGTCTCCTTGTCTAGCAGAGATAACAACAGGTACCGTGCACCTTCTTAAGGCTAGCTGTAAGGATTAAATACTATATACATGTAAAATTATTAGCAGATAGTAGGTGCTTAATTATAATTATAGATATTTTCAAGAATGACTCATTTGGCCAATGGAGTGTTGGCAAATGTTTACTTAATAATTAATTGGCTTTCTGAGAGAAAAAGCTCTGGTTTGGGGCATTTGGTGATTTCTCTGGTATAAACACTCCCACCAAAGCTTTTGAGCTACCATCATGGCATCATGGAAGGCAGAGTTGGGTAGCAATATATCCAGTCAAATGGCTCTTGGGAGACAGTGCCAGCCAATGCCAACATCCCCCTGTGTGTGGCCCATGCTACACTCATACTCCCACTCACAAGTAAGATTGCAGCATTAATATGTGAGTAAAAAGATACAAAGAAAAAAGATTTCCATTACAAAGAGCTCCCGTCAGGTGCTGATAGTGCTTGAAAAAGAGATGCTTATTTTAGTTACATTTATAATTGTGAAGCTTCTTCTGCTTGCTCTGGTGTGTGGAAGTGCCAGTTATTCTTTCCAAATGTGCTTGGTTTTGCCTTTCTTTACCTCTTTCTCTCTCACCCTCCCTCTTCCAACAAATGCTTCATATGGCAACAGTTACCAAGCAAAGTAAAGGATTTTATGAAACATTCCAAGGTTTGAGTAAAAAAAAGAACACCAAAATACCCATTTTATTAGTATAGGTAGCATCCAGTTAAGGGTTGTGTATAAAAAGAAACATTTGCCTGCCCAAAGAAAGCAGCATCAGAATCTTGGCATAAGATAAATAGCCTTGTTTAGTATTTGGGTGTTTACATATTCCTTGTGAGGGTGAATGTCTGAATATGCTCATTTTCATATTTTAAGTCATCATCAATTAAACATTTGTAGGTGTATTTCTTGTGGGCTGACTCCAGTGGCTGTCAGTGAAACCAAGCAGCTGTTGAGTAGATATGGAACAAAAACACCCTGAATGTTACACTCCTGATTGCTTCTCCTGGCACAGGTAGAGGTACTTATGTATAGGGAAGGAAATGAAGGGCATGCATCCAGGTTCCTTTCTAGCTGTCTCCTTAGAAATCACTGCTTTTTGGACAGTCCTGAAAGCATGACACAGCTGAGACTTGGTATATGTACACACACAGCATCATATTTGATTGTGTTGGTCACTTCCTTCTGGCAATCCTTTGGCAGGTGGTATCACAATCTTCTCTCTAAAGAGCATTACCAACTGAGATTTTCCTTTGGGCTTAATAAATATTTAGGCATTGTAGATTGTGTCAGCAATGATTCCTTTTATGTTTCAAAGGCTGGAAAATTTTTCTTCCTTGACACTTCACTGTCATTGATTTGGGGAAGAGGTACGAGCCAAGTGGACATTGGACAAGGAATTAAAATGTATAATTGCCACGAATAGTAACTTTTCTTTAGCTGCTGCTTCGTACTTGAAAATGGAATGCCCTGTAGCTTGCGAACCGAATTTTATGGTGGCTCTGCTTCTGTGATATTTCGTTCAATCCATTTAACAGTTCGTTGTATTTTTCAATTCTAATTAACATTGGTGTTTTTAATATATATCTTGAAACTATAATTTTTGAGCTAAGAAGCCTTACAATAGATACACCAGCAAAGATGACTAGAGGTCTACAAGAGTGTGTCATAAGTAGAGCAATTTAGATGGACTTCCTTCTGAGCTGCTGCCTAAAAAGTTTGTTACTCAATCTTATCACCATAGTTCAGCACAAAGTTAATGAAAACAGGGCTGTATAATTTTGATGTAAAACATCAAGTACCTGATAGTTATCATCACCATCCATCTTTATCCACCATCATCAATCACCATTACTGTATTTTTATTGCTTGGATTAATTCAGTTCTAATAGAGCATAATGGTGTGGAAATTATTTAATTACATTATAAGTACAAACTCTATCAACTCAGAAATCATTTAGTCCTATGACAGAAACCCAGCAATACCACCTCCTGGTAGGATTAGCTATATATGCCTTTAAGATATATAACTTAAACATGCAGAGGGATATGTAGATTGTCTGACAGCTGACTTTTCCTCTATTTCTCCATGTTGCTACACTTAATTTTGCCTCTATTTCAAGGAACTTCAAGCACAGTGTTTAAAAGAATCAGTTAGGCTCTTCCTGAATATACAAATTTTGGTACCTCATCATTGTAGGTCTCTGATAAGGCTCTTGGAATCCCTATTTTTGACAAGCATGCCAGATGCTTCTAATAACTTGTCTGGAAGAACATGCATGGAGGAACACGCCATTCTGCCCTCATAAAAGGCATTCATTTTTCTGTCTGTTTTTGTTATATCACTGCCCAAATGGAATGTGACTATCAATACATAATAATTTCAGTTACTAATATATAAATTATTAGCGTTAATTTGCATCAAGTTATACTCATCATTAGTAATGAATAATAATGATGATGAATGATAGCAGATGTATATATGGTGCCTACTATGCCAGACATTCTTAAAGGATTTGCACGTATTAATCCTTACAAGGGCCTTCGGAGGCAGGTAATATTATATCCCCATTCTCTAGAGGAGAAAACTCAGCTGAAGGAGGCTGGTCACTGAATCACAGAAGGAAGAGAGCAGGCTGTAGAATCAGATGGCATGGGCTCTACGTCTGCCTGTGCCACTTACTGGCTGAGTGTCAATGACGGGTCCTTCATCTCTTCTTGACTATAAAGAAAAACTGGGGATACAACTGCTGTTAACTCCAGAGAGGGGTGGTGAGAATTCCATGAACTGAAGTATGCAAGTGTTTAAAGGCTAGCCTGAAGAGTAGGCATGCTCTAGAAATGTTAACTGTTATCACCTTTTCTTGTGACGACCCTACCTTT
Source organism: Nomascus leucogenys (assembly GCF_006542625.1). Classification (NCBI taxonomy): domain Eukaryota; kingdom Metazoa; phylum Chordata; class Mammalia; order Primates; family Hylobatidae; genus Nomascus; species Nomascus leucogenys. Next base: position 26,364,925 of record NC_044402.1, on the reverse strand, counting down.
CCAATACCTTTTCTAATGAGTTATTGTCAGTAACATCCCAGTGCTGCTTTCTGAACTGTGACTATCTTTAGCTAGTAAGGAGTGTTTGGTGTCTTTTTTTTAGAATTTTTCTTTTCTTTTTGAACATTGAAGAGCGTTCAATTTTTAATTAATCTTAATAGGCACACATACCAATATTAGGCATAATTAATAGCCTTATTATCTCATTAGAAAGGCAGAACACAATGCACATAACCAGGAAACTAACGTACAAGTCTTAGTGTTCATTACTACTAAGAAATTCATTCACATGTTTAGTAAAAAAGAAAAAAAAAACAACATTGAGCCCCTTTTCCTACCAGATCAAGTTACAGACGTTAGCCTGTTCATAAACTTTCCCACATCCAGGGGCGGTGTCCTCCAGCACACCATCCCTCCCCAGCTGCTTCCTGGCCCTCTTGCCTCTGAGGCATGCTCACAAACCCTGTGAGTTTTGAAAGTATTTTCACCTGCTAGCATCAATGAGCAATCTTCTGCAAGTCCCCGCCCCATGTTCATTTCTGTCAGTTCCTTGGGTTACGGTTCTCAGTACCTAAGTGTCATTAGCTTCACCTGGGATTTTTTAATAAATGCAAATTCCTCAGTACTAAATTCAGATTCAGTAGGTCTGCAATGGAGCTCAGGAATCTGAGAACCCCCACCCCACCCCAAGCGAACATGACACTTCTCTTCGAAAAACACTAGCTTCAATTGTAGAGAAAACCAAAAGTGCACATGAATGGAAATCTGGGACATAATAAGACAAAAGAGACTGAAGTAGGAATAGCAAACATTTCAAAGGAAAATGAGGCTGCCCCTTCTGAGGATTTCATATTAACAACTGGTGCAAGGAAAGGGAATTTGCAGCAGAGTTCAGAATAGGGGCAGTGAGGAAGTAGAGTTGAATCTGAGAACATGAATAAGGAAAGCACTCTGAAGATGAGCATGTGGCGTAAGGGAAATTGCCACTGGAATGTACCCTCTCTACTTCCCTACCTCCTCTCTTTACTTCTTTGGCCCATTCTTTCTGCCACAACCTACCACTAAAGATCCTGCTTAGAATGAACCAAGGTCCCAGGGGATTGTTGCATAGGCATAAGGGTTGTTCTTGGAAGCCTCTGGGTTTGTTGATACAGAGGATCCCTATGACTCCTTGATGGCAATTCAGTTGTGAAGGTATAGTATTGAGAAGCTGGTCTAAAGTTTTTATGGGATATATATTTTAAATCTTATTTAATAAATATATAGAAAGCACTGTTCTATGTGTTTTAAAAATACTAACACATTGAATCTTCTTAAGTACTTTGTGGAGTAGGTAACATTATTATTCCAATATTAGAGATGAGGAAACTAAGAAGTTAAGTAACTTGCCCACAGGGTATAAAGAGGAAGGGACAAGGTGATTGTTCCATACTTTAAAGGAACCAGATTATCATATTTGTAGAAAGAAAGACTACATTTTGAGTCTATCCCAAAGAGTGTTATTTGAAGTAATTAGACTGTGTAGCTCTGAAAGAATTGGAACCCACAACTCAAAACAATTTAAACTGTTTTGGAGACAAAGCTAACTCTCTGGGGGGGTTTCTTTCTTCTGATGATACATTTGGGGGTCACTTAATCCAGGACATTTCCTGCATTTATGGAAAATAAGCATATGAGGTAGGATTAAAGAATGTGAATTCATTCATTAGGCTCTATGCCATCGTGGTTCATTTTTTTCTAAAGCTGAGCCAAGAACATCTCTACCCCAGTTTTTTATTTTCTTGGCCAAAAGGGGACAAATAACATCTCACACTAAGAACGTTAAAATATTTACCAAAGATCTTCTTTTAGCAAAGAATATTTCTTCATTGCAATGCCTCTGAACATCTTCCTGAATCAATTAATATTCGTCTAAACTTTTATTTTCTACGGCTAAGTAACAGTAATATTCATAATAGCAACTGACATTCAGTGAGCTCTTATTCTGTGGTCACTGTTTCAGGTGTTTTACCTATATTCTATTGTATGAAATAGCACAACTTACTCTGATTAACTCAATTTTATTGGATATAACAGTTATTTTTCAATTTCTATTGTGACAAAAAATGTTTTATCAATCATATCTATAGCTAAACTATGTAAAAATGTTTGTAATTTTATCCTTAGAATCAATTTTCAGAAGCAGAATTGCCAGTGTAAGAGTATACTTTAAGAAAAAAATTCAGCACATTTTACCAGTTTTCCTGCCAAGAATGTTATACCAATCTATATTCCCACCAACAACATAGCAAGACTTCTGTGAAAAGATTTTTTTTGTTTTTTTGTTTTTTTGTTTTGAGATGGAGACTTGCTCTGTCACCCAGGCTGGAGCTCAGTGGCACGATCTTGCCTCACTGCAGCCTCCACCTCTTGGGTTCAAGCGATTTTCCTGCCTCAGCCTCCCGAGTAGCTGGGACTATAGACACGTGCCACCACACCCGGCTAATTTTTTGTGTTTTCAGTAGAGATGGGGTTTCACCATGTTAGCCAGGATGGTCTCAATCTCCTGACCTCGTGATCTGCCCAACTCGACCTCCCAAAGTGCTGGGATTACAAGCGTGAGCCACTGCGCCTGGTGTGAAAAGTTTTTAAAATAATGAATTGCTAGTTGGCAACCTCTGAGTTTTTTAAGGTGTTGTCTAGCAGTCTTTTTTTTTTTTTTTTTTTGAGACAGAGTCTCGCTCTGTCGCCCGGGCTGGAGTGCAGTGGCGCTATCTCGGCTCACTGCAAGCTCCGCCTCCCGGGTTCACGCCATTCTCCTGCCTCAGCCTCTCCGAGTAGCTGGGACTACAGGCACCCGCCACCATGCCCGGCTAATTTTTTGTATTTTTAGTAGAGACGGGGTTTCACCGTTTTCTCGATCTCCTGACCTCGTGATCCGCCCGCCTCGGCCTCCCAAAGTGCTGGGATTACAAGCGTGAGCCACCGCGCCCGGCCGTCTAGCAGTCTTTATTAAAAAACAAACAAACAAACAAAAAACAGAGGTCCGATCACCTGTTTCCTTACAAGAGGGAATCAAGTGTATATTTCAGTCTGTCTATAATGCCCTGCTACGTAATTACTAGGGAAACTTCTCCAAAAGTCACAGTGGGTAAAGTGTTATAAATTCTCTGAGTCATAAGTAAAGTTTCTAGTATTTGAGAAACTCTCGTTCCCTGTCGTCATTGAGATCATTAAGGTCTCAGTTCACATGTTACCTTGAGAGAGAAGTTTTTCCTACTATCTTATCTAAAATAGTCTTCCCAAGGTCTATTCCATTACTCTATCTTGTTTTCATAGCACTTACTAATTATCTTTGTTTATTACTTTATTGCTTGTCCCCGCATTATAACATATGCTTCTGGGAATCAGGAGCTCTTTCTTATACCAGCCATTTTATCCCAAGACCTAAAACAGTGCTTGGCACATGAAAGATGTCTATATATGATGAATCAGTGAATGAGTGATGAATGAATAAATACTGGTCCTCTTAAATCCTAAAGTCGTCTGTTTACTATTTATGCACAGCTATTAGTCTGTAGTACAACACTGCTAAGGGACAAAATATGCATATGGGGCAAAGCAATATTTTTAACTCTAAGATACTCAACCTTGTAGATGAAGATAAGTGAGGAAGAACCAATTATTAGAGTATCGATGGCATTGGTCCTTTGGTTATAAGCGTAAGTGAATTTCCCCTTGAATTTACTCTGTGAGCTGCTATTTAATGGTGTTGGACAGTTACAGATAAGTTTGGTAGAACTTTTCTCTTTGTTTCCTTAAGGGTTTTGCCTTTGGGTAACCATCTTAATTTCTTCAGTCCCTGTCCTCCATGGGTAAAGTCTTAGCAGAGCTATTAAACATCCTAATGTCAACTTCTCTTAAGATTATATTGTCCAATAATGGGTGTTCTGAGAGATATTATTTTGAGATCAAGTGCTAAAGATTTACAATACACACTTTAACTGGGAGAATATGCTTGTTTCACTAGGACAGATATGTTTCTCTATGGTATCCCCAGCACTTACAGTAATTGGCACGTAGGAAGCATTAACAAAATGTTGAATAAATGAACAAGATAATCAAATTCTGTCTTGTCAAGAAACCCATTTGGGACCTATTATATGTTCTGGGTAATTCCTCTGAGCATCAGTGAGGATCTGTGCAGCTAACACTCTGGTTTATATCTAATTTGAACTGCTGATTGTGGGCAGTAGAAGTTATTTCAGTAGAAACTTAGCTGGCTTGAATTTATGAGATGTTATTAGTCTCATTAAGAAAAATGTCTACCGACTTCTTTAGGAAGCTCATGTCTTCAGAAAGTTTCTTTGAGATTTCATATAGAATTCCTTGTTTATAATAAACGTTCCTGACTTCTGCACATTTGCTATTAATGCAACAATGATGATTGGATCAAAGTTACTTTGTCACTTTCTAATTCATTTATTTTAGATTACTCAGCTAGTCAAAAACAATAGAGTCACTTTGATGCAGTAAAGTCTCTTTGTAGTATTTGGTGGGATCGTGCTATTCTTCAATGGGCTGGTAATCCCTATACAGCTTAGAGAAACAGCACTCTTTAAACGATCCTTTTTTTCTTTTCTGTTTTAAATTTCATCACTTGGTTATTTTTGCCACCTGCTCGGATTGCCTCCTTACCCAAATCTAAAATTCCTATAGTAAAATAAATAGAAAATGTGGTCTCTACTCTCTTTCAAAATAATATTTTCATTTCTTTGGACAAGTGTGTTGATTTCTTCATATGCAGTTGTCAGTGGTCCAGGTTTCGGAACCAAATAGCCTAAATTTGTGTTCAGACCCCACTACCTGCTATTATTGACTTTGGGCAAACTTGTTAACCTTTCTGTGCCTCAGTTTTCTCATCTTTAAAATGGGACTATTAAGAGTACTTCTCCATATTGTCATTGTGAATTATGAATGAATACATAAAATGAATTTAGAAGAATGACTGGCACTTCACAAGTGCTCAATGTTAAATTGTTTTTATTGGGAAGAAATGAAAATACTTCCTTGCTTAATGTTGGAGAAAAGAATCACTAACCCATCGCATCTCTAAGATGATGATGATAATTGCATTTGCCATTTATTACATCCCTACTGTGTGCTAGGCACTGAATTCAATGCTTTGTCCACCTTATGTAAGTGAAATCTCACAGCACAGTGAAGTATTATTATTATTATTCCATACCAATGAGGAAACAGGAGACCCCAAAAATTGAGTTCTTTCTCTAAGGTTAAACAGCTCATAAGTGATGGAGTGGAGTTCTGATGTGAATCTAGTTCCATCTGTTTTTAAATCCTGTTCTCTTAATTGTTATGTCATGCCACCTCTACAGTATTCAATAATTGAGACTTAATCTTCTTTGCTTACTAACATCCAATGGCTATTCCAAGGGAATTCAAAACCCTTGTCTTCATGACTTTCAAAAGCAACCCAAGTCCTGAAAACAACATTTTTGTGAAGTCTATTAGTGTAATCCAAAGCAAGATAAACATGTTTTAAAGATATTTGCAGATAAGACTCCCCTACCCTCATTGTTACAGTAACAGTGTAATTTTCCCTGGTATTGCTCTGAACATTAAGGAATTAAAAACTTGAGGCTGGACTTGTCAAGAGAACTATTTTTGTTCTGTTATGTTGTAATAGCTGTTGTTTCTGATATTCTTCTTTTTCCTTCATTCTGCTTTTTCTTTCTCCAATCTTGGCATAAAGGTCAACTTCCTGTGCATGTTCAGGAATCTGTGGCAAAGGGAACAAGTACGATAATTTGTCTGCTACCGTTTGGATGTTACTATTGCCTCAGCAGCCAGGAAAACAGACAGAGCCCCTGTGAGCATCACTGTGTTTGGGCTGCGGCTTTAGTTGCCAAAGTGCAGTTTTTACTGTTGGCATTTCCACCACCTGCTATGGGTAATAACCATCGAAAGGACAAATCCCCTTGTCTGTGATTTTTCTTTCTAGGCTTCTTTGGAGAAAGACTGTGAAATGATTTATTCCTCTGTACATATGAAGCTACGGTGTATTCTCCGCTGCATAGTTTTGGCCTCTGATACTCTCTGTTCTTAGGTTAATCCATTAACTTGCCTGGGGGAAAAGGGACAGGAAAGATGGATGAAGGTGTTATGAAAATAGAGATGAGAAGGATCTTTAAAAATCCCAACCACTGCCTCTTCTTCCCTGTTCCCATCTGCTCCTGAGAAGTCCTTCAGAGGATGCCAGGCCTGTTAATACCTATACTTTATACCTGTTGTTTTAAATGAGACAGTTCTTCCTTACTATATGGATGTAATAAACAGTTAAGCTGTCTTCCTCCATTCGCCTCAAAAGGAGACAAACACACAAGCCCTACACAAATGGTATTGTGCCCAAATGAGTGTTGGAAATGCTGGATAAAACAAAGGTAAGTAGGTCTTTTCATTGCAGGCCTTCTCAGAGCCTTAAAAAAATCCTCACTCATATTTTGAATCTCTAGGACAGACATATAGTATACAACATTCTCCAAATTTATTTGACCTTGGAATGCTTTTTTTTTTTAGAAGCAACTTGAGGGACAAAAGTTCTGTAGAATACGCTTTGGAGTGTATTGGGCTAGATTACTTTCATTGCATTTTTGCAATTTGGTTTATAAACTTACCTTGGAGTTTGGGCAAATTGGCTGGTTAGTTCAGATACAATGTATTTTTTTCAGGTTGCAAGTGTATTTTTACAGTAGCTAGCAGAAGCTGTGGTTCTGAAAAGATACTATAAGAACATTATCTTGTGATTATTTTCTTCCCCACCTCCATTCCCCACCCCCCCACGTCTTTAGAAAAATTAAAGTATACCTAAGAAGAGGAAACAAAGTGAGTGGTAAATGTGTATGCCTCTATAGATGGACAGGTGTGTTAGTTACATTGTATCCAAGTAATATGTAAGTGGGCCTTATTAATGAGATCCTAAGAAACTATAAAAAATGAACATATCCCAGATTTCTCTTTGTGTACACTTTGAAAGTGTTTTTCCATTTCTATTAAAAAGTTTAATTTGTCATGCTCATGAAATCAACATAAATTTATGGAGGCAGAACATAATACAGTAAAAAGACAATGTGATCCTTTTCATGTGGCATTTTTAATACCTTGTATCACAAATTACTTCAAAGAAACAATTAAAAGAACAAGGAAGAACTTAGGAGGTTCTTAAAATAGTATGTAGCACATTTTAGAACTCAAGTGACAGAGCTTTCCCGATGGGCCCAAGTCCTGTCTCCTCTCACTCTTTCAAAATGTCAGCACCAGTTCCAGAAGGAGGGACTAGCCCTCGTGATGGCCATAATGTAAAGTGTTCACACGACCAGGTAGCATTTCCATTCTTAGAAAGCTACGCTACTTGGTTCTAAGAGATCAGTCATGCAGACGTGTTTTTATTCCTTTCAGAGTCAATTCATTTCATGAAAAAATGCTGAAATGAAAACGCTTTATAGTTAAGCTTGGTGTAGTCTTAACCACACATAGCTGTGTTCTGTCATAATTTGTAAATTGAGCTCTGTCATAATATCTATTTTTCAGGAGGCTGTCAGTTAAATTTTCTTAAAAAGTCTTTCTGATTATGAAAGTCATGCATGCATTGCCCCGTGGCATATTACATATTACTCTCTCATAGAATATATAGAGAGAAGGTGGCAGTGAGGACAATTCTGTGGTCACCTGGAAGGTTTTCCTCTGGCACAGGAAAGACAGCTGTCCCATTTCTAGTTGATAAAGTGCCCAGACTGTGCATTAGAGGCCAAACGTGGAGGGAAGTCAAATTGCCTTTTTGTTGATTCTAAAGTGGTCTTTGTATCAGAAAGCAGAATCTGAAGAAATATGCTGCAAGCCAGGATGACTATAGTTAACAGTAATGTATTATATAGTTGCAAATAGCTAGAAGGAGGATATTGAATGTTCCCAACACAAAGAAATGATAAATATTTGAGATGATAGATATGCCAATTACTCTGATCTGGTCACTCTACATTATATGTATCAGAACATCACTACGTGCCTGATAGATTATGTATAATCATGTGTCAATTAAAACAAATTAGAAAACAACTTACTTGTGTTTTTGCTAAATCTGGATGTGGATCCAGCTGAATATAATTTCTTCCCAGTTCTGTGAATAGGATATAGGTCTTGGTTTCCATGGTGTTGTGTGACTTACACTTGTGCTTGTCTTTGTCAGTACTTTTGAGGGAAGAAGATAGGGGCTGTATCAGAGGTTGTTAGCTTGGTGATGTTTTCAGCCACAAATTCTTCATTTGTTCTTAGAAGTTTTCTCATTTCTTTGAACTTTCCATTAACATTCAATCTTTCACTTATATGAAAAATATTTTCCTTCCTCCTCTTTTTCCTCTTCCATACTTTCTCCAAATTCAGGAGGCAGATAATGGTAATTGAAAGTTCTAGGGACACATTGTGAGCTCAAGGTCCAGAAAGGTTAGGGAAAGTCTTTATTTTGAACTGTAGATATGTTTTAACTCCTTCTGGAGACGAGCACTCCTCAGGGATACTGAGACTGGCACTGGTGCTACTGGATATTGAACAGAATGGACTTAAAGTATTCTCCTGTATTAAGAAGATTCTTTTCAAAAGAACACTCTATTTTGTAGTTATTGTCGCTTTCCTAAAGATATAGCTTTCCTGGAGCTGTGGATCTCCACAATATTGATGGCCCATCCCAGCACTATTTAAAGGCAGGGCTTTGTCATGTTTTTTATAATATTTGCACCTTGGTCAAATAATATTTGTTAAACGATTAAATAAATTCAACAGCACTTAGAAACAATAGAGGCAGAAAATGAAGTTGTGGAATTGGGGTGTGTGTGTGTGTATATGTGGGTGGGTGTGTGTGTATATATATATATAATTAGTACATTTTCACACTGCTGATAAAGACATAACTGAGACTGGGCAATTTACAAGAGAAAGAGGTTTAATGGACTCACAATTTCATGTGGCTGGGGAAGCCTCACAATCTTGATGGAAGGTGAAAAGCACGTCTCACATGGCAGCAGACAAGAGAATGAGAGCCAAGCAAAAGTAGTCTCCTCTTATAAAACCATCAGATCTCATGAGACTTATTCACTACCATGAGAACAGTATGGGGGAAACTGCCCCCATTATTCAGTTATCTCCCACTGAGTCCCTCCCGCAACATGAGGGAATTATGGGAACTACAATTTGAGATGAGATTTGGGTGGGGACACAGCCAAACCATATCATACGTATACATAGGTCAGATTGGTAAAAGTTATAGAAGTAAATGTTAGAAAACTATTTTGTAAAGTAGGAAAGTAGAAACAATAAAAGACCAAAACTCAGATAAGCATTTTCACTGGTGTTTTTTTCTGGTGTGATTCTTCCAGAGATTATTCTGGTTATCCATTGCTGTGTCACAGACCGCTCCAAATTTAGTGGATTAAAAATGATAAGGATTTTGTGATGTCATGGATTCTGTGGGCCAGAAATTTGGACAGGGCACAGTGAAGATGGTGAGGACGGTTTGTCTCTGTTCCCTGATGTCTTTGATCTCACCTGGGAAGAACTGAGGAGCTAAAGTTACGGCGTGGCTGAGACCTAGAATTACCTGGAGGCTTCTTTATTCATGTGTCTGTGTCTGAGCCTGGAATGGGATGATTTGAACGCTGAACTTAGCTGAGACGGTATGGCTTTTCCATGTGGCTCAGGCTTTTCATGCATGGTGGCTGGGCTTCTGAGATAGAAGTCCTGAGAGGAAGTATCTGGAAAGGGAGCCGTCCAAGAGAACCAGGTGGAAGCTGCATTGCCTTTTCTGACCCAGCCTCTGGAGGCACACAGTTACATTTCCACCACATTTCATTGGTTACATGTGAATCAGACCAAACAGATTCAAGGGGAGAAAGAATAAACCTCACTTCTTTGTGCAGAAGAGGCAAGGTCACATTGCAAAAGAGCGTGTTGGATGGAAGATGTTACATCTGATTTTGAAAAATATACTTCTCTACAATATTGTTTGGTCATCTTATAAAAGAATAAAAAATAGTGTACCTTTATAATATTTCATTGAGAAGTGTATCAGGCTCTTTATCTTGCTAATGTAAGATGGTTCACTTTAAAGTGCTGTATGCGGCATCATTTCTGAGGACTCTGTTCTGTTCCATTGATCTATGTCTCTGTTGTGGTACCAGTACCATGCTGTTTTGGTTACTGTAGCCTTGTAGTATAGTTTGAAGTCAGGTAGGGTGATGCCTCCAGCTTTGTTCTTTTGGCTTAGGATTGACTTGGCGATGCGGGCTCTTTTTTGGTTCCATATGAACTTTAAGGTAGTTTTTTCCAATTCTGTGAAGAAAGTCATTGGTAGCTTGATGGGGATGGCATTGAATCTATAAATTACCTTGGGCAGTATGGCCATTTTCACGATATTGATTCTTCCAACCCATGAGCATGGAATGTTCTTCCATTTGTTTGTATCCTCTTTTATTTCATTGAGCAGTGGTTTGTAGTTCTCCTTGAAGAGATCCTTCACATCCCTCGTAAGTTGGATTCCTAGGTATTTTATTCTCTTTGAAGCAATTGTGAATGGGAGTTCACTCATGATTTGGCTCTCTGTTTGTCTGTGATTGGTGTACAAGAATGCTTGTGATTTTTGTACATTGATTTTGTATCCTGAGACTTTGCTGAAGTTGCTAATCAGCTTAAGGAGATTTGGGGCTGAGATGATGGGGTTTTCTAGATATACAATCATGTCATCTGCAAACAGGGACAATTTGACTTCCTCTTTTCCTAATTGAATACCTTTTATTTCCTTCTCCTGCCTGATTGCTCTGGCCAGAATTTCCAACACTATGTTGAATAGGAGTGGTGAGAGAGGGCATCCCTGTCTTGTGCCAGTTTTCAAAGGGAATGCTTCCAGTTTTTGCCCATTCAGTATGATATTGGCTGTGGGTTGTTAATGGGTGCAGCAAAACAACATGGCACATGGATACATATGTAACAAACCTGCACATTGTGCACATGTACCCTAAAACCTAAAGTATAATAATAATGAAAAAAAGAAAATATGGTACATATAAAAAAAATAAAAAAATAAAGTGCTCTATGTTTGAAACACTGTCTTTCTTCACCTTTCTAAAGAATGCTCTAAGATAATATATGGGTACCAATAAACATTACTTTTTTCATTTGTGTAGCTTATTTAACTATAACTATTTAATAAATATTATAGGGACATCGTGTTATTCCATTTTGTGACCCTATAAAGGAACACCTGAGGCTCAATAATTTATAAAGAGAAGAGATTTAGGCCAGACATGGTGGCTCACACCTGTAATCCCAGCACTTTGGGAGGCTGAGGTGGGTGGATCACAAAGCCAGGAGATCGAGGCCAGCCTGGCTAATATGGTGAAATCCCATCTCTACTAAAAATACAAAAAAAATTAGCCGGGCATGGTGGCACATGCCTGTAGTTCCAGCTACTCGGGAGGCTGAGGCTGGAGAATCGCTTGAAACCGGGAGGCAGAGGTTGCAGTGAGCTGAGATCACACCACTGCACTCCAGTCTGGGTGACAGAGCAAGACTCTGTCTCAAAAAAAAAAGAAAGAAAAGAAAAGAGGTTTAATGGACCCACTGTTCTATAGGCTATATAGGAAGCATAGAGTTGGCATCCGCTTAGCTTCTGGTGAGGTCTCAGGGAGGTTTTACTCATGGCAGAAGGCGAAGCAGTAACAGCACATCACATGACGAGAGCAGGAGCAAGAGGAGTAGTGGCGTGCCACACTCTCAAACAATCAGATCTCACATGAATTTGCAGAGAGAACTCACTCATTACTAAGAGGAGCGCACCAAGCCATTCATGAGGGATCCATCCCCATGACCCAGACACCTCCCACCAGGCCCCATCTCCAACATAATGGATTACATTTCAACATGAGATTTGAAGGGAACAAAACATCCAAACCATATCAAATATCATAGAAGAAAAAGTAAGAAACATATGGGAACATATAAGTGAGAAGATAAGTTTGTGAATTATCAAAAAGTGGAAATAGTAATATCTAGGCAGGTTAGCATACACAAGTGATGTTCTAGTGGTTCTCAATCTTTGTGGTACAATATAATCATCTACAGAATTAAAATCAAAACAAAACAAAACTCTGGTACCCTGCTTCCTCCCCCAGAAACACTGATTTAATTGGTCTAAGGTATAGACCAGGCATCAATATTTAAAAGTTCTCTAGGTGATTCTAATGTGCAGCCAATCTTGAGAACCATTGCTTTAAACAGTTTGTAAAATGTACAAAACAGGGAAAGATGTTTAATTATAATGTTTAGTTACAAGACTGAACTTTTATCAATAAGATCTAAATTCTAATCTAAACAGAAATTCATTTGCCTCTTCATTCTTCAACAGATTAATTCCCAGAGGACATTGTCGGATTCATATCTGATGTGTAAATAAAGCCCACACACCAATATCCAAAGCAGAAAGCTGAAAAGGGACCTGTTTCCTTGATAAAATCATTGAACCATTGAAATATTGACCCCATAATTGCTCTAATTTTGACTTCTCAGAATGTAGAATGTTTTTATTTTGTTTCAACTAGATGTTGGAAAATTCTATAGTTTGCAGCCAAAAGCATTTGAAACATTCCTTTGTATAAACACATTTTCTTGATTGTGTGGTCAATCTGCTGAACAGATCCACTATGAATTCAGACAGATCTGGGTTTGAATCCTGGCTCTGCTACCTCTTAATAACTTTAACAATCTTATTTCATGATGCCTCCAAAAACTGGGAGAAAATAGAGTACCTGTTTCAGAAAATGATTATCGGAATTAAAAGCATCCATTCTTTTATTCAAGAAACCTTTGAGCACATGAGTGTTCTAAGATTGTATTCTGTGCTTGGAGTATATAGGAATGAACAAGACAGCCACACTTAGCAGAATGGGAGAGAGAGGCAGTAAGAAAGTTAAAGAAGAGATGACAATGTCCATTTCTGATAGAAGCTGGGATAAAAAAGGATGTAGCAAAAAAGTGTGGATAGGACAAGTCTGAGACTCAAATGATAAAAGGTAGCTCTGCAAGGACCAGACAAGCACATCTAAGTCAGAGAATTGTTAATGCAAAAGAGTCTTATGGCAAAAATAAGATTGGTTTATTTGAGAAGAACAACAAAAAAGGTCAGAGAGCCTGGATCTAATCAGTAGTGCAGTGGAGAGTGAGAAAAGTAAGATTGGACGGGTAAACAGAAGACTGATTATGTAAGCCACAAAGAGGAGTTGGGATTTATTATACATCTCATGATCAGCATTTATAAAACTTTTAGCAAGGTGCTAAATTATCTAATTTTATATATAAAGAGGCAAGAGTGAAGGGGGAAACCTGGTTAGCAAGCTCTTGTAATAGTCCCAGTGAGATATGATGGTGCCTTGTTTTAGGGTGGTGCTGGTGGAAGTGAAAAAATATATATTTAATTTTGCTGTGAACCCAAAACTGTTCTAAAAAATAAGGTCTATTTTTTAAAAGTATATAAATGTAAGTAAAACACATAGATTTACATGGTGGGCACTCAGTTTATTAGAGATAGGGTCTCACTCTGTGCCCCAGGCTGGAATGCAGTGGCATGATCATAGCTCACTATAATCTCGAGCTCCTGCACTCAAACAATCCTCCTGCCTCAGCCTCCTGAGGAGCTAAGACTACAGGCACCAAATGCCCAGCTAATTTTATTTTTTATTTATTTTTTTGTAGAGACAGGGTCTTGCTATGTTGCCCAGGCTGGTCTCAACTCCTGGCCTCAAGCAGCCCTTCTTCCTTGGCCTCCCAAAGTGCTGGGATTATGGGTGTCAACCACCATGCCTGGCCAGTAAATGCTATTTTATTCATAATGTTATCATTACCATTAGTACAACCTGGAAGCAAGATCCGGCTCTGTCATTAGCTTTGCTTTGGTGGAAAGATTTATTAAATAAAACAGACTTTTCCAAATTGTATTTATTATCTTTAAAGGCTTTTCCCAAGGTACACTGAGATACTAAGAAGACCTGAATAGCTTAAGAGCTCTACAAAAGGATTCCACATACCGGTTTGGGACTTCTAAGGGAAAGTGCAAAGATTCACAACTTTTAATAGACAGTGATTTTTGTTTCTATATCTGATGGTCATATAATTATATTTTAGGATCCCAGCACAGTTTTGCCAGAATGATGTGACTCTGTGATTGTGTTGCATTATGTACCACTTCAATCCAAATTAGTTTAATGATGCTATAGAGGCAGAGTTGTTTTCCCATCAAAATGGGAACAAGTATGCAAAAGCAAGATAAACACTATCCTTCAGAGTGTTACATTCAAGCAGCATTGGTTTTAAGATTAAGCAAATTCCCACTGCCTTGCTTTATTAGTATACTTATGAGAAGCTACTTTATAGGTCATATAACTGAAGTGAGTTTCTAATTATGGCAATGGGTTTACATTGGAATGTAGTTTATAGTTACTAGCTCAAATATCTCTACCTTTCACATTATGTTGGAAAACTGCATGCTATATTTCTTAATTTCACATCTGTAAACTGAGATTTTAAGATCTGCTTTTCTGTTTAAAGGCTATTGCCTACATGAGAGAAATCATCCTTCAGCACTTGAAAGACTTTCAAAACAGAGGCTTCCTAGGCAGATAATATTTTGTTTACTATGGTTGGCTTTCTTTTTTCCTTTTGAATAGACTTTATTTTGTAGAGAAGTTTTAGGTTCATAGCCTAAATTAGCAGAGAGTATAGAGTTCTCATAAACCTCTTCCCTATGCCACCACATATGATAGCTTCCCCCATCAGCAGCATTCCATACCTGAGTGGTACATTTCTTACAATTGATGAAATAGTCATCACCCAAAGTCCATAGTTTACACTAGGATTCACTCTTGGTGTTGTACATTATTTTCATGTGTCACCATCATAATATCCTACAGAATAGTTTCATTGCCCTAAAAGTTCTCTGTGCTCTGCTTCCTCATTCCCTCCTAATCACTGTCAAGTAATCTTTTTACTGTCCCCCTAGTTTTGCCTTTTCCAGAATGTCATATAGTTAGAATCATATGGTTTGTAGCTTTTCAGATTCGCTTCTTTTACTTAGTAACATGCATGTAAGTGTCTTCCATATCTTACTTTAATATATACATATATATTTTTTATTATACTTTAAGTTCTGGGAT